>NC_134242.1:39699022-40324022 GCF_965152275.1 Natator depressus | reverse complement strand
TGTCTTGATTTTAGAGCGTGACTCAAACTAATAATAATAAATAGCTTCCTGAGTAAGCCCCTATGCTTTGTGATGGAAAAGTATGGGGACCAGTTTTGTGTGTGGAACTCCCTTTGAAATCAGTATGAATTTTGCGCATGGAGGGAATTCAGATGTGCTTAAAATAGAATCATAGCATCTCAGGGTTGGAAGGGACCTCAGGAGGTCATCTAGTCCAACCCCCTGCTCAAAGCAGGACCAATCCCCAATTAAATCATCCCAGCCAGGGCTTTGTCAAGCCTGACCTTAAAAACCTCTAAGGAAGGAGATTCCACCATCTCCCTAGGTAACGCATTCCAGTGCTTCACCACCCTTCTAGTGAAAATTTTTTTCCTAATATACAACCTAATCCTTCCCCACTGCAACTTGAGACTATTACTCCTTGTTCTGTCATCTGCTATGACTGAGAACAGTCTAGATCCATCCTCTTTGGAACCTCCTTTCAGGTAGTTGAAGACAGCTATCAAATCCCCCCTCATTCTTCTCTTCCTCAGACTAAACAATCCCAGTTCCCTCAGCCTCTCCTCATAACTCATGTGTTCCAGTCCCCTAATCATTTTTGTTGCCCTCCACTGGACTCTTTCCAATTTTTCCACATCCTTCTTGTAGTGTGGGGCCCAAAACTGGACACAGTACTCCAGATGAGGCCTCACCAGTGTCGAATAGAGGGGAACGATCACGTCCCTCAATCTGCTGGCAATGCCCCGACTTATACATCCCAAAATGCCATTGGCCTTCTTGGCAACAAGGGCACACTGTTGACTCATATCCAGCTTCTCGTCCACTGTAACCCCTAGGTCTTTTTCTGCAGAACTGCTGCCTAGCCATTCGGTCCCTAGTCTGTAGTGGTGCATGGGACTCTGCACTTGTCCTTGTTGAACCTCATCAGATTTCTTTTGGCCCAATCCTCTAATTTGTCTAGATCCCTCTGTATCCTATCCCTACCCTCCAGCATATCTACCACTCCTCCCAGTTTAGTGTCATCTGCAAATTTGCTGAGCGTGCAGTCCACGCCATCCTCCAGATCATTAATGAAGATATTGAACAAAACTGGCCCCAGGACCGACCCTTGGAGCACTCCGCTTGATACCGGCTGCCAACTAGACATGGAGCCATTGATCACTACCCGCTGATCCCGACAATCTAGCCAGCTTTCTATCCACCTTATAGTCCATTCATCCAGCCCATACTTCTTTAACTTGCTGGCAAAAATACTGTGGGAGACTGTATCACAAGCTTTGCTAAAGTCGAGGAATAACACATCCACTGCTCTCCCCTCATCCACAGAGCCAGTTATCTCATCATAGAAGGCAATTAGATTAGTCAGGCATGACTTGCCCTTGGTGAATCCATGCTGACTGTTCCTGATCACTTTCTTCTCCTCTAAGTGCTTGCCAAAAGCGTGTGAGCCTGTGAAAATAATTAATAAAAGAATAATAAAAAGTAATAAAAAGAACTCTGCAGTCAGATTTCTTGGTGATCATTGAAAAGCACAATATCAGTTGGGGCTTGATTCCTTCAGAGCATAGCAGGTACACCTAAGCAGAATGAAATGTAGCTCTGTGCTGGTCGATGATCTAGGTGCGTTCTGATATTTCATTGATTTCAAGTGAATAATAAAAAGTTGGTAGAGGACGGCAAGTCCAAAGGAGGGCCAGCAGAAAAATTTATGAGAAATGAACAGGGTGATATCATTGCATGCGCTCTAGCTTGCTGCATGGGGCAATGGGGAAGGTGGTTTGGTTCTCTCTAGCATGTGGTGATCAAGAATCACCCATCAACCTGACTCATCCTTTTTGCAGTGAAGATGCAAGCTAAATCACTCAAGTACTTGCAGTTCAACACTGCATTCCTACAGTTCCCCCCTGCCCCCGAAGGGCAGACATGTTCTGCCACAATTGACACTATTGACTGGAAAAGAATCCTAGAGCATCTTAGCACAAAGAACCATGGAATATGCTAGGCTAAGCAGGTGCTCAGACCCAGATGCCAGTGTAGACATGGTTTTACTCTCAACACTTGAACAATATAGTGGGAAAGCTGACTAAAATGGAGTGGGTTCTCAGAGACGGGTGTATAGGTGGTGAACTTCAGGATCAGACCAATCCATGCAAAACTCCAACCATCTCTTTGTATTTTCACCTGTATGTCTGAAAGATTTATAACTTGATCATTTCCTCATCACACAGACTTCTTTATGTGTCTGTGCTCCTTTTTAGCTGTGTTCTTAAGTGAGGAACAATGACTTTGAAAAATCATTTGTAATAACATGCAGTATTAGTAACAGCACATGATCTGAAATTTTCACTACTTATGAGTTTATTGCAACAAAATTGACACTTCTCAGAGAGTCCTGTTCAGTTTGCTTTAAAAAATAAAATTAATAAGACAATTATGATAGGAAAATGTCAGTAGAATACATTAAAAATGACAAGAGGAGTATTCAGGTTAACACAAATCAGCTTAGATAAATGTAATTTGTCTCAAATGGTTTCTGAGCATGAAAGCCATTTTTCACATAAAGCATTAATGGGTCACTGAGTTATGTTTTCTTGATAATCTTTGGCAAGAGGTATAGTCTGTACCTGTTAATGAGCAAACATTTTATTTGTTAGTCAGGAACCTCAGCCTCTCCTCCCATCCTACCCTCTTCCCTGTATTCATCCCCCACCCCTGACTCATATCTTCAGAGGCATTATTCTCCTGGGCTGGAATATGTTCTCTCAATAACCTGTTTAAGCCATCACCCCCTTTGCTACAGACTAACAAATGATGCTTAAAAATACGCAAACTCCTATATCTCCCATAAATATACTATCTGTGGGAGGGGCTGGGGTAAGGAAGAAAGCCTGGTTGAATAGCTAGGACACTGGACAGGTAGTCAAGAAACCTGGGTTCTCTTTCAGTTCCGCCACTAACTTGTGTGATCTTGTTAAGCCATTTTGTCTCTGTCCCTCTGTTTTGATTCCCATCCTTTGTCTGTCTTGTCTGTTTATATTGTAAGCTCTTTGGGACAGGAGTTGTGTGGGAATCTGGTTGCAGTTAACATAATACACATAAGAAATAATGTCATGACCATTTTTGGCTTCCTTAATCTTTTGATTGTGCTGATTCTTTGTCTTTACAATTCAAGAAGTAAGTGTGGTCTTGGCATTCAATCACAAGTACAGAGAAACAGACATGCTTTGCTTTTCTTGCTAGAAATATGGCACAGAGGCATAGGTAACATCGTCATTGATTTAAGGCTGTAATGGTTCATGGTAATTGTGGATTTAATCTAAGAAGGTAAATTTACTGTTTGCAGGGAAAACATAATACTCCTTTGGGAGAAAAAAGTTCAAACTTTTCACCAGTTTTTTCCATTCCTTGCACATTTTGCACAGAAAGATGTCTGAGTGATGTGGATGTTATTGATGTCACTGAGGTACAGGTGAGAGTACAAAGAGTTGTCTGGAAGTGGAGTTTTACAGCAGTAGGTCTGACTCTGACGCCCATACTACTGAGAAAAGCAGGGGGAAAAGAGAAGAGAAAACAGGCATTTACAACAATAAGTTGCTATTTGCTCAGGGGAAACTGGGAAGGTAGATTCCTCTTCTAAATTCTTGTGTTCTTTTTCCTTCTCTGTTTGATGAAGCTAGGTCTTAGTTTTCATGGTAGGATCCTTGTTTTAGCTGCTTGAGGGGGAACTGAACCTTTCAGATACAGCAGAGGACAAAAAAACCCTCAAGGTCTTGGAAGAAAGGGGAAAGGCAGAATCCTTTTTTCCCTAAATTATTGAGTTCTAGTTTTCTACTGCCTGGCATTTTTGCACTTCACTGCCTAGTGAATGCACAAGTGGGTGTAAAATGCTACCTTTCCGTAATGTTTTATACTCACTTTACAATCATTTTGTAGAATTGTAAATGTACAAGGTACAAAGCCATGGAAAACTAGGCTGTTGAATTGTATTCACCTCTCCCTTTTTGAATGACTTTGCCCCCACAGTGCAGACAGTTCTGGCTACTCTGCTTGCCCCGGACTCAATGTGCTTTTGTGATCAAGCCTGACAGAATTATTTAATACGTTGAGGAATATATCAAAGCACACAAAAGCAGAATCTCTGGGTCAAAATGGGAGTTTAACTCAATGGGGCTACTTGGATAAGTAAGGAGATCACAGATTGTCCCTAAATTGGATATTATTTCCCCCAAATGTTGGGGTTTTCCCCACATAGAAATTAATAGCACTTCTTGTGTATAGAATGATGCCTTTAGATGCTAATTTCAGCACTGAATTTTGGAACTTGCCAACTAAGCTACTGAAGGAAAAGTGAGCTGTGGTGATTTACGTGATTTATCTGAAAATGCAACTGGCTTGGGATATATGGACCTGGACAGGAGGCTGTGAAAATAACACAGTCACATGGAAATAGAAGAAAACACAAGTAGGGAAGGGCGCAGGAATGTTTCTTGGGGAATGATCAGGGGATGGATGATTAGCAAATAGGGCAACTTTTATTTTTTTTAAAAAGTCTAAAATGTATTTATTTATTATTACACAAAACAAAGAAATGGGGGGAAATAGAATAAGTCTAATATCCAAAAAGTATATTGCTTTTTTAACTGATTTAGGCAAATAATATTCTCTCAAGATTAATGCTATTTAAAAAAAAACTTAATTTTTTTATGCAAACCATTCTTTTCTGTTTTCCAACAGTATCCATATTTAATATACATAGAAATAGAGATTTACCACAGATATTAAGTATGAATATCAGTTCCTAAGGTCAATTATTTTACTTTTATGTGGCTGCAGAGACTTTAAATGAGGGAGTGCAATCTGGACAGTTAAGAGCAAACTGGTTCTTTTAGTTAACTCTTCTTGGCAAGATGTCCAAATTTGTGTTGAGTGAACACCTTGGCAGTAGTTCAGAGGCAGATTTTATTATCTTGTATAGCTACTCTGTGGTGACTGTAATCACATAATAGTCATGAAAGGCCAGATGTCCCTTGTGAACCTTGACAGCATATATACATTTATTTGCTGTTCTTTCAGTATTTTTGAACTTATTTAAGTCTCAGAACTTATTTTCCTGTTTAATTTTGCTGTGGAAACTGTTGGAAGAAAGACTTTTGAAGGAAATTGATTTGGATTTCAAACAGAGCGCACGTGTGTATTTCAGGTTAATTGCTATTTGTCCACATTTACCTTTAAATCTGAGTGATCTCTTTAAGGCTTAAAGAATTTACTGAAAAATAAAATGGGATTGGTGCTTTGATCTCTGTACTGCAATATGCTGTCTCTAGGTTTTCTTCATTTATTTCATCTGCAGAGATGACAGGGAAAATAGAGACAGGAGGACAAATGTAAAAAACACCTTGTCAGCCTCCTTTCTAGAGCTCTGACTATGGATTTGCTGCTTTTCCCCCTCTTATAATTAAATAAAATAAGCTCTTCAATTTCAGTCAGAAGAGCCCAGTGTTGTTTATATCAGCTGTATTACTGCTCTTTTTTAAAAGAAAATACATTGATGAGCTAACTATTTGCTCCTTATATTTCATCAGCTTTTTTTAAAAAAATTATTCTTATTTTATACAGCTTATCTAAAAAGAAAATAACAATTCAACCCAGAACACTGATTTGGAAAAGTTAAAGCCTGTGAATTAGAAAACAGTGCTACTACAACTTGCATTCAACAGTGTTTAAGTCTGAAATTGCTTGCCAATGTTAGAATGAAAATTAACTGAGGGTTTGTCGGCCGGAAACTGGATCACTGTCTCTCTCCTCGTCCACATATTTTTATATTCATGGTTTGGCCAGTTCTCTTAAAGATTTGCTAACCAATGCCCACTCCCCTCATCTGCTGTCATGAAGCCAATACATTGTCATATCATATTGTGTGGTCTATAAGAGTATTTTCTATCACTTTGTATAAATAAATTAACATTCAAAATGAGGACTTGCATATAGTTGTGCATCATTTGTTTGACTGCTGCCATTAATACTCTGAAACCTATTTTTGTTGTTACCATTCATTTGCCATAACCCTTAATATGTGAAGACTTAATTTTCTGAATGAGTTCTAATAATAAATGTGATTAGATTAGCTGAGATTGAATTTTACTGTACTATTATTATAGATAGTGCCTGAAAATAAAAGAATGTTGGCGATTGTGACAGGTTTCCACCGGGGTGCCACTTGGAACTGGGGTACCTCTGAGCCTGCCTGACCCTTTAAACTGTATTGCTGAGGCAAGCCAGCCAAGCCCTCCCTCAGGTTTCAGGCTGCACACTTAACCAGCACACATACAGGCAGGGACACACCCAGATGCAGCTTCACACACACATGCTGAGATCAGCTCTGCATGGGAAGGCTCAGCTAAGGTACCTCCCAGTTGCTAAGGCATGCATCCCCCTCTGGAGTGTAAAGCCAAAATTATACCGTCTTGCGCTGCACAGGGAATTGTACAGCACAAGTTCATAAAATTCGCCCTATCCCTCCATGTGAAGAGAGATTTGCAACAGCTTCCCCCTCCAGTTATGACTTCCAGAGACACTTGTTTTAGACAGAACAAAAATAAGTTTATTAACTACAAAAGGATAGCTCTTAAGTGATTATAAGAGATAGCAAACAGATCAAAGCAGACTACCTTGGTAAATAAACAAAACTGCAAACTGAGCTTAACACACTAGATAGGATATAAATTAGCAAATTCTCACCCTGAGTGATAAACAGGCTGGCAGATTCTTAAGGCACAAGTTGCCTTGGCTTTCCCAGGTTTTCATACACAGGCTTAAAATCCCTCTAGCCTGGAACCGTCACTTCCCACAGTTTTGTCCTTGCCCCTCAGGTGTTTCCAGGTATGTTGTTGTAGGGAGAGTGATGTCATTGTCCCCCTTTTATATCTTCTTCCCACTTGCTGGAAAGCTCTTTTGCTGTGATCTCGGTCAAACAGTTCCCATTGTGTAGTGCTATCTCTAAGAGGTTTCTATTGTACACAGTTCTTGGGGTAATCCTTGTGCTTGTGTGCATTTCCTCAACAAGCCATTAACATTGTTTGGCCTTTTTACTGCTGTATCTGAAAGGCTGCTTGTGAGTGTTTTCAACCTCACAACATATTTCAGTAACACATACATAGCCAAACCTCATGACTTCACATACGACAATAGTACATAAAATGCAACAAGATAGTACTGTCTAGCAGATCAAGAGTTTTAGAATGATACCTCACAAGGCATACTTTGTACAAAATGTATCCTAATTACATGATAGTGGTAAATATTCGGGCGCCAGAGTGTCACAGCGATTATAGCAAAAATTTTAAACTTTGTTTTCCTGACTAGTAATGACAACTTCACTTCATTTGAAGACTGCTGAAATATTCCCCTTTTTCTTGCTTTTATGACAAAATAATACTCTGTGGGCTTTTAGAAGAGAATTATATCAACTATCATTTTAATAATAATAATATTATATTGCAATAGCACCCAAACACCTCAGTCAGGACAAGGACCTTGTTGGCTGCTATGGGCTATCAATTCAGAAAAGCCATCTAAAATTTCACTTGCAACGTTACACTAACATTCATTTTGCATTCTCAGTGATTTCTGTGGGTATATCATGTATATAAGCTTTGCAAACAGATATCAGGAATGAAGCATTGCAAATAGATATGTAGAAAGGACAGTCTGAGTTGTACATCTTTAAGAGTGAAATGTGATGTTTGGTAGGTTTCCATATTGACACTCACGTTAGCAGGTGTGTGGGCACTGCAGAGAGCTAACTCATTGGAGCTCATTAGACTGCATCCTGATCATACAGAAAATTTAAAGGGAGGCTTCTAGTAGAGAGGGCTAATGTCTGCAAATTAGAGGCCCTGAGGAAAAAGAGTCCAATGAGCAGCCAAGCCTTGGCAGAAGGTTAGGCTGGGTTTGACTGAGTCTAGCTTCTTAATGCTGGTTTATCTGGTTAATAAAACCAGACTGCAGAAATAGCATTTTTTTGGATATTACAATGTACGTAGCTCTTGTATAGCTGAGTAAGGATTCCACCAACTAATATTTTTGTATTGTTGATGTTATGTTTATATGTAGTACCCTTTATCGTGAAAGACTCCAAAGAGCTTTGCATATAAAGAACAAATAAAAAAAAAGTATTTTAATAATTTTACCCTTACTATACTGCTATCACTTCCAGCCCACAACAGCACTGCATAGCAGTTGAACTTTGGATCAGGCCATAGGACAGGAAATTAAGAGTACGTGAACAAATTGAAACCAAAAGGAAAAGTTTTAGATATTTGGAATTTGGTCAGGATTTTGTCATAGAATCATTAATTGCAACAAATTGTCAGAAACTTGGTTTCCCATCTCATTTGAAAAAAATCCTGAATCTTCTCAAAAGCTGCAATGTGATCTATCTAATGATAATGACCATGTGCTTCTGTTCTTCAGCCATCATCTTGGAGGAACATGCCTTTCCTAAAGATTTATTGAATAGGAAAGTTGTAAGAATTCTTTCGTAAATTGGCAATGTTTCATCCTGGTGTAACCAAGTATAGTACCTTTTTCTCCTGCTTATGAAGCAGTACTGGAAGAGATAATTGACCATTATACTGGCTATCAATTTGATACTAAACTCAAAAAGAATATTCTCTATTTTAAAAAAAAATTCCAAGATATCTGCAGATGCTCTAGGTAGCTTCATTGAGAGATAGCTCTTCTTCTGTTATACTAGGAAGGTGCACAGGGCCTTATTGCATCACAGTTTGGAAATAGCCTCCCCATGTAAGCTAAGCCTGATATCTCTGTGCTTTAATAGATCAAATCTTGGTGCTACTTTAAACATAAAACTGGTTATCTAGATGATCCTTAACACTCAGACTTAGAGGCCAAAGCAAAATGATCCTTCCTCCTTCACAGGATTATCATTCTAGTCTTGTCAGGAAAGGCTTCTTTCCTTGGAACTGTTCCCAAGAAAATGAAATGGAAACAAAGTTTTAATGCTCCCCCTCTGGTAAGGTAAGCCATACATATGAGCTATTTCATGTAACTAAGCCAGGGAAAGAGTTTTTGACTTTCTCCCTGTTCTCCTTTAGCAGACTTGATTAGCAAACAGATTGTCTGTCTGTTTCTCTTGGGTCAAACCAAGTATGTCCTTTTTAACTCACTTTCTATGGGCATTTACGTAGATTTCTTATACTACCAGAATAATGGGTATCCTTTCTCACTCCAGCACATGTGTACATGAAAACATTGCAGCAGCTTTTTGGTTGGTGAGTCAACTAAACTAGTCCAGGAAGAGGAACAGACGAAGGGTTACCCTGTTTTGTAGTATTAAATGTCTGATGTCTGTTGGTACTGAATTGTTTCATAACAAAAATTTTACATTTTATTTCTGTTGACACTGATGTGGGAAACTTTTTGGAATCAATGGTCCTCAAAGAAGAATTCTTGTTCCAATATCAATGAATGACTAAATTCATTAGCTGTTACTTTCCTATGTGGAGGGATTTATTAAATCAAGAGGTGCATCAAAGGCTAAATCCTTGGAAGAAATATCTCTGCTAGAGATATGGGTGATTTGTTGAAAGTCTTTAATTGCATCTATGTGCAATAACTTCAGAACAGTCCTGTAGCAGGTATGTAGATATAGATCTTGTTTCTTGGAGAAGCAGAAGGTATAGTCAGAAATAATTGAGGAGTTTGGCTACTTTAGATTAAGCAATTTATCATCCTAGTGTCCCTTGCTGAAATCTAGTTTAACAGTACTGGCATTGATGTCCCAACTACTTCATTTTTTTCTGTGAGTAGTTCCCATCATCTCTGCTTTGTGAGATCCATATTTGGCTTTTCAGGAAGCCAGATGGAAATTCCCCCCGCCTTCTCTGTTCACTTACTTTCCTTGCCAAAAGAAAAAAAGGCATGTATCACCTGGAGCTAGAGAAGCAAAACCAATGAGCACGAAGAGTGCACAGAATCTTATTGCCAGCAATTGTCTTCCTGAAACATGTAACTTCCCTGTTGTCTTTAACTAGCAACCCCAGAAATTTACAATATGGTAACTATTATTCGGTCAGCATCTCAGATGTTTCTGCATTGTATTCTACACTGAACAAGAAAAACATGTTGTTATTTAGAAATAATTGTATGGCAGTAGGTTAAATCAGTTATCTGTTTACACCATCAGAAAGATCTGTGTCACTCCAGACTCTTTGAGAATAAAATAGATTATTCCTAATAACAGTGCTTCAATATTAAATAGATCTTCTATAGTTAGCATTCATGGCACATTTAATTAGACTTTAAGGAGATTTTTATAAAAGTCAAATGGAGTTTTAGAAATTGCACTAGTCTTTTTAATGAAGTGGTGATAGACACAAATATTAAGCTCTGTTTCTTCCTATATTTCAAAAAAAAAAAATTTGATTTGAGCATCTATTCATGTTCAAAAGCATTCTTTTTGTTTAGTTGAAGGTTCTTGATGCAGAAAAGTCAGGTCAAAAATGTCTTGCGGGGTAAGCATAAAAGTTATGAGACTATTCCCAAGAAGTTTTCCATAAGTCTAGCATTCTTACTCAAAACCATCATATCTAAAGATGACTTACATTCACAGAGGTTAATGTATTGTAATGTAAATTTAACATTTCACAATTATCGCCTAAGCATACTCTATTAAAATAATAGGACATATCCTAAAATGTACAGATGAGGCTGAACGTAGAAGCAGTAATTGTGTTAATCTAGTAGACATGTCTTGCAGATAACACATTGCCAAATAGGTATGCACTAGTGGTGAGCTTTTCAAATACACTCATTGTAGGCCTGACTCTCCTCCTGTAGAAGGTAGTGAGGGCAGTGGTGAGCTGGAGCCGGTTCGCACCAGTTCGCTAGAACCGGTTGTTAAATTTAGAAGCCGGGACAACAGGTTCTAAAAGGGCTTCTAAATTTAACAACTGGCCAAAAGTAGCGCCTTAGGCGCCGACTCCGTGGGTGCTCCGGGGCTGGAACACCCACAGAGAAAATTTGGTGGGTGCAGAGCACCCACCGGCAGCTCCGTGCCCGGCCCCAGCTCACCTCCGCTCCGCCTCCGCCTCCTCCCCTGAACGCGCCGCCCCGCTCTGCTTCTCCGTCCCCCCAGCTTCCCGTGAATCAGCTGTTCGCGCAGGAAGCCTGGGAGGGCTGAGAAGCAGGTGGCGGCTTCGCACTCAGGCCCGGGGAAGCAGAGCGGAGGTGAGCTGGGGTCGGGCGCGGGGCAGGGAGCTGCCGGTGGCTGCTCTGCACCCACCAAATTTTCCCCGTGGGTGCTCCAGCCCCAGAGCACCCACGGAGCCGGTGCCTAAGGTGCCACTTTTGATGTGATCAGTGCGGGGAGCGGCCGCTCCCTCTGCTCCCCCCGTAGCTATGCTACCCCGCCCCTAGGAGCCAGAGGGACCTGCCGGATGCTTCCTGGGAGCTGCCCCAGGTAAGCAACGCCAGGACTCCCCACCTTGCCCCCCGGCAGGTCCTTCTGGCTCTTAGGGGCGGGGTGGGCTCCCACTAAGGTGGCCCATGAGACCCTACTGCCCGGTTCTAGGGGCAGTCAGGGAACAGGGTAGGGGTCCCGGGGGGGGAGGGGGGGTGGCGTCAAGGAAAGCAGGGGGTTGGATTGGGCAGGAGTCTTGGGGGTGGGGGTGGGCTACGACCCCCTTGTGGGGTGAGGAAGAACCGGTTGTTAAGATGTTGGCCACTCATCACTGAGTGAGGGTATCACCACTGTCCGAACTGGGCTCAAACTTAGGGCAGTTATGAGAACCTGAATATCTCATCGTCAGGTATCTTTTCTTCTAGTGTTCTCCCTCTCCTCCCACCCAGTGGTGGGTGAGTGGTTAATTAGGCTCGTTGTTTGTGAACTGCAACATAAATAGCTGCAGGCCCATCCACAGCTGCCCTATAATCAAGAAATGTGATTGTAGGGGTTTGTGCTGTTAAAGCTGCCACCCAGAGTAAGGCCATTGCAAGTTCCCTCACAGACAGCTGCCTCCAGTTTAAGCAGTCTAATTTAGTCATGAGGCTAAAATTAAGGTATTCCTATATTCTCATCCTGTCTTGGATTCCGACATGGGTGATATGGCTGAAATCACATTTTTCAGAAGAGATCTCTGATTTTTGGTGCCTCAGTTTTTTAGAGCTCATCTGTAGACACTCAGGGGTACTCAGCTTGCATAACTCCAGTTGAAATAAATAAAAATAACTCTACTTTGTTATAAGACTATATAGCTAGTCTTCCATCTGTAAAATTGGAGATGATGATATTTGTTTCACAAGGGTGTTGTGACCATTATTAAATGTTGGTTATCTCTCTAAGTGCTACAATTCACCAGAATGGACACTGTACTGTAGTAGCTGACCTCCAGCTTATTTGGGCTTCTCTTCATTGCAAAACATTTTTAAAAAATGTTGACTACTGCACATGTGCCCCATCTCATACAGTTTAACACCATTTCTCCTGCTAAGGCTGAACGAAGTGCTGAATCCTCAGCTCCCTACGCCCCAACCCCATATGCATGTTTTAATAGGAAATGCATGAGTTTAGGGATGTCCCAAAGAATTGTCCCCTTGCTGTCCCCCCAGATTTTAAGGGCAGCCTTCCTTCTTCATAGAAGTGTGATCACAGTAGATGTGAGTTGGTTATCAGTAAGGGTGGGAAAATGCTAAGGTTAGCTCTGAGGTAATGTTCACTTTCAAGATCTTTCCCATCTCTACCATCCCATACTTGTATCACTTGCTGTCCTTTGCATTGCCCCACTAAGCTCTACCATTTCAAGGTGGCACTTCAAATCCCTCCTCAACATCCACTTCTCCTGTGATGCTGACTAGAAACCATCCAACTAAGGATGACTAGGTTGAACAGGTATCTATGTATTTATGAAAGGCAAGATTTTTCGGAATGATTTGAAACCTTCAGATTGTGCAATCCACGTAACCATGATCATGTTATTGCTACCCTCATTCTCCCTGCCCCATTTCCTATTGTTTTCTATTGTTGTGTCTTGTTTCAAATTAGATTGTAAGACAGGGACTGTCTTCCCATGCATTTGTACAAAACCCAGAGTGATGCAGTCTTTATCCATTGGGACTTTGGGATGCTATCACAGTGTAATTTCCCTGCAAACTATAGGTAGTTATAAACTGATTTATGGTAGTATGTGTGCTATGCCGAGATGATGTGCATGGTATAAGCAACTGAAAGAAATTTAAAAAAATTCTCTATATGCTAAAACAATAATGAAGAAATAAATCTGCATATATTTAAAATAATAAACAAACATCTTTGACATTAGAAACGATTTTGTCCACATTATCGTGAAATACAAGGGGAGATGGAGATTATAAATTAGTGCTAATACTGAGGAAAATTATTTCCTATTCTAAGTATAAAAAGAATGCAAATGCTGAGATAGTGTGAGTCTAGTCATACATGGCAGTTTGGAAGACTTCAATAGCTCAGACATAGATGAGAGGTTTTTCGCAGGAGTGGGTGGGGGAGATTCTGTCGCCTGCATTGTGCATGATCATAATGGTCCCTTCTGACCTTAGTATCTATGAAAAGCAGAGTGAGCTGAAGACTTAATTTCAGTTTTAACTCATTGATTTTTGTCAATTTAAAACAGTTGCTTTTTAATTTACTTCCTTTACTTTTAAAACAAGAGAAAAGTCTTGAGAAAATATGAATGATTATCAGTGTATTACGGAAATACATATTAATAAAAATTAATGTGTGTAGTGCAGTGGTTCTCAAACCTAATTGCACCGGAACCCCCCTTCTGACACGACCCCAGGATGGGCTGAAGCCCAAGGGAAAGGACTTATAACCTGAGTCTCACCGCCCAGGGCTAAGGTCCTCAGGCTTTGGCTTTGGCACTTGGCAGTGGGGCTATGGCCCCGGATGATGGGGCTCTGGCTTTAGCCCTGTGTCCCAGCAAGTCTAAGCCAGCCCTGGCGACCCTGTTTGGGGTCACGAGTCACAGTCTGAGAACCACTGGTAGAGTATACCTACCAGACTAAAAAGAAATTCAAATGATTGATGACTTTGCTACAATGTTTATAAGTAAATAGACTTAATATTTCAAACATAGATGTTTGTTTTGTAGTAAATTCACAATGGATTTTTTTTTAACCAAGCACTAATCAAACGTTTGAAAGACCCCCAGGTACATGATTGATTTGTTAGTAAGCTCAACAGATCTAATGGACTTTTCTGACAAGATTTCAGCTCCTTACTAAGATTCTTGCCTTGGAGAGGTTCCAGGTGTGCTAATGAAGAAAGCTATGAACAAAAACAGAAAAGGCTAATGTTTTATTTGATGTGGATCTGGGGTATAGAAATTAAATGAAATGTAACATTGTGTTTAATTGTCAAACTAGACTAGAAAAGATGACAGTAAATTAACACTAGACTACTGGAGGCTTTGGGGACTGAGCATTCTATAGGACAATGAAGGATTGACTCTCCAGGTCACAGCTCTACTTATGCTCTGAGAACGCTCCTCTGGATCTGCTCTTGCAGGTTCTTTAATTGATGCTCTGTTACTCTCTTTTCCTGGACACAGCAGCCTATTTGTCGTATATAGGCCACAAAGTCAAATTCATTGCTGCTTCATTGACTAAAGCATTGCTCTCAGTGGAGCTTTGCCCACTTATGTCGGTGCAGAATTGGCCGAGTGTATTTAAAGCTGAATATTTTATAGAAATTCTTTTAAATGTCATGGACCTCGTTCTCTTCTCTCACTTTTGCTGGTGTAAATCAGGAGTAATTCCACTAATGTCAATGTAAATTTAGTGTAAGGGAGAGAGAACCCGATCTCGTAACTTTTATATAAAACCTTTGATATAAAAGGGAGTGTTTTTCAAATCTAGCCCTATTGTTGCCATCTGTCAGCTGTTCTGTGGCCATTGTGAAATGAGTTGGTGCTCTTGGTCCAATTCCTTTAGGATCTATAGCCACACCGCATGCCACAGCAACTGGCATCTTAGTGTCAGCAGAGAAGCCAAAGATTAAATGGGCATGGAGACTGAACTATAAACTTATCTTTGCAGATGATTCCCTGCAGATGATTACTTCTGCATCAGGATTGAGGCACTTAGCTGGCACATACTGTGGACATCTACACTTTTGCTACCTCTGCTATATGTTCCTTGTGGGCAAAGAGAGAGTCCAAAGATGACAAAATGGCAGTTTACTTAAATATCATGGCTTGCATTTTCAAAGGGGCAGAAGGGAGGTAGGAAGGAAAGTCAATAGGAATGGAACATCTAATTCCCTTAAGCTCCTGTAAAAACCTCACCCTAAATTCACTTAGCATCTGCTCCTGAAATCCCTATTCAGTCCTTACACAGGAAAAAGAATAATGATAAAATTGTCAAATGTACCTACACCTATTTTCAAAAGGGACAGCACTTGAAGGATGCATGGGGGACCCTTTTGAATCTAAGCATGGCCACATCATTGGCATCACTCTGGACCAAAGGCAAAAGAAACATGGAATTTATAGTTGAAGAAGACCTTTCAGGTTCTCAACTGAAGTCCACCAGGACTTCCTGCTAGTACAGGATTATTCCTGTGACGCTCCACACCCCAAAGTACCCCATATTTACATGGTGATGTAATTATGATATGTTTTGTATAAAGTATGCCTTGTGAGGTATCATTCTAAAAGTCTCAATCTGCTAAACATTAGTATATCATTGGATTGCATGTACTATTATTGTATGTGAAGTTATGAAATCTTACTATGTGTGAGTTACTAAAGTATGATGTGATGCTGGAAACACCCAAAACTAGCCTTGCAGGCACAACAATGGAGTAACCAGACAGTGTTAGTTGCTGTCAACACCCATCAGGAAAAGAATCCCCTAACACAGGAACTCTGTATAAAAGAATCCCCTAACACAGGAAGCCTTCTTGGAGGGAGTCCAGAGACAATGGAGAATGCTTGGCCAATGGGGGTCGACCCCCACTTCACATCTATAGACTTTATTGGGGTTTTCATTTGTGCAGCTCAATGAAGAATGGTGCTTAACACATGTTAATTTTTTATTGTTTTGAGTCTGTTAATTTCTGATGTGCCTTTATTAATAAGAAAATAAGTAATGTTCTGTACAGTAAATGATCATGGCTATTGCAAAACCTGGTTTGTTAATGTCTAGGGCATGCTGCAAAAACTGTTTCTCAGGTTTCTGGGGAGCAGCGTTGTTTGCAGGATATGAGTTGATCAAAGGTATTGCTTTATTATCCTTTCTGGGGAGGTGGTTGTGTGTATATATATCCTCCCCCACTGGCTCCCCTCTCACTGAGTGCCTGTCTCAGGGCTAAAGTAAATTAGAAGTATGTGTGGGAGGTCACACTGCTATCAGGAAAATAAGCTGGGGGGAGGAAGTAGCTCCTGGCTGTAGTCCCAGGCAAGTAGGGTGACCAGATGTCCCGATTTTATAGGGACAGTCCCGATATTTGGGGCTTTGTCTTATATAGGCTCCTATTACCATCCACCCCCCGTCCCGATTTTTCATACTTGCTGTCTGGTCACCCTACAGGCAAGGGATGCTCCAGAATAAAGGCTGGAGAAGCAGCTGCCCAGCCATCTATTCGCTGCCTCTCCCTGATTGTTTTGCTCACTCTGCTGATCCTTTTGTCCTTCCTCACTGCTCCCTACTTTGCCTTGTGTCCCACAACCCTCCAGTACTCACCTACTGCTCAGTCCTCACTACACCTTAACAGAAGTAGGGGGTAGGCCACAAGATGCAGAGAGGGGGGCCACTTCTCCCCCCACTTATCAGTGTCCCCTCCCAGTCTAGGCTGGACATTACGTGTCTGCCCTTGAGTGTTGCTTTGCTCCACATAGCAACCAGAGCCCCTGCCTTCCATCTGGAAGTGTTAGCAAAAAATACAACAGAAAAATATACTCTGAATGCACAATTTTATTATCGGCCTGGATTGTGATTTTACTTACAGCATTAAGGGTTCTACTGTTATGAGGAATTATTGTTAATGGGTATAGTCAATGTATGAGAGAGCAGAATAATATGGAATGCATCGTGGGGTAACTGATAACTCTGGGCCAGATTCTGTTACCCTTTCTCAGAAAGAGGCATTACCTTACTCCTCGAGCAGGCACATTAAAATGCTGGGTCTATTCAAGGAGTAAAGCCGTACTCCGCATGAGTAATGGTGAGAAGATCTGGTCCTATAGTCAAAATTAAATGCTAAGAATTAAGTAGGAGAACATTACCTATTGATTATGGGAAAATGTGCTTTGATGTTTCGTGTAAAAAACCAGAACAGGACAAAACAAAAAATAAATCAAACTGACATTTTCTTGGTCAGTGTGTGATCTCTGGTGATTTCTATGGCCTGGTCTACAGTTAAAAATGTTACCAGTATAAATTGTTGGCTGGAGTGGGGTTGAGGGAGGTAAATGAAATGATTATACTAATAAAAGCCCTAGTTCTAGGGTGACCAGATGTTGTGATTTTATAGGGACAGTCCCGATATTCAGGGTTTTTCTTATATAGGAGCCTATTACCCCACACGCACTCAGTCCTGATTTTTCATACTTGCTATCTGGTCACCCTGCCTAGTGTGGAAGCAGTTATATAGTATAAAGGTCACTTATACCAGTATAGCTGTTTCCCTTCATGGATGGGTTGTACAGGTGTAAACACTTCTATACTGATGACTCTGTCTACACCAGTGGTTCTCAAAGCCAGTCCGCTGCTTGTTCAGGGAAAGCCCCTAGTGGGCTGGGCCAGTTTGTTTACCTGCCGCATCCACAGGTTCAGCCGATCGTGGCTCCCACTGGCCGCGGTTCACTGCTCCAGGCTAATGGGGGCTGCGGGAAGCAGCGCGGGCTGAGGGATATGCTGGCCGCCCTTCCCGCAGCCTACACTGGCCTGGAGCAGCAAACCACGGCCAATGAGAGCCACGATCGGTCGAACCTCTAGACACAGCAGGTAAACAAACCGGCCCGGCCCGCCAGGGGTTTTCCCTGAACAAGTGGCGGACCGGCTTTGAGAACCACTTGTCTACACTATGGGGTTGTAACACTTTAACTATAGTGGTATTGTTAAAATGGCACAACTCTTATGTTTACACAAGCCCTTAGAACTTTTAAGCAAAACTACCCGGATTTCCCAAACTAGTTAGAGGACATTTTGGAACAACAAAATTAAGCAATAACTTTGAACCCTCTTTTTCTGGACAGTAGTCTTTTTATGTACTTTAAACAGACTCACACTGTGCAAGTTCCGTAGCCCGTGAAATAATGCTTAGTGAACCTGGAATCAAATAACTAGCTGAAAGTTTTAAAACCTCTGAAGCCACAGAGTAGGCACATTTTAGAGTTTTTAACAATAGCCTAACAGGTGGCAAGGACAGTGAATGGCATGGTGAAAGGGAAAGGTAAGAAGACTTAAACAGTTAATCTTTCAACATCATCTAATTTCCTATGAATTTTCTCGAATATTTTACCCATGTTGCCATTACTGCAAGTATTAGTCTGACTGATCCAAAATTTAAGAACTGTATTTTGACCTGTTTTATTTTGCTTAAATAGCAGTTATCATTTCAGCAACCATTCCTTGAATCTGTTACATTGAAGATAAGGCTGAGCATAAGAATCAACGTTGAGACTGACTCTTAGTCATAGAAGATCTGGTTGCCCACATTCCCTTTCAGTGATAAACAAAGCTAAATGAGAGTGAAATAAAATAGAAAATATGACAAAGGTCTTATCAAACTGTTGTCAGGATCATTTCTCTTTAATACAAGAATGTGATGTGAGATTGTGAAGTCTGTCTCTATTGTGAATAAAGATGCAAAAAATCCAAACATCACAAGTAAAATAAAAGCATATTTTAGGGTGCTGGTTAAACTGTGAATGTGAAATGAAGGCCAGCTAAAAATACTGGGAAGTAATTTAAAATGCCAGGTTAAGCTTTATTGATTTTAACTTTCTAATTAATTTTTTGACGTTCATAATTCAGTGGGCAAACTTCATAAAACAGAAGCTTGAACAGACAAAAGGAAATGTTACATGTTTCAGATAATATCAGAGAATAGCAAATGCACTGACAAGCTATAATATTTATTCTGAGTTAGTCCTCACTTGGTGTGCCATTGTCAAAATTTATAATGCTTTATATTTAAAAAAATGGACTGGTAACAGTATAATTTAATGAATACTATATTTCTTTTGCTCTATCGCACTTAATAGTGTGCTTGTTCTTTTTGTACATAAAAAGGCTGTGATTTTTTTGTCTTTTTAAGTTCTTACACTTTAGTAAAAATAGGCTTTTTAAAAAGTTAGCGGTGATCAGAATTGATCAATTTTTTAATAAGCAACCAAAATAAGTAACTACTCACACTTATGGGTAGTGCACAAGAATGTGAAACTAGGGCACAGGAATTAATATTTTAGTATTCTGCACTTAAGCTATTACATGTTGCTTTGCCAGTGACAATGAAAACACAGCTCTGAATGGGAAAAAAGGGGACAGATTTTTGTTTCTTCCATTACTCAAACTTACAACAATTTGATCTGACTAAAGAAGTAGATGCTCTGATAACTATTCTTTCCACTTCCCGTTAGCCAGTTTTATGTAACGCTCATTTTATTTTATGTAGTAGACTCCCCTATCTTAGAATGGTTAGTGTTAAAATTCACTCTCTGTTGTCATAGAAGGTGTCCTTTATGCATGTGTGTCCAGTTTTCTAAATGTACTGGAAAGGAAGAATATTCCAGTGGTTAGGGCAAGAGCTTAGGACTCAGGGAAACCCCAGTTCAAATCACTGCTCTACCACGCATTTCCAGGGTGACTTCCAGCAATCACTTGGGGATAATAGCACTTACCTACCTCACGGAGGTGTTGTGGTGATCAATACATTAGATTGTGAGGTGCTCAGATAGATAGGTAGAGGTAATGAGTCTGTTGGGAGCAGATGAATATTATTATTCGTATCACTGTCTTCTCTCACCGTGTTTACTGCCTATGGCCAGGGCTGAATTAACCTTTTGTGGGCTCCAGCGCCAAACATATTTGTGGGCCCCTATGTAGTCACTGTGGGCTCCAAGTGTGAGCCTGGTGTGGGGTTGCCATAGTATACCCGGTATTGAATCTGAGACATTTTTCATTTTGATCACACACCTCTACATGACTATATGCATTGCCATACACAGCTGCCACAGCCCCCAGTTTTTCCCATTGAGCTGTACATCCCTGTCAGTTTACCAATGTCCACAGTGAGTAGAACTTCCATAGTGATCAGGGGAAACTCCCCACAGATTTATCTCCTTCCTCATTCAGACATCCTATAGCCATGTCTCCAGTATCACCCTATTTCACCAGTCATAGTATGTGGTCCTAGTCTCAGCTCAAAGTTCCAAAGCCAGCAGGTAACCTATCAATTCTGACAAATCCCTCCCTCAGCACCCATCCTGCCATTTGAGCAAGCCACTTGCAAACACCATTTCCCCAAAGTGGGGACTTAGCCCTTGGGAATCTGAAGACACCAGCCTTTCTCCCTGTGCTGCCATCTACATGCTAGTCTACTACCTCATCACCACCACCTCTCTCCATGCTTGTGTAATCCCCAAGGAGATTACGTAGATTACATGGGACTCTGTCTGCTGGCAGCTCAGGGAGAGGCAGCCAAGGCAGACTCAGAGTCCGCCCAGCAACCAATAGGGAGTGAGAGGCCCTCCCAGGGAGAAGCCATTTTGTAGTCAGTCTGGAGCCAGTCAGGAAAAGGGCAGGACTGGCTGTGAAGGGGTCTGGTGAGTTGCCCTGAGAACAGGCCTTTAGGGACCTGTCAGCAGATCCCTCAGCTGGGTTTTTCCTTCCCCACTGATGATTCCCAATTTGTAGTGTTTGCTGGGAAACTTCCCAGCCAGGCTGAGTTTGCTCTCCAGCTCCCTAGGTGAGACCAGTCACCACATGGTCAGCTCTGCTCTGTCTGCTAGTGCAGGGAAGCTGCTTGCTGAGTGTGTGCCTGGAGGCTGGGCTAGGAGGCTACCGTTTGGATGTTAGTGTAGTTGTGTAACCTACACCTTGAGCCCTGCACCCCTTTGTGGTGAGGGGAAATCCTGGGACCGACGCAGCCTGATTCCTGCCTGAGGAGGATCCCTGCCAGCAGAGATCAGCCCCTCTGCAGTGACTGAGGAGTCCAGAGTCATCTTTGAACCTGAGAATCATGGACTTTGTGAGTGCACCATCTTTTAGTTAGTTAGTTAGGGAATTTGTTTTGGGGACCCCCTACTCCCTGAACTGTGTCCTCAAGCCAGGGAGTAAGGGTTTGAGGATTTTATAACCTGCTGCATATTACATCTGTGAAGGGATTTACCACCTTCTCCCACTTGAGTCCTTTGGGCTGTACTGAACCCAGTCAGCCATGCAGCTAAACCACTGCAGAAAAGAATTTTGTGGTTATAGGTCATCAATGGCCCCAGCAAAGTACACGTACCAACGGGACACTAATTTTACATTTGCTACATCAAGTCACGGGTATTTGCAGTGTGGGCACCGGTGACCCTAAAAATAGTGTTTTACCCTGTTATGTTGTATTTGTCTCCTGTTTAATATAATTATTGTGTTGAATATATTTTTATGTGTTTGTGTTATTTCTTGGAAGTCTCCAATTATCTGGCAAGTAAGTGGGGATTACTCTGTAGTTAGAATTTTCCGCCCAAGCTGCCCTGGTGACTCTGCCAGGAAGGAGCGAGGGGGGTGGAGGCACCGCCAAATAATTTCATAGGAAAAAAAGAATGAAGATACACGCCGCTGAGTGGGTGGCGGGATCCAAAAGAACCCAGACTTGTCCATCAAAACCTTTAAGCAGACTGGCATTAAAGGAGGTAACCAGGTGAAAAGGGGGTGCTACACTTGTTTCCTTTCTACTTTGGACATGTTCCCCAACCAGCTGGGGCTGTTCTCCTGCTGCAGGCCTGACTTGCTTCCTCTTTTCCTACTTCCCTTGACATTCCTTTCCTACTGGTGAACTCTGTTCCTTGAGGTTAATTTCAGTTCCTTTATCTGCTCTAGCTTAATGGCCCCCAGAAGTCACAGAGCCACCTGCAGCTTCTCTGGCTATAGAAATGGGGACAATTGCCAGAGGCCAGGATGTCTGCACTACGAAATTAGGTCCATTTTATAGAAGTTGATTTTTAGAAATCGATTTTATACAGTCGATTGCATATGTCCACACTAAGTGCATTAAGTTGGTGGAGTGCATCCTCACTACCGTGGCTAGCATCGACTTATGGAGCGGTGCATTGTGGGTAGCTATCCCACAGTTCCTGCAGTCTCCGCCACCCACTGGAATTCTGGGTTAAGCTCCCAATGCCTGTTGGGGCAAAAACGTTGTCGTGGGTGGTTTTGGGTACATGTCGTCAGTCGCCCCTCACCCTGTGAGCAACGGCAGACAATCGTTTTGCACCTTTTTTCCGTGCAGACACCATACCACGGCAAGCATGGAACCCGCTCAGCTCACCATCACCGCTGCTGTTGTGTCCTGGGTGCTGCTGTCAGTAGACGATGCAGTATGACTTAGTCGCTAACTGTCATCATCCACCGCTTCCGCTGCAACTCTGCTCTCCTGCTCTTGTTAATGAGCTCAGTCTCAATAGCAAATTTCTCCATGTTGTCGTCATCCACTGCTTCTGCTGCAACTCTGCTCTCCTGGTGTCATGAATCCACCTCGCAGATCCTCTTGTCGTTCTGTATAAGTATCTATTCTCGTGGCATCCGTCGGCATCCACCGCTTCCGCTGCAACTCTGCTCTCGTGCAGATGGCATACCATGGCAAGCATGTGGCCCGCTCAGCTCACCATCACCGCTGCTGTTGTGAGCATTGTAAACACCTCGCGCATTATCCTGGAGTATATGCAGAACCAGACTAAGAGATGCCAGCACAAGGATGATTTTGATGAGGACATGGACACAGACGTTCCTGAAAGCACGGGCTGTGGCAATTGGGACATCATGGTGGCAGTGGGGATGGTTGATACAGTGGATTGCTGCTTCTAGGCCTGGCAAACAAGCACGGACTGGTAGGACTGCAGAGTGTTGCAGGAGTGGGATGATTCACAGTGGCTGCGAAACTTTCGCATGTGTAAGGCCACTTTCCTGGAACTCTGTGAGTTGCTTTCCCCAACCCTGAAGCACAGGAATACCAAGATGGGAGCTGCCCTGACAGTTGAGAAGCGAGTGGCAATAACCCTGTGGAAGCTTGCAACACCTGACTTCTACCAGTCAGTTGGGAATCAATTTGGAGTGGGCAAGTCTACTGCGGGGGCTGCTGTGATCCAAGTAGCCAGTGCAATCATTGACGTTCTGTTATCAAGGGTAGTGACTCTGGGAAATGTGCAGGTCATAGTGGATGGCTTTGCTGCAATGGGGTTCCCTAACTGGTGGGAATAGATGGAATGCATATCCCCATCTTGGCACCGGACCACCTTGCCAACCAGTACATAAACTGCAAGGGGTACTTCTCAATGGTGCTGCAAGCACTGGTGGATCACAAGGGACGTTTCACCGACATCAGCGTGGGATGGCTGGGAAAGGTGCATGACTCTCGTATATTTAGGAACTCCGGGCTGTTTGAGCAGTTGCAAGCAGGGACTTACTTCCCAGACCACAAAATTACCATTGGGAATGTTGAAATACCAATAGTTATCCTTGGGGACCCAGCCTATCCCTTGCTCCCATAGCTCATGAAGCCTCACACAGGCAGCCTGGACAGTAGTAAGGATTAGGTCAACTATAGAATGAGCAAGTGCAGAATGGTGGTAGAATGTGCCTTTGGATGTTTAAAAGCTTGCTGGCGCTGTTTGCTGACTAGGTCAGACCTCAGCACAAGCAACATTCCCATTGTTATTGCTGCTTGCTGTGTGCTCCGTAATGTCTGTGAGAGTAAGGGGGAGACGTTTATGGCGGAGTGGGAGGTTGATGCAAATCGCCTGGCGTCCGATTTTGAGCAGCTAGACACCAGGGTGATTAGAAGAGCACAGCTAGGCGTGCTGCGCATCAGAGAGGCTTTGAAAACCAGTTTCACGACTGGCCAGGCTACGGTGTGACCGTTGTGTGTGTTTCTCCTTGATGCAAACCCACCCCCCTTGGTTGATTCTAATTCCCTGTAACCAAACCACACTCCTTCCTTCGAAATAAAGTAACTATTGTTTTGAAACCATGCATTCTTTCTTTATTAATTTTTTAAAAAAGTGAGATAACTGACAAGGTAGCCCGGGTGGGGTGGGGGAGGAGGGAAGGACAAGGCCACATTGCTTTTTGTAGCCACACTGCTAATCAAAGCTGTTTGAATGACAGCCTTCTCTTGTTTGGGCCATGCTCTGGAGTGCAGTGGCTGGGTGCCCGGAGACACCGCGTTCTTGGGTGTCTGAGTGAGGAGAATAGGGAACTTGGGGAGGAGTCAGGCAGTTATACAATGGATGCGGTGGGGGTCTGTGCTCCTGTTGGCTTTCCTGCAGCTCCACCAGATGCTTCATCATGTCCGTTTGCTCCCCCATTAGCCTCAGCATCGCCTCCTGCGTCCGCTCTTCATGCTCCTGCCTCTGCTCTTTGTGCTCACTTAATGCTTTCCTGGCCTCTCACATTGAATGCCTCCATGGATTAAGCTGTGCCCTATCAGTGCGGGAGGACTGCATGAGCTCGGAAAACGTGTCATCGTGAGTGCATTTTTTTCGCCTTCTAATCTGCGATAACCTCAGGGACAGAGATGATAGGGGGAGCGTAGAAACATTTGCACATGGGGGGGAGATAAAAAGGGAGAATAAAATTTAAGATACATTTCTGAGAACAAAAGGGATACTCTTTCACAGTGAGTCAAGCAATTCACAGCAGATAGCACATGTGCTTTAGGTACAAGGTCGCATTTTGCCATTTATATTGAGCACCTGCCAGTATGGTGACATATCACACATGGCTGAGCAACAGAATTCGGTTTCCAGGCAGCCATGGTAAGACACAGGGTACGCGGGGTTGGCTTCTTATGCATAACATGTGGGAATGGTTTCAAACTGCAGCACCATCCTTTCCCATAGCAAGCAATGGGTTGGGTTTCACATTTAAAAGGAGGGTCTGCAGTTTTTGGGTGGATGTGCAACACACGCCTCCCTCCACCCCACACATGTCTATTCTCTAGGATGATCCCTTCACCCCTCCCCCTGCCGCGTGGCTATTCTTCGGGATAATCCCTTTTAGCCAAGTGCAAACAGCCCAGCCTGAACGGGATCCTTTTACTGTCCCCTTTCAAAAATTTCCCTATTTTAACCAGGTGACCGTGAATGATATCAGTCTCCTGAGGCTAACACAGAAAGAGAGAGACCGAATGTTCCTTGAATGCGACCAAAACCCAGGAACATTCGCTGCCATGCTTTGTGCTGCAATGATTCCAGAATACTTGCGACTGGCTTGCCATGGTAAAGTGTCCTACTGTGGAGAACGAAATAAGACAGCCCTCCCCAGAAACCTTCTGCAAAGGCTTTCAGAGTACCTCCAGGAGAGCTTCATGGAGATGTCCCTGGAGGATTCCCGCTCCATCCCCAGACATGTGAACAGACTTTTCCAGTAGCTGTACTGGCCATGAATGCATCCCAATTCTTCAGGGCAAATCAAACATTAAACACTATTGCTTTTGAACCCTGTACTGTAGTTACAAATGTGCACTCACCAGAGGTGCCTTCTCTGGTTTCAGCGTCAGGGATTGGCTCCAGGGTGATGAAAAGGTCCTGGCTGCTGGGGAGAACGGATTCACCGCTTGCCTGCTGCACATTCTCCTCCTCCTCTTCCTCATCCACAAAATCCTCCTCCCTGTTGCGTGAGACTCTTCCTCCTCCCCCCGCCCCCCGCAGGTGTCCATGGACAGTGGTGGGGTAGTGGTAAGGTCCCCCCCAGAATGCCATGCAGCTGATCATAGAAGCGGCATGTATTGGGGGGGTCTGACCCGGAGTGCCCGTTTGCCTCCTTTGTCTTTTGGTAGGCTTGCCTGAGCTCCTTAACTTTCACATGGCACTGCTGTGTGTCCCTGGTGTAGCCTCTCTCCACCATGCCCTGTGCGATTTTGGCATATATATATATATTGGCATTTCTTCTTTTTGCTCTGAGTTCTGCCTGCACAGATGCTTCTCCCCATACAGCAGTCAGATCCAGTGTCTCCCTTTCGGTCCATGCTGGAGCTCGTTTACGATTCTGGGGGGACTGCATGGTCACCTGTGCCACTGAGCTTGCCATGCTGACCAAACAGGAAATGAAATTCAAAAGTTCCTGGGGCTTTTCCTGTGCACCTGGCTAATGCATCAGCGTTCAAAGTGCTGTCCAGAGTGGTCACGTTGGAGCACTCTGGGATAGCTCCCGGAGGCCAATACCATCGATTTGCGTCCGCACTACCCTAAATTTGACCCAGCAAAGTCGATTTTAGCACTAGTCCCCTCGCTGGGGAGGAGTACAGAAGTTGATTTTAAGAGCCCTTTAATTCGACAGAACGTGGTTGGTTGTGTGGAAGCATCCATTTTAAAATCGACCTAACACGGCTAAATGTGACCTAACCCCATAATGTAGACCAGGGATTAGATAGCTGCAGCTACGAGTCAAGGGAGGGGTGGCAATTCCAAGGCTGAACATGCTTGAACCTTGCAATGGCGGCACTAGGGACTCTAAAATCTTAACACTGGCACTAAGCAGCTGCAGACTCTGCAGTTAAGCACTTCCCTCCTCTAGGCCATGGCTTTAAGTACCTGAGATGCCCATTACCTGCAGCAGAGGCCACCAATTCCCACGCACCCCTCAGCTAGCACATAGTTGTGAGGAAAGTGCAGCCTGAATGATTTTGGAGGCTGGGGTGCCAGGAGGTTCCCATCCCTGAGCAGCAGCTCTGCAACAACCTCACATGGCCGCCCTCCACCGTGGGACCAGGACCCTGTGAAGACAGTGGAGTTACCCTGTGTATAACCAGTTCTGTCCAAAACCTGTTGAAGTGCGTGGGAGTCTTTTCATTATCTTTAATGGGCTGTGTATAGAAGCAAAGGACCCTATTCTAGTCTCTAGGAGCAAAGTGCATTCTATGCTGCACTGGTTTACTATTGTAACAGGAAGGTCTCACGTTACCTAGTGAATAAGCAACACCTCCTACAGCACCTAACTTTTTCTGAGAAGCCTCCTGCCCAATTACTAAATGTAAACCTGCTTAGCTTACCAGGCTGAAATAATCAGGTAGTATGGTCACAAAAACAAGGCACTTCTGAATTCACCAGGAATTTTGGATGTGCACAAACACAGACACGACTGGTTCCCGCATGGTTACAGAACTGCAGTACAGGGGAACAATTTTCAGCTTGTGTGATTAGAGGATATCTGGATCCATATTATAAGACTGTCCTACATAAATGAGGAAAAGTTGAGGTGCCTTTGTTGTTCTTTTGTCCCACGCTTCGTTTCTATGGAGAATTAGATGCAATATGCAATATTACTGTCTTCCTTTTAAACAAACAAAACTAAAACAAAAATGGTAATGGCTGTTGAAAATAGCAATTCCAGTTCTAGTTAGCCAGCATTTGTTGCTCAATTTTATCCTACCTTTTCTACAGCAAGTTACAGTGGATCAGCATATTTGATTTGGGAGAAATGAAGTAACAGCTGCCTAAATTGAGCTTGAGCACTTCTGAAGTTTCAGAGTGTTCAAATCTGGAAGGCAGGTGCTAGATTCCCTTTCTGAATATTTAATAAATCGGGAAAGGAAAAGCCAATTTCTGCTTCCATGGCTCAGACGTGGAAATCCTCCTACGCCTGGTACTGCCCAGGTCCTCTAATAGAGCGTTCCCTCCCTTACTTATCATTTTAACTTTTGGGGGGTCCTTGCTAGGCTTCAGATAAAGAGGTGCACTGTCCATTTAGTCCACCCAATTCCTTCTTTGGGGGCTGCCAGGCGAGGTCACACCAGCATCCCTAAGTCAGTCTGGGGAAGTCTTCGGAGGGTGATATCTGGGCCAAAGCCTTCTACTCCTTGGGCATATTTGTTCCCCATTCACAGTGCCACCCCCTTCTAGCAGCCAGCTCTCCATTCACAGCAAGCTGCAGAACATGGGGTCTCAGATTCCCCACTCCTTCCCACTCCCTTTTCTGTTGATAGCTGCCAAGGGAATGCTGGGAAATGTAGTTCCTTCCCCGTTCCAGGGCCAGCTCTATGGGCAGGGAACTGGCCAAGGAACTACAGCTCCCAGGGCCCCTTTGGTTCTCAGCTCCCATGCTGGAACCCTGCTGCTTCGAGGCTCGCTCTCAGGGCCTCTGCTTCTGCAATGCTGCGAGAGGGGAGGAAGTGAGTGTTATGGACCCCTTCTGAGCTTGGGCCCAGCGCTATGGAGCCATTGGTGCCATGGTAAATCCAGTACTGCCTATGGCAATTCATTTTACAATAGGATCCTTCATCTTTCATAATCCCTTCCTCCATTTGCAATTTGTTATATTTCCCCGATGTGCTTATGATTTCTGCAAGGCCATTTCCAACTCATTCCGAGCAAACGCATCACCATCACTTCACTCTTGGAACATGTCTGAAATGGTCATCTTGGTGCTGTGAGAGATTAGCTACGAATTCTTGCCTAGGAAGCCACAAATGTCTGTCTAGCAGCTTCTGTGATGAATTTATCACAAGGCACTTTACACAAAACAAATCAATGTAGAAGTGCAATTGCAATGGTGCAGTTGTTCTTTCCATAATGTCCCTAGACAAAACACACAAAACCTGTTTAAACTTCTTAATATTTTATCATTTTACAGCTATTATGTCTTCAGTCACAGATTACAGGTTGGGTAAGAGGAGGGCTGCCCAGTCTCTAATGGGAAAAATTTCTGGAATAAAAAGGCCAAATTCTTAGCTAATATAACATTAATGTCAATGTGACTTTGCCTCTTTACATTCTTGAGAATCTGACCTAATGTTCATAGACATACAATAGTTTTTGTTTTTTCTTTCTCTCTCTATTTCTCCATTCAAGCGGAACTGTAATTGCTACAAACTTGGTCTTGACTTTCCCCCTCTTCTCTTTCACCACTTGCCTGATTTTCAGAAGTGCTCAGCACCCACTTGATAACAGCTGGTTGGTGAGCACTTAATTTAGATACCTACATAGGTGCTAAACAGTCGTGGAAATTTGGCCCTGCCTGCATACCTTCTTCATCATAATTGAAAGCATCCAGTTGAATAGGACTGGTAAAATTCCATTGAGCCATTATTATTGAATCATGAGCAAAAAAAAGATGGAAATTCTATCGACATGATAGTATCATGGCAGAGACACTAAAGTTATAGTCTGAAAATCCAGAACATCAATTGATATTATACCATTTACCCCTGAGGAGAGTATGAAAACTGAAGTTAGCTCTCCTGACCCAACGTCTGGTCACTCCATTTTGTGACCTTTTTCTTCTCCAGAAGGCTCTACTGTGGTTTTCTTCTCAATCCCTTTCACAATTAACAGATCTTTTCTTCTTTTGTTCCACTTATGCACTTTGTTCTGACCTCTTTGAATTTCTACTATTAAAAAGATATGATGAAAGTTTTTATTTGCCTCTTTTTGATTGGGAATTCATTAATTTTGTGTCTATCTAAATAGAGTGAAAATCTGTATAATAGTCAACCCTTATCAAGTGACCTGCTGCCTTGAAGGATCACCCCAAGCATACTGATTATAAATGTGTTAGAAAATCACCTTTATTCAAACACCAGATGTTCAGTGGTCACATAGGTAGGTTTCAGGATAACCTCTAATGTTTAAATCTTCCTCTTGGATCATGCATCACCATCAAATTATTATTTTGTTTTTGTTTTGTCTGCAAGATGCAGTATAGGAAAGCTAGCAGTTCTTGATTTTGTCCTCCAAACAGAGAACAGCTTTGCAATTAAATGAAGGTGTTTACAAAGTCCTGATTGTCCCTAACTATCTTACAACATTGCAATGCTCTGGAAGCTCCACAAAGGCATTGTAAACCTTAAGTTAGTAAGTTTTACTTTTGGGAGCACTTACCACAGCTGTCTCAATTCTTCAATCTTAGGGGAGCATTTTTTTTAGCATTCTTTTGTTATGTTTTATTAATGTTATTAAGCATGAAAAAAATTTGCAACAGTTCTTGTACTTTGCTGGCTTTCCCAGTCATCATTCTGGATCAGTCTCTCAGCTCCAGAATGAAGCGTGACCCCTTCAGCTGCTTCACAGACCCTGATCATAATTCCACCCAATATTTAAGTTGTTAGCGATTTGTCTGCACACTGCACCTCTAAGGGGGCAAAAGGCTGAAGTCTCTGGTGCTGTGATGCTCCATTCTAAATTCAGGAAGACATTATAAAAAAAAAAAATAAAAAACCGCAGGAAACTGACGACAAAAGGTCTCCAACAGACAGGCAGCTAGCACAATGGGATCCTGCTCCATGACTAGGGCTTCTAGATGCTATGAGAATGCAAATAAATAATAAGTTTGTGGGGAAACTAATATTTCCTCTTGAGTGGAATAGTGTGAATTATGATTTTGATTTTCAAACCGAAATTTTTCTGGGCATTCAAAAAAAATGGTGGAAAAAATGGTTCAAGTTGAACCAACACTGAAATATTTCAGAATTTTTGGTAAAATGAAAAAGTCAGAAACATTTCAATTTGGATCAAACAAAACATTTTGTTTAGGGTATTGCTAATAAAAGCAAAGAAAATGGGCTAGATTCCCCAAAACAGAGGAGGAGGTGGATGCCCTCCCCCCCAACCCAATAGCCTAGTGGTAAGAGCACTCATAGAATCCTAGAATATCAGGGTTGGAAGGGACCTCAGGAGGTCATCTAGTCCAACCCCCTGCTCCAAAGCAGGACCAATCCCCAACTAAATCATCCAAGGATGTGGAAGACCAAGGTTCAAAGGGATTGCCTGTATGGTAAGATAGTTTTTTTTTTTTTTAACTACTTTCTCACTGTTCTTAGAAGTTTGGTACCTATTGGGGGGCAGAGGTAAGGTGTTGAAGAGACTTAAAAGGAAGTGCTCGGGAATAGAATGGGGTGAAGATTTGTTTTTTTGGGAAAAACAAAAACAAAAAAATGCAGATTTGAGTTGACTGAAACATTTCACAAACTGTGTCAATTTCAGCTGAAACACAAAAAGAAAAAAATGTGGAATTGTCAAAATGAACTGTTTTGACATTATGAAAACATTCTGACTTTCTGCATAGATTCACAAGAGGATTTTTACACGATTCACAGAAATGCTCTCTGCAAATTCAGCTGGATAGCAAGGCCTCCTGCAGTGTGATTCCTCGGGGTGATTTGGACTTGAGCACATCCATTACATGAGGCAGGCATCATCTAATAATGTACAAAAAGAGCATAATGCAGTCTGTAAGAAAATGTGACCTCATAGTAACTAACCTGAATGGTACCAACTGAAGTTTATGGTGGTGGACCATAGACCCCTCTTGGGAAATACAGCCATACAAGCCAAGGATTTAATCAGGGTGCAGCACCAGAATTTTATAGCTGCAGTACAAGATACAAAAGGAAGAGTCCCATGGACGATGGAGACCATTTTTAAAGGGTTGTTTTCAAAAGCAACAGGTGCCTTAAAGGAAAGAGATGGAATCAAACTCCACAGTGGAAGCTATAGGTTTACCATGAAGAAGAATGCCAGTCGCACTACATAATCCAGTTTGCAAGGAACTTGAAAGTCTGCAGAGCGGGGGTATCATAGCAACTGTAGAGGCCAGGACAGCCTGTGCAAGCAGCATGTGGTGGTAAAGAAGACATCATGAAAATTATGCATCTGCATTGAATTAAAGCCATTGAACCAAGCATTGAAAAGATACCACTATCCACTGCTCACAATTGATGATATGTTCCCAGAACTTTTCAAAGCCAGAATCATCATGGTCTGCGATATGAGAAATGGCTTTTGGCATATAAGGCTGGATAAAGAGAGACCAGCATGTTGCAACCTTTGCAACACCATTTGGTTGCTGCAGATGGCTGGGCATGCCCATGGGCATTCATCCAGCACCAGAGGTGTTCCAGAGAAGACTCACCCATGCACTGGAAGCACTGCCTGGGGTGAAAATAATTGCGATATCCTCACTCTAGGTAAAGGGAGCAGTGATACAGAAGCTGAACGAGACCATGACAGAAAACTACAAGCTTTTATACATCAATGAATAGTACAAGAACATAAAACTCAACCTCAAAAAGCATGACTCAGAATGAGATGACATACATTGGACATCTGCTCACAGCAGAAGGATTGAAAGCAGTTCCCAACAAACTCAAGGAAGTCAGAGACTGCCAGCTCGAGTGGACGTGAAAGGGGTACAGCGCTTCATAGGAATGATAAAATGTTCTGTCCAAGTTTTGTCCACTCCTGGATACAGTAGAGGAACCCATATGTCAACTCACAAGCCATGATGTCGAGTGGGACTGGGCAGGTCTCCAACAGCTAGTGTTTGACACCCCGAAACAAATGGTAACAGACGGCCCTGTTCTGAAGTACTACCGACCAGGCGAGCCACTGCCACTCCAGCATCATGTATCAGAGAAAGGAGCAGCTGGTTACTTATGCCAACAGAGCCCTGTCAGAGACCGAACAGGCGTATGCCCAAAGAGAAAAGGAGATTCTGGTTATGGTATCGAGAGTGGAGTGATTCCTTTGGTACGCGTATGGCTACCAAGTAATAGAGCAATCAGACAACATACTGCTGGAGAAAATAATGGCACAGCCCCTTTTTTCTGCTCCAAAGAGATTGCAGCGCATATTCATGCACCTCTAGTGCTACCAGGCAGAGATCAGCTATTGTCTAGGATGATTATTGGTGTTAGCTGACACCCTGAGCAAGGCATATGTCAAACTGGGGAGAGGGGACCAGGACACAGTGGATTCAGTCACCCAGTTTCAACAATGAAGTTGACAGAAATCAAAATTGGCTAAAGAAAAGGGCAGCCAGTGACAGGCAGTCAGGACAGCAATACTAGCAGGGTGGCCAGAAAACAAAAGCCAAATCCAGTAGGAGCAGAACTAGATTTTCAAATTAAAGATGAGCTGAATGTGCAGGATGGAATCGTATCTTCAGGACAGAGAGTGATTGCCCCCCCTCAGTATGAAAGGATGTCATGCAAAAAACTTGTGCCTCATACCTGGGATGGACTGCTGTCTTAGATGGGCTTGAGTTTATGTTTACTGTCTGGGAATGAATGCAAAACTCTGCTCCTGGATGGAAGGGTGTAACACCTGCCAGTCATTACCAGGAGAGCTGCTCATGAGACCATGGGAAAAGGTAGGAGCTGTTGCCAGCTAGGCCGTGGGTGGTCAGGCCTAATGGTAAAGGCAAGAGTTCAGCCTCCCACTTAGAGTGTGGTCCAGAGTAGGAGGAGTCCAGGAAATGAGCAGAGGGTCAGTACCTGAGGGGCAGCAGCCAAATGCCAGAGCCAAAATGGGGGTAAACCAGACTCTTAAGTCAGAGGCGGAGCCAGGTATCAGTACTGGAGAGACAGAAGCCGAATGCCAGAGCTGAGGGTCAACGAGAGTCATAAGCCAGAGGCAGAGTTGGGGGTTGAAGCCATCTCCACTAGGAGATGACCTGGCCCTGGGTTCAAATCCTTGCTCCAGAGCAGGGATTTGAACCTTGGTCTTGCACATTCTGGTGAGTGCTCTTACCACTAGGCTATGTGGGCGGGGCGGGGGAACAGCCACCTCCTCCTCTATTTTGGGGAATCCAGCCCATTTTCTTTGCTTTTATTAACATTACCCTAAACAAAATGTTCAGTACTTCACAGGACTGGGCCTTGAGTCTTCAGGGCTCAATTTCACAGACTGTGCTAAAAGAGGCAGCATTTTCAATTAAGATACCAAACTAATTTTGTGCTCAGTGCCAATATAATACTGATAGAACCACCAAGTAAAGAAAGCCCCTTTGTATCAACTCCCTCCTCCAAGCTTTTTCAATTAGATTTGAAGTTTTAGGAGGCTTATAAGCTTTGAAAATACCCAGAGACTGAGGTCTGGTCTACACTACAGAGTAAGGTCGACCTAAGGTAGCTTATGTTGACATAATTCTGGTAGTGTCTTCAGTACAATGGTGCTCCCGCCGACTTAAATCACCAACTACATCGAGTTAATATCTCCACCACAACGAGAGGTGTAGTGCTTAGGTGGATATAGTTAGGGCAACGCAGTGTCCATGTAGACACTGCTTTACTTACATTGCCTGTTGGCTGTCAGCCCTGCGCGGGACAGGCAGCTGCAGCCCGCTCCCATGCTGACACCCTGACCTGTCAGTCTGGCGTGGGGCTCACAGCGGGAACCTGCCCTCCTGCCCCCTCCCCCCACCCCAGGGCTGACAGCTCAAGTTGTCAGCCTTGAGCTGGGCTCAATTTCACAGTAGGGAGCTTACCAGCAGTGAAATTGGTTTTTTTGTCAGTTTCACAGCTTCTATTTTTTCACATTTCATCTCGGCTGGAGCTGTCGGTTCCCCGGGGCAGGGGGCTCCAATTGTGAGCCCTGCATGGGGCTGATAGCTGGAGCCAGAGAGGAAATGTGAAATAACAGCAGCCATGAAACTGACAAGAATGTCAACTTTCAATGTTGGTAGGCTCTCTGCTGTGAAATTGAGCCCTGCAGTGAAATTGAGCCCTGCATAGGGCTGACAACTTGGGCTGTCAACCCTGGGGAGGGGTGGTTCCAGCTGTGAGCCCCTCATGGTTGCCAGTGCCCCACAATGCCCCACTTCCATCAGTGCAAGTGCTCCTGGTGAGGACATGCACCACCGGCAGAAGGAGAATAGTGTGAACACCAACAGCCGATTTAATTGCTGCAGTGGCTGTAGGTCAACCTAACTTAAATCAACCTAAGTTTGTAGTGTAGTTTCTTTTTCCACTTTTGATCATACACTCCTGGAAACATATTGTACTAAAAACTTGTGAAAAGCCTTGAGTTCTTAGTTCTCTTGGTGAAGGAGGGTCAGATCCAGCAAAGTACTGAACACTTCCTGTGAAATGCTGGGTTCTCAGCTCCCACTGATTTGTTGTTAGTTTCATTTGCTCAGTACCTCACAGGACTGGGCCTTGGATCTGTCAGTGTCTTGAGTTATCAGTGACAAAATGCTTCACAAGACTGGTAGGAATGGTAAAAGATCTTCTGAAGTGGTCAACATTTAAGGGTACATGGGAATATTTGGGCCTGTTTTTATATTACATGGAGATTTTTAGGTTAATGAAAATTTACCATACAAGAGCATTTTAGATTATTTAAATCCTGTTTGTTGTTGTTCTTGTAACCTAAGCACATACTGTTAGAACAACAAATAGAGGAGGGAAGCAGTGCTGGACACAAGCTATGGGAATGAACTTTCCTGTGGATTCTACTCTTCCTTCACTATTGGGACTTACTCAAATAAGGGGCTAAGTGGTCTTTTGATTAGTATCAAGTGATTAGGAAACCATTGTAATGAAATAATAATAATTCTATACCCAGAAAATAATATTCAACACAATCACTAAGTAGTCTACAAGCAGTAAAACCACAGCAAGACAAGTATTCTCTGAGGGGCTCATTCTTACCTTCATACCCATGTTGAGTAGTATCTTACTCTATAATTAGTGTTCTCAAGGAAAAAATGTTTTCCAGTGTTTCTTGCTACCAAAACTCCAATCCACAAAGAATCCTTCAAATAATAAAAATCTTCAAAACTCAAACTGTTTGTGCAAGTGAACGTAATCCTTATAATCTCTTTATTTACAAACAGATCTATTTTTACTTTCACTGCTATTATACTCATTGACATCTCAGTTTAGACAACTGCATTTCATTATGCCATCAAAACAGTTTTGCCCTAACTGTACTCACTAAATGTAATCTTGCCAATCAAAGCAAACTATTTTCAATACATCAGACACATTTCATTTTATAATAACCTTATGCCACATACAACTGAAATGAAACACAACTCCTGCCCTATATAACTGTAACACAGAGATTATTCCCCCCTTCCAATTACACCAAGCTGCTTGTATTTCTGATTAGATTTACAATAATTCATTTACAGCATACTCTGATACAGTTCTGTTTTTCCGCAGAGCTAAAGTTTTAATTAAGAATATATGGGTACATGTTCAAACTTAGCAGAGAAATTCCTTCAAGCAATACATCGGGAGAATTATCAAAACTAGAGAGGACTTTCTGCGCTATACTAATGATTGAAAACTAGATCCTCATTCCCAAAGGACTCAAGGCACTTTCACAAAATTAACTAAAATATGATTATAACAAACAAGGCGGCACATTTATTAAATCTCAGAATGGAAAAATCCTAATCCAGCAGAATGGAAAATCGTGCAGAATGGAAAAATCCTAATCCTGCATAATCAGAATGTTCTAAGGAAACAATTAAGAATCTGAGCCAGCAAAGCACTTCAGCATGTGCTTAACTTTAAGCACATGAGCATTCCCTTTGAATTCAGTGGAACTGCTCATGGGCTTAAAATTAACCATGTGCTTTCATGGTGATTTAACAAGCGAAAGTCCATCCAAATGAAGACACATTTAACTATATGCTTATGTCCCATAAATTTAAAGTTAAGCATGTGCTTAAGTGTTTTGATGACTCAAGGCCCTAGCTTTGTTACTTTGTTTAATGTTTTTAAAGCAGTCTGCTCTTTGCAATTTTTTTTTATTTAGGTTTTTCATTTAATGACCCCCCCCCAACAAACAAAAGATGCAAAAATACCTATGAGGTGGGTCTTTTCTCAGGTCAGCAATTTTTTAATTTTATTTTATGAAGAATCTGATTCTTCTTACTTGCCAGGCAGGATGGGCCAGATTCTACAGGCCCTTTACCTGTGAGGAAGGTGGAGCTGGGGAAGATGCAAGGGGCCTTGTCGCTCTTGAGTGCCCTATGCAAGAGCCAGGCAGAATTACAGTCCCTGCATCCAGGGAAATACTGGGTTTGCACTGTTCCTACTCTCCACAGAGTACACTGTGTACCCCAAAGGGGGAAGAGAAAAGCCAGGGCCATAGCCCCATCTTTCTCTGCATTGGCCCAAGGATCAGGATTCGCATACAGAAGAAGGCGGCTGAAAACCACAAAGGGATTCAGTAATAGGTGTGCTCCTAGTTCACACCAGGGAGCGCCATTTGTCTTCTGGTGCTCCCCTGAAAGAGTGCAGCTCCATGCTGGCCTTTTATATGGGCATTGCATGGCTTGTGTTTTCTCTTCTTGGCTGCAGAAACAATTGAGTTTTTGAAAGGTTGCATGTTTCTTAGTTGTTTTGATTGTTGTGCTAAATGATCCCATTGTCTCCTTCACTATCAATGGCTAACTAGTCTGTATTTGCCAATAATTCAGGTTTTATTGCTCTTTAAGCAGAATTTAGGGTCAACTATCCAGAAGAGGGTGCCTAATGTGTGTCTGGTGACATAATGTCTGTGTGTAATTCCCTGTTTTGTGCATGAAAATGGGGTTTTGGACATGCAGCACTGTGTGCACATTTTTGCAGTTGCAACTTAAGGGTAGGATTGCCACTCGTCTGGGTTTTACCCGGACAGTCCAGTTTTTGGCTTGTGTGTGCAGGTGCCATTTAGGCTTACCAGGTGCCCAGTTTTTGACCAGAAAGTGTGGTCAAAAAGGGGACATGGCAACCCTAAATGGCTCCTGAACCAAAAGTCCAGTTACCACAGGACGGGAGGAGGCGCTGGGTCATTACCTACGCTAGTCCCTGGTCAGCCAGGGCCACTTCCTACCTGCAGGCAGTCTCCTTGAGACAATCCAGTGAGTGACAGGGAGAAGAGTGAGTGATAGGGTGTGGCGTTGGAGGGGGTGCGGGAGGCAAGGGCGGGGCCCTAGGCATCCAGTTACTAGCAACTAGAAAGGTGGCAACCCTAAGTTAGGGGACCACTCTGAAAACTTGGCCTATAATATATTTAAATTACTTTTAACTAATGATTGAAATGCAAATATTGCAGTCATTAGACAGTGTTAGAATAATGAAAAGAGCTCTGTTTGCTCAATTGTCTGCTGTTTGTTCTCTAGCAGAAAGCAGTTATTTCACCTAATATTTTTTAATATTCTTTTATAATTTGTTATCCTGCTATATGTTTAATGCATGTACCAGATTCAAGTTTAATTCAATGGCCTGTGCTGTACAAGTCAAATTAGATCAAAATGGTCCCTTCTGGTCTTAAAATATATGCATCAATCTATGTATGGGTTTAGACCTTACTTTCTCTAAGCACTTAAGCACGCACTTAACTTTAAGCACATTTTAAATCCACATTCAAGAAAGCATTGATGTCAATGGAATTTAAGCATATGTTTAAGTGCTGTGATGATGGGGCCTTTAATGAACTAGTCAGAATTTGGACTGTTTATGCTTCCCCAATGGATATCAGCTCCTATATATTAGACCAAGGTGAAGTTCCATCACAGACAGAAACTTCTAACTTCACCAGGTTAATTACAAGAGTAATGTACTATTTTCTTTCATATATCAAAACAAGCTATCTCATACTTAATGAGACTAAATTGCAGACAACATATCTAAATGCTATTGTAATTCAATGCACTATTGCATCTATTGACATTGTATTACAAGAGATCTTTTTGAATTTGAATAACCATCATCATTGTAATCATAATACTATCCTGTCTCCATTATAATATAATGCTTACCAATAGCATTTTAATTATGCATTGCTATTTTAGCATAGCAGCTTCTACTTCCTCAACTAGGCAATGTAAATTAACTTGTACTGATTATATGCCATTATCGGTGTCCTTTCTCACAAATACAGTAACACGGTGTTCATAGAATTTCTGTCCTTTCTCTGATGATGGAATGAAACTGATGACAGTATTGGAAGACCCATTGATTTCTACAGCCATATATCTGAAGCATGCTCACTCATATCAAAGCAGTGACTATTGACTGCTACTGACATCCTAATACACTGTACAGTAACGGCTGGTGCTGTGAGAAAAATAGAAGTAAAAAGAAACATTCTGAAGATGGAGCAGTCTCAGACTCACCTTGCGGCACAGGTAGGCAAGAACACTCTCCATAGTCAGTCCTAAAATTCTCTCTCTTCTCTGAAAGCTAGATACTGCGTTTTGTATAAAACTCAGCTTCCTAAAAGGGGCACAGATAGTAAGTAGGAAAAAATGGACCAGATCTCCAGCTTGTGTAAATCAGCATAGCTCCATGGATGTAACTGAGGCTGACTAGCACCAACTAAGGATCTGGAATAATGACTTCTATATTGAGTTTCCCCTCTCATCAGGAAAGTTGCTTGATTTCAGAAAGTCCCACAGAAGAAATTTCTAATGACAAAAGTTGCGTTTATTTAACAAAGTTACATTTGCCATATAATTTGATGATAAAGAATAACCTGGTCACCTCTGATTTCAGTGAACCTCTTCCTCAGACAAGATTGTCGGGGAGTTTGTGGATTTTCTTTTTAGTCCATTTGGTTCTTTGAAACGCCAGACAGCTTCTCTTGCCTGTTTAAATGACCTACCTCCAGTTTTCCTGAGAGAATTAATTGTCTCAGTAGTACATAAAGAAGACTCGAATGTTTTATTGCAAAAATAAATATGAATGTTTACTGCAGGCACTTCTAGAAAATATGACATGAGCTAAAATGATGTACAGTTCTCTCAAGTCCATAGGCTTTCTGAGAAGAGGCCCTAAATGTTGGAGTCCAAGGGAAAAAAAAACTGAAAACTTAGTCTTATTCTAGGGTCACTGTAACTCTCACTATGATGAGAACAGTATTTTGGCAGCATATAAATAACTGTTAGTGCTGTAGATAGAGAAAATTTAATTTCTGTAAAAATACACACGGAACATTAGATGTTACATCTGTCTTATTTTATCTAATCTAATCTATCTAGAGAAAGAGACAGCCTCAAGCCTTGCACTGACATATCTGGTAAGCAATAGATCAGGTTGCACCCCACTTCACACTCCCCTTATCCCATCCCCAGATGTATCTTGCTGCTAATGGAAAGTCCTGTCTGTATGCACAAAAGAAGGAGATCCATCCTCCCACTCCCTCTGCTGACCCAGGGTGAGAGGTACTACTCTAACCTGTCCCCCTTGGAGATGCTGGTGGCACTGGTCAGCGTTAATATATGTATGTATTAATATATATGTCAATGGCCTACAGAGCAGACTGACTCAATAGCTGCTGCTGCAGAAAGGCTAATCTTTATCACCAGTAGCACAGCAGTATCTCTCTACTGCTGCAACCAAGAACAATCTAATGGAGAGGTCAAGGGGAGGCAACGGTGCTCTTGGCCAACTATTGTGATACTAACTTCTGTGTTAATATCATGACAGCTGCTTCTGGGTTTGCAGGGTTGCACTGAAACCAGCGGTCAGCCCTAGTGTAACAAGAACTCCCGCAAGGAGAGTTTTTTCTGAACAAATGTTCTCCCACGTTCTTGTATAAAACATGAATTCCAGAAGAGACATATTTATTCTACACATGGAAACAATCTGTAATAGACCAACTCTCCATTTTCCAAAGAAATTTGAAACAGGTTCTAATCTGTCCCTTCTTAGGCTAGGAAATTCCCTCCCTTCGGCAGGTAGAGGGAAGATGGAAGTTGACTTTTTGCCTCAGGGACCTATGTGAAAATCCAAGTTAATTCACATGACTGAATGTGCTTAAAGTAACAACAGTGAGTAGAGCTCTGCAAACTGTTCAGCAGTTCCAGGTAAGCCTGGGTTTGGGGATATGTTCATGGCATGCACACAGAGAAGTTAGATAAAAAACATAATGTTCTCTTGCTGGAAAATTCCATTGTAACACTACTTTATTTCTTACAAGTCAGAACAATAACACCCAAGAACCCCAAAGCAGACAGACAAAGCAGACTACTCCCTAAATCGAGAGAGACACTACTTGCCCCACCTTGTTCTAGGCTGGCATTTTCCAGACTGACTTCTGCTCCCAGATGGCACACTTCCCTACAGAGCCCCCTAGCCACAAAGCAAGACCAGGAAATGCTCCCACTCTTAAAGTAAATAACTTGTACATTCCAATACAGTTCTCAGTACACCACAGAGATTTGTGACATTTTGTCAATCAGGAGGGATGACATTCACATAACAGGGAAACCGTGGAGACTTCTTATCTTAAATAGATAGTCCATCATCCTCTGTAGCTGCATCCCCTTCATCCTCAGCAACAACTACCAGCCCAGAACCCTCCTCCTTAGCATTGTGGTCTTCAGGCTAGGGATTAGTTGAAGCCATGGCTCTTACTAGCAGATCCCGCTCCAAAGAGAGAAGGTGGAGGAGCAACCAGCTAGCACATCAAAGAACCCATGGAGGGAACAATTTAGGATGCAGAGGAAGGGAGGAGGAGACGCTAAGCCCCTTGAATGACTCCATTGGTACTAAGGGGGTATCATAATATGTTGGGAGCGACTATGGGTAGGGGGCCTTTGTATCAGGAGTTCCCTTGGATGACTGAAGTGTCCAGGGTTCAGATTTCACATATCCTAAGACTGACTTGGGAAAAGCCAGTTGTTTTTAAATAAAAACAGCACATTATAACACAGTTGTTATGAAAGTTATTTATCTCTTAAAAGCATGCTAGATATCCATCCTGTAAACCCAGTAATGTGCTGCATATACCAACATCCTCTTGCAGTGACATAGCCCATTGTAGGACATGGGCTTTTAAGGGAGCTGAGTTTCAGATTTCTTCTACTAGCATTACAGCCCAATGTTAGTATTTGTGACCCACCCAACCACCTCATTCATTCTCTGTAGAGTTTGTGTTTGTGTGATTGAGACAGAAGCTTCCCTCTGCTTCTGAAGTGTGTGGGTGCTCCTCTAGGCACCGAGATGCTTGCACCTAACCTTCCTAACCAGGGAAATGATGACCAGAAACATCAGGCAAGCCTGTGCATCTGGTGCACAAAATGACATGGACATTTGAGAAATTGTTGCATCACTATGTTATAGGGAGACTTATGCCCCAGCTGCCCTAAAGTGTAGTGGACTTGGTATCCTTTTTAGCTGAAGGGACATGAGGAATTTATGAGGACACTCTGGTAAGATGCTCTGCGCCATCCTTGACACACAGTTCCGTACACCAGCAGTACAGGAGTAAAGAAGTCTGCTGGAGGTGGGTCAGATTCTAATACAATTATTCACACTGAGCAGTACCTTAGTCCACAAGATTAATATGGGGTCAAGGAGCCATTCATGTATGAGTAAGGGTATTCTAAATTGGCATAGTGTTTTTAGGCACCTTTATAGTACTTTAGAATTAAAAAAAAAGGTATGGAAAGGAAACTCTATCACAGCTCTAAAGAGATGCGCACTGTTTCCACAGTGCATGTGAGCTGTCAATAATAATTACTTTGATGGATTGGTTTCTTTTCCTGGATGCTGACATTGACTGTGATGTTGATTTTTATCGTTATTATTTTTATTTTATTATTTTTGACTCTTCTACCTATGCTGCAGGCAACATATTCAGATTTATTCTTCTTTTTTGTGGCTTTCAGGTTCAAGCTATCTTTGTTATCAGGAAAAAAGTGAGGGGAAAATAAGTGTTTCATAGATTGCATGGGACACTGGTGACAACTGAAAGTGTGGAGCTGAAATTGACCTCTTAAAGGAGCATTCAGAACTAACTTGCAATAGCAAGTAAAGATCCTAATGTGTTTGATTCTAAGAACGAGGTAGGAAAAACTCAGAAGCCTTTACCAGTTGGTCTGTATTCTAATAGCTCTTCCTCCTCAGAAATTCTTAGAGATTCTCCAGTCCCTTTTATGATGAGACAAATTTAATGAGTACTCACCACAAGCATTTCCATTAAGGCTTTTTCTGTCCATCTTTAAATATGATGTCTTCCCTTCTGGAACTGTACTGTAGACTTGACTGATGCTCTACAATATTTGATCTCTACTTGCCTACTTCTGATTCACTTATTATACTGCACGTGTCTGAGAATCAAAGCATCAGTTCTGTTTCTAATGCTCCATGGAAACTCCCTTAGCTTTCACAAACATAAAACATTTTCCCAAACAGTATAAAAAAGATGAAATTTCAATCTGAATCCTAAATTATGTATAACTTTCTCTTTGGTAATACTCTATTTGCTTCTCTTACATACTTGCTAGTGGCAGGAGAAAATATCTATGCTGTCAAAGAAATTCTCCATAGATTCTCCATCTTTCCTTGTATTAGATAAAACAGCTTACAGCTAATCAGTTTTACTAAGAAGGTATCCAAATATCTTATTTACTATTCCTACTTTCCAATTTTTTCTATAACTGGAAAGTTTCCTTTTATAGCCAAGGCTTTCAGGTGAAAACATATAAACATAATTACTCCAGAAGTGAGCAAAATGCATTTAATTATTTTCTTTAAAAATATAAATTGTTGGGCTGTGCAAAGCATCAAAATATGAAAATAATAATCAGCAGGCTCAAAAATGTTAATCACATTTCAGGATGATTTAGAATTCTTCCTTTAAATTAAAAATATAATTTGAATTCCTTTAAGCTATTTGGTGTGGCTGAAAATAAGTTGAGATGTAAAAACAATGAAAGCATAAGTCAAGGCAGTAGATTTTGAAATTTGGAGTTTTGTTTCAGCATTTCTTCTGCTCGTAATAGCTGAAAGTACAACCTCTTTCTCCCTCTAAAATTAAATGTAAAGACAGAATTGAATCCATTTACTGGGGGAAGTGAGGGAGGGAAGAAAAACTAAGTTGGAACAAAAAGTTCCTCCATTTCCTAATTAAATGTTGTTTTCTTTATTCTTCTTTCCCCCCACTGTAAATCCTCTACACTATTTGATCTTTAGAGGATTCTGATAACTCTGGCTTAGTGACCACATATAACATGCTGCAGAAAAGACAACTGTTGAAAATGCAAGTACTATTTTTAAATAGGAAAGCAACATTCAGACAACAAACATTGTACCTGTGAATGATTTTGCTTTGGCCTTTTCAGGCCTATAGCATTAATTCAATTCCAAATACTTACATAACCATGGTGCAGTAAAGCATGTTCAGTGTTGGAATTCCATACATCCATTTGTTCAGGAAAACATTTTCACAATGTGTTATTGCTTAAATGTGTATATTCGTTTTTATTATAAACTTGACGCTGTAGTATTAATGGCCTGATTGGTTCATCTTTTTGGCACTATTTGTTGAGTATACAAAGCACTTCAAACAAATGGATATAAGAATAAACCCATCCACTCTCCAGGGCCTTAGTTCTTCACTTGGTTCTGGTAGCTAGTGAAAACTCTCAGAAAGGTTTTAATTAAATAATCAAACTCAGTTGCCTATTTGTTCAAAATGTATATGGCTTATGTATTGTCTCATTGCTAGTCACAAGAGTAAATACTTCTCCATTTGAATTAAGATCCAGTTCAGCAGCCTTAAGCTAAGACAACCCGTAACATTGAATAAATGCAAAATGACTTCTTCTCAGTATAAATGTTATGTGCTTGTAATCGGAAAATTAAACCATTGGTCCAAACTCTGCAATGACCGCATGTAAACTCTCCATGCTAAATTCTGTTCTCAGTAACAGCTTTATAAATTAGGAATAATTCAGTGGAATTAAATCTGGACTAAAGCCACTGAAATCAGTGGAATTACTCCTGAGTTATGCAGATTTAACTGAAAACAGAATTTGGAGCCATTACTCTGAGGAACACCAGTGAAGTTCCTGAGTCAGTACAAAATGTGGCCAATTATATTTTAACTCTGTATTGAACTATCTGCTTTCTTCCCCCAAACTTTTCCTTCTTTCCTGAATTGATGTGCTTGGAGAAATTCTGTCAAAAACTTTAGTGATTATTGCTATAGATTATAGAACACTTACATGGATGAGTACCCCTCTCTTTGATTTCAACAGGACTGCTCATATGTATAAATGCTCACTAGGATCAGTGAAGTCTCCCTTATGACATTGCATCTCTTCATAACTACATCCCCCAAAGCACCAGGATGCATCCCAAAATCAAATACAATTTCACTACCTAGCTCAAACTAATTCAGGTTAATTAGTTTTTCTTTTTATATATATATTTGCCATTTAAATGCAGCCAACCACAATATGTTACTCGATTCTACCAACCTTCATTTCATTACATACTTTCATTAAGTGAAAAAAATATAGGCCCTGCATCCTGTGCCATGTGTACAAAGGCTTTCAAATGAAAAAAAAGCAGTCCAATGTTTTATATCACAGTCTGTTGAAATCCGCTTTAGAAGCGGATCATGAAGATATTGCGGCTGATATCCGTCATACCAATATTATCCAACCTGTATATATGACTGAGCAATCAAATCCAATTTCAAGATGATAAATTACCTAACCTCTATTTTCTGTCTCATATAAGCCCACAATTCTTCCAGTATTAGGTCTTCTTGATTGTTTGAACTTCGGTTGCACCCAGCCATACCCATTGTTAGAAGATCTTTGGCAAAAATCAATTTGCTACCTTTAAAAGTATTAAATGTCATTTAGCTTGTATAATCAAATGGTCACACTTTTGACCTTCACCCATTAATTTTTCCAAGGAAGATAAAGTGTAAAAAAGGTTAAATCTGGCTTATAGAGCTATTATACCCTACCTCATGTGCGTAAATACCTGGGTACCTGGTATAGTAATATAAACTAAAGGCTGTTGAATTATGTGACATGTGATTTGTCATATAGTTGCAGATAAAACATTATAATCCTCAAAAGGCATGTTGTATCAATTTTAGCTATTTAGGACTCTATTATAAAGAGTTATAAGTGATTAGAAACCAATTTTAAAACAAGCGCATTTGAGGATTTTAACCCCTATGTTTTAAAAAAATCACTTAGTAAAAGGTGTTTGAAATTATAGTTAAAATAAGTTTAATAATATAGTTTTCTCCCTAGGGGAAATTTTCTGTGTTTGCATTTTCTAAACTGCATTTTAAATATTTGTTTTTAAAGGGTGATTTTCCTCTTAGCTTATTTTGCAGGATGGGGAAAAAAATAAGCACCCAAGTATAAAATAATCATTGCTGCTTGACCTTTGAGCATGTTCTAATGTTTAGAGTGGACAAATAATCAGGACCCCAACTTTCTAGATAGGGATCTATGGGCCTAATTTTAGGTGCACAGATATGAAAATTTGGACCTTATATAAATTAGGCAAATACACCGAAGATGATATATAGCAGCAGGAGATAATGTGGGAGATTGAAATTGTGAAAATTGCTTTCCTATTGTGACTTTTTTCCACTGGTGATGTGCTGCTTTTCTGGAGATGCAGTGTAGTTATAGCCATGTTGGTCCCAAGATATTAGACACACAAGATGGGTGAGGTAATATCTTTCATTAGACGAATTTCTGTTGGTCAGAGAGAGAAGCTTTAAGCCACACAGAGCTCTTCTGCAGGTATGGGAAAAGTACTCCAAGTGTCACAGCTAAATGCAAGATGGAAAAGATTTTTTAAACTACTTATGCTAAGCAATCTGTTCCATTTAGCTGTGATGCTCAGAGTACCTTTTTCCAGACCTGAAGAAGAGCTCTGTGTGGCTCAGAAGCTTGTCTCTCTCACCAACAGAAGTTGGTTCAGTAGAAGTTATTTCACACACCTTGGCTCTTCTGGAGAAACATTATTGTAGAACTGTAACACCAACAGACCCCGGTCGTCAGTGGGCGGGATTGAACCTGGGGCCTCTGGAGCTTGGTACGTGAGCCTCTACCACATGCGATAAAAGCCAACTTGCTGTTAGCTGAGGCTGTAGAGCAGACTCGTTTTGTCTCTAAGTGGTCTCGGTACCACTAGATGGGACAGAACACCACACCCAGGAGGTTTGTGGGTTACAGAAACACTATAGAAATATCTCTTTAAGGGTGCCCATTGAAGTCAATGAGTTAGCATTAGCCTAACTCTGTTCTCAGTGAAGTCAATGGGAGTTTTACCATTGACTTTAATGAAAGCAGAATAAGACCAGCGATAAATGCTTTTGAAAATCCTGCCTACCATTGACTTCAGTGGGAACATAGACCAGTGCTGAGTGCTTTTGAAAACTCAACACTCTATGTTTTGGCTAAATGACTTTTCTCTGTTTCTCAGTGGACACCAAAGAAGCCAGGATGTTTGGGTATGGACTGTAGATTACCTTGATTTATTTAAAATGTATTAGTTCAAATGTACCAGAGGACTAAAGTGCAAGAATTCAACTGAGAATGGAGGTCAGAGAAGATGTGAATGTGGCTACACTAAATGACTTTTATATACAAAGTCTTGGCCACAAGCTACTACAGAGTTAGGAGGAATGATCAGGAACCATGAAAAATATTATTCAGATTCCTTATACAGGAGAGGAAAATATTTTATCAAAATGTCAGAAGACAATTAAACACAAACTTGTTGTTAGGTCTAGTTTAAAAAGCAAGTCTCTGACACAGTCTATCTTCGGATACATCTACTAGTGTCACAAGCCCTGTGAAGAGACGATTAACATTTTCACTGTTGCAATACACTGTAGTTGGTAGTTTGTCAGCTGCAGGGTGAGGGGGGAGTGGAAGGATCACAGCACCTTGAGGATTTCGCCCTTTAATCTTCACATAGAAATAAAATGTGCTGTGTAACTGCAACAGTGAAGACAAATGACCCAGGGGTAATGGTCTGTTGGTGATGAACAGAGAAACCCTTCCCTCCCCCTGGGTTTTCTTTGGTATTCTAATAAGTCTATAATTTGGATTCTTTTCCTGCTCCCCATACTATCTAACACATGCATCAACTATTAATCTAAAAGAGAAACCTACGCTACAATAGATCTGTTTGTTGTTGTGTGTGCTGTTTTTTGTAAGTAGAAGAGTAATTCTTGAGTGGACAGATAATTTCTTCCAGTATTTTCAGATATGAAAATGCACTAGTCTTGATTAGGTGCTTCAGTAAAACACTCCACATGATGTAGTATTCTGGTGTTGGAAACATATTGTGCACTTTTTGCTTTTAAGAAGTTTCCAGTGGTAAGACACGTTTCGGTGGAGACTATACAAGTGCTACATTCCACTTTGCAAGGCAAATTTTCAGTATACAGGCTGATATATGTCACAGGTTATCAAATCTAAGGAAACATTGCATTCAAATGCCCCAGTCTTTGGAAATAGACTGCAGAGCTGATGATTAAACCAGCACCAAAATTATCTTCTTTCAGTAAAAAGACAACTGATGCGTCTTAAAGTTGTGGCCATGATTACCAAACAAACACATCCAAAATTTACCCCCCAAACGCAAGTCTCAGGGTAAGTGGGTGTCCTCCTACTTTTTTTTTTAACGTCAAACTTATTTTTTTATAATTACTTTTTTTTAAAGGCATTGCTTTATTGAAATGATTCTCTACATGGAGCAGTACTGCAATTTTACAAAAAGCCCCAATTCTGCATCAGAATCTTCTTGCACGGCATATTTCAATAGTTTGGAATTGCATCATCTGTATGTTTCTGCTATGTTCCCCCCTCCGCACACACACAACCACACACTCACACTCTGTTATGTTCCCTCCCCCCCCCACACTCAGTCTATGTTCCACATGCCCCACCCCACCCCACCCCAGGAGGGCCAATTTACAACCATAATATATGCAAATGATTCAGCAATGCATAACCATTATAATTTCAAATGAGTGTTAAATCTACATGTATAGACTCATTTTAAAATGTTGGTTTAAAGGTTAGAACAACAAATAAGTACTATTAGTTATAACTTATTAATGTAATGAAAGAATACTATTGCATAAGAGGCCATCTTTATTTGTATTACAACAGGCAAATTTCCATTTTAAGAGAACACCCCCAAGGATATGAGTATAATTCTGCTAGACCTGTATGAAACCACATTCATTAAGCAACAGCTCTGGATTGATTGAGTGTCAGTTCAGGTTTCACTGCTTTTGAAAGAACGTATTTGACCTTGTATTGAAAAATTTGAAGAAGATCATGCTACTAGCATCAAACATTATGGCAGAGCAACTCTTGTGTGGCATTCAGCATCTTGTAAAAAGAAACCCCAAAATCAGCAGTTTGGAGTGTGACTCGTCATTTTGTGTGTGTGCACTAGATGTTATTGTCAATACAGCATGAGAAACACACATAACCTCTTTTTTTAAAATAACTCCCTCTGAGTTTTGTGACCTGCTTCCCACATACACACAGTATTGAAAATGTAATTTATTAATAAGAGACTGTTCGAATGTTTCAGCATCTAATTGATAACAGTTAAGTAAAATACCATTCGTAGGTTTTTTTTCTCCGTAAGTTAATGTTTCATAAAGTTTGCATATCAAGGGGAAAAAGAAGAGAAATAGATTTCATTTACTTCCTGGAATTCCAATGTACATAATAATTTGATGTGGTGTTCCTTGTCCCAGGAATAATTTTAAAGCTTCAGTTCCCATAGCTGTATAATACAGTTCTCTTATGTAGTTGCTAATTTGGGTAGCCTATTCTCCGTTGAGACAAGCTGTTTTCCTTTTCTTCAAAAAGAGATTATGATTGATGTGCAAACTGCCTGGAACAGTTAAACCAAATGGATATTTAAACTCAAACAGAAAAAAAACCTGCATCACTAATTAATCTCTTTTCTTTATAACTTGAAAGTTTAAAATCTTGGTTATAAACAGTATAATCTTCAGCAACAGGAAAAAAAAACTTCAAGTTTGGACTCAGTTTTACAGTTCTAAACTTGCTTTTCATATGTACTTAAAACAATTTTTTGAAATTAGAATTTTGCTTTTACATGATTTGAGAGAAGCTAGGGAATGAAATAATCTAATCATTATATATAAATATATTTAAATGGTGTCCATCATTGTGGTATCAGAGTGGTTTCCAAAATTTGAAGGGTCCACACAAGATCTATTTTTCTCCCCTTTCTCTCTGTCTTCACCATTCACCAGGGCTTTTTCCTAAAGGTGGTGGTGTGAGATGGCTATGTCAAAGAAACAGGTTTTTCATTTTTCTGTGGAGGCCATGGGGTTCATTCTGATCTTTTCCAGGAGTGAGATCCAGGTTTCTAGGTCATTCACTAATAAAGATCTGTCTCCTGTACACATGAATCACGTTCTTGTGGTTGATGGGTCTATTGTTTCAGTGCAATATAATTGTCTTGGGATACCTTGATCATGAAAGGGGAGCTGGTCCCTCAGGAATATTGGGCCAGTCCAATGGAGGTCTTTAAAGACAAAAACTAAAACTCTTGAATTTGTCAGTTTTCAGCAGGAAGCTTGTGAGGGTACTCTATCAGAGTACTGGTGTGATGTGCTCTGAGCTCCCGGTGTTACTGAGCACATCAGCTGCACCAGAGCTGGTTGAAAATGCAGGAAAAAAATAACATTTTCAATTTTTTTTTTACCAAAAATGTTATGTCAAAATTTAGAATATTCAAAACATGTTGGCCTCTCTCTATACATCGGGTGAACAATGGCAACAGTTTTGTTGTTGCTGAAATGTCAAAACTGTTCAAGCATCTCTATTCCTAGGTCTTTCTGAGTTGTCTGAGTGATCTGGAATCTGACATGGAAGGTGTTGTTGTGTTAGCAGACCTAGTCCTTCTTATGGATCCTTAAGCTGTTTAGTATGGGCGTGACTTTTCTCTGAGAAGTAGGCTGATATTTCTTTAGAGTAGAAGGTGATGGGTTCTGGAACTGACTGGAGTCATTGCAGGTTACTAAGGCAATTCATGGTCAGGAATAGTTCCATGAGGTATGATTGAGCTGCTATTATGATTCAGGAGAGGTTTTTCCTCTGCTTCCTGCATACCAGAGCATAATCCTGCAAAAATTCTTTGTGCTAGACCCTGTCTTTTTCAGGCCTTTTTGCACCACTGATGGTCATGTTGTCTTCCTTCCAGCTATCTCTTTTGCCAGTTTTCATCAAACTATAGAGCTCTGTAGAAGAGAGTGGACACTTTCATTCAGCATTAATAGTTGGAGTTGGAGTGGTCATGTGACTCATTAGATCTATTCCATGCCTTTGTGGTTTGATGGAATTGCTTGCAACCACCTTTTGAAATTTGACTAGGTCCGTTGTCTTCCAGGAGTGGACCAGTATGTTTTCAGCTTCTGTCTTGGAGACTGGGATGATTCTGATTTTGGGATTGTAGTTAGTTCAGCACAGGAGAGTGTTTGTGATCCCTAAATTCATGTCCAGTCTGAAGGTCTGGAAATTATTATTTCAGACAATAAGGGTGGAAGGCATGGAGAGGAAGCTTTGGATCATTGCATCAGATGTGTTATCAATATGGATGTCAACATCTTCTTCCAGGACAAAATGCCTTAGATTAATCAGCATCTCAGCTCCTTTAGGAAACCTTTACTTTGGGGAATACTATAGTTTAGTAGGATGCACATGCTGTGATTCTCTGAGGATTTACAGAGAAACTGGATGCCCTGGAGGATTTTGCCTCAGAGTGGTCTCTGTTGTTTGAAGCTGGACTGAAATAGGATGGCTGTTTCCTCTCTATCCTTGTCTTCTATCAGTCTAGGTGTGTGGTGAGATGTAGAGAACAAAATGTACTAGCATTGGGCCTGCTGATCATCCACCCAGGTTTTTAAGATACAGGCTAGACTAAGGACCTTTTTTGAGATGATGTCGATGATGATGTTTTCTGATCACTCGCTTAAATTGATCAGTGGAAGCTTAAATTACTGGTATTTGTCTTCACCTGTTGTATGATTGTGGGAAGTCGCTGTTGTATGATTGCATTTGATTGGCCATAGTGAACAGCTTCCTAGACTACCATCATGGCTTACGTTTATCGTGGGTATTTCATCTAGGTAAATCTTGGATTAGGGAGGAGAAATGTGTGAGAGTTGGGTGATGGTTGGGGGAGATCTGGGGATGCACCTGATGGTCAGGGCATGATAGCTAGGCTCAGCTCTGCACTATGCAAGTGTAAGGTACAAAACTGGTGAAGCACCACTCCGGCATGGTAGAAAGTTTGCTCGCATTTCAAAAACTGGGTCTGTTACAATGCAACTGGGAAGCTCTGGAAAACATACTCTAAGGTAAAATCCTTTCTCATACTCTCTCGGGGGTGCTGTTGCTCTGCACCATCCTTTGTTATGGAAACCACAGTCTAGCCCTTTTGTTGCACAGGCTTATTCCGTTCACAATTAAAATTTCTTGTTTGTTGCAACTATCTGACTGAATTTCTTATGAATTAACTATTAAGTAATACAGAGTTCTATCACTATTAGTGTTCTTCTGAACTCCTATTCTTTCCATACTTTTAGCAACCAGTGTCAGAGATTGTAGCTCTTCCCTTCCTGCTATTAACTGATATAAGTTGGAGAGTTGATTAGATTTTTCTTGCTGTTACAGCACAGTCAAACTGCTGCTAGCTGCCAGCTGGCCCAATTGCTCATAGATTATAAAACATTAGAAACACCTGACTTGGAAGCCACTGACTATTTAAGGGAAAAGGGAACCCATTTCTTCAATATATCATAAATGCTGTGGGTATGTTTCCCACAAGGCTTGCACTTATGTGATAGTGGTTCACTAAATGTTTGTATCTGACTTAGTAAATTGTTGGATAATAACAATCAGGAGTCCGACTGGTTGAATAATGAGTTTCTGATGACGACTAGCCTCCTGATAAGTGCTTCCAAGGCATTAAAAGCTGGAAGATTCACAACATGTTAAGAAAAAGCTTGAATGAAGAACCCCTTGGTGCTTAAAAATGGAAGTGATTGTGGTTTATAGCTGTTCATACCATGAGGTGAGCCTTTGAGTCTGTCTTTTAGACTGTAAGCTCCTGAGAACAGGGATTGTGTTTTTATTTGTGTCCTTATTGCTGATGATTAACAAATAAATAATAATGACAGGAGTGGAGCCTAAGGCATAATGATGTTCCGTCCTGGCAAGACATTGCTACAGAGGAAAATACATTCAGCCTTAGTTATACAACCAACCCAGATACCATTATTGGGACAGTCTCCTGCATATTGGTTGCTCCAAGATTTTACTGATGTCCTGCAAGCCCTCTGTAGCCAATAGATATTTTAATACAAATGTTTCCTTTTTGGCATGCGCTTATTAGTGTACCACACCATTCGTTTGATTAGAATAACATTTGAACTCTGTTTAAAAACCTTATTTTAAATTAGATTAACATTACATATCAACCCCTCAGCTTCAGTTCAGCCACTCTCCTTTTTTCGAACTGAATGAACCACTAATACATTATACAAATTGTACTCTTTATTTTATTCTTCAGACTACGATATCCATTCTGGTTTTATATCCCCAGTTTCAATAATTTGCCTTGTCACTAAACTTCCAGATTGTGATGAGGCTATTAAGAGCTAATTTCCTGTGCAATAATCTTCTTGAAAGACAACAGCCTTTATATGAATTTTTTAATGCTTCTGTCTTCATTCATTTCTAAGCTGTACATCTTCATATTGCACATCTCATTTAAGCACCACACTGCACTGTGATTAAACAAACAGGAAATGGGAACTGAGACACAAAGTAGACTAGAGGGATCGCTGATGGGAAAAGCTAGTGTAATAATTGTGCTCAAACTTTAACCTTTGTCATTAAAGTGATTTCAGGCTTCCTAATTCAGTGGGAGGGAAAGCTTAATGCAGTCCGATTATGAACAGCCATTGTTTACAAGGAACTCTGTGTCAGCTGCTTTATGAACTCTGGAAGCCTTGCTGATGTGGCAGCAGTTGAGTTTAGTAGAGTTTAATTAACTTGAAAAAAATTACATTCTATTTTATGAGATTATTAAATTAATATAATTACTATTTAACTCACTTTAAATTCAAAAACTAAGAAAAATAAAAGCAAGCAGACTGATGTCTACTGCCTTATCCATTGAATTAATTATGTTATGTTAAGCACCTTGGTGAATATTGGATGAAGGAATATCAGCAATAGGATGTATTGTTGCAAAAAAGGGATCTATGGTATGAGCTAATGAGCCATATCAATTTCTTTGTTCAATAGAGGCATTTTAAAATTTCAGAAATAAATTGTATAACTTCTGTTTGTAGGTACATATTTTTAAATTTTGTTCGGTCACATTGTTTCTGTTGTTGCTGTTTAGAATCATGGAATATCATATGAACTATCAAATGAGCCTCCCCTCTCCATTCTGACTTCCCATCTCCATTTATCACAGTATTCTTATTTTAAAAAACACCACCACAGTTTAGGTATAGGATTATTTTTTTAAAAGTGACTTAATCACAGAGACCAGATTTTTAAGGATATTCAGGCATTTCTGCACTCAGTGTTGCAATGCCTAACTGATTTAGGAGCCTACATCTCATTTCCAAAAGTGATTTAGGCACGTAGGTGCAAAAATGCATTGACAGTTGATGAGATTAAGGCTCCTACATAGCTAAATCCCTTTTGATAATGAGATTTAAGCTTTTAAATCAGTTAAGTGTTGCAGCACTAAATACCACAATGGCTAAATACCTTTGAAAACACGGGATTTAGGAGCTTAAGTCTCATTGAAATCAACAGGACCTAGGCCTCTAAGTGCCTGTGTCACATTTCAAAATGGGACCTAGACACCTGTATTTTGCTTCCCGTCTTCTGTGTTGAAAAGAGAGGAAGGGGATAACCGTTTAGTAATAATAAACAAACAGCTAAGATTCAAAGACCAAGGAGACAGGCTACTTTTTCAGGAGACATGGGATATGGGCTCTTGTTTGGTCAGAAAGGACCAAGCATTCTACAATAGTAACTCACAGCTAAATCTGAACATCTTTCTATTGTTTGTGAGTGTGAGCCAAGTCCTGGTCCAGGGCAAAGCCTGTTAGCTGTTAACGTGGTACCTGCCTCTCTACTGGATATGAAATATAGGGGCCTACATCCTCTTCTTCAGTCACAGCAGGGCAAGTCTTCCCTTTATCATGTTAACAAAAGATGGATTTTGGCTATGTGTTCATGAACGTCCTGCAGATTCCTCAGGTACATGGAAACCTGAGTGTTTCTCCAGATGGGTTCCTAGCTGGCAGCTCTTCATATTAAGGACATAACTTTCAAAAAAGTATCAGCATTTGCTTAATTCTGCTCCTGTTGAAGTCAAAGGATGTTTCATCATTGACATAACTTGGAGCAGAGTTAGGCAAATGTGAGCACTTCTGAAAATCCCACCTTTAAAGTTTAAATGTACTAGTCAAATACACTGAAAATTAGTTGCTTCTCTCCCCTGCAACCTGCCCCTGCTCTGTTTCCTCAAGGTATTTTTTAAATACTTACTTTACAGGATTTCAATATTTTCGTTCATTAAACTATGCCTTAGTCATGGCATAATCTTTCATAATTGTTCTGATGCTACATCTGGAGTCCACCAGAAGCTTAATACACAGATCACAACTAATATTTTTTACTAATGTTGACTTGGTCTATCAGCCTATAATCTTCAGACTATATCATCTGCCTAGCACTGTAATTATGTTTCTACCCATTTTCCTGTGACTACTAATACTAGACCTGCCAAAAGAGAACCCAGATATACAAAATTACTGCTATTGGAATCAAAGAATGTAAATTATAGATTTATAGAAAGATAAAACAGATAAAAGAAACTTAAGCAGGGAAAAAAATCAAGCAGAAAATAGAAAGACACAAGACAATAGCAAAGTGAAAATTATAGAGGAAAAAGATAAAACATAGATACCATTTCAATTAAAGTTGTGAAAGGCAGCAAGATGCATTTTTTTAATGTCACAGAAACTGGATATTTCCTCTTTTAAACTCATCCAGATAGATGTTCATGCCGATCAAATTGGCACATTCATGAGAAGGAAGTTATTCAAAGGAAAGAGGAATAGGGAAAATGTTTTATAAACTGTGATACTGAGGTCATTTCACAGGTATTCATCCTGTCTGTCTCTCTCTCTCTCTGTATATTAATTTATATTTGTAGGACTGTAGAATCTCTTCAAGAGGGGCTATATATTAGAAAATGTAGGAACTCTAATCTTCGCTTTGTTTTTATGTATTGTCAGAGCTCACACTGACAATAGTTGCTGGAGAAGTTAGTTCATTTTGCGTTCACTAAACAATCATTCTTGAAGCTAAGTCATTTAATCACCTATTTGCAACAGATTTGCAGTATGATTTACTCACTGCTTATTAGCAGGTGCTACAACCCATTGAACAAATATTATGGAGTTGCATTTGGTGGTTACAACTGGTTTGAGACATTCTGTAAAAATATGGTACTGGTGAAGCACCTGAAAGCTTTAAAATGCTTGATTATTAAACTGCATAAGACAGAAGTAGTGGTAATTTGAGGTAGGAGAAGAAACAATATTATATTAACCTTCTTATTCAGCCAGCACAGGCGTCTCAACAGGAAGGTGGCACAATCAATAGGTTCACAAGGTTTGATAAGCACTGTGGCCCTGCATGTGTATGCATACAGAGCATAATAATTAAAGTGTGGATGGAATGTAGGGCCTACTTTAAGCCCTATGTCACAATTACAAGGGGATCCCCTCATAATCCTTCTGCGTGCACCCCTCAGGTGACACGTAGAGCCCTGCGTGGTTACAAAATTTATATCCACGGATATAAAGCAGATATCCATGGAACTGGAGGACTCTGCCGGGAACCTCAGCAGCGAAAGCTGCAGCATGTTGGGCTGCCACTCACAGGAGCCAGTGCCCCATGCGGGCAGCTCCTCTGGCATGGCTGTACCAACCCAAGCCCTGCCCAACAGGCTGGGCACCAGGCTTCCCGGCAGCTGTCCCTGGTTGCGCTAGGCTGTGCAAGCATCTTGCACGCTCCCAGACAGGGGTACCTTCCACGCAGCGGTTGTGTCTCCTGTCTACCAGTATTTCCTGTAGTAGGGGTAACAGAGATGGGAATAAACCAATGACAAAGCTGCTAAATATGTCAGGCCAAGATCTATAGGTCTGGTCAAGTCTTATCTGAAAATCCCTAGTCTATAGATGCCTTCCAGGTCACGCCCCGTCTCACTCTGAAATAAACAGGATGAAATTCAATAAGGACAAATGCAAAGTACTACACTGAGGAAGGAACAATCAATTGCTCAAGTACAAAATGGGAACTGACTGCCTAGGAGGGAGTACTTCAGGAAAGGATCAGAGGGTTAAAGTGGATTACAAATGAAATATGAGTCAACAGTGTAATACTGTTGCAAAAAAAAAAAGAAAATCATTCTGGGATGTATTGTCAGGAGTGTTGTAATCAAGACATGAGAAGTACTTCTTCCACTCTACGCAGCACTGATAAGGCTTCAATTAGAGTAGTGTGTCAATTATTTAGTTCACCCAAGAATTGGAGCACATTAAATTTTGTGACTCCTAAAATGTCCTGAAATAATGGCTTTAGACAAAGGACTATATCATTCTAAATGGTAGATGGTATGACAGAGTGCTGGGAGCTAGCAGGTGACTCAGCACTCTGATCACATAGGCATCAATCAGCTCCCCTGGAGAAGGCTGACTGGGGATGTGCAAGCTAATTGGCTGATCAGGCTGGGAGGATGGATGGACCAATTAGTTCTTCAGCTGAGGGGCATAAGAAAGACACAGGAAGGAAGTACTGGGGAGAGGGAGTGGGAGTAAGAGTAACCAGGGCTAGCTGAGCCTAGTACATGAAGAGATCACAAGGAAGGGGTCAGGGCCATCGCTAGCCATTTTGGTGCCCTAAGCAGCACCCCAGGCCTCCGGGGGGGGCAGGCCCCAGGCCTCTGCAGAAGGGGGGCTCAGGGGCAGGGGGGAAACCGCCCCCCAGCCCACTCCACTCTGCTCCCCTGGCTCCCAGCCTTGGAGGGCAGGGGAGAACCACATCCCAGCACTCGCCAGCGGTGCAGCTGGGAGCCAGGGGAGCAGAGCAGGCTGGGGCCGGGTTGCTCCACTTACCAAGCGGTGAGTGCAGGCCTGACCCCTGCAGCAGTCCTCAGGGGAGTGGGGATGGGGATGGGGCGGAGCAGGGGTGGGAAGAGGTGGGGCGGGGCAGAGCAGGGGAGGGAAGAGGTGGGACAGGGGTGGGGGCTTGGGGAAGGGATGGAGTAGGGGCGGGGCTGGAGTGGGGGCGGGAAGAGGAGGGATGGGGGCAGGGGCCATGGGGAAGAGGCGGGGCAGGGTCTGGAGCAGCACGCAGGGCACCAGGAAATGTGGTGCCCCAAATTTCCTGGTTCCTTACGCAGCTGCGTACTTTGCGTATGGGTAGGGACAGCCCTGGAAGGGGTACATCTGTTCCTCCTCAGCCCTATGGCAAAGGGCTAAAGGTAGAAAAGCACTATATATTATAGCGCCTCATGGGACTGTATTGGTGTTGGTGATAGAAATGTAAATAAATCACATGAAATTACCACTCAACGGACAGAGTCTAAGGATGGGGATGGAGCATCTAAGGACTGGGATGGGGCATCTGCAGCATCTAAGGATGGGGATGGAGCATGCCCTGTTACAGATGGCAAGGTGAAATAGCAAAAGATAATTGAATTTTATGAGTTAGTTTTGAGTGTGCTTCTGATAGAAAATGTGTTTTTGGGAATTAGTTATTTCTGAGTGCTCTTGTTCTTGAAAATAAACAAATTCCACCACACAATTTTCCACACAGTTACAAGCTTGCTAACTTTTAACCTTGTACTTTACTGCTGTAAACAGCCACCTCCACCCGCTGGCTGAGCACTAACAGCAGCAAAAACTTCATATACTCCCTACAACTCTGAGTGTCTTGTTTGCCTGACATATTATATGGTGAATAATATTTTTACTCCAGTCATATTAACAGTCACTCCCACGTTTGAATGAAAACATTTGCAAAGAGTAGGATCTTAATCAACTTGATCATCCTTAAGACCGTGTTTGATAGTTTTCACAGAGGAACCCTGTGGAATATTGCAGAAGCTGTGGGACGCCAGACAAGCTGATCAACATATTGAGGAGTTTATATAATGGAAGTAGATGCTCAGTAAAATTGGATACAGGTTTTGGTCAGTGGTTTGATATTGTGACTGGATTTAGACAAGGGTGTGTGTTATCATCAATCCTCTTTTTGCATTAGCAATAGACTGGATGATGAAGCAGGCAACAAAAGGCATTATGGACATTGCAAAATAGGCTAGCTGGAGATGAGTTACATTACCTTGACTTTGCTGATGACATTGCATTACTAAATATGACATGGAATGGAATGATTGTCCTTGCTAGGGGTAGATCAGGAAACAACAAAAATTGGTGTGAGAGTAAATGCACAGAAAACCAAGATTATGAAGGCAGGAAACAGGAGAACCAATACAAAGATGTATGTGGTTAGAAAAGAAATGGAATAGGAAGAAGAGTTCTCCTATCTGGGGAGTGTGATGGCATTTGAAGGTGGCGGCAATAAAAATATTCGTACAAGATTAGGAAAAGCCAACACCACTTTTGGAAGGATGTACAATGTCTGGTCAAACAGAGGTCTCTGCACCAAACAAAGCTCAGATTGTACCCTGTGACTGCACTGAGCATATTACTATGTGGAGCAGAGACTTGCCAATGACCGTGGTTAACAAAAAGAGATTGGAGGCTTTCTGTCACAGGTAGCTGAGGAAGATACTACAGATTTCATGGAAAAAAGGAAATAAGAGTAAGGGACCTGACAGATCAGAAAATGTTAGAAATATCATAAAAAAAAAAGAGAGGTCAAGTGGTTAGGACTTGCATGCTCTATGGAAGATGGGAGAGGAGCTAAGCATGCACTGAGTTGAGTACCCAACTGAAGAAAAAGAAAAGTAGGAAGGCCAAGGAAGAACTGGCAGAAGACAGCGATGGAGGATTATTAAATGCACTGGCATCAGGCGGGAAGTATCACAACTAGCGAGTGACCATAGTCAATAAAAGAAGTCGACTATCTGATTTGTCAGTGGCACAGGATGAACTATGATCTAGGGTAAGCAGCAGAAAGATATCAAGCCTTTGCAGTGGGGTTGGTCTGGAGGAGGGAAGGTGTGTCCTAAGCTATCAGGTATCTTCTCATAGGGATATTTTAAAAAAATGCATGCAGTTATGTGCATCCCAAAGGCACACTTGCTGCTCACTAGAAAACTTTTGAACACTGTCAGATCAGCTTAGTCATGCACAGAAAGAAGGGCGAACTCCGTCAGAAGCAGGGATATGCTCCCTCACATCCTCTTCTATGCTAATACTGGCCACTCTGTGAGCTCTTGACTGAATGTGTCTCCTTCACTGTGTTGCTTGGCCCAGTCTCTGAAGGACACAATTATCTCCGTATTTGAGAGTTCTGTTCTGCGCTCCTTTACTCAGGCTCAATTCCCATTAAGTTTAGCACAAGTACAAAGTAGCTCTAAATTCCCAGCTCTCTGACAAAGGCAATGGATGGCATGCTGTAGTGAGGAGCAGACATCCACGGGGTTGTTGGGCATATGTGAAACCCCACAGTACATCAGTAGCAAAAGCGGTCAAGGATGTGAGTCACAAAAAAGACAAAAGGAACAGGAAACAAACCAAAAAAAGACCCTCCAAGACTCAATGATTTTTATCCTTGGCTAAACTGGAAATAAAAATAATCCTGGAAAGCGAGAGAACAGTTTCTGACAAATGCAGAGGTCAAACAGTTCCCTGGCAGAGGGTCCCTATTGAAAAAAGATGAGCTAGCAAAGTTTAGTAGGGTAATATTTTCAGCCTCTTCTTGGGGACTGTGTTATCAACCCTGTTTCAAATAGTGTGAGCTGGCAAATGGTCTAAGATATATTTTTTGTGGAAGTTAGTTATTGCAGAATGAATATTGTGCCATAAATATAGGTAACAAAACAGCACTTTGGGTACACTAAAAGGGCAGCGGCATTCTATACAAATAAAATAACAAAGAACCACTTTACTACCCCAATGATCATTTAGATAGCCAACCATCCAACCCACTTTATAAATCCCAAATTATACACCTGCTTCAATTAGATATAGTAAAATGCTGCATTCTGGCTGCGATCATGGTGCTTGCCTGTGTTCACCCAGCAAGTGCCACTGGTTAGAGAACCTTAAAGACTAACAGATTTATCTGGGCGTAAGCTTTCGTGGGTAAAAAAACCCACTTCTTCAGATGCATGGGGTGAAAAAGTGGCGTTTTTTACCCACGAAAGTTTATGCCCAAATAAATCTGTTTAAGGTACCAAACTCCTCGTTGTTGTTTTTGTGGATACAGACTGACATGGCTACCCCTCTGGTACGGTTAGAGAAGATAAAACATATACACAGAAATCTAAGGCTGAGATTTTCCAAGGAGATTAAGGGAGTTAGATGGCCCACTGCCAAGGAATGAGAAGTGAGTGTCCAAATCCCTTAATCCCAGTCTAAATCATTTCGTGGAAGCTGTTAAATATCTTTGGCTCTTTTCAGATTATGCCTATGATATGTTGTTCAGCATGGGTATCTCAGCACTAAAAGCTGGAGTTGCTTAATGTTAGGCTTGAACCTGCAAGATGCTGAGCACCTGTTGCAGTGTGCAGGTGACTCCCATTGATTTAAATGAAGATTCAAGGAAGCTGAGCGCTTGCACGGAGTGCTGGGCTCCAAGCAGCAGCATTGGCTAAGTAAGACATACTGGCTGAGATTTTGTGCTCCTGGAGGTGTAGCTCAAGAGCAGGAAGGAAGCAACTGTTCTTGAAAATACTGTTTTTGAGAAAAATATTTTATCTTCTCACCCAAAGAATTCTGGGGTTCTTGAGGAGCTGCATCATGCCCCCTCCCCGTCCGGCATAAATAAGAGCAGCCTCAGGAGAACTCTAGTTTATGGCAGCCTCCCAAAGCCTATATATGGGCTGCTCTGCAGTTCAGTGCAGGCCAGAATCTCCATAGCAGCGTGTCCTGTAGAGACTTCCCTGCGTCCCCCTATGATAGGAGTTACATTGAGACACTTGGGGTGGACTTATGCGGGGGAAGTTCTCACCTGATCCGTTGAGGCACAGCTGCAACTCCATATGACAGCAGAATGGCACATGGGATCAGAATATAAAACAGAATGTATCCCACTCTATTCATGAATTCTGGATTACACGTTTACAAAACGATGCCTGAATCTGCGACCTGGTGACATTTCCAAGGGGGGCAAGAGCAGATAATCACTGTTCTTCATTATCCTCTCCATTAGTTTATTTGTGGTATAACACCTGAATTCCAAAGCAGGGAGGAATTAGGTTCCAAAATCTGAGCTGAGCAAACTGCTTTAAGTTCAAATCACCTTCCATCAGAAGAGGCACCACTTAAAAGCAGATTGCTTTATTGCCTTTGGTCTCCTCCCTACTCTGCCCTTCCCCCAGCAAACAATAAAGAAGTGTTTGTCACTGGCAGCTTTATTGCAAAGTAGTATTGGACCAAATGAACCAAGCAGAGCATTTATGTTAATTAAATTGACCGTAAATTAGGGGCTTCTCAAATGTTTCAGTTCACCTTTCCTCTGGGGCTGACTAATATTAAGTATTTTGGCATTGAAACATACTTAAGCTGAAATGAGTAGGTACCACAGAAAATTAACGTTTGTTGTTGAAAAAAACATTTAGAACTCTATTAATTAGAGGACATTAAGGTAAAACTACATATGGGAAAATGTTTGCTCTTATTTGCATTTCAGAGTAGATGAAGTGGGCAGTATAAATGGTTGGATAGCTTTTGGTTGTAGCATCCACTTTTTCTGTGTCTTTGGCCTTTGGGTCCATGTTCTGTCATTGCTTTTAACAGAAAAGACATTCCAATGTCTTGCACTTTTCACATTCAGAAGGATGTAATAGATGCCAATCATGCTCCTGTTAGTGTCAGTAGGAGCAAAATCAAGCCCTATAGTGTGGTCACTTTTATTCAAGACTGAGATGAGAAGAGGTGGAGGAGATTAATAGTGCTGTTGGTTCACAACAACAGTGTTGTTGCTTCAACATGGTAGCCTTGTCCTTCCTCTTCCAGTTAATGGTATCCACTGTCAATCAGAAACTTGATGGTTTAAATGAAGAATGAAGACACTGGAAACAATTCTGGACTCTTCTTCATCCTGTTAACAGTCGCTCAGCTGCCATACAGGTGCCACAGAAGTGGTTCAGCTGGCCCTTGGAGAATACCTCGCAAACAGGAATTCCATAAATCCAGTGTAGGCAGCCATGCACTTTCCCTCTTTTCCCTCAGTAGCCCACATTAGTGTAGGTGCATAGTGGGGAGCATTGAATGTGTGAGGGAGAATGGCCAGAATGCTCTGCACTCCAGAACAGCCCATTGTCAGCTGTAGGTCGCCTCTGCATGATAGAGCAGCCCTGTTTTTTTTCTAACTTTAGAGACTGCCTTTTCCCCAAACCAGAACTGCCTTCTCCCCAGTTATGTCACCTTTGTACCCCATCCAGGCCTGCTCTTTCTACAAGGTGCAGCACAGAAGCAGGCCCGCTATATTATGGAAGCAATTCTAGCAATGAATGGGGAAAGTGGTCCATGCATTCAGGGGTGCTGAAACAATTTTTATAGTGGGAGTGCTGAGAGCCGTTGAACCCAACTGTAAACCCTGTATGTAATGGAAACCACTTCAAGCCAGGGGGTGCAGTAGCACCCCTAGTTCTATCACCTATGTCTGCCTTTCAGTGTTGGTTGTTTTTGTTTTTTGGTTGGCTGTTTTTTAAATTTAAAAAAATAGATTTGAAAACATGAGCAGGTCAATCTCTTCACTGCGTGAGAAGGAAGGGTGACAGGTAATATGCTAAATAGAAATCAAATGAAAGGGTAAAATAGAGCTACAGAGGAATTCAAAGGATTTCTCATTAATTTCATGTATGTGTCCGTTTTTTAAAAATAATCCCCATAGTTTGCTTATTCAGATTAGTAAGAAATGGCAACTATTGTGGCAGAATTTTTAAGTTATAAAGAAATTTAATTTAAAAAGTCTTGCTTGTTTTGTGAGTCACTTTCCCTCCAGTTTCCTAAAGCTGTTATTAAAGTGCATGAAGAACTGCATCTGAAATTTTGAATTGCTTTAAAAATAAATGGGTCATCGCTTTGCACTTTCTGCAAGCTTCTCTACATCTTGGAAACCCTAGTTTACAGTGGAACACACTTTAAGGAGAAGAGTTGGTGTGTTGGAGTTTAAATGCTTTTATGTCTAATCTGAGGAGGAGGGAGAACAGTTTAAAATGGTCTTACATTTTCTTTTTAATTTAATTTGCAGCAGATTTAGCATTTTGGTTTGAGCAACTACAAAAGTGTAGATTCAGCTATGTATGGCGCTAAGTGACTAAACTTTGCACATGGGCATTTTAAGCAGAAATCAGTTACCGAGGCTGTAATATTTGACTTTGACTATGTAGGAACACTCCCTTTGTGTTTGTACAGGGCCCCAATCCTGACTGGGACTTCTGAGTGCTCCTGTAATACAAATAATAATAATAGCAGTGAAATAATCATCTTGCAATAGACCAAAAGATTCTCTAGAACTTGTCATCATGGTAACACCATTGAATATAGTGGGGCATCTGTGTATGCTGTCCCTTTATGCTGAAATGATTTATTTTGAAAGAACTCTGAAGTTTAATTCACAATATCATTTGAATATTGTATCGTGTATATTCTCCATTCATGGGATGCCACCCTCAAAAGTTATAGTGGTGGCATATTACCCTCTTATAACTGTAATTAAAGACGGGTGAATAGTTGTAGGTAAAAAAGAAACCTCACCAACCCTTGCCCAAAACTCAACCAAAATCCAGACTGAATATGTTTGTGTCTGAAGGTCTGGTGCATAATTCTCCCTCCTGCCCCACAGGTTTCCTTTGTGCACACCTGGTACTGCTGGGTTCTGGCCAAAACCAGCATTAGAAGCTCCCAAAACCCAGGGAGGAGGCTGCTTTTCCAGTATTTTCTGCCCAGTTTTGCAGACTGAAGAGGTATAGAAAGACATCTAGATTTTTGGAGTGTTTATCCCAATGTAACTGAACTGCTGTGTTCAAACTTAATTGAACTGATAAAACTTTTGAGGTTTTCCAGTTGCTAACTAATAAATACTGTATTCCGCACTATTGTTTGAAGTCCTTTATGACTTAGCTTATATGACTGCATCTGGTGCTTACTCAATAGACGTCTCAATATTGCACTTTGATAATGGTGATCTTTGAAATATTGGGAGACTATCAATGATATTATGCAGCTTTCCTTTCCTTCAGAACATTAGCTTCAGACTAGTTTATACTGGAATGATTTATTTAATTTTATTTATTTATTTATTTTTGCTGAACTATGTAAGCAGGTATTTATAAACTGGGGTTTGTGGAAAGTAAGTAGAAAACTTCTGAGGAGAGTATATATTATGTCTACAGAATCCAAGGACCACAATCTTTGCTGATGTAAATTGGCATAATCTAGTAGTAAAATATAATTTTCCTTAGATTAAATGTATAGCCTTTATATTTGAGCAGATAATCTCCAAATTGTGAAATCTTGAGCCTGCAGAGAGTCAGCCCCCCGGCATCTCTTGCTGCTCATAGCCTTGCCAAGGTGCAGCAAAGTTAAAAAATCATTGTAGTTTTGTCAGTTTTAATTGCTGCTCTTCAGAAGCTTGTGGACAGAAGTGAACCTGACAAGAATTAGGTTAGTTTTACTCTGCTATTGCTTGGAAAATCCATGAGCAGCAGCAGTGCCAAACACTAGTGCTATTTACTGAGGAGAAGGACGCAAATATTGATCCTGAAGGGACAGTAATGGAGACTCCTCTCATAGCAGCCAGGAGGTTCTGGGGGTGGACAGAGAAAGAAAATATTTTTGGTCCCTTCCAACAACAAAAGGGAACTGAGCTTCAGATTTATCATGCACGTCTAGTACTACGCAGTCACTGTATGAATGCTGGAGCTCTCAAGCAGGGACTGGAACAAGCCCCCTGAGAAAATATCCATGTATGGGGTTGGTGGAGAGGCTACCTTCTCAAGTAGCTGTTACCCTGGAGTGGGAGAGCCACATTCATATTTGGCTAGTGGTTAAGTCATCTGAATATGTATCTGGTAAAATTTCCAAGCCCTATTTGTGGGTGGATGCATTTGAGAGGCACCTCTCTCCTAGTGCCCTATCTGTGGATGGTGCATTTGGGTGAGCGAGAGAGATGAAAGAGATAAGTTAGAAGAGAAAGAGAAATGTTCAGAAGTAGGAGAAAATAGGAGAAAATATAGAGGAAGAGCACAATGTAGTGAAAGAGACAGCTAGACTGCATAAGTGTGTGGGCAAGAGTGAAAAAGGAGATGAAATGAACATTGAAGACAATACAATAAAATATGCACCACACTCTATGAGTATAGGGCAAAGAACAGAGAAGGTGGTGTGAAGCCAGGCAGACAGAAAAAAATGAAAAGAGGGTAGAATAAAAGCAAGAGAGATGTAGAGTATTACAGAGTTTATAAAAAGCTTCTCAAACAACTTTCTGTTGAATAATATGTAACCCTTCAGCCAGGTGGAGCTAGCAGCAACAAGGGCTGGATTCAATATCTAGGGGTTCCTCTTAATAGTACAATCAAACTGGCTCAAGCCCCTACCCAATAATGTGGGAGTATGTAACGCCACCACTGGGTGCCTCTAAGAGACCGTACTTCCCCAGTCACAAGCACTGAGTCTGTGCATAATAAAAGAGAACTTTTAATAAAAGGGAAAGGGAACCAAGCATTAATTTGGGAAAACCCCACAACCACATCCAAAAGCACATGACCATAAACAAACCTGACCCCACAGTGCATCGTGCAGTGTCCTTTGCCTCAGTTTCCCACCATGTGGTGGGAAAGTGTGACAAACAAATGTCTCTTTTCAGAGTAACAGCCATGTTAGTCTGTATTCGCAAAAAGAAAAGGAGTACTTGTGGCACCTTAGAGACTAACCAATTTATTTGAGCATAAGCTTTCGTGAGCTACAGCATCCGATGAAGTGAGCTGTAGCTCACGAAAGCTTATGCTCAAATAAATTGGTTAGTCTCTAAGGTGCCACAAAAGTCTCTTTAACACATCACTCCCCTCTCCCTCCGTTGCACCCTGCTCAGGGTTGGCTGGTCTTGGTTAGCGAAGACCCAGAGTTCAGAGGTATTTTCATAGGAGTTCACCTCCCACCTGGCTCTGCAACCGGCTCACAGCTGCTGCTGCTTCTCTGCCACTCCCAGCAGCTGCTCTCTGGTGCTGCTATTTCTCTGCTGCCACAAGCCACCACTGCTTTTTGCTCCTGTGACAGCACGTTCTGAGATTCCACCACTTAACCCAGCTCTTAGTGAGTTCAGCAGGTTGTGAGGAACCTCACAGCCAGTGCAGTTTCTGTGTTGCCTTTCACTGTCCCGTCCCCCCCCCCCCCCCCCCACGGCTTTGCCCCAGACCTGCTCAGCAGTAATGTGATCTCTGGGAAGTACCAACCACAAACAAGGATTATAAATTGAATCTAATCAGTTCTGTCATTAAACACTGGAAAGGAATAGATCAAATGGGGTCTAGCACTCTTTGGGCAAAGTCCACACCACCAGGTAGGAACATCTGTCTCTACCTACTCTTATCTTCAGTGGGATTTGGTATCCCTATCCCCTGCTTAGCAAGTGAGATTCAGTTTATGGTGACCTCCCCCCACCCCCAATCAGGGCATACTAAGCAAAATCCTGGTGCCCTTTACTTGTACATAAAGGTGACCTTTCATTAACCCTGCATTCAAATACTAGAGTGATCTGTAACCCAAAACCAGCCAAAATTGATAATTTTAGTAAAGCAGTTTCACCTGCTAGGCATGTAGGCAAAGTAGGCGTATCTATGAAAACATGGTCTTCTCCTGAAATCTTTTCCCCCAGGTCATCACTAAATGTCAGGGGTGAGCTCATTCAGAGCCTGATTACAAATATAATCAAAGCATATAATAAACCTCAATCATTGTTTTATCCCCTTAAATTGCAAGGGGATGGGCAGTGCACATACTTCTCACTTAGACTTCTTGTTGTTGGGTAAATTTTCCAAACCCCGCTACAAGTATACGAAGGGTTACCCTGAAACTTGTTTAACTCCAGATCACCTTGACGAACAGGAAGGTTAAGACCGAAGAGAGCATTCTTTTTAGTTCCTTTGTAATTAATAGAATTTTACAAAGTCCTAATGGAATATATAATTGAATTACATTGATGATTCATTTTAATTTAATTTTGTTTGCAACACATTGTTTTTTTAATTATACACGTCTCTACTTTATTAAGTGGAATGGCAATAGCAGCAGCCAATGTAAGAAATATTATTTATCTAGAGGGGCTTCATCCATTGATTTTGATTTTAATGACTTATTATTCACCTTGCAGATACTGAGTAAATAATGGGAGTTAAAAAATTAAGGCACTTCTACAGTACATTAGGAAATGCTTCATTAAATGGAAAATAAATATACGTGGACAAGTTATAATTCTTAGTCAGATATCTTTAGCTTATTTCCCAAAGAATGATTAATCTGCATTTTCAAACAGGCAACCCATACTTAATTGTCCAGTTCTGAGCACCAGTAAAGTAGAAATTATATATCATAATATGTAACAAAAAAATCTTGCAATTCAGTAGTTTGCCAATTGTATATTTAAATTCAGTTCAAAAAGCAGATTCTTAACAGTCAAAACAGACAGCCTGAAGGCTCTGTATGTTGCTAAGGCCAAATTATTATTCAAGCCTTATTGATCTGAATTGAGTTATACAAACATATTGTATATACTCCTGGAGGTATTGTACAGAATTACTAGTGTAATTCACAGTACAGTTACCCAGTGCTTTAAAATTAGGGGAGAAATCATTTACAAACTGTTGTAGGAACAATTTGCATTTATAGAATTACCACCATACACTGGAATGCGTTACCTAGGGAGTTGGTAGAATCTCCTTCCTTAGAAGTTTTTAAGGTCAGGCTTGACAAAGCCCTGGCTGGGATGATTTAATTGGGGATTGGTCCTGCTTTGAGCAGGGGGTTGGACTAGATGACCTCCTGAGGTCCCTTCCAACCCTGATATTCTATGATTCTATGATAATTATTAATGACAGTATCACATTATAATGATGAGTTTTCATGAAGATTGGCTGCTTTCTGGCGTAACTGAAAAGACACACTCATCCAAAGCCAGGTCCAAAGCTCACTGATCTCAATGGAAGGACAATAGAAAGGGAAGGCCTGGGAACTAGACATTTCCTGCCCTGGGCCATTCTTCAGATGTCTCAAATATGAGTTTGGCAAAACAGTGATTGCGTGTTAACTGATGCTGGAGGGTCAGAATTCTAGTCCCTAAGCACAGCTTTACAGGGAAAACTATGCAGATATTGGGGATATAATCAACCCCCCAAATTGCATGTAGGACATGGACCATCTGTGTAGCTTGCATATTGCTGATTCTGTGGGCCACATAACGTAGGACTGGCCGTGTCCAGCTGGTTACTTTAAGCTCTGGTCCTCTGGAGCTACATCATTTATGTAATATCCCTACTACTCCAACAGTAAATCCACAGCCTTCCCTTCTCTCTCACATGCACTCTTTACTTTTGCAAAGTGAGTGTCAGCTCTGTTATCTCGTGTGTAAAGGTCTGTGGAGGCCTGTCAAGGTTCCTTCCCCACTCTGAACTCTAGGGTACAGATGCGGGGACCTGCATGAAAGACCCCCAAGCTTATTCTTACCAGCTTAGGTTAAAAACTTCCTCAAGGTACAAACTTGGCCTTGTCCTTGAACCCTATGCTGCCACCACCAAGCATGTTAAACAAAGAACAGGGAAAGAGCCCACTTGGAGACGTTCTCCCCCCCCCCCCCAATATCCTCCCAAGTCCTACACCCCCTTTCCTGGGGAAGGCTTGATAAAAATCCTCACCAATTTGCATAGGTGAACACAGACCCAAACCCTTGGATCTTAAGAACAATGAAAAAAAAAATCAGATTCTTAAAAGGAGAATTTTAATTAAAGAAAAAGTAAAAGAATCACCTCTGTAAAATCAGGATGGTAAATACCTTACAGGGTAATCAGATTCAAAACATAGAGAATCCCTCTAGGCAAAACCTTAAGTTACAAAAAGACATAAAAACAGAAATATACATTCCATTCAGCACTGCTATTTTACCAGCCATTTAAACAAAACAGAAATCTAATGCATTTCTAGCTAGATTACTTACTAAGTTCTAAGACTCCCTTTTCTGTTCCCAGCAAAAGCACCACACAGACAGACAGACTCTTTGTTCCCCACACCACCCCAGCTTTGCAAGTAACTTGTCTCCTCATTGGTCATTTTGGTCAGGTGCCAGCGAGGTTATCCTAGCTTCTTAACCGTTTACAGGTGAAAGGGTTTTGCCTCTGGCCAGGAGGGATTTTATAGTTCTGTATACAGAAAGGTGGTTACCCTTCCCTTTATATTTATGACAAGGCCCCCTGGACTCTATGCTTTCTAGACCCCTTGCACATGACAAAAGTGATGTCTCCACTACACTTTGGCCTTTCATAGTCATGCAGAGAACCACAATACTTGTGCCTCAGATGTTATCAAAAACAGTTATTTCTTTTTGATACCAACGTAGCAGACATAAATTCTAAAACATTGCACAAATGTCAGTCTTGGCTTTTAATTCTTCTAAAGCAGTGGTTCTCAAAGCCGGTCCGCCGCTTCTTCAGGGAAAGCCCCTGGCGCACTGGACCAGTTTGTTTACCTGCCGTGTCCGCTGGTTCGGCCGATCGTGGCTCCCACTGGCCGCAGTTCACCGCTCCAAGCCAATGCGGGCTGCGGGAAGTGGCGCGGGCTAAGGGACGTGCTGGCCGCCCTTCCCTCAGCCCGCATTGGCTTGGAGCGGTGAACTGCGGCCAGTGGGAGCCGCGATCGGCCAAACCAGCGGACACGACAGGTAAACAAATGGTCCAGTGCGCCAGGGGCTTTCCCTGAACAAGCAGCGGACCGGCTTTGAGAACCGCTCTTCTAAGGGGGGGGGGGAAGGATAGCTCAGTGGTTTAAGCATTGGCCTGCTAAACCCAGGGTTGTGAGTTCAATCCTTGAGGGGGCCATTTAGGGATCTGGGGCAAAAATTGGGGATTGGTCCTGGTTTGAGCAGGGGGTTGGACTCGATGACCTCCTGAGGTCCCTTCCAACCCTGATATTATATGATTCTATGAAAGCATGCACTTTGGATCTGAAGGAGCAGGGTTCTGTCCCCGATTACGATAAGTAGTGGCCCGTACAGGAATCCGAATTCCTGCATATCTAAAACTCTTGAGATGACAATGGGAATGTGTATCATAGTGGCTGAGTGCTTTGTGCCCTCCCACAAGGGACTAGTCCATTAAGGGTACGTCTACATTGCAGTCATACCTCCTGAATGAAGTAACATGATTCCAGTCCCACAGCTGCATAGCTTTGATGAAACTAACTCACTAAAATAGCAAAAAGAAAAGGAGTACTTGTGGCACCTTAGACACTAATGTATTTATTTGAGCTACAGCTCACTTCATCGGATGCATGCAGTGGAAAATACAGTGGGGAGATTTCATATACACAGAGAACATGAAACAATGGGTGTTACCATACACACTGTAATGAGAGTGATCAGGTAGGGTGAGCTATTACCAGCAGGAGAAAGAAAAAACTTTTGTAGTGATAATCAAGGTGGGCCATTTCCAGCAGTTGACAAGTATGTGTGAGGAACAGTGTGTGTGTGGGGGGGAATAGTTTTACTTTGTGTAACGACACATCCACTCCCAGTCTTTATTCAAGCCTAATGTAATGGTGTCCAGTTTGCAAATTAATTCCAATTCAGCAGTCTCTCGTTGGAGTCTGTTTTTGAAGTTTTTTTGTTGAAGAATTGCGACTTTTAGGTCTGTAATCGAGTGACCAGAGAGATTGAAGTGTTCTCCGACTGGTTTTTGAATGTTATAATTCTTGACGTCTGATTTGTGTCCATTTTTTCTTTTACGTAGAGACTGTCCGGTTTGGCCAATGTACATGGCAGAGGGGCATTGCTGGCACATGACGGAATATATCACATTGGTAGATGTGCAGGTGAACGAGCCGCTGATAGTGTGGCTGATGTGATTAGGCCCTATGATGGTGTCCCCTGAATAGATATGTGGACACAGTTGGCAACGGGCTTTGTTGCAAGGATAGGTTCCTGGATTAGTGGTTTTGTTGTGTGGTGTGTGGTTGTTGGTGAGTATTTGCTTCAGGTTCGGGGGGGCTGTCTGTAAGCAAGGACTGGCTTGTCACCCAAGATCTGTGAGAGTGATGGGTCGTCCTTCAGGATAGGTTGTAGATCCTTGATGATGCGCTGGAGAGGTTTTAGTTGGGGGCTGACGGTGATGGCTAGTGGCGTTCTGTTATTTTCTTTGTTGGGCCTGTCCTGTAGTAGGTAACTTCTGGGTACTCTTCTGGCTCTGTCAATCTGTTTCTTCACTTCAGCAGGTGGGTACTGTAGTTGTAAGAACGCTTGATAGAGATCTTGTAGGTGTTTGTCTTTGTCTGAGGGGTTGGAGCAAATGCGGTTGTATCGTAGAGCTTGGCTGTAGACAATGGATCATGTGGTGTGGTCTGGATGAAAGCTGGAGGCATGTAGGTAAGTATAGTGGTCAGTAGTTTTCTGGTATAGGGTGGTGTTTATGTGACCATTGCTTATAGCAGTGTCCCTTCAGAGGCAGCGTGGGCTAGCTGTGTAATCATAGCACTGCCGTGGACCCTAGAAATGTCCCCAAGTGGCTAGCCCATGTCATTGCCTGTGCTGCCATGGCTACACTGCTATTTTTAGCAAGCTAGGTTGATCAATGCTCACTTGGGTATGCCTATATGCGCTGCAGTCACACCTCCCAATTGCAATTTAGGTATATTCATAGAGGATAAGAACCTACTGTTGTGGCCGTAGAATATTAGTCTGAGAGAAGGCAATTATGAAAAAGATTGTATGAATTGCATCAAAATATAGAAAGAAAAGTGAAGTATAGCAAGAGAAGGGAAAGAATGAAGCAAAAATCTGCCTTGTTATGTAATAGAAAGTTTGCTTTAAAGAAGTATTCTGAATCCACAATTTAATAATTGTTGGGCGGTTTCTTATAAGAAATAAAACTAGAAATTGTCTGTGCTCCACAACCAGGGCCAAATTCTATTCTCTGAGTGTTAAATCTGTAGCAACTCCATTTTCTTCAGCAAAGCTACATTTATACTTGCATAACTGAGAGTAGAATTTGATCCCTGTTTTCTCTGGATTTTATCTATCCCTCCTATTTTCTTTCTGAAAAGCCAACAGGTATGGAAAAGCAAATCTATTTCTTGAAGTGAGAGTTTGGTGCATGATTTCTTTAGTTTCTCTATTACAGTAACAGAGCAACTGAAATCATTTTCATCAGCATTCTCAGCAAGTTAAAGACAATATGACCTTGATATGTTACTTTTTTAGTCATTTTTTTCTTATTGTTCCATTGATTATGAAAGGAGCATGTGTATGCTTATTCAGCACTCCTCACCTGAGGTAACTTCAGTATAACTGTATCCAAGCATTGTAACAATGGCACTATTATTGTTAACCACTAGATATAGGCCAGTCTATTGTATGCTTTCAGAGGTGAATGAAGTTTTCTGCTGGATACATCTCAGTCTTAGAACTGACAATGCTGGAGAAATAAAGCCTCCTTTATATATCGGTTTAGACTGACAAACATATGAAGTAATCTTTCACATGAATGCAAAATGGTGTCTCATTTATATATTTATAAATATACAATAAAAATATATATTATAAATATATAACAATAATAATATTAATATATTATATATATATAATATATAATAATAATTAATAATATTATAATATATAGGTCTAGACTGAGAAACATATGAAGTAATCTTTCACATGAATGCAAAATGGTGTCTCATTTTGAAGAATACAGGTGCAGGCCCAAATTCTGGTTAGTTTGCCTAACCCATTTCCCTCTAGCATTTCAAATATTAACTGTTGTGCTGTGTGTCTATGTTCTGTTAAATAGCTGCCACTTTCCACTCCTGAGGTGACTGCATTTCAGTGGCAAAATGATCCCCATTTAGTCCTTAACTGTGTCTTAGAAATATTGTGAGACTTAATCACTTGTTTAAGGCTCTTTGAGAGTCTATTGTTAAAGATACTCTGAAAGTGCAAAGTATTATTATTGTTTACTGCTATTGCCCATATCTATCTTGTACATACAATTTTAAATTCTAAATTTTGAGGGTCATAATTAAACCTAAAAAATGCAATAAGTCAATATAGTATTGTTCAGTTGTAAAATATCTATATCTATATATAAGAGGGGTTATAATCTTACATGTTTGTGTTCCTTCTATAAGTATTGTAGTGCACTCCTTGAATGTGCATTATTAATGTACATATTTTACACTATGGAGCCATAATGCTTTAAATTGCTTTGTGTAATATATTTAATTCATAGTATAATTATGTTGGAATAGCTAATAAGATGTACTCTAAGAATAAGTTTGAGTAGGATAAAGCTGGTTTATAAATGGTACGCTTTTGTTCTCATTCTTAAGGGTGCACAGGCACCTCCAAGCATAAGAGTGTAATTTATACCAGCAAGATTTTTATGACTTTGCTTTATAGTACCACTTGTAGAACTTGCTGCATAATCGTACTTGACTGCCAAGTTCTAGTGTGCTATGCTGAATTGAACATTAGCTCTGTAAAGTGTTGCAGTCTATACGTAAAACTTAATATAATGATCAGAAAAAAATCAGTAGTATATGACTGCAAGCATTGTAAAACTTTCCACACCGCTCTAGCTAATACCCTTACTCTTATGAAAAGTGACCTGGGGTCTTTATTGACTGCAAGGGATTGGTTCATCCCAGTGGAAAGATGTTATCCCCAGCAGTAGCACAGTGATCCCTAGCAATGTGCTAGAGAAAAGTTCCATATATTCACTTTCCAAACCTCGTTCCTGTAGAAATGAGTAGTTCCTTTCACAAAATGGAATACATACATTTCAAATCTGAAGACATATGCGTAGGACTTGACCTTGCACCACTGAAGTTAATGGGGATTTTGACATTGACTAGAATAGCAGCAGGATCAGGCTCTTAGCATGTATCTTCCAGTGGGACTCTGGAGTTTTCATTTTTTGTTTTTGTTTTTAACTGATAATAAAAATTAATTCCAGGCTGAGAGTAAAATTTTATGATCACATTTTAACTTCAGTTTTGTATGAAACTGCTGTGAATACTAATTCAACCTTAATTTTAGCAGTACGAGTGGGGACATAGTTATAGTACACAGCACTTTAATGCCGTGATTTTGCCCAAAACCAAAGTTTAAACAGTAAATGAGGAGTATCAATCAAAGCATGAACAGATGGGAGAATGTCACCCATTGCAAGTATTCAATATGTCAGTCCTGGAAAGGTGAGGCATGTGTATGTACTAATAACGATGACGATGATTATAGATTCATAGAAATGAAAGATGGAGAATGCTTCTGGCGTCCATCCTATCCTCTCACTCCTTGACGTTTATACCCTTCATCTATTTGTAAACAGTTATATCATCTCCTGGCTCTGACCAACACAATACATATTTACCATTTTTACTATATTGACCCTAATGATTTTATTTATATATATATTATAGTGTCATGGGAGTGTAACTCTCACACCTTGTGAGTGTGGTGTTCTGTCCCATCTAGTGGCACCGAGACCACTTAGAGAAAGCTAAAATGAGTCTGCTCTACAGCTTTAGCTAACAGCCAGTTGGCTTTTAGCTAATGCGGTAGTGATCTCATGCACTTAGGTCCCAGGTTCGATCCTGCCCGCTGACGACCGGGATCTGTCGGCATTACAGAAGCCACCACTATAATTAAGATTGCATTATGACCTGTGTTTAAATATTGACCTTGCTAAGTCCTCTAAAATTGACATGCTTAGTCAGATTACTTTTAAATTTGGTGTGCCTCAGGAGGTTCAGTCAGTGGCCCAAATTTGGAGTCATTTGAGCATGAAGTTCTGTAGATATAAGCCCCTCAAAAAGTGTCATTAAAAAAATTGAGGTCTTCACCACCACCATCTTGCCCTGTCTGAGCTGGAGATCAAACTATTGATGTGATGCGTTGTGATGCAGGTCAAATGATCTCAGATCTATGAAGTTTTATCCTAGGTAGTGTATGGTACTCAGTAAATCTTTAGGGTACTCACAGAAAGAAAATTTTAAGAAAATGTAAATTTTTTTCACTGTACATGTACCAATGCAGTAAAATGGCCATTTCCTGGTTTTCAGAAGGTTTTTGTTTTTTTTCTCAACTCAGCATCTTCAAAGGGATGACATACCACCAAGCAAATTTAACTCTGCATTAATGTAGTGTTTTGCCACTGGGAGAGGGGGAATCTCCCAAAGCTATACATCTATATCGTGGATATCCCTATATGGTCCTCAACTCCTTAGTATCTGACAGATGTCATTTATTCTTAATTATGTGTTTGTAATTGTCATTTGGTATTAAGCCCCAAAACACAGACCTGACACACTTTCTTTTATAGACAGAATAATGAACATGGAAAAGAAGCTAAAATATAGCATCGTTTTAATAAGCCTTCCCTGTGACCAGACAGCTATCCCCCAGATGGGTGTGATGGAGACTTAATGATCATGACTGATCCCTGCTGTGCGGGATCAGAGCAAGGACTGCTTAAACAGAACTGTGAACTCCGTGAGGGAGAAGACCAGGAGAGAGAGGACCAAGGGGAGTTCCCTCTCTAGGAAGGGCCTAAAGAAGTCAGGCTGGAAGAGACCTACTAAGAACAGGTTAGGCTCCTGTGGGGGATGGGCTGCTGAGATAGAACCTGTAAGGAGCAGGAAGGTCTCTGAGGCAAGTTGCTAGAATCCTCAGAGATGGTACTTAATGGAGCGGGGAAGGGGAGGAACCTGCTAGGAGGAAGCAGCTTAGGAGAAACTGTAGGGCCCAGGAGTAGGGGCCAAGAAACAGAGAACTTAATGCATCCGATGAAGTGAGCTGTAGCTCACGAAAGCTTATGCTCAAATAAACTGGTTAGTCTCTAAGATGCCGCAAGTACTCCTTTTTTAGAGAACTTAAGTGTAACCCTAGTGTGGCAGAAGAATTATTAGTTTAGATATTTATCTGGACTTACAACTGGACATTATCCTGGGCGGGGATTGCACTTTTAGGTGACCTGGCAGGAGGGAAGACCCAGGTAGAAACAGGCCATCACGGGGCCACCAGAAGCCATTACAAATGAGGCCCACTGCAATGCCATGACCTGATGCCAGGGGGCACTGCTGAAGCAAGAGCAGCAGCATGTATGGTCTCTTTGCTGCAGAAGGCTGCTGTGCTGTTGGGTTTTTTTACATTTTAGGATAAATGTATATATTTCATTTTGTGGCTTTATGCCTCACCTTAGGGTTTTCACCCGTACCCAGTCAGGGACAGGCTATGTTCTCAAAAGCTGGCTGGTATGAAAAGAATAGTCACTGGCTGTTTCCCACATGAAAATGGATTGATGATGTTACTTTAAATGTTGAGGATGCTTCCAACGTTCTGCCAGGTAGGCACATTGCATGCAATAGGACAGAACTAAGCTAAATGCTGGCTCCTGGCTGAACCATTGTAGTCATAAAATGGCTTTCTGAGCCGAAATAAGACAGTGAACCAATACAGAACTGAAATAAATACTGTACTTGTCTTTGAAGTTCGTGAGCTTAAAAACTGAACAGGCTTGGCAGTATTCAAAATGCAAATTCACCAAATAGCCCAACATACTGATTATTAAGCAAGCGTTTGATCCAAAGCCCATTGAAGTCAGTGGGAATCTTTCCACGATATAAGTGGGCTTTGGATCAGGCCCCCAGACCCTAAGAAGGCATCTTTATTTAAGATAAAGTTTTCCTGATTCAACACCTAAGGAGCCCAGTCCTGTTAGTTGCTAAGTTCCTTCTGGGGAGGCGCTCAGCATTTTCTATTCCCAGGCGTTTCAGTGGGATGTGGAGATGCTTGGCACCTTGCAGGATGAGGCCCTTTGTTTTGTCATGTGTCTCTTTCCTAGTTCAGTGTAGAAGGTACAGCATTTCTGATCTCATCATGAACTCTTTCCCCATTTCCTTAACTGACAATGTTACGTCAGTGAAAGGTCCTTTTAAACTGTGGGTGCAAGAAAGCAATAAATTACATCAGGAGATGTTGATAATAGGCTTTGGATGATTTAAGAGATAATGTCAGTGGAATAGAATGTTGCAACAAGATAATGGTCTCCCTCTATGAGATAAATGCCAAGGAGATGCTCAGACATTTATTGGAAATAAACGTTGAGATGAAGCTGAGATGTTTATTTTTGAAATGGGAGTCATTTATCCTGCAACAGTGCTGTATTCAACTGACTTCATTTCCATTATACCAAATGATTCATGAGGGAAGATGCTGTCATTTGATTTGATGGATATTGGTGCAGTGGAGTGACAATTGCTCTTCATATAGTCTGTGTGCAAAATATGTATATATATATGGTTAAAATAATAGAAATGTTGTGTTTTGATTGTCTTAGATATCACATTTATTCTGTCCTTTAGCCAATCAGAGATGAGCTAATCTGTAATAGTACAGTACATTTAAAAACCTTTGACTTAATGTCAGATTTGCTGAAGGTATTTTTCTTTTTTAATTGAAACTCTTGTTGCTTAACAAGGCTAACAAAACAATTAAAATATTATTTGGCATAATTATAGTGTTTGCCCTAGCAAATGCTGTTGTCAAACTGGCAATAAACCACTGGTGTCAGTTGCTTATAGCTTGCTCCAAAACTATTCTGGGTGAAATCCTGGCCTCACTGAAGTTGATGGGAATGTTGACACTGACTTCAAGGGGGCCAGATGCTTAATCTCCATCTAAATTTGACTTTTTTGAAGAACTAAATTGTATAGCAGTTTTAGATTTACTTGTTGTGGGGATATAATTTTTATTCATTTTGAATGGGGAGAAAACTTTTTCTTTACCAATAAGCAAAAATAGCTGAACAAATAGTCTTTAATACTTTCAGTGTGGTTAATAGTCAGCACTAGTTACTGGTTATTCTTGGGGGCAAAATATTGAATGAGGGTATGCTATTGAAATCACTTTTGATCATGTGCATTAGGAAATCCTACTAAGTTTTATGTTGCACATCAGCATTGGCTGGCCATGGTATAGCTACTAGGTTCTTATGGCAGTTGTTTCCTAACAGACTGAGGCTACTACTGAAGGCCTTTCTCTAGTAATAAGTGCCTTGTTATCACATTACACAGATTAATGCTCCAATCTTAGCTCATAGGACAAGTATTATTCTATTGGTTTATCACTAGTAGTAAATTAAAATAGCACTGATTTTTAAAAAAATATAATTACATATATTTTAATCAGATGTCATGTATGACTGGGTTCTACAATTGCAAACCAACTTCAATAAAGAGTTGTCATCTATCATACTACACAAGTTGAATTGTTGCAGTGTTTGACACCACAAGAAATGGGCCCCAATCTATCAACTGAATGCAGGTGGGCAGATAGATATTTCAGTGTACAAGCAACTGCAGGATCAGGGCTATACTTAAAACTTTTTCCAAAGGCTTATTCTTTCAGTCATATTATTTTATTCTGTCTAATTCCATTTGAGACCTCTGTTTTCTAGAGTTTTTCCCTGACAAAGTGGGATGGGGGCAGAGGTGTGTATTTTTTTTATATTAATGTCACCAGTGATTGTCATATTAATGTCATTATTGTCTTAATTATATTAATGTCACTCAGTGTTCATCCATGATGTTTCCCATACATCCATCGGACTGCAATGACATTGATATGACAATCACTGGTGACATTAATATATAAAATACACGTCTCTGCCCCCATCCCACTTTGTTAGGGAAAATCATTTCTAGAACACAGAAGTCTCAAATGGAATTAGACAGAATAAAATATGTCCGAAAGTAGAAGACTGCCAAAGGCAGGAAGCCTGGCAGTGAGCTAGAGCAGTGGTTCTCTACCAAGGGTCCAGGGCCCCCTGGGGAGCTGCGAACAGGTTTTAGAGGGTCCGCCAAGCAAAGCCAGTGTTAGGCTCACTGTGGCCCAGGGCAGAAAGCTGAAGCCCTGCCATGCGGGGCTGAAGCTTGGGGCCGTGAATCCTGCCACCTGGGGCTGAAGTCAAAGCCTGAGCAACTTAGCTTTGTGGGGGCCCCTGTGGTGTGGGGTCCTGGCCAATAGCCCAGCTTGCTACTCCCTAATGCCGGCTCTGGCTTTTATATGCAGAAAAAAGTTGTTGTGGCACAGGTGGGCCGTGGAGTTTTTATAACATATTGCGGGGGCCTCAGAAAGAAAAGGTTGAGAACCCCTGAGCTAAGGAACCCCAGGAAATAGGAGATTGTGAACTGGAACTGTTGAAAGACTTTGTGTTTGCTTCTGAGTTTTGTTTTTGACAGTTTACTCTGTTGCCAGTCTGGTGCAGAGTGAATTAAAGAATGTTGGACTGAGATGGCCACTGGAAACTGAGTTTTTAAAGGGAACTTGATGAAGGGGAAATAGAAGCTGGTGGTGGCCATGGTACTTCAGGAGAATATTCTTTAGTCCATTCCCATTTGACCAGGAATCCCAAGCTGAATAGGCTTCAGACAGCCTTGCATCTTCCTGATGGTTCTCACACCTCTCCAAGACAGACGGTGGGAAATTCCCAACCAATATGAGATCCAAGCAGCCAGTTTAATAACCAGATTTATTATCAGATAGAGAAGATCTGATTAAAAACAAAAGACATCATATACATATAGTACGACACTCTGCAAAAGGTCATCTAGAGAGGTTCACCTTGAGTTCCGTTACAGTTAATAATAAAAATAGCTTACAATTCCAAGTCATTTCCTTCTCCTATTTTCTGTCTGAGCTTTCTGACCCCCTACACTGACTTTCTTGGTGAGGCAGCATCTCTAGCTTCAGGTTATTCAGTTCCCATTCCTCATTGGATCCTCCAGTCCTTCATAGTCCTTTTAGTTTAAAGCATACTTTATATTAAGCATACTGGTCAAGTTTACATCAGCATTTCCACAATGTTGTGTTTGATCATTGTTAGGGAAGTGTAATAGTTTCTGTTCTCCATGTAATGGTGATTTGTCCCCTGTATTTTTAAACATTCTCAGCTGTGTAGATTTGGCAGTATTACTACAATTTCCTCTCTCAAAATCTAGCATTTAAAATGCCTATTTTGATCATTCCTACTCTTCAGGGACTGGATGCTACTTTCCACATCAATTGTCCCTACCTAAAAGTGTTAGACTGAGTCACATTTGGCTTATCCTTAAAGCTACAGTATTTGCATTTTTTGTAGAGTTGTCTCTTATAAATACCTCTACTCCAAACATGAATTACTTAGTAATTAAAAGCCATCTGTCACAATAGCACAAAGATGTATTTTCCAGCAATAAAAGGGGAATCTTAGGGAATGCCTCCTCTCAATGCTTTTCTAATATTTGTGTCATATATAAAAAACAAATTACAAATATGAATGTATAGATATAACAAAAACACAGGTAATTCTGTATTTTATCACACATTTAACAGCATTGCAGACCTGTACTAGGCAGTTACCCTGTATCTGGATAGTATAATGCAAAATAAGTATTGATATGTGTGGATTATAAGGATTCATTTGTATATACGTTTTAAAATGTACTATCTGAAATTCTAAAATGATATAACATTATATTATTTGGATATTTATTTAGTACTGTCTGTACTCTATAGCAACCACTTTATATCATCCCCAAGAATTCCAGTATAGTTTGTTTGACTTTTACACATTGCCCAACCTCTAGTAGGTTACTGAGTTTTGCCGGTCTCAAGGGCAGCACTTAAAACAGTTTCATTGCATTTAACTTCTATCTTACCACATTACAATTGCTCAGGTTCAGCTTTAACTTATGCACTGACCTATAGTCACATTCACTTCTCATTACCAGGTAGTAAAGTATTCAAACTAATCTAAAAATAGTTAGACCAATAAGTAAATTAATGAATAGTGCTGTATGAAATATTGACAATGAAATTTGAAGATATGTGAAACTTCCCTGGTTTTGAATTTACTTCAAATCTCAGTGTATGTTCTTTTTTCAAAAGGTTACCGTAAGACAAACAATTTAACTGAACCAGTTGCAAGTGAACCTTAGCTAGTTAAAGTGTTTTGTTCTCATGATTTTGATTAGAAACTAAGTGACATTCAGTGCTGTTGACTTTCAAGTTTGAGATGTTAGGTTTAATTGAACTTGGAATTCAAAGAAACATAGAAAAAGGGGAAAGTGATGAAGATCAAAATGAAAGGCAGTATGCATGAACACTTGAACAAAGAATCTTCTAGTTATTGGCTCAAGTTTGAAAGCTTTTTGCTGACCCTGCAACTAAATCATAGGAAATGAGCCCACGAACAAGGACTGGCCCAAAATGTCTGAGATGCTGAAAGCATTCTTACCTGTCTGGTAAATGAGCTGTAAGTTGCTTAACTGCACACAGTCCAGAATTAGACTCAGCCAGGGGGAAAAAATACTAACCATGTACCAGACAGATCTCTTCAGATTCCTAAAAGAGGAAGTGTCCCCGTAACAGCTACAAAGAAATACAAAGAAATAACAGCTACAAAGAAATACTTTCAGTTTAAGGATTAGATACAGCAGGGTGAAATTTTTTCAGCAAATAGTAAATTTGCAAAAAATATTCCGCAAATTTGGGTCAAAGTTGGCAAATAGTTTCAGCTGAAAAAAAAATTAGAAATGTCAAAGTGGAAATCAATGAGGGTGGGGTGTCTGCCTGCATGGGTGAGGTGAGTAGTTAGACACTAAAGGTGGAATGAATTTGCACTAGGGAAATTGGGAAGTGCATAGCTTGGAAAAAGCTCACTTTGGAGCAGGCACGCTCACTACAGCCTTGGCCTGTGTCACAACATCTTAGCTTGTTGTGATCCTGGCAGTGCATCCTCTTCACATCTGCATGTCAACATGGTTGCATGTAGTTTTAGACGTGGATGACATATTTAAAAGAGATCTAAAATTGCCCATGCATTTCTGCTTTGTGAGTTGGGAGTTATGGGGGGTGGAGAAAGTGGCCCTCTAAAATAGTTGCACATTTGCATTTTTCAGCTAAGGACTATGTAAACTGTGCATACAGGTCTATTGTGCCACTTAATGATACAGCAAAGAAATAAGTTTATAGAAATTACTGTGGTGTCCTGTAGTAAAACATCCATTTTTAAAAATAACTGTGCTAAAGAGTGCTCTATTCAACATCTCACAAAGAAGTCTTTGTAATTTGTAACTGGGTTGGTAGGCAATTTTTTTGAAGAAGCTATTTCTGTACATTCCATGTAATGTACTGAAGGCAACACACCTTTATTGATTAAAGTGATTGTTCAGTGAAGGCATATGTTCTTCTTCCCTTCTTTTCCTTCTAATTAATGTATCTGTAAAAGGAAGACAATCTTAGCTAGTAATCGTAATTGTTAAAATCCTAATTAGAGCAGTGTTAACAACTGCAGTGAGGATAATGCTCTTTTATTATTAGTTCCACATTTTAGGATCAATTCATCAACTTTCAAGGCATTTACACAGTAATTTCCATGCAATGTGTTTGGAAGTGGATGGGTATAATGACTGATGAACCAACTGCAAGCAGTTATACCAAATCATTGTGACAGAGTTCCCATCTCCAAAATGGAGAATAAAAGGAGTTTGAGGAAATTAAATCAAATGAGCTAGTTTTCCAGTTCATACACTCCAAACTTGGGGAAAAAGTCATCCTGTGCACAAGGGAGGTCTACATTACTGTGATAACATTATTTTGAAGGAGACCCTAATTTTATGGGGTTTGTTTTGTTTTAGTCTCGTGAGGATGGTGGGGTATAATAATTCTAAGGAAGAATTTTGCTGTTTTCTTCCCTTTCAACTCAAAGTTTATTTGGTCAAATTCTGCCCAGGCTTAAATACCACTGAAATCAACAGAGTAGTGCCTGCTCACTCAAGGAATAAATTATGTGCATTGTGGTTAACATGAGAATGTTGTTGTCTGTTAAGATTTGTGAACCTTCCTCTTATTCTTCTGTGATAATACCTGTATGTCAGTAGAGAACACAGGGTTCCCCCCACAGACTGTCATTTTTTAAGATCCATTATCCTAGACTCCAGAGCCACAGAGAAGCAGACAGTATTTTAATAACCTTCTGCATCAGCAGTTTAATCTCTTGGGTGAATAAAATTGATTTGTTTTCTCTTTGATAGTGAAAATCCAGAGTGCACCTTTTCTCCCTGAGATGTGCAATGGTGGCACCTACAGTTATGGGAAAATGTCAAGGATGCCGCTCTTAAGGACAGATATATCACAGCATCAGAGATGATTAAAGTGACCAGGTTTTGTTGAGTCAATTGTCTCAGGTAACAACAAGATGAAGCCAGGCTGATTTTAGCTAACATATATCAACAGAAGCTACTGGCTAAGTTGTAGAGTATAAAGTAGGCTTTAGAGTTAATGCTATTACATAACATGGTCAAAAATGTCTCAAGGCTCATTTTGATATTCATCTTCAAATTCATAATCACAAAATGGCTTCTGAGAGATGATTTTGACAACTCTGTTATAAGGGCAAGGGGCTGGAGGGGAGGGAGTGGCTGAAGAATCACGTAAAAGCACACCATTCATAGGAAAAAAGCAACCCCGTCAGAAAGATTATTTGTCTGGATCGGGCTAACATGGATTATTACGATCCTTCATTTGGAAATCCAGATATTATTTAGACTTTATGTGCTGTTCTAAGTTTTACCCAGCACTTGGAATTTGTTGATACTACAGGCACCTAACAGCTGAATGACTGCAGGTCTTATTCTTAGTATTATTCAGTGCTGTTGCTTTTGCGTGACGTTTTGCTCAAGTCACTCTTGCAAAAACAATTCCACCAGAAAGGTGCTCAGGGTTGATAAAGGCAATAACATAGCAGCATTCTTCTGAGTAAAACAGAAGGGAATGTGGTGAATAGGAACGCCCCACTACTTGCTTTAATGGGTAAATTCTTTATTCTACTTGTTAACAAATCTTTTTATATAAAATCCTGTCTCCTGTGCATACATCTTCTCTTTGAAACCTGTGACATTAGCCTATAGGTATGAGAGAGATTAAGTTCACCTCTAGGCGATGAATATTTAACCTCAACCACCTGGCTGTTTTCTGTAATAGACTGCTGCGGTCAGTTTATTGTTTTAACAGATCAATACGTGCGTTAATTCTCACAGAAAACCCAGACTCTGCCTGAAGTTAAATGTGCCAACTTTTTTTTTTTAATTAGTTGGGTCTCCTATAAGGTTAGAATTTCTATAGGACAATCAAAGACGGGAAAGTAATTCACTAGAGAAATAGCAAATCGTGCAGAAAATGCCAATATCAATTTCCTAAACAAGTCATAACTTGAATGCCAAGAATGCTGTTTCTGTCACTAAACTTTAACTAATGCAAAGGCACTGATCAGGAGGGGGCTTTTACATATTGATGAATTAATTTTAAAAAATGACAGAGATAGATTAAAAATGTTGAGATGCATGTAATGATATCTTCAGGTAACCAGGCTGCTACTTAGATGCAAGAAATGGTAACAGTAGTTGATATGTAGTATTTTGGGTTTTAAGATTGCATCAGCAATATGTACTGCAACATACTTGAAGTGCTAACAACAAGAATTTGTGAAGGCTTCCAGTTTTAGGCTCAAAATAGGGCCAGAGAAATATTGCCCTCTTCTACGAGTATGGAATGCAACAACTGTGCTGTTTGGACCCTGGGGAGTGACATTGGGAGAATTCACTCAACATAACTGTATGGTCTTCCAGTGCACCAACTTGGGGACCGGTTTCTCCATACAAAAATGAACATGTCCTCATTTGGAGGTCAGCATCGGAATGCAAGGTGGGATCCCGGTGACCTGAATGTTTTTGTGTTTAAAAATAAATGGCGTTCAGGGAGGTTATCAATGGGAAAATCAAGGGACACCGGTATAATTCATGAAGAAAAGAACACCACTCCCTCAAAAGACAATAGCAGTTAAGGAGAGGAGGTCCTCTTATTCCAGGGTCAATTTAAAGAAGCCATTTAAAAGAAGTCACACTGAGCCCATCAATTTCTCCACCAACACCCAGGCAAAAAAATTGCCCCAGGCATATACTGCATGTATTTTCATTTGTTTTCAGCCATAAGCCAGAGAACTAAAAGTCCCAAAAAGAGGAATAGTGCACTGAAGGGCGTAGAACACTTACATTGAGGTTAGTTACTTTGGGCCAGATATTTAAAGATACTTAGGCACCTAATTCCCATTGGTTTCAATGGGAGTTTGGCACGTAAATATTTTTTAAAATCTGGCCCTTCAGCAGCTTCCACGTAGCTCAGTTTTCCTTCCCTGTGGCCAGACCACCTTTTTGTGTTTCGATGAGCTCTCAGAATCTAAAGAAGATTGAATCAGGTGAGTACCTGGATGAGGGACTTCCAAGAAAAGAATAGATGCTGCAAGAAGTGATGATGGTGATTCAGTAAGTGGTTCTGACCCAATGCCCCAGAATGGTGTTAGTACCTCTAGCAGTGGAGAGCCTCCTATCTTTCACACATGACACCTAAAACTAAGAGTCCTGACCACTCTAGGTTATAAAAAACCCCATGCCACTTTTTGCAAGAATAGTGAGATACAACCCTGAAGTACTGGCCAAGTACTTACTCAGATAATTGCATTCTGCTGCCTAAATTATTTCTATAATTTCAGTCAGATCAGGGGTGTGCACAAGAGAGGGCAAGCAGGGGCACCAGCCTGGGAAGGGAGGAAGTAATAGGGCATCTGGCTGCTCAGCTCCTCCTTCCCCTACAGCTGCAGCCTGCTGCTTCTCCTTCCCTGCTGTTGGAGTCCCACATGTTGCCTCTGCTGCCAGCCCCTAACTCACCTCAGCGGGCATCTGCAAAGCAGGCAGCAGCGCTGGGACTCCAGCAGCAGGGAAGGAGAAGCAGCAGATAAGGTACACCGGCAGTACACCACCCTGCTGCTTCCTCTCTCTCCAGGTTGCAGGGACACGGAGAGTGCCGCAGCAAGGGGAGCTGCTGCCTCCTTGAGGCTGCTGGGCATCCTTGCCAGAGTCGTCTGGAAAAATGGGTGGTAGAGTTACATGAACCTTTCATTTATGCCTCTCCAAAAGTCTTCAAATTTAAATGTTTAAATTTAAATTCCTGTGCATGCCCCTGAGTCAGGTAAAGTATCTCGTCCCCTTCCAGTCCTACCCTGTTTTGCATTGTGTAGTGGCACATGTTCCACTCTAGAGGTGACTGCATTTTTGTGGGAAGTGAAAGGATCCCTTTATTTTCTACCTTACATGGATATGGTGAGGCATAAATAGTTAACGTTTGCAGAGCACAAAGTATTGTTATTTTGATGGGCATCAGTCAGACCTCTTATCTAATCAGGGCAGTCTAGTTTGGAATTGTCATCTGCAGCTTTCAAAAGGCCCCTGATGTTGGTAGGACATTTGTTTGTTATCCAGTAGTTCCCTGGAACCCCAGTCAGGGTTCAGGGCTCCATGACAGTCACAGTCCCAGAGAGCGTACAATCTTGGAGTTTGTCTACACAGCAAGTTACTGCATGGTAAGCCACGTGAATCATGGCAGGCCTTTGAATCTACAGCACACCTGCTTGCTGTGCAGTAACATCCCATTTGGACAATGCTATAGTGAAGTGAAACTCCTCAGTGCGCTGTAGCCATGTCTACATGTGATATTACCGCACAGAAATGTGGTATGCTGTAGATTCATACCCTGGCTTGCCACAAAGTAATTCATCGTGCCAGCCTATGACCCTCTGTTCTGAATTCTTAGTGGCCTTTTCCTTTGCTTTTCCTTATGCACACGAGACTAAGGTATTCTGATTTTAGAAAGATATTTTCTTATTTGTATTCAGAGGACTTTGATCCTCTGATACAGAAGATGTATTCTCTTATTCCAGTTAATATTAATATCCTATACCAAGCACACAGCAATATATATATATTTTACAAAGTTTCATTGACTTTTCCTCTAGACTCCATTTCTTCCTTATTTTTAGATTCAATATGTCTTTTCCAATTTGTCTTATCAGTAAGATTCAAATGATAGATTCCCCCCCCTACTGTTATAGAATATTTCTAATGTCATAGAATTATAGAGGTTAGAGGTGGGAAAGTAATGGATTCAGGAATATTCACCAGAGTATTATAGGTGTTCCCCTATCACTGAAGTATCTGAGAACCTCCCAGTCCTTATTACAACCCTCCTACGAAGTAGGGAGGCATTATTATCCCCATTTTATGGAGGGGGGAAGGTGACTTAAAGTGGCTTTCCCCAAGTCACATGGGACCAGGGAATTGAACCTAGGGCTGCTGAGTCTCAAGCTAAAACCTTAATCACTGGCCCATCTTTCCTCCCTAGGGTATGTCATGTAGCATTTCATCCATTTTTGTTTTAAATGCTTCAGTCTACAAGGCTCCTACCACATCTCATGGGAGACTATTCCAGATCACATATATATCATAACAGGGATATGCATCCCTTAACTCCTACTTTTCTTCCTATGATCTTCAGACTGCCCCATTTTAGCCCATCTATTGCTTTTTAAAATTTTTCTCATACATCGCACCCTCAAACCTCTTGGTCTTTATGCATGTACAGCAGTTTTCTGACCTCCTTCCAGTTCGTCAGGTTCAATATGATTCATTTTGGGCAACACCGTAGATTCTGCTTAGTAACAATCCTGATACTAGCAACTTCAGGTTAATGGAAACTTATTGCTGGGAACTTATCCAGTATTAACATCAGTGTTAATGGGATTCAGATATTAGCAACAACATGCCACTTATTAGCAACTTTTTTAAAGAAAGGCCCCTCCTATGTTGTCCTGTGCAGGGAGGTTTGCCAGGCTAGCACCCAAGATGGAAGATGTGGGACAGACTGAGCACTAGCCTCAGGCAGGTTTGCAGGGATGCAACCAGTGAAAGCACATCCCAGCACTTCCTTCCTTGACTGCTGCCTTGCAAACATGCCTTCCGCATATTCGCAACTGCCAAATAATAGCAACTTTTTGCTGGCAACAAAGTGATTCCTAATAGGTGGAATCTGTGTATTTTTGTATTTGCACACTAGAACACAGTAATCAGTTCCTTTTATTTTTTGCCTGAGTCTGGTCTCATTCTGCCTGCTTTACTTCGCCACATAGAATGCTGTTATAATCTCAAATATGTGGACACTTTTTTGCAGTGTATCCATATAGTAGAAGATTTTACAAAAGTTACAAGTCCAATGTTTGCTTCACATCTGAGATCACAGTAGGGTCACTCTTGGTCCAACATTAAAAGGGTAATGCCCAGCAAGGCAATCTGGAAAACTTGTTCTCCACTCTCATGTAAAGTTTTGTACCCTCACTGCACAATACTCAGCTGTAAGCCTTCAGTTTAGTGTAAGTTAAATTCCTCCTCCACAAGCATGGAGAACTTCCCTGAATATTTACACTGTCTGCCCTGAAGGCATGAATATGATCTTCTCTGAATTATTTGGTTCATGATTTAAGATAGTATTTTTTGTGTGTGTGTGAACAGTGAATCACAATCTTTTGCAATAATTGTTCCATCAAGCAATGGTAACTCTTCTCCCCCATCTCAATATGAAAACCCCAAACTAAGGTCACTAAAGCCTGTATTCACAAGATGAATGTTGCAATACAGTGACAGTAAGAATTGAAAATGTGCTAAAAGGTACAATAGGTTTCCATATGTGTAGGTTTAATATATTAGTTTAGGCTTATGAGTTTGCAAAATAAAATCAGAAATGGTAATCTGCTAATTTCCTATATAAATATATTAAAATAGAATATTAGCATACTGAGGGAAAAAATCTGAATCTTAAATCTTTTTTAAAATTGCAGACTGTTTGTATTTCCTTCAGAATGCCAGGTGTCTGATTCATAAGTTCAACACCACCCTACTGTACTTGACATGCTTGTCATAACTTCTTGATGTATATTTTTTTAATCTGATTTCATTTTTGCCTCCGTTATTTTGGAATGGGACTGTATCAGTTTGAAGATGATGATGCTATGATAAGACTGCAGGTTTAAAATATATTCAGTTCACATTTTATTCATGAGGAGGCTACATATTGATCCTGGCTTCTGTTGAAGATAAAGTAGCTGGTAAACAAAACATCAAAAATGTTATGGAAACTATGATGCAAAACATATGTTTTTTATTCTTAATTATATTATAATAGCATTTATAGTTTAGTTTCTAATTAGTTCAAATTAAATGATTACACTATAAAACTCAGAATTTATTCTAAGATGGAAATTATTTTACATTGCAGGAGCAACCATGCTGATTAAAACATATTAGATTATATTAATTATTTCATGATTTACAAAAGGAAAGTAACATATGCTTGCAGGAGGCAAGACAACCTAGTTCAGGCCCAGCAGCTGTTATGATGCCCTCTAACAGTATAGGCCCTCTCCCATAAGCCTCTTCTCCAGTTTGTTTCCTGCCTTTGAGTGAAGGTGCAAAGAACATCTCCAGTGCAGTGGCTGTTGCTTTGTTTTCTGTGGTCCTCAGATACACTAGGAATAAGTGTTTTTTGTATTTTGTTTTTTTGCTGCAGTTTTTAATGTTATCGCCTTCTCCCCGTCTCCCCACCTGGAGTTCACCATGAAGAAGTAGGGAGCATGTCCCAGCTCCCAATTCTTGCACAAAGAGCCATGGGATCTTTAATGACCACTTACTACCATGGCCCGGCTTTTACATCTCATCTAAATGACATCCTCTCAAACAGTCCAGTGTCCGATAGGCTATCTAGGGGTGCCAATCCTCCAGGATTGTCCTGGAGTCTCCAGCAATTAAAGATTAATCTTTAATTAAAGATTATATCATTTAATGTAACCCCCAGAAATATGTCCAACCAAAATTGGCAACCCTACCTACAGCAATGTGTACCATGAAAAGTGTTCTGCTGTCTTTGGGCCTGAAAACATGGCACATGAATAACTTTGTGCGCATGCGTAGTCCCACTGAAATCAGTGGAACCATTCTTGTGTATATAGGGCCTGATCTAAAGCCAACTGAAGTCCATTGACTTTAAGCTTCAGATCAGCCCTATTCTTCTGCGCTTAAACGTTTGCAGGATCTGAGCATTATGTATATGATGGACGAGTGCATAACAGCATTCTACAAAGGCCTATGCTATGACAAATTTTACTATTAATTTAATATAGGGGTGATATATCAGACTTTCATCTACAAGTACTACAATGAATGAGAGTGGGGCAGGTGATTATTAATAAGCACTGGGTGTATTTTTCATAACTATTGCACCAAGAGTTGGAGACTATGTTGACCAATCTCCAGTGGGGAGTAACAGAACTTCCGTTTGATTCCATAGGACATCACAGGAATAAGCAAAATTGTATGTCTTGCCAAAAGCAATATTTTCACTTTATTAATATGGTTCTCATATTACATCAGCTTTGACACAATTGGGTTATAACAGCAATTTTAATAGTATTGTACTGTTTCCTTGTTTGCATACTGTATACATATATGCTCTTGAGCATGGGATTGCAGCTCTGCAGTGTTGCAATGGGTGGCTTTCTGGCTCACAATTAAGGATGTGTGTGATAGGTCACTGGGAGTCTAGTGGGTAGTGTACCTGACTTCTGGCACCTTGCCTCTGGTAGAGGTGCCTGTTCCTGACCCTAAGCTGTGAATCGTTGGCTCTCCACCCACATCTGTGGTGTGGCCCTTAAGGAGGTGTGGTAGAGAGAAACCAGGGCCCTCCCTCTCCACCGTGTCCCAGCCTAGGGCCCTCTGGGAAGCAATGTCAGGGTCCTCCCTTTAGCAAGTCTAAGTCTGCTCCCTGTGCTACTTCCTACCCAGATGTCCCTTCAGTTTGGTACGTGGCCCCTATAGCCAGTTGATCACTTAACAAAATGAGTCCAAAGGAGAAGGGTACTGCTATTGCTCAAAGGGGGTAGTGCCTATGGACCCCATCCCCCAAGCTAAACCTTCTGAGAAGGATTCCTTTCTCCTGCAACCTGTCCACCACCCTTTGCTGGGGCTTCTGAGCTGTTTTTAACCTGCTCCTCCATTTGGAGCATGATTAACAGGCCCAGAGGGGCAGGGCTACCTGGGCCCAGTATTGCTTTTTAACCCCTTTGGGCTTAGTGTGGGGTTTGTGTACCCATCACAATGCCCAACGCTTGATTTTCTGAGTCGATATTTATATTTTTTCCAGTTCGATCAAAGCAGAGGATCTCTAGGAGTTGTGCTCTTTGTGCAGTTCCACTTTTTGCTTCTTGACCTGTCTGGTATGTGCTGTCTCCCCAGTGCTTCATATAACTTGTGAGATATTGATGTAAACAGTGGTTTTGAATTCACTTCTACATTGGGCTGCACCACGCTGACTGTAGACCCCTTGTGAGTGTAAAGTTTCCTGGATTGAGTGCACAGAGGCCTTTACTCTGTTAGTGGGTGGCAAGCCAACTAGCACAACACCCAGATCACTCACAAGACATCCTGCTTCAGACAATCTCCTCCAGTTACTGCTTCTGAATGAGTGTTGCTGAATGTAAAGGTGTCCTTGCCTGGTGGAATCTCTAGAGTGGCCAATAGCCATACCCCAGGGTGAATCTCAACGTGGGTACAATTGCTTCTGTGGGCACTGGGTCCATGCAAACGACATTTCCTTGCGCTGCAGGGGTGGATCTAGCTGCAGCTTGAATAGCAGAATGTCTGTTATAAGTTCATTTATCACACCTGACTGATGTAAGTGATGTGAAATGCAGTGCACAAATGACCAGAGAATATTGTTTTTAAAAAGTAAATTGAGCACAAATCAAAATCTGGTCAAATCAATAACAGTACTCTATTAAACAAACTACATTACTCAAGTGTATACAATTAACAAGTCTGGTATCTATGTCCCTTATGACATCAGAGAAAAAAACTAACAAAGAAACACAAATGAAATCTTTTTTTTTCTTGGATATCTGTTCAGTGAAACGCCTCCATTTTAAAAATCCCACAAACAAATAAAAACAATAGTGTGACATATAAAGGCTCGACATTTCATAAGATTCCCTTTAACTGTATGTAATAGTGTGGCTTGCCCTTAGCAACCCTGGCCACCCTGATTACAGGCTGCACCCTACCTGAGAGGGATGAAGTAATTTTCCCCTATAACGACCAGCTGGAAGCTCCAGTGAGGGGGTAAATGCTCAGGGAGAACAGAGACTGCTAGGAACGGGCAGGTTCTAGCAGAGTTCTGGGATTTGGGATTTAGGATTTGTTCACACAGCAATAAAAGACCCATGGCACAGTTGTGGCTGGCCTGAGTCAGATGACCCTGGCTTTTGGGGCGTGGGCAGCGTAGCTAAAAACTGCAACGTAGACACTCGGGCTGGAGTGGCACCCATGGGAAGAGAGGGTCTCAAAGCCCAGACTCCAGCCCAAGCCTGAAGTCTCCACTGCAAGCTTGAGTCAATTGACCTGGGCTCTGGGACTTGATGCTGTGGGTTTTTTATTGCAGTGTAGATGTATCCTAAGGAAGGGCTGGGAGTAGCCTGCTAATGAGCAGCCAAGGGAAAGAGTTCAAAACTCTGCAGGCAGGGAAGCCTGGGAGCAGGAAGAGAAACATTTGTTTGTGGGACTTTAAGTCAGGGCTTTGAATTTTATTTTGAGTTATTTTCCATGAATAACTCAGACCCCAAGGAGGGATATTTTGACCTCAGAAAAAGAGTGTGGAATCTGTGTAAGGAGCCCTTTGAGGCACTACAGGATCCTGGCCGTGAGGATTTGCATGGGAAGCAGCCTATGCTCTACACAAAATATTGGCGAGGTAACACATTTGTGCGCACAAAAGATAAAATAAAATTGACACTTGAAATCCTCCACTTCCATGCACAGCTTGTGTAACTACTCTTAAGTACTGGTTTTCTTGTGCAATTGCCTGATTTTTAAGAACAAATATGGGTTTTTGCTGTACAAATGAATCCATTTGTAAATATTGTTGATTTTAATTGAAGCATCCCTTTTGAAAATGTGGGCCCCTATCTATGTGGTAACTCAGTTTACATGGGGCTTTATGTAACTTTCTATAAAAGTGCAAGAGAAAAGGGGATTAACTATGCTATCTCTTGTGCATGATTAAACTGATTGTCAGATTACAGCCAAGAAGGATTTCTTCCCCTCTAGAATAATGTAGTCAGGACCTTCTTATTTTTAATTTTCCTTTCTCTTAAGCATTGATCAGTGAACATCTGTTAGGATCAGGTGGGAGTGTCCCACACAATCAGTTTCTTGTGACTTTCGAACCTCATACTTTCTACTGTCTATATTTCTATTCACTTTCTTAAGTGCAGTTTTGCTTTTGTAACCAGTAGATTTCTCCGAAGCTTTTCTTTAAAAAGAAATCTCAACGCATAATGGACTACAATGTGCATGGCAAGCTGACTGCAAGCCAAGCATTCAGGCTGAAGAGCTCAAGGGTAACAGATAATTGCACTCCCTAAATAGCTCAATCAAAAAGCTAGAAACTAAATTTGTGGCTATTGAATCCACTACTATCATCATAATAACAGAAATAAAATTGTTCCTTAATTTTATAGAAGACCATGATAATCAAGTTCAGATTCGTAATAGGATTTTATTCATGTCATAGAGAGAAGGTGGCATGTCTTAAAATTTGTCAGTGGGATGCTGAAGTCTTGCTGTTGGATGTGGCCAGTGGTCCAATATGAGTTTGTGTTCATTTTAAAATTTTTAGGGTTATGCGCAAAATGATGGGGAAACCCTGGCACCAGCAGAACAGTGATAATACAAGAATCTGAACTAAGACCCCAGCATAGGAACCTGGAAGCAAGATAAAAATACTGCTTCATTATAATCTTTGTACTTTCACTTCCTATAGCTGACAATTCGCAAGCAAAAATGTTTGAGAAGAGACAGGCTCATTTCCTTAATGCACATTCCTGGAAAATGACCTCAATGTAGCAATTCTCTTCTGCAGCAAAACTGAAAATACATTGCAAAGACAAATCATTCTGGCTTTGAGATGCATAGAAGGTTTGTAAGTACTGTACATTGACAATTCGGCCAACAAGACACCAATAGCCTGATATAATGAAACAATAATTTAGAAATTGTTGTGTTTTCTCAAACATTAGGCCATATGCCACCCACCACTGCAGGCTACGGAAGAGAGGAGAGGAAAGTGTTTCAGAAAAGCTCCCAAAAGAGGTGCTTGTATTAATGGTAGAATATTGACAATTTCTCTACATCAGCAGAGCATATAGGCTCCAAAAACCCATAGTTATCTGAATCTTATCTGAAATATTATAAATAACCACTTAGATGTGCAAAACTTGGTTGAGAGGTCCCTGAGCAGAGCTGATTGGACATTCCATTTCTTGTTACGCAGGAAATTCTGATTTATTTATTTTTTGAATTTTGTTTCCCTCCTGATTAGGATCAGAAATTCAAAATAGCAAAGCTTTTGATTGAGAAAGGTTGAAACATTTCATTTTGACATTTTCAGTTAAAACCAAATGTTTCGGCATTCCCATATTTCAGAACATTTTGTTTCAGTTTGTTGTCCCACAGTGAAACATTTAATTTCAGGTCAAGTCAACATTAATTACTGCATCTACATTAGCTACTACAGTTCCCCATAGGCGTTCTGAGTCTCTCGTGCCCCTATTTGCCCCTCTGGACCCTGCTCATGAGGCACAATAGGAAACTCATCCACAGGGAGAGATCACAGTGTCTCATAGGAAAAGTAGTTCAGCCGGGGAGCTTTGTACATAGGGGAGAATGGGGTCATACGTGTCCTGGAACTACAACTCTGATGAGGCACAATGGCAGCTCAGGCAGGAGCAAAGATTAATGCTGAGCAAAACAAAAATGTTAAGTTTTTATTTTCCACTGTGGAAAACTTTTGCCAAAATCTGCCCCTTGCTGTGGAAACTTTCAATTTTGACAAAACCCCATTTTCTGAAAAGGAAAACGTTTTGGTAAAATTTATCAACCAGCCCTGCTCATGAAGCACTATAGAAAGCTCAAGTTTTTTGGTACTTCCTGCTTTGCATGTAGTAGAAATGTAACAAGCCCAGACTTCCTCCCAATGTTTTACATGTCTGGAACCAAGGTGAGTTGGCAGAGGTGAGCAGAAATGAAAGAGAGGAGAGGTGGGAATGTCATCTGAATTTCCTGGGGAAAAAAAGGTTTGGTTTGAGTTCTTAAGGAGGTTGTCAGTTCTCACTATATCCAAACTAATTTACTATTTCCTAATAACATGGAGGGCTCCTGTTAACTTAGTGTAAAATGTCACAAAACTACTGGTGCCTGATTCTCCACTGCCTTGTATGGTCACTTATGCCTGTGCAGAACTCTGCCTAGTCAGAATTCTGAATGCACAAGTGGTAGAACTTACTTTTTACAGGGCTTAAGGCAGTGGAGAACCAAGCCTTTTGATCTATAACTGCTTTAGATGGTAAACTGGGAGAAGGAAGAATTTCGGCCCACCCCATGTCCAATATTTCCAAACACCTGTGTGTTCATTCTTGTAGTTGTATTATGCGAAAGTATATCTAGTGGAATGTCATTTCCTTTCCTTTTCTTTCCCCCCATAGACTCCTTGGACTGCTACCTTTGCTCACCTGTGAATGTTAGAGAAATTGAAAAACGTGTGAACTAATCATTGTTTATTAAATCCACACTTGAGCATTTGATTCTAGATAGAATTTAAAATACATACATATTGTTTGCAGGCAACGAACAGTTGTGCAGACTCATAGGGACTTTTATGGTTCCATGTTGTTTTGTGTTGATCAGAGTCTGGAGCTGTTAGATAATAGCTTCCCATTTGCTTAATTTTTGGAAAAACACAGCCTAGTTTAAGCATTAATCAATATCCCCTTGTTTAAACACAGTGGGCAAAAGTTAGAGGTGACAGAAGTATCCTAAGGTGGTTGTTAGATATTTGGCTGCGTGTATGTGTTCTCCCTGGGTGCTGTCCCAGCTCTGCGCAGACACAGCAGATCTCAACCGAACTGCCCAATGACCACAGGATCTGTTAAGGTACGAAGGCACCCAGACAGGTTTATTGTCGACGAAGCATGGTACTAGTATCCAGCAGACTCTACCGGATCACTAATACATATATGCCCGTAACAATGGACGCAGCTGAGTCAGGGCTTTCAGCTGCCCCCTAGACTGGCCAAAGACACTCCCTCTGAGACTCCATTTTATACATCAGTACAAACAAGTTACGTATTGCCCCTCTGATGTAGTTAGTTACTACCCATCACATTGTACATCTCTATCCATCTTGCTGTCATCCTGACCTTACCTTTAGGAGGGGTCAGTATATTCCTGTATATTTGGGAAATGTGTGTGTGCCATTCTTGGTATGGGATGTTCTGGCACCACCCTTCTGGAATGTGTTTGCTTGTGTGTTTTGTGCCTAGCACTTCTTAGGAATGTGTGTTTCTGCAATATCAGCCCTGTTCTTGCCAGACTCTGTGAGCAGGGCCTGCCTTTTGCTCACAACTTAACTTTGCTTTATAGCAGCAAAGTTTTGACTGCTACTTTAGCCCAAGCCTCAGACCTCATACCAGGCCTCTGATACAAGGTCTTATGTTTCAGGCCCTCTTCCTACTACAGAGGTGTCAAAGAAATACCTTAATAAGGGAGCTCATAATGCAATTAACATAGCTGGGAACCAAAACATGAAAGCCGCTTTACCCTTTATCAAAGGAGGATTGTTTCTGAGACCCTAGTAAATGTAAATAGTTTTGATATATATTACATGGCATATTGTTTGTCATACATATCTTGATATAAGCTTATGTTTGATACATATCAGTCCTATAATAATATTTTAGAGACATATTATCAAAAGATTGGTATGCCAAACACATACTGTAGCTTTCAAAATTAAAATAAAATGCAAAAATATGTAAACTTGCAATGGAAAAAGTGAAAAGACATCTCCAATTTTACTGTACTTGGTGCAAGACTTTTTTTGTTCCAGCCAAACTTACTTAACTTAGAAAATAAACACTTTAAAGACAACATTCTCAGGGAGCTGCTACCTGAACCTTGAATTAATGAGCATCTAAATTACATATCTTGCCATGTAGAACAAATTGGATTTCTTTTCATTAATATTAAGGAAGCAGAAAACAAGCTGAATCTCAAGTGAATTAAATGAACGTGGTTATTCTCCATTTCTTTTGCTCCTATAAACCAGTCTTTATTTAATTAAATAGCTCATAAACATGTACCAATGAAGCTATCGGAACCAGCAACAGCTGGCATCAAAAAGAAGCAGTTTTCATATTGATCACATACTGTAGTTTCAAACTTTCTATTACATTAGTCATGGCCACTGTTCTTTTTTAAAACTAATGAAACCAACCAAGTGCTAGTAATGTTTGTTCTTCTTGGTAGGGTTTTAAAACATTTTTATGCAGTCTTTAAAACATAAAACATAATGTTTCTTCTTTGTTAAGTCAATTTTGATTCCAGCTTATTCCACTAAGAAAATACTGTAAAATATTAATCACGGAGTGGAATTTGGAGAAAAACTAAATTTAATTTTTCTTTTTCCCCCGTCATTAAAATTTTATTTCATTTCGCCCTTCTACCTACTCCCAAGGATGTTGGTCAAAATGATGACGATAAAAATGGGTCACAAACATAAGAAACAAAGTTTTCTTTTTCAAAGTTTTTCTTGAGAGAGTAGTTTGAATGGGACTAAAAAAAAAAATCTCATAATCCTAAATTACCAGCATTAGTCTGTCTGTTTACAGATTTATCTTAATGTGTATTATTGTAGTATCTGAGCAATTAGAATTACTTTCCAACTCTAATCTCGGCTGAAATGCCCAAATGTATCAAGATAGGAATCACTGTAGGGTCATCATCAGAGGTTACTTTTTCTTTCTCCATTGACATGTATCAGCTGGGAGTGAGCTTCCATTCTACAGGAGAGAGGGAGCAACCTCTCATTATAGGTTCTCATGCCAACATGGCAGACTTGTTGGAGAGTGAACCTTCTTTTCACAGGCATCCAATTTCTTTTCCCTTTTACTCCAGCTTCTTAATGCTTCTGATTTGTTTAGCGAGACTGCTGATTCCTCTCAGAATCACTAGAAAGACCTGCTGGTGGATTCCAGGTTCAATCTAAAGTATTAATGCACTAAAAAAAATCCCATAAGGTATAGTAGAAAAAGTTTTCCAAGGGAAAGAAAATAGCTTTCCCTTATTCTTAATATGTGCTGAGGGTATCATCTATTTATCTTGCACTTTGATCATTTTAAAAGGGCAAGACCACTACTACACAAAATTTTTATTATGTTTCACCCAAAAGACATAAAAGATATGAAAAATCTATCTATCTATAACCAGGAACCATATTGGAACACTGGAACCAGAGCAAGGCAGGGCTTAATTTGTGCCAGGGCTGAGCCCCAGCACCTCTAGGCTTGGCAGTTCATAGCCCTGGCACCTCTGGGCTTGCTGCATCTGTTATGAAAGTAAAAAAATATTGCTTGAGCCCTGGCACCTCTTTCATTACAAATTAAGCACTGGAGCAAGGCAATAATCCATCATGTTGTCTATCAGTGGCCAGATGCCAGCTGCCTCATAGGCAACAATTCCCTCCTCATAATGCACTTAAGACAAATCGAAGACTTAGCTCATATACTGAATGCTTCACTCTAGAATGAGAATCAAATCGTAAAGAGGGTATGTGTGTGTTTTCTGATTGAAGCTTCCTCCCAGGGAGATGTGTGTCATCAGCCAAAGTAATCCTTTTACTGCTTACCCCCCCAAAAAAACCCCAAATCCACTAACAGTCCTAACCCCACAATAGGGAAGAAATGTGACAGTTCTCTGTGGATAAACTGCAAACTGAAGAAAATAGTGATTGCAGCAACACTTCCGCTGAAAGGTGTGAGAGAGATCAGAGAGAAGTTAACAGGAAGCAGAAAAGTGTATGATAAGGATAGTGTGAAGGGAAAGCAAAGTTAGCTGAAGAAGGGTTGAGGGGAGGAGAGGAGAGTGCTCAAAGATATATAATGTAAAGTTGCTGCAGGAAGGAGAGACAAGGTGGCTAATAGAGGAGTGTGGTGCTCACATATAAAGCAATTGATATTAGCTAGCAACTAGGGGCAGGGAAACACCTGTTATAAAACTTATCATTCCTTTGAAATTGTTTCCTTTCTTAGAAGGTAGCTGATGGAAGGAAGTATATTGAACAGCTCTTCAGTATGGCCTTGGATTGAGAACTTCTTACACGTGTATAATAAAATAGTCAATCCTACTGAGTATTGTCATTGTAAAAAGAAAAGGAGTACTTGTGGCACCTTAGAGACTAACCAATTTACAGACTAACACTGACTACTCTGAATATTGTCATTGTATTTCCCTTGCTGAATAGATTGGAAAAGAAGCCATGGTTGCATGTCTATACCTGTGCCACTCCACAAACTCTGAGGTTGAACATGCTATTCTTGATCCCATTGAAAAGCTGTGTTTTCTTAGGGCTGTTTGGATAAACCAGAAACTAACCTAAACCTTTTTATCATGCTCAAAAAGTTCATCAGTTTAGTTTTTACTCTTACCTCTCTCTCCAAATTTATTTTTTTTTTAATTCTTACATTTCCTACTTTCAGCTAGAATTGGTAACTAAACTACACCTTTTAATATGTGCTCATGCTAGACTGTGAGTCACCCTTCAGAATGAATTATTATTGTACTTTCTTTTGAGATTTAAAAATCAGAAAGTAGTTAAAATTATGGAACAGACTTTTTACTTTAAGGGGTTATTTTATCTGCTGTCTTTGTTTGAGTCAGTCAGGCTATTTTCTGTTTTATTGTTCTGCTCTCTTTCTGTGCTGGTTTAATTTTGAAAGCCTATATGATTAATCACTGCAATGTAGAAGAATGATTTCTTATATGAAATATAATCTTTTGTTATTGAATATACTTAAGATATTCTGGAAATTGACTCAAGAACATCATGGGGTTCCATGTTTCTGTCCGTCCAGGGCTTCTAAAATATATTTGCTTAGTATACAAAAAAAAAGAGTACACAATTTTTTCCCCAAGGGGAGGGAGTTGTAACTGCCAGTGCTACCGAGTCAGCTTGGGATGTGAGATGAGCTGTATTCATTCTGATTCATGCATCATCACCACTAAAAGCGATTCTGCAAGTGGAACTTAACTGACAGTTCCGTTGGTTATTCATGAATGGAATCCAGCTCATTCAGCCATAATGGAATTGGCTCTGCAGAGCTAGCAGAGTAAACAGTAGTACAGATGGATTTTTGTAGCTGTAGCAAACAGATACAACTTTAAAACCATGGAGGAGACCACACCCTGGTGGCCTCCCTCATTTCCCATTGAAGTCAGTGGAAATTGTGAGGGCTCACGTCCCCTAGCTGTCACAACTTAACCTAGGGAGATTTGTTTAGTAAGAAGAGGAACATTTTTTTTATAGTTGCTTTGACGACATCTGCTTGTTAGTATAATACTTTGATGTGGTAACCTGTCTTCAGGTTTTACTTTCAATGGTTTACCTTAATAAAAATTTTAGTTATCAAACCTTTTATTACTAGAATATTTAGGAGACTGATCAGGGTTCATGGTTTAAAAATGCTTGTAGGACCTGATCAAATGCTTAAATTATAATGCATGAAAAGACTGTCATTAACTTCAGTGGATTTTGGTTCCCGGCCTTAATGTAGTTGTATACAGCAAATTTATTAAATAATTTAACCAATGATCTTTCTAACTTAAAAGAACAAGCTAGCTTTTAGTCTTATTGAACTTGTATGAGGGTTACAATCAGCATGGTATGTATTTTAGTGGTTTTTTTTTTCCTTTAACCATCATTTGGCTTCTGCTATTTGAAATGTCTCACAACCATACACTTTTATATGGCTTGTAAATTCAAAATTGCATTTTTAAGCAATCTGTTACATATTTGAGTACATGTAGAGAACAAGTTTCTTGTGAGCTGGTGTTGGAATAGTGTGAATGAATACTATACTCTAATTTTTTTGGCATTCACAGTAATTTTCTAGTATCTAATTTTCCTCCACTTGTAATGCAGAACTTGCTTTGTTGTGTGAAATTAAAATGCAGCTCATAATTACTCCTTCATTGACTACATTTTTATTGTGTGCTGCTATAAATCAACATCAACATATTATAGCATCATGTAAATGGAACCATAGTTAGCTGTAGGCAGTTAATCAAACAATATGTAGTAGCTGGTTGGAAATGTTCAGATGAAAACCTGCAAGGGTTTTGGTTCCCTGGTTTTTAATCTTTTTCAAAACAAAGATCAAAATCAATGACTGAAATCTTTAAATAATGCTATGAAATTTACTGAGCCAATTTCTGCTATTTGTTACTCAGGCCCTGATCCTGCAAAAGATTATACATCTGCAGAAAGACGAGCACTTGAGTAGGGAGTTGTGTGAACCTCTAATTTTTTCGTTTGGTGGCAGAATGAAAAAAAAATTAAAATAAAAAAAAAGTGGCAAGATGTAGGAGACCCAGGTTCATTTTCACCATCTGCCAGATGAGGAGAAGCGATCTGAACATAAGTCTCCCACTTCTCAGGAGAGTGCTCGAACCACTGAGCTATAGAATCATTTTCACTCTCTTTGGGCCAGTGGCTATTTATTTTATGTATATAAAGTGGATCAGCTTCAGCAGGAGAGTTTGAGTGACTCAAATCAGAATATCCCACAGCCCAGGAGTGAGGGCACTGCTGCAATATGAGAGACCCACGTTCAAATCGCTTGTCTACATTAGGGACGGGGGAACTTGAACTGGTGACTTCCACATCTCAAGGGAGTTCCCTAAATTCTGAGCTAAAGGTTATATGGGAGGAACCCTGCTTCTCTCCTTCCACCCAACCATTTGGGAGTATAGGTGGGGGAACATCTACCTTCTCCTGCTTTGAGGATCCTGTTGAGGCACAGGTATAAAATAGTACCTGGGTTCCCACAGGTCTTTTAGAGCAAAAATGTAAATGCCGAGGGATTTTCAGGCACCTCCAGAGTTAGATGGAAGCTGAGCAAGGGTTTTCAGTGGCCCCTAAATTTTGACCTTAGGTACCTAAAGTGGTAGTTAAGCACTTAAGTCGCCTTGTGGATCTGGGCCTTAGAGCCTGATGCAAAAGTCATTGAATTCCATGGGAGTCTCTGTTGATTTCAGTGTGATGTTTGGCTCAGGCCTTTAGGGTCCTAAAAAGTATTGGATTGATGGTCTTTGAGAATCACATCCTCTTTTTTTATGTATAGAGCCAGACCTAAGAAAGGTAGTGGCATTGCAGGTTTTCAACAATGCTCTCCCTGTATGCCTCATTCTTAAGCTGGAGGGACAGAATACCAGTATCAATGAGGGAGAAGACCATTCTTTGTGGCAAGGCAGTCCTTGGCCTCTTTCTGTAGGCTGCATATGAGTTCCAGTTGTGGGTGGTAATTTTTTTTTTTTAATCTGGACATTATCTACTTGGAACTGGACAGATGAAATAAGGGCAGTAATTGGAATCACTTAAAATATCCCTAAACAAATAACTATGTTAATGTGGAGTTAAGGCTGAGTACCTATGAGATTAAAAACATGTTAGGGATGTTGTAATCATCCCCAAACCAAGTATTATAAACCCAGGAAATTCAGAGTTATCACTCCACTTGAGAGAAATACAAACATGCTAAGGTAAGAAATGCACTGTTAGGCACCCCAACACCCTTAACTCTGCCCAGTAGTGATGCTATGTAATAAACAGATGATTGTGATCAAGGCATTTGAGCGTTTGTGCTCCCAGGTTAGATTTTTTTCATACTTTTCCCTTTCATGGGAAGTGCAATTTTTCATCTTTAATTAGTCCTCTTTAACATGAAGGTGTGCCTGACCTCTGTATTGACATGTAGTTTAGAAAGAAATTACAAAAATATTCTAGAGCAGCAGAAGTCAAATAATGATTCACTGCTCATAATACATTCACTCTTCACTTGCTCTTTATCTCTATATTCTGGGGAATTTACTTTTCAGTATACTAATATCGTCTTAAGTGACATAGCTTTACCCATGAGGTTCGTGTGTGTGTGTGTAAGATTTGTGTGAAAGAACATCCTCTTGACTCATGCTACCTACACTAGCAGTCATAAGGACTCCTGATACCACCCACAGTGGACAATAAATAAAATGCTTTTAGGTGATCTAAGTAGAAAGTGTGAGAAAGATAACTATGCGGGGTGGGAGATAATTACAAATACAGTGAGCTCTTAATTTGAGACATTATCTGACAAATATAAATTCCTTCAGTGCAGAGCAAGAAATTTACATTTTTGCATTCAAAACACTCATCTAGCATGAGTTACTGCATACATTCTGCCTCTTTACTCTTAAAGGATCTTGGAAGAATCATGTGTTATGACCTACTAAAATACAGCACTGGAATATAGTTCATCAGGACTTGGTTTCGAATCGGAACTCTTTTCAATCACACTTATTTCCACTTATCCTTCCACTTGTCCTCTGGTTCTAGACTCCAGGTGGAGTTGAGGTGTAGTCCACTTCCAAGTAAAGTACTAAGATATATTCTGCCTCCAAAGCAGTTATGGAACATTTCCAGACATCTTGTTTCTATAGCAATGTTGTATAAGATTATCCAGTACATCCTCCAATTAATGCAAGATTTTTCCCTGCATTATATTGTCAACTTTGTGCAGTCTAGTACTGGATGATGCTGAAGCCACTACTTGGCTTTGCACATACTCCATTGTCTAAAAAACTTTACTGATTAAAAAAAAATTCTGATTTGTAGCCTAATTCCATTTGTTAATTTCATCCCATTGCTTTTGACCTCTGTCAGTTTTTATGTCCTTTAAGTGAGGTCTAACCAAAAAAAAAAAAAAGACAGATGGCTGGAATCACAAAATATCCAGTTCAATCTTTCTCAGAGTCAGAGCTGCTAAGATGGTAGCCACGTCTGATAACCATACACATGCAGGTCATTGTGCATAAATATATTGGTTTGCATACAGGAGGAACCTAGCAGATAACGAAGATATCAGTTATTCCCACCAAAACATTTTCTGTCTGTTTAAATGTCTGTTAAAAAGGCAGAAAAGGAGTAGGTAATGGCCGCAGTAATGGGGTTTACTGTGGCAAATACAAACAGCAAAAAAGGTGGTAAAAATTATCCAAGAAAAAATGACTTTACTGGGCATCTTAATGTTAGTGATCTAGAAACAGTAGCCAGATCTTAAAATGTTTTGCCATTCCCTTTGATTAAAATATGAATTTGTTCAGGCAATTTAGTTCACTCATAATGCTACTCAGTTTTCAACCGGCTTGTCAATTTCCAGTTTCGTAGACTGAAGCTCTCCTGAAAACTATTCATGAGGATTACTCAGGCTCTTGTTAAGTTTCAAAGCATTCAGCACAAAGTTCCTTGAGTCAACAGCAAACTCCTTGCTTAGAAACACAGCTTCTTATTACCCCCTCCTTTAGTACAATGCCACAACAACATGCAAAAGATTTGCATTCCTACATTTCCAGCAAATATTACTGTTACAGATTTCTTCTGCATTGCATCTGGTATAGTCTGCAGGGAATTTGTTGAAAGATGTTGAATAAATATTAATATTAATAGTGACGTAAATTCACCCAATTTAATTAATTTAAGTCTAATTAAAGCCTTACTCCAAGTTAAACCATCTTTTTTTCCCTGTGGGTTTTTTTTGGAACATTTCAAAGCATAATTGTATGTTTTGGAACACTGATAGTTTATATACAAAAAATAGGAGAACCCAAAAATCAAACACACCACTGATTTGGGTTCTCGTTGTTTACATTTGGCATCTTTTTTATCAAATTTTTATTCTGCAATATTGTAAACACTGATTTGTACATTAACTGAGAGGTGAGAATAAGAGCTGGAAACCATCTTTAAATTAACCTACTCTAGATGAAATGTACTCTGGGCCATCTTGTTAGTTCAGAAAAATATAGCCTCCAAAGTTTATAGCTGGAATGCCCTATAGTGTAGATTGTTCATCGAGGAAGATTTAAGCAATGTTTCAATCAAACATTCATTCCGTTTCAATGAAGGACCACTTTTATTATAATTTTGACAAGCTAAGAGCTGCCAAAAGGAGGTTAAGGGAAACACATTCCTCCTTCAGTAATACCCATCCTGGCATCTCAGTGGTTTTGTTTTTCATATAATATAGTTCAATTTCTTAATAGCTACAAGATAATGAAATTAGGAAATTTACATCCCAGGTTTTCTGTATTTCTTCAGATAGGACCAACCATTTCTGAAGATGAATGGGCTCGTTACTGAGCCTTGACAATGAAGGCCATTTCTAAAAAAAAAACCCCCACATTAAAAAGCTTGCATGCTGTTTTATACACAATTTACTGTTAGATCATTAAGGTGCATCCTCTATAAACATTGCCTTCCACATGACTGTATCGTGGCTTTCAGTTCAATTGAAGTGTACTCCAGCCAACCCCCTGTGTGCAACATGACCATCTGTAAAATACAAAGTTCCTTATGTCAGCCATTAGACACTGTAGGCATCAGAGCTGCTTCCTTATGCTTGACTTGTAGAATTACTTTCATCAAACCACCAGCTGTAGTTTGACCTCAGATTCCTTCTCTGTTTCCTCTATTTTTGCAGACTTTCTACTAAGCAACTACATTATTAATGGTCCATCCCTCTTGATAATCTTATTGTTTTCCTGGGACATGATCACATCATTTTAAATACAGATTAGATTACTGTATTTACAGTAGCTGACCAGGGTAGTAAATCTGAGGTTTAACATATAATAAGATGTCCTTCTCCTAATCTTGAAAACTGGCATGAAAAAAGCATTGGAAGGAGAAGTGTCTTATGTGAGGCCCCAGAATCCAGAGTTTTCTGGCCTATTCTTTAGCTTTTGACATTTATGCTATTAACTCCCAACAATTGGAAAAATACTTAGCAGATTGCTAAGACTTATTCTGATTTGATATAAAGGTTAATCTAGAGTTTAAAGCACTGGTCTGGGCCCCCAAGAGAACTGGGATCAATTCCTGGTTTTGCTACAAACTTCCAGTGTGATCTTGCATAAATTACATAATCTGTGCCTTGGTTTCCCAGATAAAATAGAAGTAATATTTCTCCCACTCTTTGTCTTAATTGTTGAGACTGTAAATTCTTTAAGGCCATGACTATGTTGTCCCAGTCTGTACGTACTGCCCCCTACCACGATGGGGCCCTGAGCATGGCAGGGGCTGCTATTGCAGTTTAAATAGTAATAGTATTCTGTATATAATTTTCACAAAATAAAAATATGAAAATATATTTTCCTCTAAAATCTCTTTTAAAACATTTTTTTTTTTGTTTCTTGATGTTCAGGGATTTACATGGCTAATTCTTGGTGCACCAAAATGAAATTTTACCCCTTACTCTGTGAGGAATAGTCCTAATAGCTCCTGGGAATTTCTTAGCAAAGAGTGAGTAAAAATGCCTTGATGGAATTGGCAAATCAAAAAATACATCAAATAAATCTCCTGCTTGCAAATGAGCAGTTATGATGAGCTGCAGAGAATTCACTGGCTACGATATTTCTCACAATACAGTCTTCTTCATTGATACAAAATAATATTCTTACTCCTAGAAAAAAAAAATATATATAGGCTGAACCACAAATTGAAAATAAAAACAAAACCACCACTAGCTTACTGTTTTTATTTTCTTTATTTAATGGTCTCGGCCAATCTTCTGTATTCTGAGTGATGTTATTACAGCCATAAATAATAGTAATGTTTTTCTCAATCTATTGTATTTGTAGAAAGTCTCAGCACAGGGGCATTTTGGGATGGAGGGAAAAGACAATGTAGAAATCAGCAAAAAAGACAAAGAAAAAAGCAGAAATTGAATTAAGTTATTTTCAGTTGCTGCAGGAGTCTGACAGGTGGTCTTAATAAAAGTAAATTTGTTGTCTACCACATTGAAGTTCTGCTATAGTTGCCCTTGATCTTTCCAACCTCACCTGTTTTATTGCACTCCCTTCACTGACTAAATAACTACCAGGTCTTTTCCACTCAGAACTGGTCACCTTTAACTTTTCATATTTTTCAAAAGGATTTTCCTTTTCCTTTCATTGCTTGCAGCAAATGTAGAAGTTGGATAAGTGGAAACTGGAGTACAGTTTTGAAATAACTTGGGCCTGGATAACTTTAGAAAGTCAGATACATATGAGAACTGAGGACTCCTGCTTGTTCTCCTCTGTTTCAGATTTCTGGATAAATTTCTACTAATCACCTTCTCATCTACATCTTCATATGAGTCTATTATAGAATGAAGGAAACTGGAGTATAGGAGGAACCAGGAATACTCTTCCATTGTCTGTGTCCTATAAATAGAACAGCTCTCATTTACACCTGTCAAGGGTTCAGCATAGAAAACAGAGATGTTCTCACCATGTTCACATAGCAAGCACGAGCTCCCAATTAATTTACATGACATTCCTTCTTGAGATTTACTGATTTACCTTCAGATTTCACAGCTGATGCAGATGTTAATGTCTGTATGATGCAGCTGTTCATTTCCAATTATATTGCTTACAAACATTACGCTAGAAAGAAAAAAGTGCTCATTTTAAATTGAACAAACACTGGCTCTTGATACCTTTAGGCCCAGTTTAGTTCACACTTGGAGATGGTTTCAAGAACACATAGAGGCAGTGGGTTTGAAGGAAGGGTACATGTTAAGGATATATCATAGTTGCGAAGCCTGACCACTACATCCCTATGTGCAGGGGTGCTGGAACAATTTTTATAGTGGGGGTGGCTAAGAGCCGTTGAACCAAACTGTAAACCCTGTATATAATGGAAACCACTTCAAGCTAGGGGGTGCTGCAGCATGTCCCCCTCTGCCCCCCACACTCCTAGTTCCAGCACCTATGCCTATGTGGTAGTTAATAGGGCATTGGATAGTACTAAGCCACTGGGCAATCGCCATACTTCTTCCCCTTGCTGGGTCACTTAAGAAGAGGGGAAGTTCTGTTGGTTTTTTTCACCACCTTTATTACTGTTCCTAAAATGTCTATCTCCTGGATAGTGATATGTTAACAATGCCTCTAGCGGCAGCCTCCTCTCTCCTGCCTACTTCCCTGGGCCATTTCCCCTTTGGCCCTATGCACCTTCTCGACCCCTCTTAGCAAGGGCCACAGTCTGGCAGGTATCTGGGCCAGAGTCCTGCTCTGCTTCCCCAAGCCTGCCCCACACTGCTCTATCCAAGACGCTGCTCCTTAGCTCAGGAGCCAGTCCTTCTCCCTCATTAGTCAGGGAGTGACTGCCTTCTTCTCTGCTAAGCAGCCTTTATATAAGATCTAGCCCAGCCCTGATTGGCTGCCTCTTTCCCTGCTCTGATTGGCTGTCCCCAGGCCTTCTCTGATTGGCTGCTGGTCTGTGCCGCCTCTCAGACCTGGCTCAGGCTTTTTTCTCAGGGGGTTGGGCACCGCCCCACCACACATAGAAATTATTTTTTTCTGGTGGAACTGTGAAGTACATACCATTACCACTTTTTAATTTTTATTTTCTTGTGATTTTTTAATTTAATCCTTATGTCATCCATCCTCATTCTTCCCTCTCCAAGAGTAGATTGTTACCAGCTCTGGTTAGATTGTTAGCATGTTCTGTCACATAAGATCAGATGGGAAATACTGAATTGAATTCTGAACCATCATGCAAGGGCCAGTGCTTTGGATGAAGGGGCTATTTTAAAGTGATCTAGAGTAGAGTAAATTTAGGGGCCAAGTGTTAATGCAAACCTGCAGCATACTAATAGAATAACCTTAATAATCAGAAAAGTAAGTCTTCTGTTTTTCAGTGAGGTTGTAGTCAGAAAAATACTATATTAAAATAACATCTTATTTTCCTGCAGATCCATTCCTATCTATTTATTTTACTGGCAAATCAAATCTCTGATACTACTTGAGCAGTCTCAGTTAGATCAAGGAAGCTCATGTGTCCGAGCTTCAAGACTGAGTTCCAGGTATTAACAACTGAAAGAACCACATAGCTAAAACAACCACAGGGCATAAGCTGGCTTCTGTTTCCCTTTATGTATCTCCATCAGAACCAATTGTTAGTTTCCAACTGAACTGGAGATCATGTTAGAAACAGAAATGAACACAGACTGATTTTCAGGTCACAGGTTGAGTTCCTGGTATTGTCAGTTTCAAAATTATTGTTGAGTTTTAAATGAAGTTATTTTAACACTGTTGTTGTAGCCATATTTGTCCCAGGATATTAGAAAGACAAGGTCAGTGAAGTAATATCTTTTATTGAACCAACTTCTGCTGGTAAGAGAGACAAGCTTTTGAGCTTACACAGAGCTCTTCCTCAGATCTGGGCTCACTCACCTTGTCTCTATTTTAGCATGTAAGTTAGTGTTGGGAAGTCATAGTGGGGATAGCAGAAGCTATCACAGTTAAGGTTACATATAATATTGGTTTCCATTTGAACTCCCTATTTTCAGTTGCTTATAACTTTTAAAACCTTTACTTTTAAACTTTTAAAACCTTTTCAGCTGCTTGTTACTTGAGCATGTAAGACCCTTTTTCATGTGTGTACTCAAGATAAAGTAGGCTTCATTTAGCAGTATATAGCACTCTTTGCCTGAAAGGGCTCCTATACCTGCAGATGCTGTCTGCCAGTTGTGTTAATCATAAGCAGGTTCTCTGTGTTTTCTGTAGGTTAATCAATTCCTCAGTCAAAAACAGTTCTTCAAAAAATCATATTCCTATATCTCTGGTAAGCACTGAAGTGGAGTAGGTCAAGTTAAAGAAAAATCTGTATACATAGTCTAGGACTGAGTTTCTACTAAACTTGATCACTAACAGCAGAGCAAAAGAAATATTTGTATAATAAAGGGAATCATCACAGTGTTATGTGGCATTCACTCTTGCAGTTGCACTACATTATGATTTCTTTTATTACACAATATGAACTTTCTTTGGTGCAAGCACATTTGGAACAAGATATGTTAGCACTAAGTCTGGCATTCTTTACTCAGGCAAACTCCCATTGATTTCAATTGGTTACAATGTAATAGGGACCAAAATCAGTTAAAACAAAAAAACAACCCCCACCCCCAAAACAGGCAATACAAAAATATGAAGAACAACTGTCCCTCCTGCATGAGGGAGATAAATGGCAGGAAATCTCCTCCTGCCTCTCATTGCAGAGTTTTCTTCCTAGTTGTTATGTTGAATGGAGGGCTGATTTAAGGCAATCTGAGTATGCATAGTAGTGTTCAATTTGTTCCATGATTGCTTATTCCAGGCAGTGTGTACCACAAGCTGTGATTCTCAGTCAGTAAGCCAGGGATTTGTGCCCAGCCTCCCAAATAAAGAATCCTCTTGTATCTACTGCACTTGAGTCCTGCCTCCAGTGTTGTCAAACCCACTGGTTCAACTTCATGAGACAGATGAGCCGTTATGAAATTGGCTTTAAAAATGGTGATATTTAATTTTTTCAAATCTTTTTTTTTTTTTTTGCAAGGGAGGGCTGGTTTGATTTTTGAACTCTCAGGGAGAAAGACACATGCATTTCAGAAAACTCCATCTGTAATGTTAGAAACACATGTGTACACTTTAACTTCTGACTGATCAGAAGGATCCTTCCCCAACACCTTTTTACATCCTGATTGGTTGAATGGACTATAAGGTGGATAGAAAGCTGGCTAGATCAACAGGCTCAATGGGTAGTGATCAACGGCTCGATGTCTAGTTGGCAGCCAGTATCAAGCGGAGTGCCTCAGAGGTCTGTCCTGGGGCTCGTTTTGTTCAACATCTTCATTAATGAGCTGGATGATGGATTGCATCCTCAGCAAGTTCGTGGATGACACTATGCTGGGGGGAGAGGTAGATAGGGTCCAGAGTGACCTAGACAAATTGGAGGATCGGTCTAAAAGAAATCTGATGAGGTTCAACAAGGACAAGTGCAGAGTCCTGCACTTAGGACAGAAGAATCCCATGCACTGCTACAGGCTGGGGACCAACTGGCTAAGTGGCAATTCTGCAGAAAAGGACCTGGGATTACAGTGGACGAGAAGCTGGATATGAGTCAACAGTGTTGCCAAGAAGGCTAACAGCATATTGGACTGCATTAGTAGGAGCATTGCCAGCAGATCGAGAGAACTGATTATTCCCGTCTATTCGGCACTGGTGAGGCCACATCTGGAGTATTGCGTGCCCCCACTACAGAAAGGATGTGGACAAATTGGAGAGAATCCAGCAGAGGGCAACGAAAATGATTAGGGGGCTGGGGCACAAGACTTATGAGGAGAGGCTGAGGAAAGTGGGCTTATTTAGTCTGCAGAAGAGAAGAGTGAGGGGGGATTTGATAGCAGCCTTCAACTACCTGAAGGGGGTTTCCAGAGAGGATGGAGTTAGGCTGTTCTCAGTGGTGGCAGATGACAGAATGAGGAGTAATGGTCTCAAGTTGCAGTGGGAGAGGTCTAGGTTGGATACTAGGAAAAACTGTTTTGGTAAAGCACTGGAATGGGTTACCTAGGAAAGTGGTGGAATCTCCATCCTTAGAGGTTTTTAAGGCCCAGATTGACAAAGCCCAGGCTGGGATGATATAGTTGGGGTTGGTCCTGCTTTGAGCAGGGGGTTGGACTAGATGACCTCCTGAGGTCTCTTTTAACCCTAATCTTCTATGATTCTAATGAACAGCCTCCCCCAAAGCCTCCCATTTCTGTCCTGGGAACTTTCAGGTGCTCTTTCTACTGGACACTGCTGCCTGCCCTACTCACTCCCTCCAGATGTTGTCTTCAGACCAACTTCCTCCCCATCAGGATGTTGCCCCTTCCCCATTCTCTACCCTGGGCCTTGCCTTCTACTTACCCCCCTTTCTGAAGGGCTCAGTCCCTTGCCATCTCTCCTCCTTCACTGCACAAAATTCCTGCCCAACTTCCTCCCCACCAGACATGTAACAGAGTGGCTTGGCCTGTTGCCTGCAGGGCCTGGGCCTCCGCCAACCTGATTACAGAATGAGCCTTATCTGAGGAGAATCAGGCAACTGCCCATAAAGCTGCAGTAATGAGCCAGGTTTAAGTGATGATAAAGCCCGGCTGGAGAGAGAGTGCCAGGTGGAAGCTGTGAGGGAGCTCTAAGCAGGGATAGAGTACAGAAAGCTCTCTGGGGTGGGAAGCCTGGGAGAGAGCCTGACTGACCAGGAAAGAGACTGGGAGACTAACAGGGGAACTTGAGAAGAGAGGGAGGAAGTGGCCCAGGGAAAACCACAGTAAAGGAGCAAACCTAGCTATTTGGTACAGGGCCCTGGGCTTGAACCCAGAGTCGAGGGTGGAACTGGATTACCCTCTTGGCCCCACAGAAGGAGGCATACAAGCCTATAGAGAGAGTTACTGAACACAACAAAGGGGCTTCAGCCTGAGCCAGTGAAAGTACCTCTACGGGTGCTCCACATGGTGTACTGCCTCCACACTCAGCACCTGCAGTCTGGACGCCAGGAGCAGACTGCAGGAGCTGGCAGCCAGAATTGCAGTCCAATGTCAGAAGTTCAGACTGTCAGCAGCAGCATCTAATGGCCGAAGCCAGAACTGCTGTATCAGGACTAATTCAGGCAGAAAACCTGAGCTGCCAGGTCAGGAGCTTCTCATGAATTTATGAGATGCAATAATAATAATAATTATTATTATTATTAATGCTGCAAAATTACAGGACCCACAAAAATATTGTGTTAGTTGGAAACACTGTCTCTCCTCTTGTGCAAGGATCACACCAGTGAGTATATTCACCCCTTCTGTCCATCTCTCTCTTATTTTCCCCTATATTTATGAATATCCATCCAGTGCAAAAGCTGAGGCCCTGGTTCAGCAAAGCACGTAAGCACATACTTTGAAATCATGCTTATGTGCTTTGCTGAATCAGGGCCTGATTGACATCACCGTCAGGTTTCCTTGAGTAAAGAATGCAGCTCAAATTATTTTATCTATTTTTTTTTTAGTTTTCCTTTCTATCAAAATATTTATACTCCCCTCAAATGGTTGATAATATTTAAATTACACCACTGTATTTCAGTTGCTTTTGGGGGCTAGACAAAACAAAGTAGGGCAAATTGTGTCACTGCCCATGTGTTTTAATAATCTCTGAATTAGGTTTTTTCCCCATGGATTTTACTGGCACAGAAGTGCCAAAAAGAATCTTGATATTGATTGTGCATACGTTTCTTTTCTGTGTGTTTTCTGAGACATTGGGGGGGGGGTGTTTCCCTGTTTCCATTCCATGAAAGGTATAGCATGCCTGGAGGGAAAATCTATGATGTGTAACCTACTACTATGCTTGTTTATAAGAACTGTAAACCCTTGGTAACAAACTGTCTCATTGTAATTAACATGTTTTAGGATTAGTGGCTAAATCATCTGCCATTCAGCTGAAACTATCTTTCCTTTGCACTAGTCTGATTTTAAGAAATGGCATGAATTAGTAGCAGTACCAGGGTTATTTTGCAGGGATATTCCTAGTCAGTTCCCTTTATTTTTAATAAATAAATTAAATAAAATTACAAAAAGTAGGTTGTAATGAAAATAAGTAATGGCTTTAAATAGAAGATCCTTCTTGAAATGACCGTTTTGTTTCTTATCCTTTGAGATTACAGAGTAAAAAGGGGGTCAGCTGAGCTGTTACTGTTCTGTAACTTGGTTGGAAATAGTAGTAGTTCAGGACCCTCTGCCACAAAGCAGAGGGGATGGAATAAATAGAGGGTCTGTTTCTAGAAACAGGATTGCCCTATATAGCTTGGGGTTTTATGTAGCTGTAAGCAAAGCAGAACAATGAGAGAATTAGAGTGGGACAAGTACACAGGGAGAGCAGTGAGTAATTTATGATGGACCATATTGAATTGCACAGAACTTGGTTTTTATACAGATCCTTGCACTCTCAAGGTTTCCTGACACAATTTACAGTAATGGGTTACATAGTGTGTACTGCAGTGTCAGTCTTAAGAAAATGGGGCAGTTCAACAATATGAATATGCCTTATGCACATCCTTGGACATTTGAAACTAGTTTCTATTGAGAGAAGGGAATTTTGGCAGGGGCACCAGCCTAATCCTCTCCACTTTATAAAAATATTAGACAGTTGGTTAACTTCTTCCTGCCCATGTCTGATGGATAGTCAGGAAGGAGTTTGGCTTCACAGCTAGTTGAATGGATGCTACTTTATATAGTGTAGAAGCACTTGTTGGTATTAAAATGTGGTGATGGTACTGGGTATGAACCCATATCCTGGTGAGAGGCTTCAAATTCCAACCTCCAGGTCAGAGGTGGGAAATGGTGATGATGAAATGTTTGAAATACTGCCATCGCCCTTTGTTTTGAAGTAACTGTGTTTATATATTGGTTTTTGTCTTTTATTTTGTTTTCCAGGACACACATTCTATTCAAGGTCCTTCTCCGATGTTCAGAATAGCATGACTGATACTTAGGACATTAGGGCTTGATCTTGCCAAGTGCTATCCACCCTCAATTTCCCATTGAATTCTATGGAAGATGAAGGTGCTCAGCACCTCAGAGGATAAAACCCTTTCTGCTCTGGTATTCAATGCCAATTGTATTTCTGAACTTAATAGTAGAAACCAAAGTTACTTGAATATATTAGGGCCTTTTTTTGCCAGAATGATGTGTAGAACAGATCAAGAAATGTCAAAATTTTCTGAGAAACTGGTATACATTTTTCACTAGAGGTTTTTTTTTAACCAGCTCAAACTATATGAAACAAGCATTAATGCTGTTAAAATACTCTCTTATACGTTCACTGTATTGGAAAAGAGCAATAAAATACAGTGTGCTCCTTTCCCTAGCTAGTGGTGTATTTTTAATGGAACAATGCCCAGGACAGTATTATTGCTAAAGTACTCCTCCTCTTCTCCTGGTCTTCCCCATTACTGGGTTTAAAACAAAAAGAAAAGAAAATCAATCAGAATGTAAAATATTGTGTTTCATAAAGGACATTTTTATGACCAATAATGGAACTTTCTCCATTTTTTGTTAAAATGGTTTAAATACCATTATATTACATACTAATCAATAGTGTCCAAAATTACATGGCTTCCAAGTATGGTGAAACTTGACAAGGATACATTTCTAATGAAAACAAGCAATTAAGGTGCAGAAACCTCACATTACAGCCTTTGGAGTGAGACTTCTCTGTATAGAGAAAACACAGTTTCCTTTTGGTCTGAGGGCAAAAATAGATACATTAAAATAACCTGTGTACAAATCATGTTATAAACTTCTAGTGACATTGTGACCTCAACATGTGCTGTACTGGCAGCCTCATGACTCAATATAGTAAGTGTGGAGTGTGCTATTAAAAATATAGAGAGCCTTGTAAGTAAAATTACAGTAAGATTGTTTAATTTCCACTCAACACTCCTTGAGATAGCTCAGACCATGATATAAAAGCTGTAGAGGTGGAATTAAAGCTGACTATATATGTCATTTGATGTATTTAATTATTTATAATATGCATTGTGGTAGCAAAAACGTATTTTGGGCAAACCTCAGAATACTGAGATTCTTTCCGCGAGTACCCAAAAGTTTGGATTTTGAGCTATCTGCAAAACAGGGCTGGAAATGCAGTGAAACAGTTTGTGGCACGTTGGTGCTCCCAGTTCTAGGCAGTAAGGCAGTCTGGAGCCCTGTGACAAATGGTCTTCCATGACTGTCCTAATTTCTCCCACTGATTTGGAGTAGCATTGGAAGGGGAACCCCCACCCATCCCTTGTGGCAGGGAAGTAGTATGGTGCCCTGTTCTCCAGAAATATCAGCAGTGGCCTCTTCCACCTGGAGCAGTCAGTGTGGCAGCAGTGAGCCTCTCAGTAGTTACTTCAGGAGCCAGGGTATATCATCTTAGATGAGCAGACTGGCCTTTTGCACATTACACACCTAATCCTCTGCTGGAGTTATATTGGTGGTACCCCCCGAGCAGTTCTACACTGCGATGACTGAGGCAGTTCATAACTCCCAAGCATTTGTTTTGGGTTGTTTGCAGACTCAGGCAGTCAGGCTCAGATGTTACTGGGTCAGTAAAACTTCAACCATATTTTCAAGTTTTTCTCTGCAGCCATGAAGGATACACTTTAATTTTAAATGAAAGCTGAGATTCTAAAATAATCACATGACTCCAGGAGCTGTGGTCCTGGGCACATGCCTTTAGTGCCTCTGCCTTTTTTTTTATTATCCTGGCTAGAGAATTACATTAGTGAAACATACAGTTATGCATATTTCCTCAGATGAACTATTTGAAACAAATAACTGAAAGATCAACAAAATACTTAAACTATATAAATCATGCATAGCAAGAAAGTTGTATTGAACATATGAGATAAATAATTTCCCACATGTCAAGTCATTGAAAAAAGGCATAGAGTTACAGTATTAGAAGGCATGAGAGCAGGACAATTGAGTAGACCTAGCAAGTATGAGAGCAATAGTAACATAACTTGCACCAGTATTTATGGAAAAAAGTAAGTCCAAATGTCAGAAATGCTATATTTTGTATGCAGTGTTGTTGTAGCCATGTTGGTCCCAGGATATTAGAGAGACAAGGTGGGTGAGGTAATACCTTTCCTTGGATCAACTTCTGTTGGTGAGACAGGCAACACCTTTAAAACACAACCCTGGGAGCTTAAATGTATAACTTTGCTGGATACTAAAAAACATGGATTTAATAAAGACACTGGATTTATGGTTTATTACAACAATCTGTAACACACTAATACCCCGCCCCGCCCTTTTCTTTTCTTTTCTTTTCTTTTCTTTTCTTTTCTTTTCTTTTTGTCCTATGACTGCAGAGGAGTAGGTCACTTCACTTGTATGTTCTCTTTACAATATATGTTAACTACTTATGCTAAGCAATCTGTTCCATCTTGTATTTAGCTGTGACCCTCTGGTTACCTTTCCCAGACCCGAGGAAGAGCTTGACAAAAAAATAATTGACTGAGAGCTCTGTGCTGACATAGTCAATTAATTTTTTTGTCAAGGGCCAAATTTCTTGGTCAAGGTATAGTCAAGGTCCAGACTCCAGAGGAACATTTTTTGCACCACACTAGCAATATGATGATAATAAGGGCAAGTCTACATTACAAAATTAAGTCAACATAAGTTAGATCAATGTTCAGCCACTGCAGTAATTACCACAGTTTTTCTTGTCCACACTATGCCCCCTCTGTTGGTGGTGCGTGTCCTCACCAGGAGCGCTTCCACCACTGACAGCATGGGGCATTGTGGGGCACTGCACCCCAAAGCCCCGTCAGCCCCATGGCAGTGGGGCTCTGGCGGTCAGTCCCGCACGTATATCACCTGTTGCTGCCTTTGATAGCCCAAGCCATCAGCCCCGGGTTGTCAAAGGCAGCAACAGGCTGTGGTTAGATGTTCGGCTGTGTGTGTGTGTTCTCCCTGTGTGCTGCCCCAGCTCTGCGCAGACACTTGGCACAGCAGACCTTCAATGAACAGCCCAATGACCACAAGAGCTGTTAAGGTATGAAGGCACAAAGCCAGGTTTATTGTTGACAAAGCAGGGTAATAGCACCTGGCAGACTCTTCGAGGATACTAAGACATGCATGCTCGTGATAATGGATGCAGCTCAGTGAATGGGGGGACTTTCATTCCCCCTTCAGCTGGACAAAGATACTCCCTCTGAGATACGTCTTTATTCCCTGATACAAACAAGCCTCTGACATAGTTACTGCCCCCTGACATGGTTAGTTATCACCCATCACCTTGTACATATTGGTTCGATTAAAACATCTTTATTGTGTAGTGTTATCCTGACCTTATCTTTTAGGAGGGGTCAGTGTGTTCATGTTATACTTGGGGAATGTTTTTGTACCATCTTTGATATTGGGATGTGTTTACATGAGTACTCTGTGCTTAGCACTTCTTAGGAATGTGTATTTTTGCAATATCAGCCCGGTTCTTGCCAGATTCTGCCTCATACCAGGCCTCTGATACAAGGGCTTATGTCTCAGGCTCTCTTTGTACTACACGGGCAATGTAAATATAAGTAAATAAAAAGATTCAAAAGTGTCTGGCAGTCCAGATTTGGCCTGCAGTCTGCCTATTGACTACCCCTGGATCCGTGTAAGCTTGAAGGCTTGTCTCTTTCACCAACAGAAGTTGGTCCAGTAAAAGACATTGCTTCCCACCTCTTTTCTTTAGCAAGGCTATAGGCTTACTAACTCAGTAGGTTCTTTTGCTTCAAGAATATTATAGAAACTACTACCAGGTGCTCCCTCATAGAGTAAAACAAGGTTGGCAAAATGCTACCTGATGAATTTGCTTGCTTGCTTATTTATTTTTATATATATATAATTTCAGGTGAGTAAAATATCATTACTCTTTTCATAAGCCTCATCATGGTGTGGGTGTCTGCACTAATAAAAATTTTGTTAGGCTGGGGTAAATACAAAGTGTATCAAATGTTCCCAGATATAAATCATTAAGAACGTTAAGGTTGAAAATATGTCTTTAAATGGCTAATATGCTGTTGCGGTGTCTTTGCATGTGTATTTATAAACTACAACACTGTGCACTATAGAGTAGAAACTTAGAAAATTAGCAGTTCAATTTTGAACACCATCCTTAACGCTGTCCACATTTCCACCTCTTTCCCACCTGCAGGTCCAAGGCAGTGTCTCATTGCCACACAAAAAATAGTTCTTTAGTATTGGGTATTTTGTGCTCAGTTAAATTCTCATGAGAGGACATCTCTGGTGAATCTGCACCTCTGAGACTTCCTTTGCTGGTGGCTAGAGCTGAGCAGGTATTTTTTTCAGAATGGTGGCGCAACCAAAGAATTGAAAAAGAATTAGTTTTAGGTCAAATTAAAACTGAAATTTTTGGAGGTTTTCTCACCAAAACAAAACAAAAATGAATCCGTTTGGGTCATTTGAACTGAACTGATTTTTTTTTCCAGTTTCAGTTTTTTAATCCTTTAAAAAAATCAAGTTTATCTTCGACATGAAACATCATGTCAAAAAAAGCAGTCAAAATCTCTCCTTTAGAACATGTTGAAACAAAGTTTTGACTTCTTCCAATTCTCCTATCCCCTTTTTTTCCCCACTGAAACTATTTGCCAAACTTTACCTGAATTCACAAATAATTTTGGTCATCCCCCAAACTGTGTTTTTCAATTAATAAACTATTTAAAATGTTCTCTTCCCCCCGCCAAATCTACAGGTGATAGCTCATGAAAGGGCTTTGAAAGAATGTGAGGAAGGTTATATTAATCTTTACCTGCGAATTCTGAGGAGGAGTGGTAGGGGACAATGAATGCTTTCCTGTGGCCACTTTTGAGAAGCCATGAGCACGTCAGGCATCACTTAAATTTCAATTCCGTAATTTTCTGTGAACTGAAAGAGGCACACCTGTTCTATGTGCATGCTATTAGTGTGGCATGCATACTATGCGTTAACACATTAGCTCACTACAGATTAAACCCCCATGTAGTCAAGCCCTATAGACTATGGAGCTAATGGCTATGACAAACTCCACTGGCATGCAACTCATGGGGCTCATAACTTCTTGACAGGAATTAAAAGATTGCACATAATTCAGAACCTCTGGCACTCAGGATATAAGCCTGTAAAGGTAACATTTGGTTTTTGATTGCTTAAAGGATTTCATTTTAAATCTGTTTTTAAATCCAAGTACATCCTACATGGTATATAAGTTTGCATCTGATAGGGTAGACCTTGCACCAAGGCCAAAAATCCATCAAATATTCCACTCTTTTTCTTAAAGGATATTGGAGCCTAATAACGTGAGGGGTGGGCTGTGCAAAGAAATGGCACTGATTTAATTAAGTCGCTTTCTAAATCTTTTTGGAGCTAAGCATGTGCTTCAGCGCTTTGCTGGATCTGGGTCAGCATACTCAGCACCTAGTATGATCAAACCCTTAGACTTAAGGTAAAGATTCTGAAAATGGTCTAGGAGATTCAGAGACATATATCCCTTCCATTGCAACTAATGGAATATAGGTGTCTGCATCCCCCTAATTGCTTTGAAAATCTCATCCTAAGTGTATGGTTGCTTTTTTTTGTATACAGAAAAAAATTGTAACATTACCAAGCATGTGTAAAGTGCAAATACACAGTGTTGGTTCTTAAGCCAGTAATCACCAGTGAGAATGCATGTAAGCAGGAAATCCCAATTTGTAAAACTGTCACAACAAAGCAAAGGTCTCTTTCATGAGAGAGGAAGCATGGCAAACCACAGCACTTGTAAGAAACAGTTGGACTTGTCTCACTTTGCAGAACTGTCATGCCAGTGGCCTAGTTTTTAAAAAAAATCTCTCTTCTCAAATGGCACAGAAATGCCAAGCCCTCAAGATAGAAAATGTTACAGTTTTAAATTCAAATCTTCCTTTTGAAATATTAAATACCATTGTAACTAGTACATAATGTATGGGAAGGATTAAGAATTGTTAAATATTATACTTTCCTAACATCAGAGCACCATGAATCATTCCTTTTCCACAGCAAACTGATTTTTTTATTATTTGTAATGTTATTTCTCATTCTTCAGTACTAACCAATAAGACTGCAAGCTTCATTAATTTGCTCAAGCTTTACCAGTCCATCTTACATTACAGTCTAGACTGTGCTTAGTCCTGCCCTGGTGAACAAGGAGGGAGTAGAAGGGGCAAGGAACCATTCCCCAACCCTGCGCAAGGTCCAAAGATTATCTCTCTCCTTTCATTTTCATGCAGGAAGAAAGACAAGATGCAAAGGATGTGGTTTAATTAGGCTTCAACATTATTCATTTATCAGCTCTGGGAATACTTTGCAATAAATCACACAGTACAGGTCATTTATTCTTCCTCAATAGTTTCTTCCAACGTGGGTGGGAAGCCATGGGTCCGTCCCAATCTGCTCGGACCTCCCCTCTCCCCCCTCCCTCCTTGTATCAGGGCTAAGGGGGACTGGGAAAGAAGGGAGGTTGTTTACCTGCTGTACCAGGTGTAGGGAGCCTCAACTGCCCTTCTTCGTTGGGTGGATGCCTCCCCCTAAATCCAGTTCTAACTCCTGTTTATCAGGGATCCATATCCTTTCCCTAATGCGTATCTGGACCATATTTTGTGACACCTGTTACTTACTAAATTTCAGCTGTCACATTTTGGGGTGCAGTCCAGTTGCCCTGTAACCCTGAGTACCTTAAAATATTCTGCTGCTGTAGTTTTCTGTTTGGAAGCTCCCACCCAGCTTGCAAGCATGCACTGAGTGTCTATGATAAGCAGCCCTGGGTTAGCAAATCTGACCCCAACAGTCTGCTTGTTATATCGCAGCCACACTCTGGTCTCCACCAATCTTAGTTACTGCTGCCCAAGTGACCCTAACACACCCCCAGTCCCAAATTTCCCCAGAACTGTCTGCCCTGAAATGTCCAGCCATCTTCTAGGCCATTCAAAGAATTAATTTGGTTTGTTTGCTCCTTTAAAGAGAGAAAAGCACAATACAGCTTATTAATTTAACTGGGGTAAATACAGCCTTCCCTTCAAGCACTGGGTTGGTTTATTGTAAAAAGAAATCATGTTTATTAACAAAAAGATATGAGTTAAGTGATACCAAGTAAACGGAATACAGTTAGAAAGGGTTACAAATAAACAAAGTAAAAATACACTTTCTAATTTCAAAGACCTTCAGCAACTTACAATCTTTGTTCATTTTTCTCACCAATCTTCTGTTCCTAGAGACTTCAACTGCCTTGGTTGAAGGATCATCTTTCTCAGCTTCCAAGAGCTCTGGTCCCGTGTGTCTCTCCAGTGATGGTTTCCAAAATGGTTTCTTCCCTTTCCTTACCTCCCCAATTTACTGTTTTGTCCCCAGAGTCAGTCAGGGTGACCATGTACTGTTCTTCCCTTCCTGTGGACTTCCCATCACCCTGCAGATCCCTGCATAAGTAGGGCTTCTATTGTTTTTGGTCATACCTTGCTTAATTTTACTGGAGATAGGTACAAAGCTGGGAGAGAACTTGTTTTATCAACTCCCCCTGACCTGCCTGGTTTAAACACCTTTTTAGTCATAGGCGTTAAAACATAATTTTAGTGAGTATTCAGAATTCCTCTTATAGTGTTAATATATTCATTTCACAATGATATTAATCACCAGTGTGGTGTTAGTTTTCATAAAACACCTTACTTGATACACTTTTATTATATAAAAAAAGAACAGGAGTACTTGTGGCACCTTAGAGACTAACAAATTTATTAGCGCATAAGCTTTCATGGGCTACAGCCCACTTCATCGGATGCATAGAATGGAACACATAGTAATATATAAACACACATACAGATAAATTGGAAGTTACCATACAAACTGTGAGAGGCTAATTAGTTAAGATGAGCTATTATCAGCAGGAGAAAAAAACTTTTGTAGTGATAATCAAGATGGCCCATTTAGACAGTTGACAAGACAGTTCTTGACAGCTGTCTAAATTTGCCATCTTGATTATCACTACAAAAGTTTTTTTCTCCTGCTGATAATAACTCATCTTAACTAATTAGCCTGTCACAGTTTGTATAGTAACTTCCAACTTAACTGTGTGTGTGTGTGTGTGTATGTGTGTGTGTCTATATATATTTTATTATATGTTCCATTCTATGCATCCGATGAAGTGGGCTGTAGTCCACGAAAGCTTATGCTCTAATAAATTTGTTAGTCTCTAAGGTGCCACAAGTATTCCTGTTCTTTTGCGGCTACAGACTAACATGGCTTCTACTCTGAAACCTTTTATTATACAGTAATATTGTCTATAAACAGCTGATTCAGTTGCTTATCATTTGAGGTTCAAACCCCTTTTATAACCCTTTATAACCCAGATAGTTTCTTTCTACTGCTGGGGTGTAGACACTATGCTGACTTCTCCCCTGTTTGTTAGCTTGATAGCTTGGTTTTCCTTATTTGTAAATGGACCTTCATTGTCTTTGCCTGATGACCAGGTGGGGCAGATGGACAAATACATATTCATTTCTCTAGGGCAGGCTGTGCTTATGCATTGCTTGCCAAACAAATTTTAAGAACGGCATTCTAGCCCATATCCATAACTCTTTGTATATACCACCTGTACACATCACTCAAGAACATTAATGATCAAGGACTTATTAGTTTTCCAGTGATGTAATACATGCCATCTTCAGGTATATCATGACAACCGTGTGTGAGGTATAGTGAATATGTCAGGCCCTAATGAGTTGTGAACAAATGATGAGCCTCTCTCTCACAGCGACATCTTGACCTAACCTTCTTGCCTACTTTACCAGCTCCCTGACCTGCTGTGGGGAAGATGGAAAAACGCACCTGCTATCAGCCAACCTGGTGGTAAAGGAAAAATTCTTTCCTGGCTGCAAAAGAAAAAATGGTGACTAGCAGAAGCTCACAGTGGATCATAAAACCTGGTTCTACCTGATACCATGGGTGGGAAGGTGTGTGGTGCTGGTGGGTGACTGAGAGAGAGAGTTCCAGAATGCATGGGGTATCAATGCCCTTCCCTTCCAGTAGTGCACATAGTCAGTGGTTAGTGCTGCTGTTTCTGGAGGTCCGGTGTTAGCTGCACCAGCAGAGAGTGCAGCTTGTTGATTCAGCAGACCTTGATGTTAATCAGAAAGAAAGAAATGATTATTGCACGTCATAACTTTAGCTGCTGTCTTCTTCAGGTGGGCATGGTAACTCAGTGTGCAGTCTGAGGTCACACCTAGATAGATCGGTTCTACTTCATGCTTCATCTTCTGACCATTCAGATAAACATTCACTTCTTGGGTTGTGCTTGCGTGATGAAGATGGAACAAACTGGAGACTGTTTTTATGATGCTTGGCTGGAGGGGCCAAGTCTTACAGTAGTCAGCTAACTTTATCATGTCCTGGGTTAAGGTGGTATCAAGCTTGTGAAACATCCGGGCCTGGGTACTGCAACAGATGTCATCTGCATAAATGAACTTTCGTGACTCCGTTGTTGGCAGGTCATTGATGTAAAGATTGAACATGGCTGAAGAAAGCACAGAGCCCTGGGGTAACCCATTGCTCTGTCATCTCCAAGCACTCATCTTCTCCCCCATATGGACTCTGAACTGCCTATTGTGGAGGAACAGTTCAACGATGCCTGTGACCCAAGGTAGCAGGACCCGTGATACCTTCACGAGCAGGCCAATGTGCCATACCATATCGTACGCCGCTGTTAGATCAATGAAAACAGCGCCTGTTTTCAAGTTTCTCTGGAAGCCATTTTCAACAAATGTGGTCAGCGCAAGTACTTGGTCACATGTGCTGTGGCCTTGGTGAAAGCCAGCTTGGTCAGGGCTCAAAATTCTTTCCACGTTGGGTAATATGCGCTGTAGGACCAAGCGCTCCAGTGCCTTGAAGCACACTGACAATAATGATATGGGATGATAGCTTGATGCTTGGCGTGGGTCCTTTCCAGGATTTAGGAGGCCAATGACTTGCAGTGGGCCATATCTTCGGTAGCCTACCTTCACTGATGACCCTGGTGAAGAATTTCACAAGCCAAAGATGTGCACGGGGCCAAGGTTTTTCAGGAATTCTGGAAATATGTTGTCATAGCCTGCAGCTGGCAGGTTCGTCATGGGGTGCTCGTGCTCTTTGTGGATGTCAGCTCTTGCCACCTCATATTTGGTGGTGGAGTACTGCACACCAGTTTGGAGTGGATGGTCACACACCAAACTGGTGGATATGCAGTATACCTGCCACTATTCACATCATCTCTGGCACCCTGTGTCCGACTCCACTCCCATGGCTTCCACTTCCGAGCAATATTGCTCCTCCTTATATCAGACGAGAGGTTGTCACTGGCAAGTTACTGGAGAAAGTACGCGCCAACTCAAGCCTGCCGCTGCACAATGACCTTTTTAAACCACCAGCTGCATGTTTGCTGTCATATCGCCCATTATGGTCTCATCCACCACACCAGGATGTTAGGGCGGAAACCCTCTGGCAAGAGGAATGGATATCTGTTATAATCTCCAACCAGTCCCTTGTTGCTGACCCCACAATTTGCCCGCCTGCTTTTGACCTGCCCCATAGCCAATGGTCCCTGTTGAACAGGTTCTGGACCGGCACGGTCTCTGTGCAGCCAACCAGTATCTCTGGGGCCTTCGTGACCTCCCTTTGTGCAACTGTGGCACAACACAGAGAACAACGCACGTTGTCAATGAATGCCTGCTGACTAGGTTCAGCAGTGGCCTAGAGGAACCGCCATCATCGCTTGGCTAGACGACTATGCACCCGCTAAATAATATCAGAAATTAAGACCATAGTCTCGGTTTGGTGGCGAAGGCCCTTGGCCAGGTTTGTCAACAGGGCAAGGTCCTAGTGGCTGGGCTCAACAATTACAGGTACACGACACATGTATGCCTACGACAAGGTAACGGCTCAATCAATATAGTTCTGTCCCCTAGGCCACTACAAAGTTACCCTTCCTATGACTTCTCCTTTTATACATTGATACCAATAAGTTATGTGTTACACTCCAGATATTGTTAGTTACCACCCTTATACCTCGTAGTTCGAACAAAACATCCTCATCCCTTATCCTGTCATCCCATCCTTATCTTTACGAGGAGTCAGTGTGTTCTTGTACCATCCTCTCCAGTCAGGAATGTGCGTTCTTGGTTAGCTGATACCTAGATGTTACTCTTCTGACAAGGCCTACTTTGGCTCATACTCCTTGCTGGGGTTCCAGCAAGGCCAGTGTAAGTCAGTGCCCCTACCTGGTCAAGTCACTTTGTGTTCCCCCGCTTGACTCTGCTTGGGTAAATCCCATCCCTCTTTTCCCTCCTTCAGAATCCAAATGCTGAAGGGACGCTTAAAGGAGCCAGTCCTCTTTTTCCTATTATCCAGACGAAGAGTCCCCACGTTCAGTTGTGCTGAGCACATTCCTGGCATGTAATGTGCGACAGACTTGCGCACTGGCAGCAATGCAAAAAACCCTGTAGGGACAGGACCACTGTGTTTGTTGGAGCTGGACTGTTGCAGGGCCAGGAGAACTGATGGGGAGGGAATATGCTGTAAAAGGAATCTGACCAGTTCCATCTCTGTTCTCTCCCTGAGGAACAGAGCCTGCTACTTCTGAATTTTGTAAAAGCCATGGGTGCTTTATCAATACCTAAAATAAGATAAATGTGCCTGTGTAAGCACTATGCTTCTGGGAGTTGCCTTGGGGGAGGGTCATCCCCTCCTTAGCCTTACTCCCACTTCATGCGGTGTCCTGAAGCCATGGTTTAGTCCTTTAGTATTTTATAATCTATTACTAAATAATAATATTTAAACACTATGCAGGATAGTAATTGAATCACATCAATATAACTCGTAAAAGCACTTGTAGACTTTATTTACTTTTGTTTTGGCAAAGGGCAGAACCACTGAAGTACTGCTTAGAAGAGTCACATCATAAAGCACACTTCAGCTATGCAAATAAATACCTGTGCAACAGCACTTTGGCCTGGGCCTGGGGAGGCTCAAGCTGCCAGCAATTCAACAGTTTTAAGGCTGGCTTTAGTCTGGGTGGGGCTCGGGCGGCCAGCAAAGCAACAGTCTATAAGGGAGCTGGTAAGGGAGGCTACTTCTTCAGAGCAGGAGTTTCCCTGCACAGTGTAGGGCGAAGGTCACCCCGGGGTGGGATTGCAGGGGGATGCAGGCCCACCCCACTCCACCACGTCCCAGCCCAGGGCCTTGGCAGAGGCAGGATTGGCTGCCCCTGCGTTGGTGGGGATCCAGCCGCAACACACCGACTGAGCCACACCTGGGTCTGCAGCTGGCTGCTCCGTGGCTGCACCTGGGCCACTTCCTGCCTCCTCTGAGTTTGGTACCTCTCACTTCCACGGCGCCTCAGGCTCCTCGGGGTATACTGCAGTCGGTAGTTCGGGCCACTCCTCGTCCGGGTCTCCTACTTCCGTGGCTATGGGACAGCACGTGTGTAGGTTCTCCTCCTGAGCACGGCAGTACAGCAGGAGTGTCCTTCTCCTCCAGAGATTCCACCCCAACTGGGTTGCAGGGCCTGCCTCTTATGCTTCCGGTCCCGCCCCGGCACTTCTGGTGATGGGGGCAGGGCAGTCGAGGCTCTGCCCACCAAAGGGAGTGTAGTGGTTCCTTGCTCACCTGCTTGGAGGGAGGCCACCTGGCCTCTCTACAGAGCCCCAGTTCTAAGTAAATAATTCCATTGACTGCTGGATCAGGTCCTAGATGTGATCTATAGCTATTGATACTTGCGGATGTAATAGTGCTATTACATATACAACTGAGTTTGACATCTGTGTGGGTCTTTCTCCTATAATACACTTACGGATGCTTTTGGAGGAAATAAATATTTGCCTATTATAAGCATTTAATTGCATGGGAAGATACTGATTACACTGGACTTCATCTTGCATCCATATCATGTAAGTAGCCTCACTGACTTCAATGAATCAACTCAGAGGAGTAAAGTTTGTGCAGGATTAGGTCCTGGCCCAGTAGATTTTGGAATCAGTCTGTGAAAGACATTGAGGAGCTCTAAGTTAAGGGTTTTGCTTGGCTGGGTTTTATTTATAGATATATATTTTAAGCAATACAGGCCAAATTTCACATCATCTGAAATGTACAAAACAACATGTATAATCTTAAGCAGGTTGTATCTACTCCCCACTGTGGGAAACAGGCACATTCTTCAAGCGCAAATATTAATCAGGCATATCTTATTGGATCTGCAAATGATAGTTATAGTCGGTCACTAAAGGTTTCCAGAGTGAAGTGTATCTCTTCAGGTTTAGATAAAGATACCTGTTCTCATCCATAATTACTATTACTGGGAGACATAAGACCCAATTTTGTATAACACTGAGTGCCCTCTTCAAGAGATGACACCCACAAGTCCATGAAAGCAATGGGAAGTAAAATGCTCAGTCGGTTGTTATATCCTAATATTTGCTAGTTGCTTTATTGCTGATATTTTTTGAGGTGCAAGTTACATGTGTTACAAAGGAGGTTCCATTACACTCAATACTTCCATGATTCTGTAAACTACCCCATTCCTTTTGCTGCTCTGTACAGGGGCATGGAAAAATTGCAGTGATTAATTCCAGTACATAAATTGATGGCACCCCTTACCTGGAGTATTGTGTTCAGTTCTGGTCATCTCATCTCAAAAATGCTATGGTAATAGAAGTCATTCCAGGGACGGGCAACAAATGTGATTTTCTTTTTGTGTGTGTTCTTATGCTCTGCCTTATAATCTGTGAGTCATGACAGTGCTCTTCCTCCTCCTCCTCCTCCCCCACCCCACCCACACCAGTTTGCAGATGAGAAATAAGTGTTTATATTGTGTGCTTAGTAAATATGCCCAGTTTCCTATTTATACAAAACTGTTCAATGCCAGCCTTTGCTGCAGTTTTTTCCAAAAAGATAAGTAAGATGTTTAATATTCATGCAGAAGTGTGTGGAGAATGTTGATTCATGTATAGCTCTTTTGAGCTAAGGATGCTGGAGTTAACCAGATGCATGAACAGAGATAATGGATGCCTGGTATCTCTAAAATTTATTTTTAACCGTGACATGTTCCAACCCCTTGCCTTAGTCTTCATTGATTTAGTGCCACACCAAAAAATTGAAAATAAAAAAAGCTTCAGTTTTCTTTGTACAACAGCAAGCTTTAATCACAAACGTAGCAAGTCAGCATGTGCAAAATGTGAATGCCAGGAGCATCTCACCACTGTAAAACTCCATCTTCTCCTTGTGTTTTTGCTTTATCCCTTTTTTTAAGCTGCTATTGCATCAACTCCCCTAATGGGAATGGTGGTGCATCCAATCTATTTCCTTCAACAGCAGCTGCATTGTATGTTATGAGCTTCATTTGATAGTTCAAGATGTATTGGTACTCCTGAGAGGACTTCTCTTCCTGCATTACACACTTTTCTTCTTCCCTGAATTCTGAAATGCCCTTCAACTTGATGCTAGCCATCCTATCCCTTTGCTCAGCCATTTATTCCAGCTCCCCCCACAAAGCTTCCACTGAACCTCTAGATCCCACAATTCTGTAAACAGAGCAGTCATGACCATAGTGCAAGCTGCTGTCAATGCTTGTATTTTGTCTTCAGGTTGTTTTTTCCTTCCTATCCAAAAATGTTTAGAAAACAAATTAAGATGTTAGTTTTTCCCATGTGAAATATAGAATATAGCATCTCATTTAAAAAATTCCTTTTGATACTGACTTTCTCTGCCCATTCCCATTATCTTTCTCCCATGCTGCTCTCCACAAGCTCTGGCTGCTGCCTCCTGACTGCTGGCCATGCTGAGTAAACAGAGGAATGATGGGAGTTACAATTCTTCCCCCTCCTCATGATCACCCCGGGGGGAGAAGGGAGTGATGCAGAGATCCTGCACATTGGATTCAAGACTCTCCTACTTCACTGAAGCTGAATCGAATTGATTGCAAGCTTTGATCTGGATTAATGTCTTTTTTTGCCTTTTCTTCATGCCATGAAGTATAGGCACCACAGATGTTAATGATTGGTTTAACTAACAAAATGTAATATATTGCTATGTCAGGGGAAAATATAAAGTATACAAAGTTTAAGTTCTTTCTTTCTTTTCTTTTTCTGCAGTGTAGTTATTTCATTCTTTAATTAGTCAGGTATGAAGAGTGCCTAGGACAAGGGAGTTAATATGAAAATGCTTGAGTTCAGGTTGGATTCAGTTCAGATTGAATCTGAACTTCTGAACCCAAGTAAAGGTTATTTTCCTGTGACCTTCACTGCAGTAAAGCAATGGTCCTTTCACAGTTTGACTGTGACAGTATAATGATGTTGGTTGAGGGGTGAGTCTGTATAACAGAACGTGTGTGTGAGAGAAGTGCCTCACATTTATGTAATGCACGCTTTTTATTCTTCCCTGGGTGATCTTGATCACCTTTTGATTATGCACATTCTGACAAATACAAGCTGAGTCTTCAGAACTGGGCAATTCCCTGCAAAAGCAGGTTGGTGTGGTGGTAACATTTGAAAGAAAGAGACAGCATCTGTACTTTTTTTTTTAAATTAATTTGGACACAATGCAGGAAAAAATATGAAAGTGGTGAATAAATGCTCAGATATGCTCATGGGCATATTACCTTTAAATGCAGCTTTTGGGATTCCTGTCCTTGAACATAAATGTAGGCCACAAGAAAATAGAGCAAACACGACAGCTTTACAGCAGCACAAGGAATAGGTGGCTTCAAAAGGACACCCCAAGAAAAAGGTTTGTCTGTTGTAGCTATAAGATTACACTAAGAAGTACTGTTTTGTTGAAGCTGAAACTCTTTGCCAGGCTGTTTCAGAGAGAAAATACTTATGCCTGCATATGAGGTGTATATACCAATGCAGGTAAAAATTCCACAATTTGACCCATATGCTGTAATGGTTCTATCTATGGTGGCCACCATTAATAAGTGAACATTTGCCAATGACTATCACATTTACCACAGTTATTTCTAAGAACCAGGTCCAGTGTTTGGCTATGGCTAAATTTGGGCCATTGAGCAAAACTAGCAGTCAACACGCTGATGTGCCTAAGTATCATCTACTGTGATCATGTTGTCCGTTTTCTTGAACAATATATTAATATGGAATTCCAGCTCAACCCTGAGACCAGGGAAAATAGAGAGGGACATGAATCTGTCTACGTGACATTTTCATTCTCTGTTGTTGTTTTTTTTAAGTCCTCCTTGGTCTCTTCTTTTGATATTTTTGACAGAAGTTTATGCGATCCTGTTTCAGAAAACATAGGTCTGACCCACAGAGGAACTCAAGAGAGTTCTTTTTAACTTAGTACCTTTATTTCATTCAGGAAAAAGCCTGCCTACAGGACTTCTTCCTAGTACCTAAAGTATTCTACCTTTTTTGAGTGGTTGGTAAAGTAAAATAGCATAGTCCCTCTCGATTTATTACTCAGGTATGACCTCTTTATAGAAATTCTGTGGCATATTTCAGTGTTATATAGAAGGTTCTTTACAGTCCAGTGATACTCTTAGATAAGAACTTCTTCATAAACAAGATGTCACCAGGACTTTCCCCAAACAGCAGAATGAGAAAGATATTTGTTTCTGGAGTAAGCTTCAATTTTTTCAGCAGTTTTAAATATTTCATATAATATCAATGCACTTTTAAATTAGACTTTAATTACCTTTACGTTATTTATGATGCATTATATTCTTTCCTAGAAAGTCTGACTTGGTCTAGTGCAAAATCCATTAATTTTCCTTCTACCACTTCTTTCATATTGTTCACACTAGCTGGAAGCTTTTCCTTTCTGGCTGCATACACTGTAAACCTATTGGATAATTTGTCAATTTTATTCAACAGAGATTCCATGAGCTCTCTTAACTCCCTTAAGCCGTCTCATCTCAGACTATCAAGAAGACTCGACACTTCAGGATCATGACTGAGTAATGTTTATAAGTTATTCTGTACACCTGAGCCATGCAGCGTAAGGGAGTCTTTTTATTTTTTCAAATCTATTTTTGCTCTTGGGCATATGGGGAGTAAAAATCTATTCATAGCATATTTTTTTCTGCATGTCAGACAGAGTCCCAATTGATGTTTCTGGCACAAAAGAAAGTGAATAAAAAGTTTAACATCAATGGCCAAATAGAAAGCTTTTGCAGCTTTCAGCTGCTATCATTGGAAATGGATGGCTCTGCCCAATTAATTTATCTTAATGGCTACCTGCTTGATAGGTATTTGAAATTCAGCCATCCTACTTCAGAGCCATGCAAAACAGCTGCAGAGTTACGTATCTTTGTGTGTTGACTTTTTTTACATTTGGACACCCTTTGGAACCTTAGGCTTTCTGGCGGAAAAGTTGAAGTCTCTCTCTCTGTCTCTCGCTCTCTCACACACTTCATTAACTGCAGATCTGGTGGCAGGATAAGGGTCTATGTACATATTTAGTTCTGTATTATCAACATCAAGTTGTTCTTGTGGGTTTTTTTAAATACTTTTTCTCATGGTTTTTTTTTGTTTGTTTAATTAGTAGCTCTTAATTTAGTAAGTTATATTTTGTATTGGTGCTAAGAGAATAAGATGTTTTGAAGGGAGAGAGCCATTCTATACAGTGTTTTTAAGGGGTCCTATTTAGGAGTAAATTAATTATGAAAATAGTTTCAGGGCATTTTAGATTCCTTTTTTTTCCAGCCTTTTCACACAATTACACAGTTTCCCAGCATACCAGTCTGGGGTTTTGTGATTTATATAAATGCTTTTGGCTTCATATCGCTTATTTTAGGGAGACTAACTGGAAGTTGGGTAGAATCAAGAAGGAACTAAGAATGCTAAGTGTGGCATTGGACAAATGATAGCTTACAACTACTTTTAAATGAATCAGTCTAGTAAACTAGAGCACACTGATAGTTGTGTGTTGTCTTCAGTTCTGGCCAGTTTTTATGCATGCTGTCTTCTACCTCATAATTCAGATATGATGCCCAAGCTCCTGGCTTCTCAACAGTTATTGGAAAGCATCAGCACCATCACACAACATTCATTCGTTCTGAAATGATACTGCAGTCACTTCCACCTGTGGTTGTAATACCTGCCTTACAGTTAGTATCCCCTTACTCTATGAGTAATGCCACTGACTGCAATAGCAGTGTGAATGAAGGACTATTCAACAGGAGATTCATAATCTGGCTCTAATTGAGGGCCTGATTCTTCCACCCTTGCTCAAATTGTAAATAGAACCTTCTTCCACAAGTAGTCTCAGTTAAATCAGATGGGATGCTGCTGGAGTTAAATACTACATGAAGTAAGGGTAGAAGAATCTGGCCCATAATTAATATGTCTATAATCATTGTAGTCATAGTCTTTTATTTGCTATATAAACGGAGAAGTATTGACCTATCTATAGATGACAATGATTAGCTAGGCATATCCAGGATATAAACTTTTGCTTTGTACAAAAAGGAGAAGGGGAAAATAAAACTTTATAGTGAGCTCTCTATGTAGAGTGATTGCAGGAGCTGCCACAAAATGAGAGAAGAGTTTGAAAAAGCAAATCCTAGTTGCCTCTTCCTCCAGATGAATGCATTTTTTTCTTCTTTTCCATGTAGTATTCCAAATTGTCTACAAAGTTATTTCCTAGATGCATCCTCATAGTTACTAAGGGCTAGATTTCCAGAAAAGCTCAGCTTCCACTTAGGTACCAAAATACATGGCCAGATTTTCAAAACAGGTCAGCCATAAGTGTCCCAATGAGAACTGCTAGGTACTGAGGCACTTTTGAAAAGCAGATCTTCAGTCCAGATGCTTAAATTTGGAAATCAAACCATCCCTCCTGTAGCATCAGCAAAAAGATTACTACTTTTAACTGCAGCAGCACCAACAAAGTGCTAGGTGCTTCTGAGACATAAAAGGAAAACAGTCTCTGTCCTGAAATGCTTACAATCCAAGTCCCCGATCCTGTAGTAAGCTCTGAATGAGTGAACCCTTGCACATCCCACACAGCTCCATGAAGGATTAGGTCATACAAGTATTAAGCAGTAAGTATTAATCATTTACTGAATGCTTTGTTGGTGTGAAAGCAATCTTTCCTCAGCATCTGATTCTCAGGTTACACACATACATTTTTGCCGTTAACACCTAGAGTCATGTGCCCTAGTTCTCATTACTTCCATTTACCAGTTCCGCCTTTCCCTTTTGGCCTTGAAGTATGATTGCTTTATTGCAGATGCCTCCATTTTAAATAGGTGTTCCTGCTGCCTAGACTACGAATATCTCTGGAATGGTGGACATCAATATTTTTATTACCACAGTGTTAGCATGTCACTAATTATAACTCACTGTACTTAATGTATCCAGTGGCAAAAGCTTCCTACAAAACTGGTAATTAAGGTGTCATGAAAAGCTTGTGTATTTTTTATTTTAGTTAAAGCTCTAGATACTTGTACAATAATTTAAAATATACCAAAAACCAGAAGCAGGGAAATATAACCACCGTGCATCACATATGCAGGAATGTAGGATTATATATTGCAGTACTTGCATTGTTAACCCACCGATTTCTTATCCCCTCTCCCCAATATAAAACATAACCAAAAAAAACACCACCTACAAACCATCAAATCCAGGCTCTATTGGATTAAGGAAGGGAACAAGTTTCAGAGTTGAGGACCAGTCACAGAAAATTGTCTCTCAGTTCCTCCCTTGCAATCCAGGATGCTGATAACTTGAGTGATTGCTGCTGCTGTAGAAGACAGATGGTCTCTCAGGTCCCAGATCTAAACAGCATCTTAAGCTCTACCTTGAAGCTAATCGGAAGCCAATGCAGATGATGCTCTGAGAAGCGCTGCTCAGTAAATGAGCAGCTGCAGCCTGCATTAACCTCCTCTCTCAAACGATTTTAAAGTGTAGCCCCATATAGATCATAAACAGTAGTCTAGTATCCAGGAAACCCATACATGGCCAACTGAAAGAAAAGTCTGCATTCTTCTCACCAGACACAGATTAAACTAAACATAGTGCTCTTAACTATGGCTCCTACCTGAGAATCCAGGAGCAGCACAGAGGCTACTAAGGACTTCTGTACCTCCATAAAAGTAATGGTGGGTCCCTCAGGTGTGCTGATTATATGCTCTATCAGTTATCCTTAAACATAAGCAGCCAACTTGAAGCGCTCAACAGTCATGAGATAGGCCTCAAAATCATGAGATTTTAAAAATAATACAATCTGGGATCTTATTGCCTTCTGGTTTCTGGGAACACTCAGGTCATGTTTTCAAGCTTTTCACTGAAACCACTGGGGTGAGAAATTTACTTTTTCTTAATGAAAGCTGAGATTTTCATGTCATTACTTGCCTCCAGAAGCAGGGGATTTGAAAAGACATTGAATGTTGTGAGACTCTTGATAAAACCCTGAGAATTGGCAACACTTTATAAGGCTGTAGATAGTAATCAATTCACAAAAATCTCTAAACCTGACATGATAATGTAGCATCAGTCTACAGCACTGCTTGTATTATGGTAGAAATTCTGGAGGTGGTAGGATTGGGGGCTGGGAAAGATTTGCTGTGGCATAAGCTGCTTGTAATCTGTTTCTTTATGGCAGAGGGCAGAAACAGGTTCACAAACTGCCAGCACCAAAAGGTCAAATGTAATATCAAGTCAATATCTGACATGTCCATTAGCTGGATGCAAACGGATTAAAATCTTTATTTCAGTATTCTGGAAAACAAGTCAATCAATAAGTTTCCTGTACCTAGAGATAGCTTGGACTTGATGCGCTTAACAGATCTTTTCTGTCTCTAACTTCTGATTCTGTACGACTTTAAATATCATAGAATTGTAGGACTGGAAAGGACCTTGAGAGGTCTTGTAGTCCAGTCCCCGATACTCAAAGCAGAACTATTTCCTCTGGGTGTCTTTTTCGGAAAAGGACCCAGAATATCCACAGCTGCTCGCTGAAATGGAACTTCAATGATGGGGAGTGGCTGGAGAGGGGCTTTGACCTGGTCTTGGGGTTTTCCTACTCTTTGGCATACTTCACAAGACCGGACATAAGTAGAAACATCCTTGCCCATTCCCTTCCAGTGGAACGACCCCCCTAAACGGTCTTTGGTCCTGTTCACCCCAGCATGGCCACTAGGATGATCGTGGGCTAAGCTCAAGAGCTTGGCCCGGTATTTAGTTGGAACTACCAACTGTCTCTGAGGATGCCAGTCTTCCTGGTGTCCACCAGAAAGAGTTTCCTTGTATAAAAGTCCTTTTTCTACAACAGAACTGGATTGATTAGAAGAGCTGAGAGGTGGTGGGTTGCTCCGTGCCGCCGTCCAAGCTCTCTGGAGGCTTTCGTCTGCTTCCTGTTCGATCTGGAACTGTTCCGTTGATGCTGAAGACATCAGTTCCTCATTGGATTGTGGACCTATGCTTGGTCCCTCTGGAAGTGATGTAGGGGATGGGGCTGTTTCCATTGACTGTGAACCGCTCTCTGCTGGGACACTATGGTGGGGTTCAGGGTCCGGCTGAGCCTCTTGTGTAGGGTTATGGGCTGCTGCCGGTTCAGGTTCGGTGGGGCTATCTGGGGTTGAGGTTGCAAGTACTGGATTCAATGCTGGCAATGGGTCTCGTGCTGGTTGTTCCGCTGGTTCCGGTTCTGGGACTGGTTCCGTCTGGGTCTCTGGGACTGGATCCACTACTGCTGTTGCAGACATTGGCCTGGGGTCCGGGTCCATCACCTCTGACTGGGTCCTGATAGAAGTTTCCGGAACAGAGCTAGGCATCACAGCTTGTTTAGCCTGGCTAAACAACCCACCACTAGATAATGCATCCGATGAAGTGAGCTGTAGCTCACGAAAGCTTATGCTCAAATAAATTGGTTAGTCTCTAAGGTGCCACAAGTACTCCTTTTCTTTTTGCAAATACAGACTAACACGGCTGCTACTCTGAAACCTATCTAGATCAATGGTTCTCAAAGCTGGTCCACCACTTGTTCAGGGAAAGCCCCTGACGCGCTGGACCGGTTTGTTTACCTGCCGCATCCGCAGGTTCGGCCGATCGCGGTTCCCACTGGCCGCGGTTCGCCGCTCCAAACTAATGGGGGCTGTGGGCCAAGGGAGGTGCTGGCTGCCCTTCCCGGAGCCCCCATTGGCCTGGAGCGGCGAACCGCGGCCAGTGGGAGCCGTGATCGGCCGAACCTGCGGACGCGGCAGGTAAACAAAATGATCCGGCGCGCCAAGGGCTTTCCCTGAACAAGCGGCGGACCAGCTTTAAGAACCACTGATCTAGACCATCCCTGACAGGTGTTTGTCTAACCTCTTAAAAATCTCCAATGATGGAGATTCCACAGCCTCCGTAGGAAATTTATTCCAGTGCTTAACTATCCTGACAGTTAGGAAGTTTTTCCTAATGTCAACCTAAACCTCGCTTGCTAAGCCTGTTGCTTCTTGTCCTGTCCTTCGAGATTAGAGAGATCAATTTTTCTCAACTCCTCCTTATAACAACATTTTACATACTTGAAAACTGTTTCATGTCTCCCCTCAGTGTTCTCTTCTCCAGACTAAACAAACCCAATTTTTTCTATCTTCCCTCATAGGTCATGTTTTCTAGACCTTTAATCATTTTTGTTGCTTTTCTCTGGACTTTCTCCAATTTGCCACATCTTTCCTAAAATGTGACGCCCAGAACTGGACGCAATACTTCAGCTGAGGCCTAATCAGCGTGGACTAGAGCGGAAGAATTACTTCTCATGTCTTGCTTGCAACACTCCTGCTAATACATCGCAGAATGACGTTTCCTATTTTTACAACAGTGTTACACTGTTGATTCATATTTAGCTTGTGATCCACTATATCCTTTCAGTTGGACAATACTAGGATGTGCAAAATCACTGACAATAGTTAACTGAATGGTACTAATCAAGGGTAGAACCACCAGGATACATAGAACTAAAGCCTGAGAGTTTATACTTGGCAGGAAAAGTGACTTGGGTCACCATTGGTATACCCTCAAAAATAAAATTTGCTCAAGAGCCTGTATTTTCCCACCTGAAATCATGTTGTTGGGGAGGATTAAGAAGGGATAGAAAACCACATCATCTACTCAATTGGGGAAGAGAGATTTTCATGGTCTAGTCCTAGCTTAGCTCTGCTTTGGGAATATTCTATTTCATGTTTGTGAGGACAATAGACTTCCTGTCTGTCCATTAACTCAGTGCATTTGCCGTGAACGTACATTAGAATGATAGGTAATATTCTTGTGATATTTTTAGTTGTATGGAAAATGACCTATTATAAACATTTAAAAATGATTGTTTTTAAATATCAAAGAAACAAAGTGCCAAATTTCATCTGAGACTAACTTCTTACAGACAACTCAGTGTAAAAGCCAATGAAGATGGAGGGATTTATGATAGACACACTGGAAGACAACAGCAGTACAAATTGTGTTGCAGGGATACAAAAGTGAGCACTAGCTCAAAACTTGGTTGCTAGCAGTCATGGAAACAAAGCAGTAAGGGTGGGTGATATATTTTGTGTATTCATAAGATGCAGCTCAGCTGTCTTTGAACTAACTCTGAAAACAGCTTCATTAATGAGACTAGTGCAAGAAACTCAAAAGAAGACACATGGCTAAGGAGAGAATACATAGCAGCTCTAAATCAATAGCAATCAGATGTATTATGGAGGTGTTGTCTGATCTGCTATTGTTCAAGGTCTGCCTTGCCAGTGTTTCCTTTGCAAACCTCTATTTTTGGGGTTTAAAACTGAGTGGCATATATAGATATTTTAGACCCTTAATTTGAATCTTAAGGTTTTAACACAGAATTATAAATATATATATAATTGGTTTGGGGAAATGTGTATACATTCAGAGAAGCATGCGTTTGTTGGATATTTAACATCAGTCCAAAACAACTCAAGTTATTTCTGACCTTGAGTTGTTTGGGAATGTCACTCCAGTATACACTTTCCCTTGGAGTGATACTTTTGAGAGTGAAGTTAGTCAGAGCATCAGACATTGCTAATTGGCAAACAAGACATTCTAGGCAGCTTTGCTAACTCCACTGGTATTACTTGAGGTGTGATTTCAGCAGGTCAAATGGATTGAGGAACTTCATGCTGACTAATCCCTTTCTAAGTGAGAATATGTATTTAATTCTGATTTTATTTATAAAGTATGATAAATTAAATGGCAGTGAGAGTGGTGCAAACAGCAAAAAACATTTTATGCTGCCAGTAGCTTATTATATACTTCCGCAACTTGCAAGTGATTTTGTGTTTCGAGTTTTACAAGAACATTTGCAGGCTATTTCATAATAAGGACATGAACCTTTGGTGTTAGAGCCGAATGAAAAAATGCTGTTCTCTGTGAAATTTCAAATGAAATTAAAATTTTCCATTTCTTTCTAAGTTTTTTAGAGATGTCTTTTGGTTTTTCAGGAGGAAAAAAAAATAAAAAATCCTGCCCCTGCTTCACACCCCTTCCCATACTTTTTTCATTTGCAAATGTGAAGAAGAGCCAAGGGAGACCTCACTCCAAAATCCCCTTCCTTTTTATTTTTCATAAAAATAAAACAGAAAATGTTGACTAAAATGAAAATATTCTCTACAAATGGTTTTGAAAAGCCATTGCACAAAAATGTACATATTAATGAATTTTTTGACTAGCAGTAATTGGTGTTAATATTTGTTATTGTTAATATGGTTACTTGGTCCTATAGAGAGCATAAAATATCATGAAAGGTTAATCATTAAATACAGTAAAACATGATCCCATTAGGGCTATAAGTGCACTATGGGTTGACCTGCAACCACAATCAGTCTGTGTGTATGTATATATAATGCCAGACTACAGAATATTGATACAAAAAGCAATGAGATAATTCATCAGGCAACAAAAGCCTAATACTTCCAAGGTGAATGTCTCTCTTCTCCCACTAACTGCAGAGACAGGTTCTGCAAGATATTTCTTTTGATAGAACAACTGGTGTGCCACTTCTCATTAGAAATGTTCCCATTGACTTCATTGGTCTTTGGAATAAGCCATGTAGTGGGAATGGCTGAACTGAACTGCTGTTTGGAATTCAAACACTGTTTTTGCAGTATTTGGCCAGCTCTGATAATGATGATATATAGACCTGTAGACTTCTTTTTAAATCTATCTATTTAGATTTTTGCCCTTTCACCCTACCTCCACCCCGAAAATAAAACTACCTGACTTACTATGCATGTGCAGTACTTTAATTTACTTATGTACCTCTTTCACTAGGAAAACTCTAATGTGTTTAATTTTCTGTTGGATGTCATTAGTGGATTAAAGGCATCTCAACTATGGAATTTATATGATACATCACACTAACTCCCAAATAACCAATGTGTACAGAATCAGAACTAGTGCACTAAGGATCTGTAAGTATATGCTAATATGATACATTGTAATGGTTTAGGAGAGGCTATCGCATTGCATTATCATTGATATATAGGTTAAGTTTGCCATAAATAGGATAGCTGAAATACAGCATTTAAACTTTCACCTTTATATTGAAGGTGCAAAGATGAACAGAGTGTCTCATGTAAATAAATATTATGGAAGATCTAAGATGATTCAATTTGGGATATGACCTGCCCAAAATCAGTGTCACTGCTCCTGAACATGTGACGTCCTATGTTGCCCCTGCCCTAAGGCATGGCTTAAGCATCCTCACCGGTGCTAGCTACTTGGAGTGACTTCCCCCTCCTCCTTGCATAAGTTGGCTCCTGGGTTGTTTGTTGCCATGCCTGGTGCCTCCACCCAAGATGACTCCTCTCTGTGCCGGGGACACAAAAGATGCTGCCCCATGGGAAAATGACTAGTACTACTACTCTTAACAAGAAGTAGGACCCAGTATACAAGAAACAAAATGTACTAATATAAACCCCAACAAATGAAATGTCACACCCAAAAATTACAAAAGTAGACTTGAAAGGATTAGGTTTTTTTCTCAGTAAATGTCTATTTCATCATACACACACACACACACCATCAGAAAAATATTTCCCTTGATAATAATCAATTTATAAATAGGCAAAATAAGAAAAATACTACTTGAGAAGTAATTGGAGTTTGATTTAAACATATTTATTTTGTCTATTTTGATAGGTGATATTCACAACTTGTTAGAATGGGTACAGAGTTTGCAATTATTGAGTCTCAATACCTAGTGTCATTAAATAATTATCATCTGCCCCCTCAATTTCCCATAACTGTGACAATTTAAATAAATAGAAAATAAAAAAGTTTGATCACCATAACTTTGCAGAACTACGAGCAGTTAAATCAGTAAAATATGCTTTAAAATAAACATTGATATTATCGATCAAAATTATAAAAAAGTGAAAATCAAATTCTGCCAAGACTGAACAAAAGGGGACTTTATTGGGGACAGGAAACTGAGGCTCTAGGGAAGAAAAGTGTTAAGGTTAAGTAGATACTAAAATATTAATACAACAAATTCTCCCTCTCCCAACATTCACAACTGTACCACAACTCTCCCTGGCACCTTCCTGCCAGATGGAATGTAAAGGATGAGTCCAGAGATGGAGGTAGCAGTGCTGCAAACATTGGCTGCCTGAAGGAAAGCAAAGGGTTTTCATCGTGGTTGGGACAGGGTCTTCTCCTGGCTTCCTGATTCAGAGTGCTGTGGAGGTCTTCGCAGGCTCTGAATAGCTAGTTCCAGATTGATTCTCTGCCTCTGTGGACACTGGTCTCTGCAGGACTTGAACTGTCCAGCCACACGCGAGATCCTGCAACAATTCAAAGTCTCCCTTTGTCAGGGTTGGGAGCTAAGCAGAGACTCTGTAGGTGTGCTTCTTTCTCAGCTCCAAACTCAACAGATCCAAGTAAAATTAAGACTAGTCCCTTTGTCTCTGAGTCAGGCTGCTCTTCTCCCTGGCCCCCACTGCCCTGCCAGCCTCAGGGACAGAGCAGCCCTGGCTCCTTGTTGGCCCAGCAAACTCTGTATAAATTACCCCATCAGAAGCTTCCCTATTGGCTTTTGTAGGTATTTTCAGTCTATTTTGTCCCTGCCCCAGACTCTAAGCATGCTAGGAAATGGCATCGAGAGGCTCTGGAGTCCTTGTTTTAGCCATAGTGTAGGTCCCCTAGAGGCTCAGCCCAGCATTCCACGAACTGACAAACTCCAACAGGGATTACGTCTATTTTTCTTTTTCTTACACTAATATTGGGGGCCTGGGGAAAGATAGACTGGATATTAAAGCTCCTCTTCTTCCCAAACCAGTAGGAGGAAATACCATTAAAATACCATTAGGCCCTCCTAACCCACAGTGATGAGCAAGGTATAAGAACAGAAGAAAATATATTGTAAACTCACAAGTCACTGAGTATAGGTTTTTTTGCAGAAGTCCATGGTCTAGGAGAAAGAGAACTGGGGAAAAAAAACAACCACCTGTGGTCTCCAGACATATCCACACAAAGGCTTTGTTCCTGTGAATCTCTGTGTGACATGCAACACAGATCACAGGTTGTTGCTCTTGGAAGCAAGCATGAATAGACTCTGTGCTTGAAAATGGACAATACTGCAGTTCTCTGCACTGAATGGAAAGAAGTGTTATGCCATCTGTGTGCCTTCTCCTCAAGTATAATGCCTCATCAGGCAAATGACGTGCTCCCATCTTTGGCCTTATTTCTGGTGGTAGATAGTGGTAACTTCATTAATACAGAATCAGGTTTTCTTGTGTTGCTCTTTTTACCTTGAGTTTTTATATATAACACTCCACACCTGTGCTGTGAGGAGCAAGCCCACAGTGTGCTGGCTGCTTGTTTTCACTCAATTTTAGGTTGCTCCTAAAATACTGATAATTTTCACATATCGTCATGAACCTAGTATGTGTGTGATTTGGGCAATTCTCCTCATACTGTTAGCCTCTGCACTTGGACTTCTGCTGAGTGTGTGTGATTATCATCTCTAGTTCAAACAGGAATTAATTCAGGGAAGCCTGTGTTATGCAGGACGACAGACTAAATGATCACAATGGTCCCTTCTGGCCTTATCTATGAATCAGTCATAAAACTGTTTTTTGAGCAAGACTTTCTTAAACATTCAATGTCAATGGGTAAAATGCCCAGTGACTTCAGTGAGACCAAAGTTAGGCCAATGACGAGCTTTTTTGAAAATTCCACCGTTTCTATTTTATGGCAGTGCCAGAAAGATCCCTTCAGATAGGCGTCTCCTGAGGTCTCCACACAGAAACTTGTGAGCCAAAATAATTAAAGTCAAATTAGAGAACACGTGCACACACTTATCTACCTTGCTCCAAGAAACCCTACTTTTAATAAAGACAATTGATTTGTCAGGTTACTTTTTAACTAAATATCACACGTAGAGAAATGAAGAAGAGTGGATGGAAGGGGCTCATCTGATTGAAATTCAGATGCTGATGGAGCTACAGAGTGATGGACAGCTAAAGGAAAGTGCAGTTCTAACATTAAGGGTCAGGTTCCGTTATCCATTGGGTCGTATCTTACTCTGCAAATAGCCCTCTGACTGAAATGCAGACTATTCATGGAGTAAAGTACTACTCAGAAAGGATAAGGGTGGCAGAACTGTGCCCTAAGTTAAAAAAAAATAAGTATAGCATACGAGATCTGAAGTAGAAAGAGTGAGATAATGCAGTTTTTCTTGATGGGGAGTCAAAGTAATTGGACTTAGCTCCATATCTTGATGTTTGATATATAAAGGAGGCTACATTTTAAATCATACAAACCAACCACAGAGGCAATGGGGCAAAGTATCCTTTTTCCTAAAGAACTGAGACAGTTTCCTTCTTAAGTTGTGAGAAGAACCCCTCATTTCCTTAGTGCCTTCCCTATGTTATTCCCAGACCTGATCTCTATTCAGGGGACACCATCATAGGGCCTAATCACATCAGCCACACTATCAGAGGCTCGTTCACCTGCACATCTACCAATGTGATATATGCCGTCATGTGCCAGCAATGCCCCTCTGCCGTGTACATTGGGCAAACTGGACAGTCTCTACGTAAAAGAATAAATGGATACAAACCAGATGTCAAGAATTATAACAATCATAAACCAGTCGGAGAACACTTCAATCTCTCTGGACACTCGATTTCTGATCTCAAAGTGATTATCCTTCAACAACAAAACTTCGAAAACAGACTCCAGGGAGAGACTGCTGAATTAGAATTAATTTGCAAATTGGATACAATTAACTTAGGCTTGAATAGAGACTGGGAGTGGTTGAGTCATTATACTAAGTGAAACTATTCCCCCTTGTTTATTCCTCTCCCCCCCCCCCCCCCCCCCCGTTCCTCAGACGTTCTTGTTAACTCCTGGAAATGTGCTGGAAATGGCCCACCTTGATTATCACTTCAAAAGGTTTTCTCTCCCCCCACCCCACTCTCCTGCTGGTAATAGCTCATCTTAAGTGATCACTCTCCTTACAATGTATATTTTTTCATGGTCTGTGTGTATATATAAAATCTCCTCACTGTACTTTCCACTTTATGCATCCAATGAAGTGAGCTGTAGCTCACGAAAGCTTATGCTCAAATAAATTGGTTAGTCTCTATGGTGCCACAAGTACTCCTTTTCTTTTCTCTTTAGAGTGTCATCCACAGCACTTCAGAAATGTACTGGAATTTTTTTTTTAACTTTATTATAGCAACTGAACTCAAAAAGAGGAGAGAGTGATCTCACTCGAGATCTTCACCCAGATTGCTGTGCTGTGCTGCTGTAATGCCGACAGACCCCGGTCATCGGCGGGCAGGATTGAACCGAGGATCTCTGGAGCTTAGTTCATGAGCGTCTACAGCATGAGCTAAAAACAAACTGGCTGTTAGCTAAGGCTGTATAACAGACCCATTTAACTCTCTCTCTAAGTGGTTTCAGTGCCACTAGATGGGCCAGAACGCCACACCCAGGAGGTGTGTGGGTTACACTGCATGCAAAACCAGCGGGCATGGAGGAACAAAGCTGACTTTATCTTTATTCTCCCCTGATACTTAGGGCTGGGCTGGTCCCCAGAATAATTTAAAGCTGCCTGATTTACCTTATTCCTAGCTGTCCATGGTCTCCGGGGGCTGTTTTGGTAGCCGGAGATCATCTGGGTGCAAAGGCATTCCAGCCAAGCCCCCGTTTAGCCTTGTCACCAGAGGATTCGAGTGGAGTAGCACAGGTGCCACTATTAGGCCAACAGAGGACTTCCCTATACAGGGTGAAATCTTGCAGGGTGGACAGTGAAGATGGGTTTATGGCTGTTTTGCGCTCCTGGGTTGTTATAGTGAATCAGGGCCTTTGTTTCCAGACTACTGTCCCAATGCTTCTGCTGAAAGAGGGCGATTCTATAGACATGTTTTCATTTGTGTGATTGCCACTTTTTCCTTCCTTTCTGAACTAGCCTCAAGCATCTAGAGTATGCCCCTTCTGTTTTGTTTTGTTTTGTTTTTGGAAGCAAATGTCATAAGGACACTGCTTGCATTTCACCTTGGTGATGAGGTTGACTTCTGGGCATCAGAAGTCAGTTCTTATAGATGGATTAACATGGCATCAAGTTTTTGATGCAGTTGAAATGGATTTTAGTATTCCACCGTTCTCTGTGTCTTGAGATTGTTGGCTGGGCATTTGTATATCTACTTGTGTGATCTCAGTGGCTGCTGGACACAGGTTCTGTGATGTTCTGTCCCTTTAAATGTTTGAGCATTTCCCCCTTCCCAGTGAAAAGCCTCATTTTCCTATTTGTTTCAGTTTTGCAACCAGAACAATAAAATCAACACAGCAGACAGCTGTGTGTCTATCAGCTACCTCTGCATCTGACTTTCCATCTCCGTCTCTGCTGGCTCCAGAAATATAACAACTTCTAATTTCCTGAGACTTGGATTTTGTCCTTGAAATTGCTTCTAGCGTACTCTAAGTAGACAATTCATTATTTGTTACTCTTCTAACTTTAGACTCAGGTCTAATTATAACATTCTTTTGAATATTCCTGCAAACTTGAAAGACTGCTGGCAATTCTGCATTCTCTTGAATTGATTGGTAAATCTGCTTGTTGATAATCATGATAGTTATGATTTAATTTGTACATGCCTTGTTTACGATGCCACTTGCTGGAACTGCCCCTGGAGCTACTCGGGTTTGAAATAAATGTGAGCTGAAGTTTCTGAACTGTTAAAGGTACATATAGTATGAGGGGTTTTTTGAGGGAAATGATTTAAGGACTGGCCCTGCTACAGTGACAGTGATTGGCAAGACTTCCATTGCAATCTTATTGGATTATGGGACTACAGGCTATGGAGAGTACAGGGTCTCTGTACAACGTGATGGACTGCTCAGTGTTTAATGAGCTACTACTATACTGGATAATACCTTAGGCAGGAGCAAGGATCTGTACAGTTTAATTTTCAGTAAGGGAGAGTTAGGTTAGATGTTATGAAAATCTTTAACTATAAGGATAGTTAAGCACTGGAACAGGTTACCTTGGAAGGTTGTGGAATCACTGTTATTGGAGGAACTGAAGAACGAGTTAGACAAATAACTGTCATGGATGATATAGGTATATATGGTCCTGCCTCTACATGAGGAGATAGAGTAGATGACCTTTTGAAGTCCCTTCCAGCCCCACATTTCTATTATTCAAATTTACAGACCCTGGATTATTGTCCTATAGGCCTTGCCTTTAACTTGGTCTTGTTGCAAGCCATTTTTAAGTACGGTACTTAAATGTTCTGTATTAATTAAGCAAAAAGACATGGCAAGCTGTATATTTTTTGTTTGTTTTTTAAATCTTTCTAGTTTGAAATTTTAAATCAGCATCTCATTGATATAATATGTAGGAGTAGCAGCATGTCAGACAGTCTTTGCTAATAGACAATGGCCCATATGCTCCTGATTACTAAATAACAAAGAGGTAAACAATCTGTAGTAACTTATTACGAGATAATACAGAATCCTTCAGCATGAGGAAAATCCAGTGACATGGCATACTTGCAGATTGCGAGATGCATCAGTGAAGCATCAGCATGCAAATTCCATTGGAGTGCACACAGTGGGTAAACTGGGGTGCCAAATGTGTTAAAGCCGGCAGCAAATGCACCAAATTATACACTCCCAAATCAGAGTAAATTTTGAAAACAAAGTTAATGCTTTTGCAAGCACCATTAACTCCCATGCAGGAGGACTCAAATGCAGTGGAAGCTGTTGAGTAGAGATCTTCTGTTTCATGGAAGAACTGCTGTTTCACTGCATATGTAAGGTCTGTAGATATTGTTTCCCATACTTATGCTGCCTTTCTCATGTAAATCCTCATTTCACTGCTTTTAAAAAAGTACATCCCTCTCCTCCCTCTAATAACGTATGAAGCACACACTTCAGAGGGAATGATGTTTTCCCTTGTGTGAATCTTTTCTTGCACCTCATCAAAGATTAACACCGATGGCTTGACTGCACTGCCAAGTTTTGTCGCCAAAAAATGCCTTTTGGCGACAAAACAGCGATAGCGTACTGTAAAGGGGTGGTTACCCGCTCCTGCTCTGTGGGGCTTAAAAGCCAGCCCTGGGAGAGAGCCAGGACTGAGGGCAAGAGAAGCTAGCCTGATTCGGGAAATGGCCACAGCTGGGCCTATAAAGGGGCTGCTAGGCTGAAGCTTAGCCAGAGTCTCTCTCTGTGTTCAGAGAGGGAAGGGCCTGGCTGCAGGGACCTGAGAGAATACCTAGATTGGAGAAGGGCTGAGGGGGAAAGGCCAGGGGAGCAGGGGAGCTCCGGCCTGGAAACCTCCAGGCTGTGAGGCCTAGATTAGGGCCTATTAGGTACTGGGGTTGCAAGGGGGCAGCCCATGGGTAGCCAGAGGCAGCAGATCCAAACCCCCTTGCCTGTGATGAGTGGCTGATGCACTGCAGTCTGCCCTGGGGAGTGGGGCTAAGCGATGATGGACTGCCCCGGGGAGTGGGGCTAAGCCAAGACTGAGGCAAAGTGGGGATAGTGTGTGGAGGGTTCTCCTGGGTGGGGAGATCCCGAGACTGAGGGGTTGCTGCCAGAGGGGCAGCACCCCAGACAAAAGGGCACCAGGTCCGGGAGGGACACGGGGGCCAGTGACAAGTGGATCACCAGATGGCAGAGGGCGCTCCGGAGGCTGGTGAGCTAATTCCCAAGGACGACCAGCAGGAAGCGCCACTGGGTGAGTCTGGCTCTATTACACATACTGCAATGTGACTTTTTTTGCCTAGTTTTGGTAACAAAAAACTTCCACCCCTGCAAGAGACTTTTGTCTTTTCCCCTCCCTTTATTGTCAACAAACAGCCAGTGTAGACACCACAGCTTTTTTTTTTTTTCCCCAATTTTATTGGCCTCCAGAAAGTGTCCCACAATTCCCATGCTGCCACTCTGGTCAGAGGTTTGAACTCTGCTGCCCTGCAGCCAACCCACCCCTCCCCCTTGCAAGCCCGGGAATTTTAAATCTCATTTCCTGCTTGGTGGCTTCCCAGAGGAGCTTCCTAGGTGGCTTCCCAGGTGAGCATGGCTGGCTATCGCACCAAACGTGCTCCCGCTTGGACCACCACTGAGTTGTTGGATCTGATCAGTATATGGGCAGAGGAGTCTGTTCAGTTGCAGCTGCGAGTGACCTGTAGGAATCAGGACACATATGGGCAGATTTCTCGAGGCTTGCATGAAAAGGGCTATGATCAGGACACGCAGCAGTGCAGAGAGAAGATAAAGGAGCTGAGGCAGGCGTAACATAAGGTGCAGGAGGTGAACCATCACTCCAATGGTGCACCTAAGACCTGCCGCTTCTATAAGGAGCTGAATGCTATCCTCGGTGGTGACCCCACCTCTATTGCCAAAAGCCCCGTGGATACTTCGCAGGCAGCAGAAAGAGGGGGTAACCCGGATGAAGAAGTCGAGCTAGAAGAGGATGTGGTGCTCCCAGCAGGGTTGCCCGGTGGGGCAGGCAGCCAGGAACTTTTCTCCACTCCAGAAGTGCTCAACGGGGAGCAGGAAGCAGATGAGATGCTGGGTAAGTTGCTGTGGCCTGTATAGGGAATCGAAAAGGGGGAGGCAGGTACTGTTTTCTGTGAGCTGGACATTGCCCTGTGTAGTTAATCTGCATGGCCAAGCAGGGTGTCGATGGACATCAAGACCTGCAGGGAATCCTCCAAAGAGAGGCTCTGGAAAGTTTCCAAGAGGTACTTGTTAATCCTCTGCTGCAGATTCCAAGGGATTGCAGCCTTGTTAGTTTCCCCCATTGTGGGAAACTGTATCATGCTGTGTAGCAATCACTGGAGCTGGCACCAAAGCGGCACATACTTAAGCTGCATATAGACAGGGGTGAAAGCCGCAAGCATTCAGCAGTTGTGCCCTGGTTTAACTGGTAACCCACAGCAGTGAGAGGTCAGCCAGCAGGTTGGCTGCCTGTGAAAAAGTGTGTGATAATTTTAGAATGAGTTCCCTGCAAAGCTGCCCTTCAAGCCATGAACATTTTGTCCATACACACAACCGCCTTCTCCCCACTCCCAACACTCACCACGATTGGGGTGCTTGTGGAGCTATGCGCCTGCCTAGAGCCTCAGAGAGAAAGTGATTTCTACTAGCAAAAGGCCCTTATTACGAAAATGTTTCAATCATTTGCTGGAACGTAACAATCCCTCTTCTGTTCAGCACACACTTGGAGTAACACACCACGCAGACCGACTTCGCCAGATAAGGAGAAACCCTACGCGCAGCAAAGAAGACATGTTCCGGGAGGTGCTGCAGCTTGATGAGAGACAGACCAGGGAACACAAAGAGTGCTGGGAAGTTGAAAGGCAGGATAGAAAAGAGAATGCTGCATTTGCTAGGCAAGTGACAGAATGGATGATAAAAGTTATGGAGGATCAGTCAGAGATGCTCAGGTCTTTGATACAGCTGCAGACTGAGCATATCCGTGGTCGACCTCCGCTGCAGAACATGCACATGCACAATTCTTTGCCAACCCCACCCCCCTCTATGCCCACACATTCCTTTTCACTTCACAGCCCTCCTGAGTTTCCCCATCACTCCAACCCCCTCTCACAGCTTGCACAATGATAGCTGGAGCTGCAAACAGTTGTGAGGTTTTACTCTTTTTAACAATAAATAAATGCAAAGGTATTTAATGGTTCAGTGTTTTTATTCTGTGTTCTACAAAAGTGTATAGCAATCAATTCACTCCGGGACCAGGCTTCCAAGACATTTTGTTGCATGGATCTTGGGCCCCAAAATTGTACATGGATGCACCAGGGAAGCAGCTCCAAAGCAGACATGTGTTACTGCCCCTCATTGTCAAAGTGGTTCCTCAAAGCCTCTCTGATTTAATAGCAGCCCTCTGGGCTCCTCTGACAGCCCTAGCATCTGGCTGTTCAAACTGTGCAGCCAAGCGCCCTGCCTCAGTGCTCCACACCTGAGCAAACATTTCACCCTTAGATTCACACAGATTATGCAAAGTGCAGCACGCAGCTATGACCACGGGAATATTATCCTCAGTAAGGTCTATCCTGCTATTGAAACACCTCCAGTGAGCTTTCAAATGGCCAAAGGCACATTTGACTACCATGCGGCACCTGCTCATCCTGTTGTTAAAAACGCTCCTTCCTGCTGTCCAGGTGCCCTGTGTAAGATTTCATCAGCCAGGGCTGTAAGGGGTAAGCTGGGTCTCCCAGGATTACTTGGGCATTTCCCCATTCCCCTCTGTGATCTTGTGGTCTGGAAAGAAAGTCCCCGCCTGGAGCTTTCTGTACAGGCCACTGTTCCTGAAGATGCTTGTGTCGTGCACCTTTTCAGACCAGCCTGTAATGATGTCTGTGAAATGTCCCCGGTGATCCACAAGCACCTGCAACACCATGAAGAAGTATCCCTTCCTATTGATGTATTCAGAGGCAAGGTGGTCTGGCGCTAAATTTGGAATGTGTATGCCATCAATCACCCCGCCAGAGTTAGGGAAACCCATCTCTGCAAAACCATCCACTATTTCATGCACATTTCCCAGAGTCATGGTCCTCCGAGGCAGGATGCGATTTATTGCCCTGCACACTAGGAGTAATACAGCCCCAACAGTGGACTTTCCTACTCCAAATTGATTTGCAGCTGACCGGTAGCAATCTGGATTCGTCAGCTTCCACACAACGACTGTAACACGCTTCTCTATTGAAAGGGCAGCTCTCAATCTCGTGTCCTTGCGCCACAGGTTGGGGGACAGCTCAGCACACAGCTCCATGAAGGTTGCTTTATGCATCCTAAAGTTCTGTACCCACTGGTCGTCATCCCACACCTGTATGACAATGCGATCCCACCAATCAGTGCTTGTTTTGCTAGCCCAAAAGCGACGGTCTACCATATGCAGCTGCTCTGTGAATGCACAAAGCACTGATACATTGCTGCTGTCCATATCACACTTGGATGCTTGCGATTCATCCTCTGTTAACTTTGTGAGTAACTCTGCGAGTAACTGTGCTGCCATGCGCGATGTCCTCATGACAGCTAACAGCTCATAGGAGAGAAGTGTGGGATCCATCCTCTCTCACTGCAGATGTGGCGCGCACTGCAAAAGAATGACAGTTGGGAAAACGGTGTGAAAGGAAGCCAGAAAGCATTGGAGAGGTGGGACACAAAGCTGTGCATGATGGTACATTTTGCACATCCCAGGATGCGCTGCACTCCGTTTCCACATTCCCACAACACCTAGCGACGGATAGTGTCGCCAGGCACTGTGGGATACATCCCCACAGTCCATTGCTCTCGCTGTCGACAAAGGTGCCCCGGATGTGGACATGAACTGTCGACAGAGGGAGCAAATGTAGACACACTTTGGCGACTTTGCTTTTGTTGATTTTTCCTTGTCAGCATTAGTTTCATCGATAAAACTTGCCAGTGTAGACAAGCCCTGAGTGTAGAATATCACAAATTCTCCTCCTCTTCCTCCCTCCCCCCAAAAATCTTATTTTTCCCCTTACATTTAAAATATGAAGACCACGAAATAATAGAGGTATCGATATAATTGTAAGACTATGTAAAAGGTTGTATACGCTATATTATGGCATGTAATACCCAATGTATAAAAGCAGTAATTGTTAACAATGTCTAGAATTGAGTAATAGCCATGTATACAACATATGCTTTTCTGCTAATTTCTAGTAGACCTCATCAGTATAGAAATATAGAATAATATGTACAAATTCTCTAATTGAGCGTGGGTAAGATATGCTCTCTGACTGCTTTCGTTTCATAGGAACAGGTAGATGATCTAGTCTGTTTCTCAAATCAGGAAACAAAATAAGGCATTATTATAATTATCAGCAAATTCCCTTTGACTTGCCTACACTCCTGTTTCAAATACAATCTCTGCATATGATCTTTTCTAAAAAATAAGAGGGGGGTGTGGGGAAGAAGAGGAAAACTATGTTCTTGTTGGGAGCTGGGGTGAATGTAGCCAAAGTCACGTTTGTTTCTGAAATCATAGCCACTTGTTGTATTTAAATACTTGTCAAGTATTTAAACAGTGAAATAACAAAACAATCAAAGTAACTCTGTCAGTGTTGATGTTTTGATAAAGTTTGTCTCTCCCCCCCTCAAATTAATGTGGTGGGTTGGGCTGCCTTTGAAAAAGCTCCCACCATTTTACAGCAATGGGTGTGCCTCACCAGCTGTCCCTTCTGGGAAAAACCCCAGATGAGTGAGCAAAGACTTCTGCCGTCTGTTATTTCTTTTACTGAAATCAAAACCCTCCACTGTTTATCACAATGTAACTCAACATTAAATGCTGGTGAATCCCAGTTTGACGCCCCAGGAAAGTTGTTATTTTAGTTTGCCCTTTTCTTTACACACAAGAATCTCAAATCCACAGTTTGAAGGACAAACGTTTCAGAAATCAGTGGTGGTTACCTTTGCCTATAGGAAAGGAGTGGCAGCAGATAACATAACATGGTGGATAGGGAATTGCAAGTCTGACTGTATCTTCAGTCACCAAGTGTGGCACAGAGTGCTAAGAAAGCTGTAGAGGAAATAAAGCCTTCTCATCCCAAAGGATTTGCTTAGGACATCACTGCTCCTTTCCAGTTAGTATACAAAAGACTTCTTTATTTTTAAAATGAAATGAATTGGGGCAAATCCTGCCCCCTCTTCTGTGGTCACAGAAAGCATAGAGGCAGTGGAACTGGTGTGTAGGGAGGGGTTGGCAGCGAAGGGGCTGTATATCTCCAGAGATCCAGATTTAGTGGAAGGCAGTGTTGGTAGATCCACTGTTATAATGACCCTCTAACCCTTGAATCATGCACAGGATCAGTAGGAGCTATTGCTGTTTCCGGATTGCAGTAGCAGTTACAGAGCCACTCCATGGACACCTGGTGTTATAAATGTGAAAGTTGATACACAGAAGTGCTGGAAAGAGACTCCTCTTTATTTCTTGGCCCCAGTCACCTGAGAAGAAGATTGTAAAGGATTAATATCCCTTTCTCACGGCAGAGAGCATTATTCACTAACTCTTGTGATTACTGTTAAATGTTAGGGAGGATTCCTTTCCCACCATTTTCTCTTCAGAGATAAGATCAGCTGTTTGGGCTTGGAAGAGGGGTGAGGGTTTAGTTTACTGTTAAAATGCAGGCTAGTTTTTGTCAGCTCTAAAGTAGCCTATATTACTGGACAAATTATGAGACTGTTTTGCCATATTGTAGTAGATCAGAATCTCTGATTAGCAGAGCAGAAATAAAAATTGACCTGAGAATAATTTGCTTGTTGTCTCTGTAAAAATGTTCTGTCTTTTCTGGGCCCAATATATGTGGCTTATTAAATACTTCTAGCTGGAATAATTGTAATATTGCTCTGAAATAATAAAATATAGATATTCCTTGAGTCATCTCATTACTGATAAACAAACAACAAAAATTAGTCTAGAACAATGCATGGTCTGTCTTGATCTCCTCCCATCACCAGAGCTTATGGCAATTTACAACTTTGCAACTTATCAAATGGATGTTATAGTACAGATTGGAAGAGGGCACATCTGCTATACAACTTGTTTACAAAGGTGAAATGTAAATGGGTGCCTGAAAATGAGTTTATCTGACACTGAGTAGAAAATATTTGTCCTTGCAGTAAGAGCATATCTAACTCATTGTTCTTCATATTCTTGCCCTCAAGGTTCAGTAAAATTAGTTATGTCTCCACTGCTGCTGAGAGTGAATCTTCCAGACCAAGTAGACAGACTCACACTAGCAAGCAGGCTTGGGTTAGCACACTAAAAAATAATACGGATGTTGTGGCTCTGGCAGAGATTGGGCTAGCCACCCAAGCTCAGAGCCGGGATGTCAGGTGGAGTTTCTTCCCAAGCTGCAACATCCACACTCCTATTTTTAGTGAGCTAGCTTGAGCCCCACTAGCATGAGTTTATCTCCCCAGCCTGGGAATCTTGCAAGTTTCTAGTTTCTCTCTAGAAGGAAAGGTTGGTGTTGTCAATCCAAAACACAGCCTGTGAAGACATCACACATTCAGTTCTTATGCCTGCAGGTAAAGAAGTGCTAGCCTGATATTTGCAAAGATATTGCTACATTTCTTGGTATTTCTCTTTTTGCTCTTATGGCTACATTTTGGCCTTCTTGGCCTAGTGAAGAATAATTTACATACCACCTCTTCTGTCTCTATGGCCTGAGCTGTGACCAAAGGGGTTTAAAAAAATAAGCTTGTTCTCCCAACCCATAAGTCTAAAGTAGTTAATATCAGTTTGATGGAGAAACTCTCATTATCTGGAGGGTTAAAAGAATGTACAATAAAATCTGGTGTCATTTGTGATAAGTTAGCTGAGGCTGTTACATTAGCCTTTCCTTGCTATTTCTCTGTTGCCATAGATCAATGACCCCGAAAGCTGTTTTCATTGTTTTTTCTTCTCAGTTTAATCAAATAGTGAAATATATGTTTAATTGTCTTTTCCATACATTCAGACTCTTCTGTCTTCTGCAGGATTCATGTATGTACTTTATTTTTCTTCTGGTCATTGTTGTGTAAATGAAAAATTACTTCAATAAAAATTAGTGAAAAGTTAAAGGAAAAAAACACAACCAACAATCAAAATCCACTAAGTAGTTCAGGCTTCGGGGCTCCTCTAAGTTTCATCCAACTGCAACTACTGCAAAAGGGACATTCCAGCAGATGAAGATAAATGGAGGACCACAGCAGCACTCCAGCCATACCTCTGCTTACTTAGATACACCTTCAACATGTCCGCTATCCCAGATCAGGATGGCACAGGACAGCACCACCTATGGATTCACCTTCCACTAGGTGAATCTCTGAGTAGCCAATGAAGCTAGAGATGTGACTGCTTTGCACCACTGGATCAGTTCAAAAAACTCCGGTGTAGAATACTTCAGTTTTCAGCAGGGCCCGTCACTAGGGGGGATGTGGGGCCTGGGACAAACCCCCCTTCACCCTAGGCCCTGCCCCCACTCCACCCCTTCCCCAAGCCCTCACTCCGCCTCTTCCGCCCCCCACTCTGCCCCTGCCCCACCTCTTTCCGGCTTCCGCCCCCTCCCTCGAGCGATGCCAGGAGCCTGACTCCCACTGCCGCCATCAGGCCCCCCGCTAAGTCCCTGGGCCAGCCTAGCCTCTCACACCCTAACCCCACCCACCCTGGGCCGACCTAGAGCCCCCAGTATGGCATGCACACAGAGCCATCCTTAGCGTACGGTGATTCTGGGCAGTCACCGCAGGGCCCCCCAAAGTGTGGGACCCTGGACAGCCATCCCGATTTGCCGTACCCTAGGAATGGCTCTGGTTGTGCAAAATATGCGTGCAAACATGAGCACCCATGTTTTGACTTGCTTTGACGTTTCATGCACAATGCACTAAAGCCACTGTAACTGGATGCTTATGCATGTCTACATTACTTGCACAGTGTCAGCAACCTCCACGTTTTGTGTATTTGACCTTTAGAGTCAGATCCTGTGGAAGGAGCATCAGACAGAAATGTATGGTAGGATGAGGACTGAATCCTTAGCCCAGCCAGACAAGCTGCCTACGCTGCCAGGCTTGAGCATGCTAAGAGAAGTAATGAATGCAGATTGCTCTTCCTACCTATGCAACGTTTGGCCCAATCAGTCCGTGTAATGGAGGGTACCATTGGTCATGTTCCAGCCTCCCCACATTACCCATTTGTAGGGAAGCTATGAAGGTTAACCTTCAGGATCATCTTCATGGCACATGGGAGGATACACAGTCTTATTTTTTGGGATCTCTGCTCCTGCTATGCCTCAGCACAACCAGTACATATCTATTATGCTACTTGGGGGCCTGCTCAGTCATGTAGGGTCCCCAGGAGTTAGTTGAAACTGAAGAGTCTGACTAGGATACACAATACAAAAAGTCATAAAACAAATTCACAACTCTAATTACTGAAAATCTTCCCTCTTGTCGGACCCTACTAGCAAAAGATACAAGAGGGAGAGAGAGCACTGTTACAGGGCTCCAGAAAATTTATAATCTGCAATATATATGTGCAATAAGTTCAAGGAGCATTGCTTGCAGTACAGTACACTGTGCTAAATATTTTTATGGAGATTTTTATAGGATTTTATAGAAACATCTGACCCTATAGTTGATTTATTAGAGCAGTTAAAACTCAAAGGAATTGCTCAGATTAGCTTTTCAGGCCATCTAAAAAGTTTATGTATTCTAGGCTCCCCAAGAAGCTCATCCTTTGATAACTTTTGGCAGCAGCTAAAAATTGCCTTACATTACCTCATGAAGAGTGTCATAACTTTTGCTCCAACTTCAAGTCCCAAAAGGGAAAGATACTGTACATCTGAAAATCTAGACTGATACCTATATTTTATCTTTTGTGCCCCCCCTCGCACCCCAAAAAAGAGAGAGAGAAATCTGAAAGGCAATGTTATGTCTTAGTATTGGAGTTCCAGCCAGAATTTTCAGCCTTCACGGTGAATTTCCTTGCATTTGGGGATTTCAATCAGAGCCTTAATGTTACTAAAACGGAGTACGTTGTTTGGTTGGTGGACTCTTTTTGTACTTGACTTCCCTGAATTGTTGAGCATGCACTGACTTTCACACATCGTGAAGCTTAAAATGCCAAAGTATTTCAGAGTGGGAACACAATTTAAGGTCTTTCCTTTGACTTTGTAAATAATTTAACAGTTTCAGGGTGTCTGTGAATTAGTCTGTAAAACGCATTGTCTCTTAAGAATAATTATAGTGAAGTATAGTGTAACAGTAACATGGAGAGGGTAGAGAGGTAGAAAATACCAGGGTACATTTTTTTTTATCTTACTCTGCAGATATAAATATGTAATGAGAAAGGAGAGAACATTCAGAGAGGATTTACCAAATGACATAACAAACCTGCAATGTATTTTGCTCTATTAATATACTAGGTCTGTGTTCAGAACATTTGTGCTTTCACAAGCATGCCTGTTTATTCCAAGGATCTTCTGTTTGTTCTGAGATGTGCACATTATTCCCGATAAACTTGGCTATCATTCATCTAGCATGCATAGACATGTACAGCTATATTTTCATATAATTACAGACACTATGTGTAATTTGTGTGTGTCCAAAAGAGAGATAATTACTTATCTGTAACTGTTGTTCTTTGAAGATATATAGCAGTAGTAGAGCTTTAGTATGAGAACTGCCTCCAAAGTGGAACTCCCATAGTCCTAAATTGATCTGTATTAATTATGGTGTTAGTTTTGCAATGTACATACTTGTCCCTTACAAAACAGACATTTCTTGTAGGCTACCAAATAGCCACCAGATGGTAACAAGTTTCAATTATTACCATTTGAACAATATTAATATTTACAACAACATTAATAGAGGTATAATTAAATTAGAAGATCTGGCTGCCATTGGGAATTGTGACCCCAAAACCTCTTGATGCAAATTGGCAGTGGGCACTGGGGTACAGGGATCCCTTAGGTTCACCGAAAGAATGTTGTGTAAAGTCTCTAATGAAAACCTGTGGAACACTGATCATCATAACCATTGCAAGATATCTGTATGGAGAAAAATTGTGTAGAGTTATGTATATGTACTAAATATCTAGGTGTTGTCCAGGTGTGTCTTTTAAAAACCAGTCACTCAAAGGCAGTGTATCTTGAAACAGTCTCCTCCAAAAAGGGAGGACTTATCTCCATGGAGGACTATTGTGTATTGTATGTCGTACAATAAGAATCTATTAGCATTCTAAGTCAGATGCTAATGAAATGCTGGGAAACATCATGGGAATTGAACTGCGGGTCTCAAGAGTTAAAAGCATGAATCTTTCTAGCTTGAGCTAAAGAGTCAGGCTCCATAGCTAGAGAAGTAACTTCCGTGGTTCAGGCAGAGAGGGGGATGTATAACACACACTAACCAGTGGATTACACTTGCACGTGTTTGCATTCAACTCTGTGCTTCATTTGCAGTTTTTCTTATAACTTTTCCCCCAGGGTTAGCCTGCCGTTTTAGTAGCATATTCTTGGAACTATTAATTGTACATTGCCTAAATGTACATTATCACAGTGGGTATTTTTACATAGTTGAGATTTGCTTCTATTCCCTAACCATATCCATAGTAATCTGGTGGCCATACACAAGAGTGATTTCTTCACTGGCATGCACATGGCAGGCTACTTATACAGAATAGCATGTTTTTATGTGGTCCCAGAGATTGACAGAAGAAACTGAGGAGCTCAGTTATTGATGAACTACAGCCCTAAATGAATTTGTTGATATTAATTGACATTTCCAGCCTCTGCCTTTACAAGAACCAAACCCCTCTTTATGTATGTTAAACTGCTGTAAACATTTTACTTGCTCAGCTTATTTATGTTTCGAAAGCAAAAAAAGTGGAAGACGTAGTTGGCACAATTCATCTCTCATTCTCCAGTAGTTTGCTAGTGCACAAATATACATTATATATCAATGTAAATTATCTGCTGTTAGCAATGGAGGAGGATAAAGTATCTGTGCAGATTTTTAGATCTCTCACATGCTTTTGATACCATGGAGCCTGAGGTTTTATTGGGATGTGTGAGAGGTCAATAGTAGCAGGGGATGGATTTACTTTTTTGGTTGTTCTATTCATTTCTAGCTGGGATGTCCCAAATATTGGAATTGTGCAACTGCTATTTTACTCAGAGATCTCTTGTGGGGGGTAGGGTCAGTTCTTTTTCATTCCTTTTCAGGGTGTATTTGAGACCATTAGGAGAAATCAGACCTGATCCAAAACAACTGAAATCAATTGAAAGAGTCCGAGTAACTTCAGTGGGCTTTATGTCAGACCCTGAGTGAGGAAATATAGGCTCCAGCATATTCGGTGTGCTGTTAATGTTTGTTCCTGTCATAAATATAAAGGGAAGGGTAAACCCCTTTAAAATCCCTCCTGGCCAGAGGAAATCTCCTCTCACCTGTAAGGGGTTAAGAAGCTAAAGGTAACCTCTCTGGCACCTGACCAAAATGACCAATGAGGAGACAAGATACTTTCAAAAGCTGGGAGGGGGGAGAGAAACAAAGGGTATGTGTGTCTGTCTATATTCTGTCTTTGCCGGGGATAGACCAGGAATGAAGCCTTAGAACTTTTAGTAAGTAATCTAGCTAGGTACGTGTTAGATTATGATTTCTTTAAATGGCTGAGAAAAGAATTGTGCTGAATAGAATAACTATTTCTGTCTGTGTATCTTTTTTGTAACTTAAGGTTTTTGCCTAGAGGGGTTCTCTGTGTTTTGAATCTAATTACCCTGTAAGGTATTTACCATCCTGATTTTACAGGGGGGATTTTTTTTTATTTCTATTTACTTCTATTTCTATTAAAAGTCTTTTTGTAAGAAAACTGAATGCTTTTTCATTGTTCTCAGATCCAAGGGTTTGGGTCTGTGGTCACCTATGCAAATTGGTGAGGCTTTTTATCCAACATTTCCCTGGAAAGGGGGGGGTGCAAGTGTTGGGAGGATTGTTCATCGTTCTTAAGATCCAAGGGTCTGGGTCTGTAGTCACCTAGGCAAATTGGTGAGGCTTTTTACCAAACCTTGTCCAGGAAGTGGAGTGCAAGGTTTTGGGAAGTATTTTGGGGGGAAAGACGTGTCCAAACAGCTCTTCCCCAGTAACCAGTATTTGTTTGGTGGTGGTAGCAGCCAATCCAAGGACAAAAAGGGGTGGAATATTTTGTACCTTGGGGAAGTTTTGACCTAAGCTGGTAAAGATAAGCTTAGGAGGTTTTTCATGCAGGTCCCCACATCTGTACCCTAGAGTTCAGAGTGGGGGAGGAACCTTGACAGTTCCACATTCTCATCACATCCTATCCAGTTGGTGCAGTAACACAAATAGCCGACTGTGTTTGCAAATTTGGAGAATAGATGAGGGTGATTTGGCTGAGTCTTAATTGAGGCAAGACTGAAGTGATATTTATTTGAAAAACTACCAGGGGAGGGGGTGAAGATAGTACCAGCATTCCTGGCTGGCAGAGCACCTTCCATTTGTGGCCCAAGTTCGCAGACTTAGGGATTTATTAAACCCAGGGCTACTTTCATAAAATCATATAGCAGCCGTAGGCAAAAGAAAGTGACCTTTCCTTTCAGATGTGGATCTCGCTACTATCATTCATGCCATTCTCGATTCGAGAGTAGATTGTGGTGATTCAGGGGGCTGTACATTGGGACTGCTCAGAAGTTTAAATGAGTGCAGAATGTAGCACCTGTTCCTTGAGTGGTGTAATGTACAGGGTATACACAACAGCAATACTCCAAGATTTGCATTGGTTTCAAATTAGTTTCTGGGTGATATGGAAGGTGCTCCGTATACCCTGTAAAGCACTGAATGATTTGGGACTCAGTGGGACTGCATCTCTCCTCTGCCCACACTGCCATAACTGAGATTAGTAGAGGCAGTAGAACTGGAAGTCCTTCAACAGGAACAAAGGGGAGCTGGTGAGAGAGCTTTCTTCTTGGAGGGGTCTCCAGCTCTGCGTTCAGAATACTTTCCTCTTGGTCCTCTAGAGCTTGGATTTATCAGCCTTTCAGGAGCATGCAAGGCCCATCTTTTTCCTAACAGACATTTGGGCAGGTGAGAAGGTGATGGCAGGATGACTGAATTTGGTTAGAGTATCTTGAATTTTCTTTGGGGAGAGTTTTTAAATTGGACTTTTGCCATTAGGAATTTAGAGAACCAAAATACATAGCTCTGGATCTGGGGAGGTGTCAAGAGTTCTGAATATGGTGGGAGACAGAGAAATAAAAATAAGTGACTACTTTTATTCATTGACAGTCACAGTGCCCTGACTAGCTTGATTTCTCCTCCTGGTTTAAAGAAAGAGAAGTATATACAGTGCAGGTGAACATAAACAGAGTAGTGGCTCTTGTATTAGCAGGTGTCCTCTTCAAACCATAATTTTATTCTTAGCCCATTCTGAGTTTGAAATATTGATGCTGCTTTTAGGCCTATGATTACTATATAGTTTCTAGGGTCCAGTCAAATCCATAACTGTTCAATAGGTTGGATTATGTACCTTAGAATTTAACGGATTGATATCAGATACCACACTGGGCACATTAGGAGAACCCATTGTAAACTATAAAACCATGATTATTTTGTGTGGAGGAATACGATGATATTCCCTGCAGTTAAAGAGTCAAATGACTACAGCAAGTTCATTTTTTTAATATTCTGGTGTAGTTTCAAGGGAAGGAAAACCTGTTCCTGTATACTATATCTTTTGAAAATAAATATCTTAAATGGGATTATTCACATATGCAAATGTAGGAACATGCTTAAACATCTTGTTGGTTAAGGGTCTAAAACTGTAGCTCTTAGCAGGCCCACTGACAGCAATTCTGGGACCCAGGGCAGAACAGTCAATGGGCCCCCTAGAAAGGGATGGCTGAGGTTTTTGGGCAGTACTGCACCTGCGCTGGCTGGTGCCTAAGGATCTCCTGCTGGTTCCGCTGCTGGGCGTGCACTTCTCGCATGGCCAGGGCTTCCACATATCTGCCCAGCTGCTGCCGCCACTGCCAGTACCACCCCAAGCGCACCTAGGAGCCCTGCGGCCCACCTGGGCAATTTAAAAGGGCCCGGGGGCTCCTGGCCCTCGCCACCGCTACCGCAGCAGTGGTGGTGGCTGGGGACCCCCAGGCACTTTTAAATTGCTGGGCCCCTGGGCAATTGCCTCTTTTGCCCCCCTCTCGTCGGCAGGCCTGGCTTTTAGACATGAAACTATAGAACTACACGATAAATTTTATGGCAGAGGTTCTCAAACTGTGGTCCGTGGACCACCAGTGGTCCGTGAGCTCCATTCAGGAGGTCCGTGATAGTTCCCTCAAAGGTGCGGGCTTGGGTGGCTGCACATGAGAGAATGAAGGGCAACCCCCCTAATTAGTGGAGCCGCTCAGGCCTGGTTTCACTAATTAGGTGCCTGGATCCTGGAGAAGACCCACATGTAAGGTGAGGTGGTGGCCTTGGGGGAAATACAGGGTAGGTGGGAGGGGGCAGTGGGGTGAGAAGAGGAGGTGGGGCAAATTTGAGACATGCAGGGCTGAGGGGGCCAGAAAAAGAGGCGACTTTCCCCAGCTCCAGGGCTGTGGCTGTCGGGGAGAGACCCCCCTCTCCTTCCCAGCCCCAGCTCGGGGGCTGCCACGGCGGTGGAGAGAGGGCACATCCACCACATTAGAAAGATAAGACTACTGATATTAAAATATGAGTTGTGTGCTTTTATTTGGAGAACAAAAAATATTAATTATTATTAAGGGTTTCTTTTATATAGCACTTTTATCTAAAGCGCTTTACAATAGTTAGCTAACAGTACAGACAACATCTGGAAAGATCATTAAGTGGTCCGCTGAGACCCTCGGCAATTTTCAAGTGATTTGTGGAAAAAAAAGTTTGAGAACCACTGTTTTATGGCATAATATGCTCTAAATCCTCTAAATTTTCTCAGCAGTCAGCATTCACAACAAAACTTACTCTACAGGTAACGTAATCATTTCAGACTTTCTGGCCTTAAATGTATCCAGTGCTGCCACTCCAACATGAAAAATTACTTTGATTATATTTCTAACCTTAATTTATCACCAGCAGACCAAGACTGAGTACAGCTCACTTGTTCAGATTTAGAAAATAAATGCTATGCTGCAATTGTATACAGCGTTTTTACTTTGCTAGAACTTCCAGTGTCATGGCAACTCTTAAAGCATGAAAAGAATGATTTCTTCTTCTTTTTTTTTTTGTGTTGAAATAGTTTTTGATGTGCTTTTTGTCTGTATAATTTGTCTTACTTGGGCTATATTTTATGTATGGTGCCTGTCTTCTCCTTTTTAACCATCAAAATATTAATTGTAAAAGCTTTCCTCTCTGTTAGACTGTTTTTACCAGAAGAAGACAAATGCTGTCCCCACTCAATTTCTCAGGTTATTAATTGGGTCTGTCTGTCTGTCTGTCTATCATGTGCATCACTACAGTATCTGAACTCTGATGATAGTAATCAAGTTCCATGTAATATTATCTATGCAGGACTACATAGTGAATTCTGCATTTAACTTTCCAAGATACTTTCAAGATTTCCCTCCCTTTTGGCTTAATCCTGCTCCAATTTACTTCACTGGGAGCAGGTTTGGACTCAGTAGAGTTATTTTAATCTGAACTGGCATCTTAAAATATCAGCGAAGGGGGGGTTGGAGTAGAAGAAGTGAAAAGTGTAGAAATGGTGTGTTATTATTATCTAAGGCTCTGATCCAGCAAATGACTCAGGTCAGGTGGGCCCCCTGTGCCACCATGGAGCCTTATTGAAGTCAAGGGACCAACGTGTTGATGGTATTCTAATTCAGTAAAATACTGTACAAAGGGGGGAAAGTGGTTAAAATTGTGGGATGGGTCCCAAAGCGAAGGCAGATGGTAAAGGAACTGCTTTTACCCGAAAACTACTGGTTTTTAACCAGCTACAGTTCTCATAATTAATTTCTGATCAGAGAAGAGTTCAAAGTAGGGGCTGATTCCCCATTCTGTTACATCAGTTTTAGGCCAATGTAATTCCATTGTTACAGCTGCATATAACTGATGCAAAAATGTGGAGAACTGTGACCATAACATACAAGAATGAGAACACATGCTGTGTAATAAAGATTTTATTGTCATGAGTTGGAAATACTGTATTACTCCCACAGAGCAAGAATTATTGTCTAGCCCCAAAAAGGCAGAATTTTTCAATTTATTTGAAGACAATTGGAAACTCTTATAAAATACTCTACTCCATTGCTATCTGATTCGTTCAGGAAGTAACACATGATGTCAGGAGCATTCAAACTGGAGAAGTCTCAAATAATGAACAAAATTTAGTTAGTGCCATAGTGACAGCCCTTCATAGCATCTACTGCTTTGCTAATATAGTTTATCTTGTCTCTTTTGGTTAAATTTTTGATTCCTAACAAGGCCAATCTTATTTTAATTCAAAATTGTTCACATGAAAAAGTTCCATAAATCCCAGCTTTAACAAGATTAAGCAAATAGATGCAGAGAAATGTCTTAGAAACATGGTCCTTTTTAGTTAAAGATTAGATTTGCAAAATAAATCTTGCTTTCAATATGTTCAATATGGGTGTTTAAAAATGTAAAGATGGAGTCTAAAAGTTCAAAGAAATATTTTAGTAAGTGAAAAGAGATCTTATTCCTGAAACATTTAAGATATACTTTGATGAAGTGATAGTGGGAAAGTTGCCACCCAAGTTTATGAGATCTGCCTCTATAACATTTGCTGGGGTTAGTAAAAATCTAACAATGTTTTCCCCAAGCCATTATGATTGTGAAGAGAAGATGGAATTCAGCCACATTAATCTTTATGGACAAGGGACCTAAAAACTTGAAACTGCCTTATATTGCTGAAAGAAATCCCAGTAGTAAGAAAATACATCCTGCTTTTTGCTCATTGCTTCATATCTGGAATTTATTGTTCCCTCTAGATTTTTTTTTTCTAAATTAAATCAGGGAGTTGTTTGCTTTATGTACTCACTGGTAAACCACGACCTTCACATTTTTTTATTGATGTCATTTATTGTGGATAATACTCTAACACTAAATGAAGTCAGAGTGTAATATGTCTTCACAAAACCTGATTTCTTTATGTACAAAGCGGTTTTAGTTTTGCTTTTTGACACAATTAACTCCCCCGCAAAAAACAAAAGAGCTATAGATGAAAAGTGAATTCAAATTAAACTGTACATATACATGCAGAATATTATAGGGTTGACTTTTGATGAAATGGGCAGTGTGAGACAGGCTGGAAAAAATATATTGCAGGGCAGGACGAAAAACTTTCTGTTCTTGTGTAAGGGTGTGTCTACATGCATCAATGTGCACCATGGGGGTGTGATTTCTAATGTTGCCCATTAATTGGTTCCTGTAGACCCTGCTGATGAGCATTAAAAGTTCCCTAATGCACTTTAACATAGTAAATGAATATGAAAAGTCAAAGTGCCAGATTGTGAACCCTTAGAGTGATGAGCAGTTATTTGCAAGTCCAACTGACTGGAAAAGATTAATCCTCTGCTCACTAAGATGAAAAAACAGTTCGCAGTCTGGTGCAATGTTTTTACCTGTAATTCCTGTATGGTGCTCAGAATCTGCAAAGCAGGACAGTGCTCAGTTGCCCTCTGTTACTCTACTGGATACTCCTTTCTCAGTAGTGACAACTTGAAGCATAACTTCTTCGGTTGATGGCCCCTATCTATATTTCACTGGGGGCTCATACCACACATCCAGAGTTGGAGATTTTTCAAGTTGGACTGCACATGTGTCCTTGGCTTGCCTCATGGTTTCATCTGAGGTAGTAAAGGTCGGGGCAGGCCAACCACATCTCCAGTTTCTTCTCATCTCCGCACGGTCCAGGTCAGAACTATTAGCGTCCTCTTGCATGTGACGCACTTTAAAAAATATACATTTGCACATCATTATTTTTACTGTTTTATTGTTTTTATAGTAGTTTTTAGTAGTTTGCTAGTTTTAGGAGTAGGATTGGGCTTCCCTTTTGTGCAGTTTTGTTCCCTGTGAACACACCGCCTCCGTACTTACATGCAGGTACTGGGCTCTGCCAAAAACCCCAGGCTTCAAAATCTGTGCCTTCTGTCCACATTGCTTCTTGTTCCATCATTGCCTCTATTGCTTGCGAGAAGCGCACATTTCAGCCAGGTACAGTGTCTGCCAGTCCTTCCCAAGCCTGGGAAGGCCAGGCTCTCCACCTCCAGAAGCACCTTATGGAAGTCTCAATGAGACCTCATTCAGACACTGGCCGGGCAAACCCCTGTGTGCATTGGCCTGAGGCTGCCAGGAGTGTGTCTCCAACTATGGAGTCCGAGGCCAGCACTGGTGGTACCACCACTATGGACCCCATACCAGGGCCTAGTCAGGAGGTAAGGAAGCACTCACATAAGCATCGCAGTAAGTCTTCCTGTAAGCCTAAGAAGGGAGAGACTCCTTCCATGCTTTCCAGTCATGGGGACGGAATGCACCCTAAAGCGCGCAGACATGAAAAGAAGCTGCACAAATCGACGGATCCGCTGATACCGAATGCAGACCTGCATGCACAGTCAACATCGGCATCCCTCAGAGCCAGAAAGCCATCCATTCCAGGGTAGACCATCGCTCCAGTTCCGGGGACTGAGAAAGTGCCTTCTCTCCAGGGAAGTTGGGAAAAGCACCAGAGCCCCAGGAAGTGTTTGCCCTGGGAGAGTCAAAGTCCCCATGCCTTCTGGGGTCCTCTATTTCCAGGGAGACATCATCACCAGCACCAGACATGCGACATCTGAGGCACTCCTCACCCCATTCTGGCAGTGTACATGCTTCTGCCAGCTCCGAAGGTACTGCTGATGGAACCAGTCTCCAAGGATTCATCTTTGGAGGGCTTGGTTGAGGGTCAGGGACCATGCATCCCTTCCCACTACCACAAATACCAATGGAGGCCTTCTACATCTTGGCAGTATCCTCCACTCGAGCTGCTGCACAGCCACTAGTATCTTGCACCATGGGGCCCTCCTCAGCACCCTCTGGATCCGTCCTACTGGCCCTGTTGGGAATCCTGGCCCCAGTACCCTCCCTCAGAACCTGTCTATTCTGTCAGGGAGGCTTCACCTTTTTTACTCTCTTGGGCTCCTTCAAGTAGACACTCGGAACCGGTAATGGAAGATGAGCCATTTAGTCCAGCTCTGACAGTACTGCCAGAACAGGAGAGATTCCCGTCCTCCTCTCCTGATGTAGCTGTGACTTCGACAGCCCCCTCCCCATCTCCTGATGACTAGTACCAATTCCATGGTCTCCTGCATAGAATGTCAGGTGAACTTCACATTCCCCTGGAGCAGATCCAAGGCACTCAGCATAAGCTGCTAGATATGCTTCACTCATTGGGGCCAAGCAGAGTCACTCTACCAATCAGTGATGCCATCCTTGAGCCAGCTTGCACAGTTTGGCATACGCTGGCCACATGTAAGCCTACCCCAAAGGGGGCAGAAAAGAGAGACTATGTACCAGCCACGGGGTCCGCCCCACCGTTTATCACCTCGGATGAAACCACAGGGCAAGACAAGGGCACATGCACGGACCAATGGACACTACTACTTGAAAAATCTCTGACTCTCAATGCATGATGTGCATGAATAACCCCTCAGTGGAATATAGATAGGGATCACACATCTCAAAGAACCCTCAGTTACAGGTAAGTAACCCCCTCATTCTGGGAGAGACTGGTAAATTAAGTCTGTGTGTGTGTACGTGAGAAAGACAGAGAGAGAGGGGAAAAAAGCTGACTGGCAGTTGCAAAAGCGCAGTACGTGAGCAGCCTCACAGCATAACAGATTGATGGGTACGTAGATTAAAGGGGAATACATGAAAGTAGGATGTTGGGGTCGTGTCCCATGCAAATCTCAACTAACAAACAGATTGTTGACATAAACAGACCTGAATTGCACCCATCAAAACCAGGTGCTGGTTTGAAAATCAAAAGCAGACAGATGGCAACAAACCGACACAGTAAGGGCCCCAGCTATGCCTGACAGCTTGATATTTAGCACTGTGACTCTCCAGGGGTCTGTATATATAAAAATGGGGCAAGAAAGAATGTCTATTTATGTAAATATGAATCTGCTCGCTACAGGGTGCCCTGCTTCTCTAAGATTGTAGGCATGAAGCACAAAAGTACAGCATGTACCATGGAAATAACTGTCATCTTTTTCCTGTGGGGAAAAGCATCCTTTTCTTATTATTTTCCATTAGAACCAGTCTTACAAGCAAGTAAATCCTCTTCACAAAATAGCTGCAACCCACCAAAGTAAAGAAGTCTACCCTTTCATATTATGTACTGCGTGTTTTCAGCATTCAGCATCTGGAGAAGAGAACAACAATGCTGTCGCACCTTAGTGAGGTTTTTTTTTCTCATCATTCAACCTGGATACAACACTCTGAGGTTTCAGAGAACAGTCAAATTAATCTTTGTCCTCTGCTGCTAAGAACAAATGTTGCCTAGCTATGCTGCTCCTTCAAAATCTGATCACAAACATCTTCTTTGAATAAGCATAGGCAACGTGTTCATGACCAGTTTGGTATTATAGTCAAAGGGGATGTTAAGACACAGGACAGGTTTCTAAGACAAGTAGGAGCCAAACTATTGAAGCCTGTATTGTGCTTCTTAAGAGATGTCGATGCCACCCACCACTGTTGCATAGAAAGGATGATCAGTGGCACTGGTTATTTTATGATGTAAGGACACAGGCTTTATTTGTTCATTGGATGCAGCACTTGTTCAAACACACACTCCTCACAGCCACTGACACTGGTTGCTGTCTCTATCTGTCTCTGCATCTCCATGTCACCAGGCACCCCACTGACACCCCTAAAAATAAGAAATGATCTGAAGATTAATGCAACAGAATGCTTCACTATCATGGGAGACAAAAGGCCAGCTTGAGCTATGACCTTGTTCTTTTTTCTGAGGTTTCAGTGCAGGCAGAAACTGCCTCGATTCAAAAGATTTATTGATCCCTTAAAGGACAATAAACTGTTGGATTACACTGTAAAAGTGTTCAATATCCTGTGGATTTTGATAGCCCATTAACAAAGGAGTGCAAATGTATAGCCCGCTCTTTGTATTTATGTCTAAATACAAATGTGGACCTTTTAATAAATATGCGTAGAAACAAATACTGGGTTGATTTTGAATTCAGTTTCAAACATAAGCCCAGACAGGGATTTGTGTTGACAGTCTTTTGGGATGTAGGGTAATCCAGATTAATTGACCCCTTTACTCCTACCAGATCAACCATGGTTTGGGAAGATTTTGAATGGATTTTATTACTGTCAGATCATTCTGGCAAGGCTCTTTCTGATTTATCTGCTGTATGGTTTTAGCATGTAAAGAGTTAAAGGAAGATATTTCATGATCCTTTGATCACAGGTCAGTTTAACTATGCATAATCTTCCTTTTTGGGCACATTGGCTGAGAGTGTTGTAACAAGACCGGTCTGACTATCTGGAGTCCTTAGCTTTCCTTGGTTTCAGGTCTAAATAGGGGCACGCTGCAGTGATATTTGGTCCATTGTCACCTTCCGTCCATGGTTGAAGAGAAAATGTTGATGCTGATTTTATTAGACTGATACACATCCGATAGTAGAGGGATAATCAATAGGCAGATCACAGGCCAAATTTGGACCCACAGATACTTTTGAGCAGACCCCAAAACCTTTTTATTTACTTATGATTATCATTATTGTTATTTATTATATTATTATTATTATTATTTTATTGTATTATTATTTTCTTTGGAGTCTGGACCTTGACTATATCTTGACCAACAAATTTGGAACTTAATAAAAATAGATTACCCCTGCTATAGCGTCTTAGGCTTTGGATACATAGCAGAGTTTTACTTACTGGTGAAGAAGATAATCATTTACATCAAGTACCTATCTTCATTTGGGCCCCAAATTCACCAAAGCATTTAAACATGCACTTCCGTCCATCCTTATTCAGCCAGGCACTTAGGTGTCTATTAACAACAGCACTTAAACACAATGGACCATTTAGCTCCATCAGTTATTAGGACTTTAGCACATGCTGAAAGTTAAACATATGCCTAAGTGCTTTGCTGAATAGGAATGGATTTATAAACCAGGATATTGGAGTTCTGTGGCAGGGTCCAGGGCCCACAAAAGCAGGGAACAGAAAGATCTATAGACCTGCCATATTTATGTTGAATCATTCAGCAGGGTGCAGAAGATAAAAATAGCAGAAAAAATATATACCACAAAAGTGAACGAAACTTTTTCTATCTTTTATAAACTTCCGTCATTTTGTACTCCTTTCATGTTGCTAACTCAATCCGATCCGTCACATCTCCTCAATAGCACAATTGTCAGCTCTCCCTTTGGGGTGGGAGAGTGAAGGGGTGAGTAGAATAAGTAAAGAGGAGCTAACAATAGAAAATCATCAGAAAAGTGGCTCCCTGGTCAATTGATAAAACTTGATGGTCCTCCTGAAAACACAAAGATGAATATACCATGAGCAGACTCAGACAAGAGGAGGAGGGCAAAACAATGTGAAGTAGTTCACAGCACATAAAGCAAAAGATGTTACTCCATCAATGTTGACTCTATGCCCTGTGGCATATAAGAATAAAACCACTCCAGATTCTTTGTTGTACTGCAGTTCACGGTGAAAGCAGATGTAGAATAAGAAAACAGCATCTTCCAGGTGCCAGTTTATTTCCATGTATCCTGCAACTTCAGATATTGTGAATACAAAACATAAGATTCTGTAATTAGCCATTCAGGACAGGAGAATTATTAAAGTATATGTAAGTCAGTGGAACAGGTATGAGTTGTGTGCTCATTATGTAATAACATGAACTTAGGGAACTGGTCTTGGGTTAAAGAAATGCCAAAGATCTAAAAATCCCAAGACTAAAGCCAGAAATATACAAAATCACTAGCGTTTGCCAGAAGCTGGGAATGGGCGACAGGGAATGGATCACTTGATGATTACCTGTTCCGTTCATTCCCTCTGGGGCACCGTGCATTGGCCACTGTTGGAAGACAGGATACTGGGCTAGATGGAACTTTGGTCTGACCCAGTATGGCCATTCTTATGTCCTTACGTTCTAAAATATACAATTAATATTTTAAAATTATATATAAAATGACATAACCCTACATATAGAGGCAGGAATATGTGTTCAATACAGTATTATGGATGCTGCTTGATTTTTTCCAAGAATTATTCAAAATAAAACTAAACAGTTGTTTTTAACCGTACTACAGTTTTGACTGTATAGGTCAGAATGCTTTAATGTTATCCAGTAATTTCACCAAGAAGACACTGTCAAAAAATATCTCACGAGCCTATCGGACATAGAGATTTGCTGGAAAAGCAATGGTTGTTCCAAGTTCTTCTCTCCGGGAAGGCATGTTTGAGCACATATAAAGTCTGCCTTTAGGCCTTCATGCTAAAATCCAGAAAAGATAATGTGAAAACTTTTGTGGGATTTTTTTTTTCTTGCAGGCAGTTCTTCAGTCCCACTAAATCAGTACTTTGTAATGCCTCATGCCGCAGCTCCTGTGCTGTGTTTTGATTTGATCTCATTTCTGGAATGTATCTGCTCTGTGTGGATCAGGTTGTGGATTTTTATTTTTTTTTTTTGACAAAACATTTTTTCATTTGTAAATGCCAGTTTGTCAGAACCAAGACTTTTTGCCAGAAAGGGCCAGTTTCAACAAAACTCTTGTTGGGAAGGGTTCTCAGATCCAGGATGGAATTTCTGGACAGAGACACCCACTCCACAATAGCCTGATAGCTAGGCATTCACATGGGATCCCAGAGACCCAGGTTCAAATCTCTAGCCTGAATCAAACAGAGATGGGATTTGAATCTGGGGCTTTCATATCCCTAGTGAGTACCCTAACCACAAGGCTATAGAGTGAGTCTCTATCTCAGTTTATCCTGTTTGAGCTTGTCCACGTTGTATAAATAGTTAAATGTTCACTGGGCCAAAGAGAGAGTTCAAGTCCCTGCTATGCATGATTTGGAGCAGGAACGTAAACCTGGTCTCCAATATACCAGATGAATGCCTAACCACTGGACTGTGCATGTGGGCACACACACACCTTTTATTTTTAGTCTCAAAAATGTGTACCGGATGGGAAAACCATTTCCGGCACATCTCTTATTGGGTCATCTTTTGACCAGTATGAGTTTCCTTTCTCAGCTAGAAGGTAAAAAAAAAGATTTATGTTTCTACTTGTTTTTTGATCAATTGAGTCTGTACTGCAGAGCTTCATTTTCTTTCATTATGCTATTCAGAAGAGCTGTGTAAAACAGCTGAAAATGTTTTTTTCTAAAGTTTTTCACAAAAAAAGTGTATTTCATGCAATTTTACAGCCTTCAGACTCCATTTTTCTGTGTAATTCTACAAAATTGCTTTTTTTAAAAAAATTTACATCAAAAACATTAAAATTGCAAAATTCAAATTTTGTATTTTGGCTTGGAAGGAACAGTTTTTTCACAAAATCAATTTTGTATCTTATAATTCTGATGGAGAAAATAAAAAAGCAAGGTCAGGAAGAGAGGGTCCTGGATTGTACTTCTTTTGGGAAGGTATGGGCTGGTAACCAGAAAAGAGTGCTTGGTGTAGGTGGTTACCCTGTGACAGACATGCACAGCCTGCCAGCCCCAAACATGCTAATTTTTATTGCTAACATTCTTTGTACAATTGCATTCTTGACATGTGATATTGAACATAGGTTTTTCACAGCATGGGTGATCATAAAAACCCATTTATCTCATATGTTGCAGTACAATATCACATAACGGAAACCTTTTGTTTAAAATCCCCCAGGGGTTTTCTAACATTCAATGAAAGAAAAACTTGTATTCTTTCCTCCAATATTTTTATTTTTGAATGGGAACATTTAGCTTGAATTTCTGTCTTCTCTCCTTTCCCCCCATTGTGTATTTTCTATCCATCCAGATGGCTAGGTGAACAATGAAAGATCTCTGAGATCTTTCCAAAAGTTTCATCAACAGCTCTATAATAAGTGAAGTAGCATGCACCCTTTTTCCAATACTGAGCTGCTTCTTTCTGTAATGTAGTAAATCAATCACAAATGTATGTGGAGATGAATCTCAGATCTAGAGTAATCACCTTAATTACTTTATTTATCACATACTAAAACCAAATCTGTACAGGGGAGACAGGAGATCGGATTAGTTTCAAGGGAACAGATTGATCAATTACACTATCTAACTTTATTACAGTGTTGTACTAACGGACCTCAAACATTAAATCCAAAGTTGCGAATGGTGTGGGGAAAGTGAATAAGGAAATGTTATTGGGTTAGATGCACCATTGGTCTGTCCCAGTAGGGCTGTTCTTTTATTCTAACACTTTAAATAGAAGCTTATGTTTTCTATTAAGGATAGAAAAACCCTGGAAAGGCAGTCCAGCAGAAGTGGGTGTCCTCTATGCCTGTGGCTATCAACCTTTCCAGACTACTGTATCCCTTTCAGGAGTCTGACTTGTCTTGCATACCCGCAAATTACACCTCACTTAAAAAACTACTTGTTTACAAAATCAGACCTAAAAATACAAAAGTGTCATAACCATACTATTACTGAAAAATTGCTTACTTTCTCATTTTTACCATATACTTATAAAATATATCTATTGGAATATAAATATTGTACTTACATTTCAGTGTACAGAACAGTATAAACAAGTCATTGTCTATGAAATTATAGTTTGTACTGACTTTGCTATGTAGCCTGTAGTAAAACTAGGCAAATATCTAGATTAGTTAATGTACCCCCAGCAAGACCTCTGAGTATCCCCAGGGGTATGTGTATCCCTGGTTGAGAACCACTGCTCTGTGCAGTATAGTATCATAATGTACTGCCTTTGCTTTTACATTCAAATTTTTCTGTCTTGTCTTTTTGCTCCTTTTTCTGTCTTAAATGCTTTTCACTCTGCTCCATTTTAACAGTTTCTCCAGTGCAGAATCTGAATACACCATACATTTTGGTCAAATTTTTGAGCTCTGATTGTTTGTGGCTATGAAATTAGTCAGAACAAGTTTGCTCCTCCCTATTTTATAATGTACTGTCATTTTAAATGTCACCACTTTCTGGGGGTGTCGTTCAGGTGGGAGCATTACAGATTCCTCTGTGTACAAAGGCTGGGGTCTTCCAACTAACCTAAGAATTCACCTGTCCCATTGAACTAGGGATCTATCTCACTTAGGCTCGTTTTTAAAAATCCCAACCTAATTTATCAACACACCATTTTAGGTTTTTAATCTAAATATTTTACCATAAAGATTTTGCTGTGACCAGCCACAATGTCAATGATGAAAATACTTTCTTTAAGAGGCATGGGTGCCTTTGGTGATGTTAGGCCTTATGGCACTAGCCAAAACCCAGCATAGTGTGGGCAGACCGTCTGCAAGTATTTCTCTCTCCCAGCACGCCTAACAAAGCACTTCAGTCCTTAAATACAGTGCTCTTGCCATTTTAACCTGTGTCTGTCCTGAAGAGAGACCAACGCGGTGTGACGAAATGCCCACCATGAAATGTGCTGAGACCAACAAACTCATTTTCATTTTTGGCTTACATCTGATAAGAATTAGGTCTGCCCATGTAAAAGTAACTTATTCAGCTACTTAGCTCCCTTTGTGGCATTGCATGCGTTATGGCTAACATTACTGGATATTTTAATAATGGTTAATACAAAACCAGTTACATCTGAAGTTGGATCCAAATGATCCAAGATAAATGTCCTGTCAAAATGAAACATTAAAGAGAAGCATTGTACTGTATATGTCACTTTTAATTAAATAAATAAACTGGATCTCTCTGTAGGTATAAACTCTGCCCAAGCAGTTAAAAAAATTTTTAAAAAACCCTCTACAACCACAATGACATATTATTTCTCCAGAAGGGGTTCGGGGGGGCGGGCTCCGGCCCGGCGCCGCTTACCTAGAGTGGCTCCGGGGTGGCAGTGGCGTGCACCGAGGCCAGGGCAGGCTCGCTGCCTGCCTGCCCTGACCCCGTGCCACCCTGCTCTGCTCCAGGAAGCAGCTGGAACCACGTCCCTGGGGGGGGGGGGGCACACGGCTCCATGTGCTGCTCTTGCTGCTCCTCTAGGCACCTCCCCTGAAGCTCCCATTGGTTGCGGTTCCCCGTTCCTGGCCAATGGGAGCTGTGGGGGGCGGTGCCTGGAAGCGAGAGGAACTCATGGAGCCCTCTGCCCCCCCCCACACCCTCCCTGCTCGGGCCGCAGAGGCATGGTTCCGGCCGCTTCAGGTAGAGGCGCGGGGCTCACGGCGCCACGGGGTAGGCAGAGGGGCGTGCAGGAGGGGGGTGCAGGGAGCTTGGCGGGCCACACAAAAAAACCCCACAAGCCACATGGGCCGTGTGTTTGAGACCCCTGATCTAGCTCCTTATTTTCTGGGAGGAGGGTTTGGTTTGGGTTGGGTTTTTTAGGGTATAATGTCTGAAATTTCAGTTTCTCTGTCATCCTATAAGAAAGTTGCTTGTGGAATCTCAACATTTTTTGTATGAGTCTGAAGCAACTCATCGGTGGGAGCAGTTGATGTGAAGTGGATGAAAAGACTATTTATGCCATCATTACAGCTTTATAAAGCTTCTTAATATCACGCTTATAAGAAACCATGCGAACTTCCTTTGTGAATCAAATACATGTGTGGCCCTTAGAAAAGCCCCTGGTCACTGTTGATTACAGAATCACTGTTAAATGTTGCATCTTCACGTAACACACTTTATTTATGTTTTTGCATTCACTTGTATGGTTTCTCTGATGAATCTCTTACTGGTTAAATTATGCTACAGACTGGCTCTATCAGTATAACCTTGAAAAAGCTTAGGAGTGAAGAGGGGAAAGACCAGAAATAATGTCTCACATTGATTTGCAGTTTTCAGAGCTGAAGGAAACTATTGTGTAGCTAACATAAGCTGTCTAAATAACAGGTTCTCTGGAGCCAAACAGCTGAAGATGAACAAATACCGATCTGATTTGACTTAACCATTCTTTTTAGTGCAGGCTGCCTTCCAGCGATGTTCCATTACTATTTACATGTGGCTCATTTCCATTATTCCTGCTCAAATATTTATTGAATTAGAATTTAAAGCTGTTTTATAAATCTTTCAGAGAAGAGTCAGGAAATAGAAACCCTTGCTTTATTAGGGCAGTTACTTTTATGTGCTTTTAAAATCAAATGTGTATTTTTTAAATGTACTACACAGCCTGCATGCAAAACAAGCACATCTAGTAGATAATAATCCTGTATAAGTGAAAGGTTTCCACTAAGAAGGACAGAGCATCACCTAGTTAATTTGGCACAGCTTCATTGACTTAATTGAGAGCGATGCTGATTTACACCTAGCTCAGGACCTGTCTCTGAATTTTTTATAAGTGCTGTATTTTAGTTTTTGGGGGGGGGAGGGGGAAGTAGGGAAACAATTCTGGCAATTGTTTTCATTGTGTTTCTGTATTTAGTATGCCTGAAGCCTTTTTTTGTTTTACCCTGTTTTCTGCCTTACTTTTTCAATATTTGACATGTAAAGCAACTTTGTCAAAGCTTTCTAAGTACCAGAAAATTAAAGATCAATGTATTCATATTTCTTTTTCTGTTTCCACAGTATTTCTTTAGTGATTCAGAGCCTTTCCAAATCACAAGAATTAGAAAAAAGTTTCTCCTTAGGTGGCGTTTTTCCTGCACTATTTATCCCTGTCACATATGTAGTTTAAACTGGTTAATTAACGTCTCGCGTTGGGGCTTTCTTTTAACTCTAACATTTAAAATGCACATGAGAACTATTAAGTAACTTTTTTGATTTGGAAGCAAATCTTCCAAGGGCATTTCCTCACTTACCATGCTAGTGATCTCCAAACTCTGGGGTGTGGTCCCCTGGGGGGGCATGGAGGAACATTTGGGGAGGGGGTGCACATCAGGGCCCAGGCCAACCCCTATGGGGGTAGTGGGGAGGGAGTGCCACACAGCCCCCCACCCCACCCCCAAACCCAGCTCTGGCCCCAGCCACAGCTCCACTCTGCCCCCAGCCCAGCTCTGCCTCTAGCCCCAACTCCTCTCCCAGCTCCACCTTCAGCTCAAGCTCCTCTGCTGAGCCACCTGTGCAGTAATGGCAAGGGGGTGCATACAGATTCCATTACTGGCCTGGGTTGGGCTCAACAGGAAAAATATGGGCACCACTGTATTATGCTCTTAAGTGCACATTACACCAGAACCGCTGTGACTTCCTAAGTTGGGCTGATACACAAACTGCGTGGGTTTATATCCCCAATATCAGAGCGTGCCATATAGTCACAACACAAGTGTCATTCTTTTTAGTAAATAGTACTATGGCATTTGTGGTGGGTTGCTCTCATGTAAGTGCTGTCCCTTTTCCTGTCTCTGCGAAAATATATCCAAAATTGACCAAGTTATAAGCCTTTTATAAGCCGAATTTGCACATGCTCAAGAGTCTTGATAGAGTTTGGCAGCTAAATTCTCTGAATACTCCATTTTTAATGACCATGTTCTTATCCCACAGCTGCAAGGAGACTTCCTGTGCGATTGCTATTCCTGGCTTCCAGGGGCCAGAACTGAGAGCAGGGAAACAGGCTCCCCTGTGTTCTCAATGCTTCCTTCATGAGCAACCTTAATATTGGCATTTCCTACCTTTTGCATGCTTGACCTGTAACCTTAATGTTCAAGGCATTTTGTGTGTGTAATATATAGACAGCACTGCTGCTGAATTTTGCAACACATGTGCTCAGTCCTATCTTTACTAAAGAAAAGAGATGTTTTGTCATTGTGTCACGGTAGCTGTCAAATCTTTCCCTAGGATCGGAGATTAAAAGACTAGAACTAATCCCAAAATCTATATGCATGGGTGTTGGTTGATGCTCTGCCAGACAAGGATATGCTGTCACCTGGGGAACTGAATCTAGGAACGTGTAAGGAACTCTCTCTCTCTCTTTCCCATTGAGAAGGAGCATTTCAATAGCATAGACATAATATTCTCTGTTCTGGGTGAGAGGACAATCACACTGACCTACCCTGTCTCACTTCCTGTTGGTAAGTGACTCTTTCAGAAGTGAGGCATATCTTTTTAAATTCTGGTTCAAAATAGGGAAAAGAGCCAGCAAAATAAGTTAGTAACTGGAAAAAGAAGGTAGCAAAAAAAATCCCGCTAGACTTGCTGACTCTCACAGATTCTGTTTGATAGATTGCACAGTCACACCTGTATGCTGGGTTGGTTTGGGTTTTGTTTTGTTTTTTTCCACATGATGTCTGACTTGTTAGCTCATTCTTCTCTCCTGCCAATACATACTTTTCCAGATCTGCCACTCCTTTGTCTGGAGTCAGACAAAGGATCAAACTAATGACTGTGAGGAAAAGAATTGAATTGGAGTGGGTGATCATAAGCAATGCATGAAATAACTGGATGAAATGCAACTTGTATACACTATTTAGGTGTCTATTGTACTTTTTATAACCTTATGAAGCTTTTTCCCAAAACAATTTTAGTGCTAGAAAATTTCAAAACAGTAAATACAATTAATGGGCTGGGTAGTTGAAATGAAGATTTGGTTCTTTCTTCTAGGAGCCTGACTTCTTACAGTATTTCATATTTATGCCACTGTGTTCTCACTCGCGCTGAATAGGAACAATGTGTCTCTTTCCAAGCGCATTGAATCAGATTACAGAGAAATGTACTTGACTACTCTGAAATGATTTTGTTCACTGCCAGCATTAATTTAGTAGTTGGACCTCACCATTAGTTTTCAATCTGATCTGGCTGATGGGAATGAGAGGTTCTAATAAAGAAGCATTTTTTTAAACGTGCACACACACACGTACACACACACACACACACACAGACTATAAAGCAGTCACAGCCGAGTGACACAGATTACTCATTTTCTCCTTCATCGAGTCTACGCTGACTAGAATGAGAACTCATGCATTAAAGTTTAGATTTATTTTTTTTAAAAAAAAAGGTATTTCCCCCCAATTAATAATCCTGTGAGTGCAGTGGGGGGAGGGGGGAAGAGAGGGAGAGGTTTGGGGGAACGACAGCAACATGCATCTCGCTTATAAGCAAACATGTTTCCCGGGATAGGAAATTGGCAACCATGATAAGTGATAGAAACCTTTCAGTGTGAGAGTTGGTTGGTGTTTTTTGCTTGGGGGAGAAAACACCTGCCTTAGAATGGCTGTGACATAGTGCATCTTTTGTCTGATATCCCACTGTTGGGATTCATAAAATGTGCCCAAACACATCTGCTTCATGCTGTTTCTCTATCTCTTTGTCTTATAATATATTTAAATATGGCTGGGAGGATACTGTTATTCCTCACCCCCACCCTCTTTATTTTCCAGATGATATTTACCATGGTGCTTTTTCAGCACTCAGGTACATTGTTTTATGGGAATTAGTGTTAGCCTAACAGTGTATTTCACATATCTAAAAAATAAAAAGTCCCTAAAATAGGGCCTAACAGTAACTGAAGTTGTGTGCATGTATTTCTTCTGCTTATCGTGCTTCATCCACCTTGTGACTCACCTAGTTGATCCGAGGCACCATAAACTTCTCTCAAGCAATTGTTTACTAATTTGTAGCCCTCTTGCACTGTGGATTTAATGTTCCCTTCATTAGAATCCAAGAGGAGATCAAATACATTAAGAATCTTACCTTAGAGCTGGGAAATCTTATGTCATAATGTCTTGATAATTTGCTATGTATATGGATTTAGACAGCCTCTCTTGAGTAGATCCCTTTCTATCTAAGCTATTTGTATGATCCCTATTAGCATTGTAACTAAGCACATCACACTTTTTAATGCAGGGGTAGCCAATAGGCGGATCACGGGCCAGATCTGGACCGTCAGATGCTTTTGAATGGACCCCAAAATCTATTTATTATCATTATTATTACTTTTTCTGGAGTCTAGACCTTGACTATATCTTGACCAAGAAATTTGGACCTTGACAAAAATAATTGACTTCCCCTTGCTTTAATGTATTCATCCTCATAACATCCCTATCAGATAGCGATGTGCTATCATCCGCATTTTACAGACGGGGAACTGAAACACAGAGAGACTAACTCATTTACCCCAGACCACAGAGGGAGTCTGTTGTGGCACAGGCAATTGCACTTGAGGCTCCCAAGACCCAGATTATCACTCTTCTCTCAAAGACCTGCCCCAGTAGGGTGTGCTGGAGGCATTGGACACCACTAAGGATCCTGGTAATAGAAAAATAAGCTGGAATAATGCTGGGGCACTTTGTACAGTTTTCTCACCATGATGGTACTAGAAGCAGATTGTAAGTACAGTTTCTTGGACAAGTCTAAAAACTCTTTGACTTTGGGAAAATTCAACACGATGAAGGGTATATGGGTCTTTTTTTGAATGGACAAGACAGAGTTGTCAAGAATCTGGACCCAAACATGCTACCATCTCCTGAAATGTCTTCAAATCGTCAGAAGAAGAGAAAGAGAGGCTCTGAGTGTCATCTGGCAGTGAAGAAATAGAGGTAGATATAAACCTTTGATATCATCAGACTCAGGAGTGACTTGAATATTCCCTAAAGACAATGTTAATCACCATTCTTCAAACATCATCATTTGAGGATCCAAACTTGTTTAGTCAAGATTCTGACCATATTCTTTTTAGGATGTTGAATGAGGAGATGTCCATAAGGTAATTTGTCATAAGAAAGCACTTGTTCACAAATTGTCTATTATCTATTAACAACTTTCACTAGCACATGAGGTATTTTACGACTGCAGAAAGCTGAGGGAAGAGTTGGTCCAAAGAAAGAAGTGTGTTTGAATAGGAAGGAAAACCCCAACTCATTACAGAACAAATAAAGCAATCAAATATGAACAACTGGTATAAACAATATAGAAAACTATAAATCAATCCTAACAAACATAGTTATGATAGAAACACTTCAACTGGTTTGGACCAGCTAACACTGTACTTATTCAAGTAAATAATTTATTCTTGAAGAGTGAGCCTGAAACTTGATTCATGGCTCAAGAAAATATGAAAAGACTGCTGAACCTGTCTATAAATCACAATGGATTCATGTATTTTCATCATATACTATACAGTGGAAAAATGAGAAAGTGCTTTTACTTTTCTAACAGGGCTTATGAGCAGAAAGTTCAATTTTGAACTCTTTGGTGGAGCAAACATCCAATGGGAACATATGACAAAGAGCGACTAAGATCTATAAGGGATGAAAGAAGACGTTGGAGAAATGTATATGTTCAATTAATTTGGTCTCAGCTAGTACGTTTTCAATTGCTGCTCTTTTTTTTTTCTTGGTTTGTAAAAGCTGGGGATTTTTTGTCTGCACAGAATAGCTCTTAGAACATGGTCCAAAGAGCAAGTTATGAAAATGCATAATATGGTACGAAATGGAGTGTATTTCCTCATTAGCATGGTCCGATTTTCATTAAAAATTCAAGTACCTACTTCATAAAGAACCTTGAGATGAAATATGCAGTGCAATAAAGAAACATAATGTGACTGGGCAACAAAATGGCAGATGAAATTTAATATTGATAAATGCAAAGGAGTGCACATTGGAAAACATAATCCCAACTATACGTATACAATGATGGGGTCTGAATTAGCTGTTACCACTAAAGAAAGAGATCTTGGAGTCACTGTGGATAGTTCTCTGAAAACATTCACTCAACGTGCAACAGCAGTCAAAAAAGCAAACAGAATGCTGGGCATAATTAAGAAGGGGATAGAAAATAGGACAGAAAATATCATGTTGCCGCTATATAAATCCATGGTACGTCCACATCTTGAATACTGTGTGCAGATGTGGTCACCCCATCTCAAAAAAGATATATTGGAATTGGAAAAGTTTCAGAAAAGGGCAACAAAAATTATTAGGGGTATTGAATAGCTTCCATCTGAGGAGAGATTAATAAGGCTGGAACTTTTCAGCTTGGAAAAGAGATGGCTAAGGGGAGATATGATTGGGATCTATAAAATCATGAGTGGTGTAGAGAAAGTAGATAAGGAAGTGTTGTTTACTACTTCTCATAACACAAGAACTAGGTGTCACCAAATGAAATGAATAGGCAGCAGGTTTAAAACAGACAAAAGGAAGTATTTCTTCACACAACGCACGGTCAACCTGTGGAACTCTTTGCTAGAGGAGGTTGTGAAGGCCAACATTATAACAGAGTTCAAAAAACAACTAGATAAATTCATGGAGGATAGGTCCATCAATGGGTATTAGCCAGGATGGGCAGGAATGGTGTCCTGTTTGCCAGAAGCTGGGAATGAGCGACAGGGGATGGATCACTTGATGATTACCTGTTCTGTTCATTCCCTCTGGGGCACCTGGCACTAGCTCCTGTCGGAAGACAGGATACTGGGCTAGATGGATCTTTGGTCTGACCCAGTAGGGCCATTCTTATGGTCACAATATCCAGAGTTCAAAAATAGCATTTTTTAAAATATTTGCTTTCTCCATTTCTGAACATTACAGGCTGCACAATGATATATATTTTTAGTGTGCATTGTTACTGTCAAAGGATACTGTTTTGAAACAGACTAGCAGGCTATTTTGAAACAGATCAGCAGTAGATGGAATGGAAACATACTTGGAAGGCCTGCCATCGTCCATCCGTATCTCGCATCTATCTACCTCAGCTGTGTGCGCTAATCGAACAAACACACACAGACACACACACACACAATTAGCACAAATGGCTGAGATCTCAAGTGAAATTAATGAATCACATTGTCCAACATGACTTTAAAGTAAGATTTAATCAATGTAGTTATTAACGGAATAATTAATTTTCACAGTAATTGGCAGGCCCTGCTTCAGCTGCCATTAATTTGTTCATTTACATGATGGACTGTTCTTTAGGGTGTGGAGAATGATTTTGATATATGTTTTTCAATAAGGTGGGCAAAGTTAAACCACAGACCTTCAAGGATATTTCAAACCAAGTTATGTTGCATGAAGTTTAGTCAATATTTGTTGACTACTGCTTTTGTCAATACTGTACCATCCAGCTTACTAGAGTTATGCTTTTGTGGAGTAAATACAGAAAGGATGCTACTCTTGAAAAGAAATAATATTAAAGATGCTGTCTTAGAATGTACATATTATAAGAGGCTCTGAACGTTAATTGGATTGTAAAGTACTGTATGTGGCTGTAGTCCATCTATTGGTCTATGTTGTGCCCTTAAGGCACAGCCACAGTTTTAGGTAAGGGTAGTAGAGAGAAGTACCACCGAAGTGCTACCTTCCCCCAGAGCACAGAGGAAGAATGGCCATCCCGTGGAAGGCTGCAAAGTGCAATTTCCCTCAGGGGAGGCTAGCTTCACTGGCCAGCATGAGGTTTGCAGGGTAGGGGGAGAATAGAATTATTTGTCATCATGTCATAGACGCCTGGCATCCTATGTTTTTGAGTGCAAACAAAGAGTAAGGCCCAATCCATCTATTTAAGAGCTATTTCATCTGCTACCTGGGCAGATGAAGGGAATATGAAATTCAATAAATTTCCACTCATAGAGTTTCCTTTGCATTTGAGGGTGAGTTTTGTTTCCCAACCTGAGGAAGAAACGAGGGGTTAGGGCTCCATTAACGGTGACGCTCTCAAGGCTGCCTGGCTCACAGGGGCTCTGCAGAGTTCTAGAAACCCTTTGTCTCTGCACTGGCTCCTGGCTCCTTCCACACATCTGGACCTTTGGCAGAATAACACCTGAAGGATCTGTGCTTTAGGGGGGCTACCTCTTACTACTTGTGGAACCTTCTATTAGAGGGTGGGGTGGATTTCACATCAAGGATTAATGCCAACACTTGGCATATACTTACTGTTTGTGGGTGGACAATGCTAGGAAGAACAGACACACACACACAATTCTGCCCCTTTCTAGGACATCCTTCCAGTAGTACGGAACCCAATCCTTATAGAGTTTTAATGAAGAGGCTTCCAAAAGGGAGTGGGAGATGACACCGCAGAACAACACTCCAGCCCTTTATGCCTAATTTGTATCAGAGAGAAGGAATGATATGGCCCTGCTTTATTAGGATACATAATACAAACAGTACAGCTGTTCCTTATAGGGTATGAGGAAATGAAATTCAAATGACAGAAGGATCAAATATTTCCTTTTAATTTAATTTAATATTTAAAAGGATAGGAATAAAAATACTCTTGGGAATTATACTCCCAAACTATTCTATGCTGTTTCATAGATGATCAATAATTTATTTCCTTATATTAGTATCTGCTTTTGTCTTTAAATTTTTCAGATATGGAAACTTAGCTGAAATTACCACCATCTCCAAAAGTGCCTTGGCACCGTCTGATGTTTGCCCATATAAGACCAAGAGAGGGTAAAGTGCATCCAGCCCATTGGCTTGGTTCATGGACTTTTTCAAGCAACCTATTCTGCCTTCATTTTCCGTACGGATATACAGCCTGCAAAGACTACAGATCACAGCCTGTGATGATTTATCCTGATCTTGGCAGCAAGCTTAATGGATCATGTCAGAGCACTCCCTGTTACATGTATTCTTTGTGGGCTGCGTCTTGGTACTAAAAATAAAGGAGAGTGCAGTTCAGTGTTATGCAAAGTATGTTCAAACTGGCAAGTTGGCAGTGAGCCCTTATTGGGGAAAAGTTTTGGTGAGCATCACTGGTTAAGGGTTTCCTTTTTCTAAGAAATGAAAACTAGTTTGGTGGGCTTTACATTTGATATACATGTTGCCTTAGGGCAACAAGCTGGCACTTGTACCCAAACCCACCCCATGTTAGCTGGTGTCAGAAACTGTAAAGGAAGCAGCATTCATTTGTCTGGTCAGATTTTATTCTGCTTGACATGAGTTGGTATAAAAAGTGACTAGTGTGTGAAATGGGCCAAAGTTTGGAACATGTTATATACTAAGACAGGATATAATGGCGCTTTGGCATACAAAGGATGGTTGGGTTCCTGCCTATCACATGGCTGATCTGGGTGGGATTATGAAATGGAAGGGGAAGCTGGTACCAAAGGAGGTTGCAACAGAGGAAGAATGTGTCTGTGCTTCTCTTAGCTGGCTGAATTTGGAAAGGCTTCTCATGGCTGCTACCTAGTAGTCTGAGCTGATTTCAGGTAAGCCCTGAGAAAGAGATGAGAAGATACCTGTAGTTAAGATGTTATTTTTAGCCTTCCTCTGAATAACAGCTTATTTGCCCCTTTGGCCCCCTCCCCCATCAGAAAACAGGGAAGGTCCCAATCTGGTTCAATATGGCACTGTGACAGGTTTCAGTCAGTCCTCCGAGCCCCTAGGGGCGATGGAGAGCTATGATCCCACTGGCAGGCCTCAGTCACACCTTTCGGGCGCTGGGGAATTAGCAGGGAAGGTGTGCCAGCCCGAGTCTGCAGCGCGCCCCTCAGGCAGGGAGGCGCCGGCCCGAGTCTGCAGCGCGCCCCTCAGGCAGGGAGGCGCCGGCCCGAGTCTGCAGCGCACGGTTCTGCTACCCAAGGCAGGCTGGCCGGGGTAGGGGAACTCAGGCCCACCCGACTCCACCGCGTTCCAGCCGCTGGGCCCGGTCAGCGGCGGGAGGCGAAGGTCCTGCCGCTGGGTCAGCGGGGCTGTCCGCGCCCGCTGACCAAACACATCCACCCCATGGTGCAGTTCTGCCCCTGGGCTACTTCCTACCGGGTCTCTCCGGTCCCTCCAGCTCGTCCGGGTATTCCGCTGCTGGCAGCTCCAGCTCCCCCTCTGTGTCGGACTCACGCCGGCCCGGGCTGCAGTCGGGCCCCTCCAGGTCCTCCGGGTATTCAGTGGCTGGCAGTCCTGGTTGCCACAGGCCTTCCTCCCGGTCCGGTTCCTCCTTGCCCAGGGCCTCACCTGGGACAGCAGCAGGATCACGAGGGAGCAGCCTGCGTCTGTCTCCCTCCCTGGTGCTCTCCTCACTGGGCAAAGGGCCCCGCCCTTTGTACTTCCTGCCCCACCCCTCCCCTTCCGGGGACTGGCGGAAGCTTGGCCTGGCCCCGCACACTCAGGCTGAGAGGGTGGCTCTTTACCCTCTGGTTCGGAGGGGAGCCACCCTGGCTCCCTACAGGCACAGTTAAGTCCACAAATGTTGCATGGTAATTATCCAGTGTAGTGTCACTTAGGGGAAAGAGTGTAGTTCTGCTCCCATTTAAATCAAAGGGAGCTTTGCCAGTGACTTCAATGGGGACTGAGGTTAAAATTGGGCCCCACATATTTAACCGGCTTGGGTGGTATAATCATGCTTCTGTTAACTCTGTTGGGAATCTCATATCTAAATTCCCTATCACACAGAACATCTGTCCCTAAAAATGGAAATGCTATATTCCTCCAAGCAGGTTTATATCATGAATCATATTGAAATATAATTTATTTCTAAAGGATGAAGTATCGGATATATTTACTCTATGCTGAAATGCATCATTAACAGATAATTTATCTTGCATAATACTGTGTGGGAAATGAGGTTTTATCCTAATACTGCTGGGCTGTTTTAATAACAATAGACAAATTACAGATCATTCAGTGCCCTGATCATAAAAATATATGTGATAGTTGAAACAAAAATGTCAACGTACAGTTCTGTGTGAGTGGAAACATTTTTGCATTTAAAAGTCATTAGCTCCTGATATGAAATGAGGCAATAATAATTTATATCTCTCCCAAGTTATTTACAGTAACCTTCAAAGAACTAAACCATGTATATTTTCATTGCTTTTGTGTTGCCAGATGAAATTGGACATGAAAAGTAAATTGAAAAGTTATTTAGTGCCAATTGGCTGACTATTTTGGCACAACAGGGTGTGTGTGTCAGCAAATGCCTTTTTAAATAGCTGAAACAGAACACAAAATAATTGTTTGAAATGTATGGTTCATAGATTGCACAATAATCCGCTGAAGTACTAATCTGTTTTTGGTACAAAAACTGATAATATAGCAGCTGAATCTGTAAATTACTACCCTTAATGATCTTTTGCTTTTCTTCTGCTGCTAGAAGATGATACTGAAATTTTGGTTCTATGTTTGAGTTAATATTTAAATCCACATTTTCTGTTTGATATTTTTTTAAAGAGAGGCTCATAAAGAGGGAAATAAAATATATATCCATTTTCACACCAGTAATAATATGTGCTTTCTCCTTCTAATATATGAAGCCAGTTGTGTCAGGAAGGCAGAGCCCTGCAATGGGGGTGGTCTGCTCCCCTCCCAACAAAGTACCAGAAGCAGAATGCATGCCAGATCTTTCAGATCTTTTAAATGCTAATGGTGGGTTAAATGGAATTTTTCCACTGTTTAAGCACAGCAGAGAACTTGTCAGGATTTCTTTTTACTTAATCCTCTGAACCAATGTATGGTGGCTGTAAAGTGATTCCATGAAATAGCAAATTACTATATAAGAACAGTAAAAGAGTCCATATACAACTGTATTATTGATTGAATTAACTTCACTTGCTTTTGTACAGAAAATGGATTTGGTCTTCCTTTCCTGAATTTGAATTAATATGTAAATATGCCAGCATTTCTTAAAGTGACCAGATTTGCAGTTTAAATGCCTGGGATATAAGGCAAGGTCAATCATTCATCTCACCCTCTTCCTTGCTACAAAAGGATTTTTTAGCATCAGGCTGAAAGCAAAAGGTGTATGAGTGACACATTTATATCACAGGAACAAACTGGTGGGAACCACAGGTTCTCTTTTGGTGACAACCCTTTACTTTGTGTTTCTTGTACATATTCAGTCATCTGCTTATTTTAGAGTAAGAAATAGTTGTGTTGTTTGTTTGTTTTTACTGCTGTTGACCCCTGTTAGCACATACACAGCCAGTATAACCTATGGGAAGGTTTGGCTTTGGCCTTGACAACAGCTAATTTCCAGTTTCACAGACACATTCTGTTTCCAGTTATACCTATATCTATCCTCACTATTGACAATGGAGTTGTGCTTGTTAACTACAGGCAGAATCTGGCCAGCAGAGTCTTGCATATGACTCCAACTCATCTTTCAGATCCCAGGCGGAGTGTTACCAGATTTTCCCGTTACTTTGGGGTACGCGCATTTATTAGGGTTACTCTTCTGGGGAGGGGGTTCTGTAATTCTATTAATGTACTGCTTGTGTCATTTGTGTTTTCATATGGAGCTCCCCTCCTCCCTTCTGCAAGTCCCCTCCCACTGGAGCTATCCTGCAGGACCTAGGTTCCCCAGGGCTGGGTTCCTCCAGCCCCATAACCAGATGAACACACACACACATATTAACAGAGCAAGGCTGAGTGGACCGGGTCAAGCAGCACTTTCAAGCTGACCCCTTATATGTCCCTAGACTCCGTGGGCTGGGTCAAGCAGCACTTTCAACCTGCCACCCTCCTATGCCACGGGCACCGCACTGGAATAGAGTAAGCCTGAGCAGGCTGGGTTGAACAGCACTTTCAGGCTGCCACCCTTCTATGCCCCTGGACTCAGCGGACGGGGTCAAGCAGCACTTTCAAGCTGCCACCCTCGTACGTCACAGGTTCAGCATGTCCCTATCCCCACTTTCACGTTACAACTGTACTAGTAGTAACCCACTGGATGAGCAAACCCCACTGTATTTTTGGGCGCTACAGGAATCTGTAGCTTAGGTAAGAGAAGTGTTGCTGCAGAGCAAATGGGGAAGCTAAAAACACAAAAGAATAAAGTTCAGAGAAAGAGAGAAGCAACCAGCTTAACCATAAAAGTTATTTATTGAATAATAGTGATAACTACACAAGGAGAGCCTAAACAAACATAACAGTTACATTATTAAAGGTTACAAAAGTCATATATAGAAAACTATACCTGATCAAACAAGTCAGGGTTAGAAGGTTATACCTGAGGTAGAAAAGAAAAGAGAGAGAGAGAGGGATCTCATCACTCCATGAGGCTTGAACTGGTCCGGGTTCCCAGGTGAGGGTGGTAGCTCAGGGTCCTGAGTGCTGGAGACAGGTAGAGTCCCCAGCATGATCAGTCAGGAGAAGATGAAATCCCACTGGAACGGGTACAGAGTATGGATCCATGCATCAGAACACTTACTTGAACATAGGTAGAGGTTTTTGTAGAGAAACAACAATGGTTCAAGGGAGAACACTAGATTTGTTTATGGGTAAACTGATGACTCAAGGGTTTTCTTTGGGCTAGACAATAGGGGCTGATCACTCCTAGCTATGGGTGGTGTTCCTTCCAGGGAGCTCACAATGCAATTAGACTGCTTCAGTATTTTGGATATCAATCAAAGATTTATTACTAGAATTGGTCTGATAACTGCTGAGCTAGGTGTGTGCAGGCATAGGTTCATTAACATCTGGAGCAGAGATCCCCCAGGATGCAGTGCTTCCCTGCTTTTCTGGTCACAGAGTTCAGTGCCGTTCTTGCCTTGGAATCTCCGTTTTCCATTCTGTATGCTAATGGAGATGCCTCCCTGTCCCATCTTTGATGCAAATGAGGCTAGGGGAGTTGCCTTAATCCTATCACCCTTGTCAGGAAGGGTCTAGGTGTGTCTCCCACTGCCCTTCACTGCTCTTTGCAAGTCTTTTCTCTGATTGGTTTTGGTTCAAGCAGAGGCTGGGGTTGGGGGTGTCCTTCATGAGTCAGGCAGGCTTGATACTGCATCCTGGTTCTCCAAGAACACAGAGCTGGCTGGTATCATGAGTTTGCAGGGCTGGCAGAAAGAAAAGATGTTTTCATATAGATTGAGCAGATTTGTTGTTGGTATAATTATCACACAGTCATTTTTTCCAGAATAGAACCACATTTTCAAGATATGAATTGTGGGAGGGAATGAAGTCTGTTCACCTAAAAATTATATAATTCTGTGACCAGACAAAATTTTACTTCTCTTTCTCCCACCCCTTCACCTTGAAAGGGTGTTGAGATTTTTTGAGTCCCCAAACTAGCACCTCTCTTAAAATTGTGATTGAATGGCAGTGGGAAAGTGGTAAATGAGATGGGGTCTTTTGGGTAGGATGTGGGTGTGTTGGGGCTCATAGCATAATGGCTGTGGAAGATGGTTGTGTTGGGACAATGAGGCATATGGCAGTGGAGAAGGAACAAGAGTTGTTTCCAGGGGTGAGTTGGAATAGTACAGGAGATGGACACATGTCACAAGGATAGTGGGCAGAAGGATGGCTTAAGGGATATGTAACCTGTCATGCAGTGAACATGTAACTTAGGACAATAGGTAGAAGGTCCTCCTCTCACCAATTTTCTGTCTGCCCTCACTGACATGTAACTGGAGGAGGGTGGGATAAAGGGAAAGAGAAGGGTCCTGCAGACAGAGGTGGGTAGTATTAGTGAGTGCACCTGGCACTATACTGACATAGGTAGGGTGGCTGAGCAGTGGCAGCCAAAAAAGGGGCAAAGATTGCTTTGACAGTGAAAAAGAGGCAGATGAGAGAGTGTGCAGAGGCAGAAGGAAAGACAATTAGGAATACACTGGTAGAAGTGGCTGGCTGTTAACTCCATTTATTCCACAAAAAATAGGGTAACCCCTCAAGGCTGGAGTGCTGATTGTATAGCTTTAACATTCCTCTCTGGCAGGAGAGCTCATTGTGTTTTGTGCACATTATCCAGTGTTAATTATTGTACAAGCATTTCCATATAAATTAAACCTGTAGGAAAATGAAAGGGAAAGAATCAGACCCTAGCTTGAGTTAATAGGTACTGCAGTACACAATGGAAGCCGCCTTCTTCTATTCTTACCTATATCAGTATCTTTCTGTATAGTCTTGATCCTGCCTTTGTATTATGTATAATGTACAATCTTTCTTTCTTTAGTGGATAATCGTTGTTATGATTTCAGAGACTTCACTGCATATGGACTCTAATATGTTCTTTAAAGAACAGCATGCTATTGATGGTATACATCTGCCTGAATAGTGTTTACCCTTGCAACATTTTTCTTTCAGTGCAGAAATGACATCTTCATAAAGATTTTCACATTCCTAAACTCCTTTCATTTTAGAGCATAATTTCCCTTCACTGAGGTTTTCCCCTGAAGACTCTTATTTCTTTGGCACATCTCTAGATTTGCACATTGTACTTTGTAAGCTCAAAACCTTTGAAAAAATGTCATTATTATTTTATTATTCTTTTGTTGCCAAATATAGCTCTGTGTTTCGAAGGAACTTGAAAGTAGAACTGGCATTTATATGGTGCAGTATGTAACCATTCTGCGGCTTTGGACTATCTATCATTGTGACCTGAAGATTTGAGATTTAAATTTATTTTATAAAATGAATCTCTCCATTGCTCTAATTGTGTTCACCCTAAAACAAAAACCCCTCAGCCCCAAATCAGCAACATTTACTTAAACTGCTACTTATCCAATTAGCTATTCAGAAAATTAACCAAAAGAAAAAAAATTACCCCTCACCCCTTCCTTGAAGATCTAACCCGGGGGAGGGAAGAGAAAAAGGCACTGCTATGTTTCTGGAAGGCCAAAATACTCTGCCACTTTTTAAACAAGGTGAGAAAGGTGCTAGAGAATTGAGGTCCCCTCACTGACCATACCTCATCAGCGGTATAAAATTATCTGAGATTAATTTACCTGCCACAGGATCACAGAAAAGGATATCGATCAGCATGGAATAATGTACAGACAGAATCAGTCATTGATATCAAGATCTGAATGGATTTCCTAGGCTCTCGAGGTCTAAATATCATAATATCAAAGTTTTGCTGGAACTCTCCTGGATTTAGCAGAATACCAAGCAAAGCTGATGCAATAACAACCAAGAGACTATTTTTTTATTCATCTCAGGAGATTTTTAAATTTGTTTTGAGTGGCATAACCCTTCCTGAATATATTTCAACCAAAGGCCAGTCTTTCTGTATAATACCATTCAATAGATTTCCAGTGGGGCATAATTAAAGGTTGCATCACTGCCCCTAAAGTTCAGATGTAGTGTCCTAGTTCAAAACCGTGCATATATGCACTCGTTTCTCTAATGTATAGAGCATAAATCTATTAATTTATTCCAAAAATTTATATTGTTGAGTTTTTTCATACACTCTGTAGATAAAACCTTACAGTGAGAACTGTGAATGAGGGTCATAGAATCATAGAATCATAGAATATCAGGGTTGGAAGGGACCTCAGGAGGTCATCTAGTCCAACCCCCTGCTCAAAGCAGGACCAATCCCCAATTAAATCATCCCAGCCAGGGCTTTGTCAAGCCTGACCTTAAAAACTTCTAAGGAAGGAGATTCTACCACCTCCCTAGGTAACGCATTCCAGTGTTTCACCACCCTCCTAGTGAAAAAGTTTTTCCTAATATCCAACCTAAACCTCCCCCACTGCAACTTGAGACCATTACTCCTTGTCCTGTCACCTTCTACCACTGAGAATAGTCTAGAACCATCCTCTTTGGAACCACCTCTCAGGTAGTTGAAAGCAGCTATCAAATCCCCCCTCATTCTTCTCTTCTGCAGACTAAACAATCCCAGTTCCCTCAGCCTCTCCTCATAAGTCATGTGTTCCAGACCCCTAATCATTTTTGTTGCCCTTCGCTGGACTCTCTCCAATTTATCCACATCCTTCTTGTAGTGTGGGGCCCAAAACTGGACACAGTACTCCAGATGAGGCCTCACCAATGTCGAATAGAGGGGAACGATCACGTCCCTCGATCTGCTCGCTATGCCCCTACTTATACATCCCAAAATGCCATTAGCCTTCTTGGCAACAAGGGCACACTGCTGACTCATATCCAGCTTCTCGTCCACTGTAACCCCTAGGTCCTTTTCCGCAGAACTGCTGCCTAGCCATTCGGTCCCTAGTCTGTAGCTGTGCATTGGGTTCTTCTGTCCTAAGTGCAGGACCCTGCACTTATCCTTATTGAACCTCATCAGGTTTCTTTTGGCCCAATCCTCCAATTTGTCTAGGTCCCTCTGTATCCTATCTCTGCCCTCCAACGTATCTACCACTCCTCCCAGTTTAGTATCATCCGCAAATTTGCTAAGAGTGCAATCCACACCATCCTCCAGATCATTTATGAAGATATTGAACAAAACCGGCCCCAGGACCGACCCCTGGGGGACTCCACTTGACACCGGCTGCCAACTAGACATGGAGCCATTGATCACTACCCGTTGAGCCCGACAATCTAGCCAACTTTCTACCCACCTTATAGTACATTCATCCGCCCATACTTCTTTAACTTGCTGACAAGAATACTGTGGGAGACCGTGTCAAAAGCTTTGCTAAAGTCAAGAAACAATACATCCACTGCTTTCCCTTCATCCACAGAATCAGTAATCTCAGCATAGAAGGCGATTAGATTAGTCAGGCATGACCTTCCCTTGGTGAATCCATGCTGACTGTTCCTGATCACTTTCCTCTCGTGTAAGTGCTTCAGGATTGATTCCTTGAGGACCTGCTCCATGATTTTTCCGGGGACTGAGGTGAGGCTGACTGGCCTGTAGTTCCCAGGATCCTCCTTCTTCCCTTTTTTAAAGATTGGCACTACATTAGCCTTTTTCCAGTCATCCGGGACTTCCCCCGTTCACCACGAGTTTTCAAAGATAATGGCCAATGCTTCTGCAATCACATCCGCCAATTCCTTTAGCACTCTCGGATGCAACTTGTCCGGCCCCATGGACTTGTGCACGTCCAGCTTTTCTAAATAGTCCCTAACCACCTCTTTCTCCACAGAGGGCTGGCCATCTACTCCCCATGTTGCGATGCCCAGCGCAGCAGTCTGGGAGCTGTCCTTGTTAGTGAAGACAGAGGCAAAAAAAGCATTGAGTACATTAGCTTTTTCCACATCCTCTGTCACTAGGTTGCCTCCCTCATTCAGTAAGGGGCCCACACTTTCCTTGGCTTTCTTCTTGTTGCCAACATACCTGAAGAAACCCTTCTTGTTACTCTTGACATCTCTTGCTAGCTGCAGCTCCAGGTGCGATTTGGCCCTCCTGATTTCATTCCTACATGCCCGAGCAATATTTTTATACTCTTCCCTGGTCATATGTCCAACCTTCCACTTCTTGTAAGCTTCTTTTTTATGTTTAAGATCCGCTAGGATTTCACCATTAAGCCAAGCTGGTCTCCTGCCATATTTACTATTCTTTCAACTCATCGGGATGGTTTGTCCCTGTAACCTCAACAGGGATTCCTTGAAATACAGCCAACTCTCCTGGACTCCTTTCCCCTTCATGTTAGTCCCCCAGGGGATCCTACCCATCCGCTCCCTGAGGGAGTCAAAGTCTGCTTTTCTGAAGTCCAGGGTCCGTATCCTGCTGCTTACCTTTCTTCCCTGTGTCAGGATCCTGAACTCAACCAACTCATGGTCACTGCCTCCCAGATTCCCATCCACTTTTGCTTCCCCCACTAATTCTTCCCTGTTTGTGAGCAGTAGGTCAAGAAAAGCTCCCCCCCAGTTGGCTTGTCTAGCACTTGCACCAGGAAATTGTCCCCTACGCTTTCCAAAAACTTCCTGGATTGTCTATGCACCGCTGTATTGCTCTCCCAGCAAATATCAGGAAAATTAAAGTCACCCATGAGAACCAGGGCGTGCGATCTAGTAGCTTCTGCGAGTTGCCGGAAGAAAGCCTCATCCACCTCATCCCCCTGATCCGGTGGTCTATAGCAGACTCCCACCACTACATCACTCTTATTACTCACACTTCTAAACTTAATCCAGAGACACTCAGGTTTTTCTGCAGTTTCGTACCGGAGCTCTGAGCAGTCATATTGCTCCCTTACATACAGTGCTACTCCCTCACCTTTTCTGCCCTGCCTGTCCTTCCTAAACAGTTTATAACCATCCATGACAGTACTCCAGTCATGTGAGTTATCCCACCAAGTCTCTGTTATTCCAATCACGTCATAATTCCCTGACATCACCAGGACCTCCAGTTCTCCCTGCTTGTTTCCAAGGCTTTGTGCATTCGTATATAAGCACTTGAGAGAACCTGCTGATCGCCCCTCATTCTCAGTATGAGGCAGGAGCCCTCCCATCACAGACGTTCCTGCCTGTGCTTCCTCCCGGTATCCTGTTTTCCCACTTACCTCAGGGCTTTGGTCTCCTTAACCCGGTGAACCTAGTTTAAAGCCCTCCTTACTAGGTTAGCCAGCCTGCTCGCAAAGATGCTCTTCCCTCTCTTCGTAAGATGGAGCCTGTCTCTGCCCAGCACTCCTCCTTCATGGAACACCATCCCATGGTCAAAGAATCCAAAGCCTTCTCTCCGACACCACCTGCGTAGCCATTCATTGACTTCCACGATTCGACGGTCCCTGCCCTGGCCTTTTCCTTCCACGGGGAGGATGGACGAGAACACCACTTGCGCCTCAAACTCCTTTATCCTTCTTCCCAGAGCCACGTAGTCCGCAGTGATCCGCTCAAGGTCATTCTTGGCAGTATCATTGGTGCCCATGTGGAGAAGCAGGAAGGGGTAGCGATCCGAGGGCTTGATGAGTCTCGGCAGTCTCTCCGTCACATCGCGAATCTTAGCCCCTGGCAAGCAGCAGACTTCTCGGTTTTCCCGGTCAGGGCGGCAGATAGATGACTCAGTCCCCCGGAGGAGAGAGTCCCCGACCACCACCACCTGCCTCCTTCTCTTGGGAGTGGTGGTCGTGGAACCCCCAACCTCAGGACATCGCATCTCATGCCTTCCAACCAGCAGAGTCTCCTTCTGCTTTCTCCCCCCAGACGTATCGTCTGGTCCACTCTCCACAATGGTACCTGTGGAGAGAACATGAAAGCGGTTAGTTACCTGTGTCTGCGTTGCTGGAACCCGGACATTCCCCCTTCTTCTTCTGGAGGTCATGTTGGTCTAACCTGACCATTTGATTTAGTGTTTTACTATTTTTGCTTTCTATAGAATTGGTTCATGGCACTCTGAGGAGGATTCCCTAGCATGAATAGGTTATGGAACTTAATTGCATCTCACTCAGAACCAGATTCTGCAACTCTTACTCACATAGAGTAGTCCTGAGTCAATGGGACTATTCACATGGCTGAATACTACTGAACATGATCAAGGGCCACAGAAAATGCTTTGAGAAAATGGGCTCTTCAAAGAATGTAATAGTTATCATCTACAAAGGGCAAAAAGAGAAATTACATAGTAGAGAAATTACTTATTAGTTAAGGAAACAGCATTATGAGCTTTTGAGGATTGCATCATATTTAATAATAAATCTTACATTTGCAGACCAGAATAGATGTGCTCATGTTGGATCACTAAAACCAACACACTCATTCTGATCCCTCAAATCTCTTCTCTTCAATTAAAAAAAATAAAGAGAGTAAAAAATGGGAGATGTGACCTGTTACTTCAATGAGTTTTCTGCTCATGATCGAGTGATACTGCAGGGATGAGCTGCCCCTCTGAGATCTCCAGTTTCTCTGGGCTTTTTCCCAGTGACAGGCCTCTACCTACGCTAGTTCTAGAGTGGAACTCTGCAGTTCACCCTGCTTAGACTGGATTACCAGGCTACTGCACCCCCTATCCCTACTGTACTGTTATGGTTACAGGGTGAGGGGTGGCTTATGTCCCTTTGTAATATCTCATCAGTTCACTCTCTGAGGTGACAGGTTTCACTACCTTCATCTGTCTTTCTGGAACCCTTAGTTATGCCATTCTGAGACTGGAGGTGGTAGCCCCTGTTTCCAACCATGTTAACATAATGGGCCCAATTGTAATTGGTACCTGCAAGTATAGCTGTGTGAATAATGGATATTTCAGTTCATTGGCAATCCCCTATATTCACACCCCCCCCCACACACACACACCCAAAAAAAGTATTGGATTGAACCAAAAACTTTTAGTTTTCAGCAAATCAAAAGGTTGAAAAAATGTGTTTTGTTTTGACAGTTGAAAGTTTTGTTTTGGATTTAGACCATTTTTAAACGTTTGATTGTTTTTAATACAATTAAAGAAAGTTTTGAAATGAAAAGTCATTTCAAATGGAAAAATCAAAATATTCTATATTTTTTAAATAATGAAACAATTCATTTGGGGAGGGGATTTTTTAAGAAAGTTTTTTAATGAAACAATTCACTGAAATGGACACAAATTCATGAAATATTTCAGTGTCACCGAATCTACAATGTCACACACAACTCTGATCTCCCATGATTTCATGGAAACAGCATTCCGTAAAAGGAATTTCTAGACCTACTTTAGGAATGGCGGTGTTTTTTAGATCTGTCTCAATTTTTCCCTTGTGTGCAAAGGGATTTTCTTTTAATTTTCAGATTGATGGAATAGAATCCTATCAGAAAAGTATGGAACTTTATTTATAAAGAGATTTATTCCTAGATCATGCCTAGTGGAATCATTTACTTTTGAATGTGTGTTTTCACTTCTAGTTATCACTTACTTTATGCTATAACATTGGTTCTACATAGTGAAATACTAGTGATTAATGATCAATTTATACTCTTAACTCATTTTTATATGCAACATGCACTCTTGCATTAAGCCCCCTTTTAAAAATTCTTCTATAACAGCTAAAAACGTATATTCTTGAATAAAAGCAGGGTTTTCTTGTCTGAAACTTTCATTTCTATCAAAATTAAAGCATAAATCAGTTTCACTCAAAGTTTGTATCCTTTTTCTTCCCTACATTATTTCTTCTTTTTCTTATCTCCTTTTTCTTCTGTCCAATAAGAGTCTGGCTTAGCCAGCCAGGATTGTCTATTTTGCAACACCAATGTAAGCCTGTGACCTGAAAGGCAATGCATTAATCAGTGCCACAAGTTTGCCATGTCTCAAGAGTGGCTAATAAAACCATGCGCTGTGCCTGAGTTTTTCCAGCAGTGTGATTGCAAGTGCAATTCAACACCAGAGATAGAAGCTTCATTTTCCATCTTTGCTATTCTTTTCTCTCTCTCCTTTTGTGTGTGTGTATCTAATTTTGTCATCTTAAAAAAAGGTGGGGGGGGGGATCAGACTTCAAGCAATGACAGCAATAACAACGGCTCCAACGCATTTCAACTAAGTTCTTTCCCACCCAGAAAGTACAGTTATTACCATCTTTAATACCATCTAAAAGACTGTCAAACTTGGGGGGTTTGTTCCTTTAAAGCTAAAGGGAACAAGGGATGTTGTTAAATTAAAAGAGCCTTATTTAATACTTCACATTTCAAATGCTTTAACTATTTTTCCTTTTTCATGGCATTTACCACGGTACTAAGCATGCTGAGGTCTCTGTGTGCCAAACCTTGTTTAGAATTCTTTAATGCTGAACACTTGCAGGGTCATTTTAACACCTTTAACTCATTGGGCCCATGTTATTCTGTATAAATTAATACAACGGTATCTCCTTCCAGTTCCCAGAACAGCTTATATCCCATTGAAAGCTACACTGAAGCTCACAGTCTTCTATCGGGCAGGTACCTGATGGCAGGTGGATAGCTTTGAAGACTATAAGAAAAGGAGTACTTGTGGCACCTTAGAGACTAACCAATTTATTTGAGCATAAGCTGTCGTGAGCTACAGCTCACTTCATCGGATGCATACTGTGGAAAGTGTAGAAGATCTTTTCATACACACAAAGCATGAAAAAATACCTCCCCCCACCCCACTCTCCTGCTGGTAATAGCTTATCTAAAGTGATCACTCTCCTTACAATGTGTATGATAATCAAGTTGGGCCATTTCCAGCACAAATCCAGGTTTTCTCACACCCCCCCCCACACACAAACCCACTCTCCTGTTGGTAATAGCTTATCTAAAGTGACCACTCTCCTTACAATGTGCATGATAATCAAGATGGGCCATTTCCAGCACAAATCCAGGGTTTAACAAGAACGTCCGAGGAGGGGGGTGGATAGGAAAAAACAAGGGGAAATAGGTTACCTTACATAATGACTTAGCCACTCCCAGTCTCTATTCTAGCCTAAGTTAATTGTATCCAATTTGCAAATGAATTCCAATTCAACAGTTTCTCGCTGGAGTCTGTATTTGAAGTTTTTTTGTTGTAATATTGCAACTTTCATGTCTTTAATCACGTGACCAGAGAGATTGAAGTGTTCTCTGACTGGTTTATAAATGTTATAATTCTTGTTATAATCCATTACAATCTACATACCACACAGACTATGCTGACAGCTTGTGCCACACGCTCTCAAAGAAACTGCGGAACCACCTGATCAACATCCTCTACAGCAAACAGGGAAAGATTAAGAACTAGCTCTCAAAAATGGATACTCTCATAAAAAACCAACCTTCCACACAAACTTCCTCGTGGCTGGACTTTACTAAAACTAGACAAGCCATTTACAACACACACTTTGCTTCTCTACAAAAGAAAAAGGACACTAAACTTTCTAAACTACTACATGCCACAAGGGGCCACAGCAATGGTTCCCTCAACCCACCCAGCAATATTGTTAACCTATCCAACTATACTCTCAGCCCAGCAGAAGCAGCTGTCCTGTCTCGGGGCCTCTCCTTCTGCCCCTCCACCCCCACGAACATGATACAGTTCTGTGGTGACCTAGAATCCTATTTTCGACGTCTCCGACTCAAGGAATATTTCCAACATACCTCTGAACAACATACTAATCCACAGAGACTTCCCTACCAACACTACAAAAAGAAGGATTCTAGGTGGACTCCTCCTGAAGGTCAAAACAGCAGACTGGACTTCTACACAGAGTGCTTCCGCAGACGTGCACGGGCTGAAATTGTGGAAAAGCAGCATCGCTTGCCCCATAACCTCAGCCGTGCGGAACACAATGCCATCCACAGCCTCAGAAACAACTCTGACATCATAATCAAAAAGGCTGACAAAGGAGGTGCTGTTGTCATCATGAATAGGTCGGATATGAACAAGAGGCTGCTCGGCAGCTCTCCAACACCACTTTCTACAAGCCATTACCCTATGATCCCACTGAGAGTTACCAAAAGCAACTACAGCATTTGCTCAAGAAACTTCCTGAAAAAGCACAAGATCAAATCCGCACAGACACACGCCTGGAACCCCGACCTGGGATATTCTATCTACTACCCAAGATCCATAAACCTGGAAATCCTGGGCGCCCCATCATCTCAGGCATTGGCACCCTGACAGCAGGATTGTCTGGCTATGTAGACTCCCTCCTCAGGCCCTACGCTACCAGCACTCCCAGCTACCTTCGAGACACCACTCACTTCCTGAGGAAACTACAGTCCATCGGTGATCTTCCTGATAACACCATCCTGACCACTATGGATGTAGAAGCCCTCTACACCAACATTCCACACAAAGATGGACTACAAGCCGTCAAGAACACTATCCCCGATAATGTCACAGCTAACCTGGTGGCTGAACTTTGTGACTTTGTCCTTACCCATAACTATTTTACCAGGCTGAGGTTGATGGTGGGATGGAAATTGTTGAAATCATGGTGGAATTCCTCAAGGGCTTCTTTTCCATGGGTCCAGATGATGAAGATGTCATCAATATAGCGCAAGTAGAGTAGGGGCGTTAGGGGACGAGAGCTGAGGAAGCGTTGTTCTAAGTCAGCCATAAAAATGTTGGCATACTGTGGGGCCATGCGGATACACATTGTAAGGAGAGTGATCACTTTAGATAAGCTATTACCAGCAGGAGAGTGGGGTGGGGGGAGGTATTTTTTCATGCTTTGTGTGTATGAAAAGATCTTCTACACTTTCCACAGTATGCATCCGATGAAGTGAGCTGTAGCTCACGACAGCTTATGCTCAAATAAATTGGTTAGTCTCTAAGGTGCCACAAGTACTCCTTTTCTTTTTGCGAATACAGACTAACACGGCTGTTACTTTGAAGACTATGTTTAGTTTTATTTTCACGTTTCTTTTTGCCTTTTCTTATACTCTCTTTCTTTACCCCTCCCCCCAGCTTCTGTCTACTTGCATAGACAAAACTTAATTTACATCAGTATTAAACATCTCAGATGGAAAGGGCCCATCTATGTTTTCCTTCTATGTCTCTTTATACATTCTAAACATCCTTTACAGGACTCCCACTGACTTCAGTGGAGACCAGTGGATTTCACTCCATAGGAGGGAGGGGCAAAGAGGATGAGTGCTACTACTTGCTGAAGTTATGTGGATCTTGAGGGTTTACCTGCTTTGGGGTTTTGATCTGTTTAATTGTTATCTTTGTTGTCACCAGTAGTACCATTTGACTTCTTCTGTGCTTTTTTCAACCTTCTTTCACCCACTAAAACATGGGTACGCTCTCCCCCCTCCCCCACATGCTCACATACACTTTTAAGAGTTCCCAGGAATTCTGACTAAGATGTGAGCACCTTTGATAGGCTAAATAGTAATCTGAGGCATACATTAAGGTGCTATGGGTGATTCAGAACACGGACAGACAGGAGAATTTGAAGGAGACCTATGCCACACCCACCTTTTGGGGGTTTTTCTATCTAAGCCCTTCACAGGAAATAAAATTTAAATATAAATATTGATACATCTTTGACCATATTTTTTCTTTCATGAATCCTTCAGCATAGTTCCCTTTGACTGACTGACTTAATTATCACATCTATAATGTTTTAATACATTGTGAGTAACACATGTCTGGGTTCTTCCTTACTGTTTCATGGATATAATCCTATCAGAGGAACTGTCATGGTTTAAGCCTACTAGTCCAGATAATATGACGGACTAGGTGTTATAGAACAGCAGTGAAGGTGCTTTCATCTCTTTGCCGTGGTGTATGATGTTACACAGATTGCTGATACTGCATTTTGAAATATTAAAGTGCAGTTCTATACTGAAAAGAGATTTTCGAATAAAGGCACGGTGGGGCTCCCTGTTATAGTCTCTGTCACCGGGTGGCAGTGTCTAGGATCCTGCAGAGGAGGAATGCATGCAGAGCCACTCTGAGGTGCTAGATCTCTGCATAAAGATATAATCAGTGGCTCATGCTGGCATGTAGATCAAGGAGTCTCTCTCAAGGGACAGAGGAAACTAGGTTTTGAGACAGAGGAGGCACTACAGGGAAACCCTTAGAACAGCCTCACTGGAACAATACAGACTGAAGTTTATATTTTGCTAATGATGGTGTTTGCATTGCAAATAAAGCCAAACACTAGGAAAGGGGCAAGTTTGAATGGTGTTTTTAATGTGCATGTGTTCTGTTGCAGTACTGTGGGAACTTCACCTGCATATGGTTTCTCAATTCATTGATGTGCTCAGTTTACAAGTAAAAATATTTTTTTCTAACTGCTAAATCTGCAAACTCAGCCTAGTCTCTGAGAGATGCTGAGTATTCCCTCACCACAGTGCAGGCATTTTTGTACAGTGATGAGTACTAATGTGTCATCTCGGAGCATACTGATGCTGAAAGTGATGATAAACTCATCACTTGACTGATTTAACCTTCCGTATGCTGATGCAACCATCTCCCCACGTTCTTACAGCTTCTCCTGCCCACCTTCTTCTACTAATTCTAATAATTTCCCAATGTACTGTGACACTAGATATTTGCTAAGAATTAGTTTGATTCTGGCCATTGATTGACCACAGAGAGAAACAAGACACACCCCTCCCACTTCTGCAGCCCTGTACGAGCTGCTCACAGTTGCTACCCTTGCTCTTCCACTGCTCGGAGAAGTGCAAGGACTGATTCCTAAAGCACCCCAATGGGAGAGAGACTGGCATGCTAGAGGAAGCGTTCTATGCTACCCTAATGGCTGAGCTATCTCTTGTGCTCTGCTAGGGTTGGGGCGCACTCTTCCTCATCCCCCTACACAGGACTTGTGGCTAAATGCCACAGTAAATTCCAACAGCCTTGTTGTACAACTGCCGCTCCAATGGTGGTTGAGCATGTAATGAAGTAGCTATTTTTGAAAAATGTCATGGTGTCAAATATTTTTTTCCCAAAGTTCAAACCTTGAAAGATTCCCAAGTATCTGTTCTCTTTAAAGTTAGCTCACAGCTGCCTGCGCTATTTAAACATTAACAAAACAGTATTGCCCAGTAATGCAAATGCTTTTTGTCCAGTCTTGAGGATATAAATGCAAAGAGCACCCAATGGCTTTGAATTAATTGTACATCTTGATAAAATGCTTTATTTAAATTTCCTACCAGAAATATTCAAGTTACAGTTGTAATTTACTTCAGAAGCTGCAAATGTAATTTGTTTTTTTTACATTATTGAGGAGTGGTTAATTAAAATTATATAGATATTTATTTTCTCTTTCTAAATTGCCTGAAACGATTTATTATTATGGTATGTTTTTACAGCACTATGTTTTTATTGCTTTATGCTGCACATGTTGAGTTTTAATAGTTGCATCCTTCATTCCATTAATTTCAAATTAAATATTAAATTGCAATGAAAGTTCAATCATAGCTTCTAAAGCGTAAAAAATAAGCCTTCATCTTCACTTTCTAAAATGAAGGTGATGATGGAATACAGACTAGAGAGGGGAAAAAATCTGTTCTGTCTTTAAAATCCTTGCTATTATGCATAAGATTATCTGGTAATTGTGTTCTCTGTGTACATTTCCTGTGTTAAAGGAGTTAGTTTTAATATGGTTACTTATTAAGAATAATATAGCCATTAGTGATCTGTAATGCTGCATCTTAAGTGGTCTGTAATGCTGTATTTTACTAACACTCAGCAAAGTCCTGATCCTTTTGCCAGTGATGTCAATGGGAGTTTTGCTCTTAACTTTAGTGGGAATAGGACCAGCCCTAATCCATTTATTGTTTTTGTTAAAAATCCCTATTTTCAGTGGTTATTTTTTTTAAGTTGCTGCAGCATCTCCTTTCTCAAGGTTTGTTTATAGGAATCTTACAATATGTGTTTCCCTGTTAACTTTTAAGGGCTTGATCATCCAAATACTTGAGCACATTAGTACACTTACTTATCTGAGCACTCAAAGTTCTACATCCTGGAATCATAAAACACAAAGGGTGTCAAAGAATCAAAGGTTGTAAAAGTTATAAAAGAAGAGATGATATATCCAAGAGTCTTTCAACATGAAGACAAAAACCTTAGCCTAATTCATAGCCCATTTAAGTCAATGGGAGTCTTTCCATTGAGTTCAATGAGGTTTGGATCACACCCTTAATCTCTGCACAGGTCACTCACTGAAGCTTTATATGCCACAGAAAGCAAGTGGCTTATTCTCATGTTGAATGTCAGCATGCAGGAAAAGAAGTCCAAGCATATCCCAGATATTTACACCATTCAACCTGATCCTTATATGTGTTTTGATGCCTTAAGCAGCCTAGTGAGTAATATGCAATGATAGGAAGTATTAAAATCCAAGGGTGAAATTCTGGATCCATTGAAGTCAGTGACAGCTCTCCCATTGACGTCAGTAGGGCCAGTGTAGAAGGAGCTAGGAAATGTATAGAAAACAGGAGAGACAACAATCAACAATTCTTCTAAAAGGCGGAAAGCGAGGAACAAGAAGCAGCTAATGTACCATAGCATTGAAAGGGATTGACTACTTAAAGATCTCAGGCTCAACATATGACCCAAATTGTACTAGCACTAAAGAAGAGGAGAGGGAATCGAATAAGAGATCACAAGGTTGTTAACAGTTTGCAGTAGAGCTGGTCGCATATACAAATATATCAGTTGATAAAGAAGCACTGCAGTAGGATGTTAGATAACTCATTTTATGTTTGTCTTCACTGCTTAAAACAAGTGTGTTTTTTAGCACAGGATTACTAATGTGTTAGCTGTCCAGATGTAACAGCCTAGTGGAGACAAGACATCTGTAGTTTTACCACGTGATAAACCAGTTGAGGATGGCCAGGATGTTGACCTCGCCTAGCTACCTCAAGATATAAACTACCAGTGTTTTGTCTCTACTAGGATTTTATAGTGAGATAACTGTGTGTTGTTTATGTTGCTCTGACTCCTCCCATCTTCCCTTTTTTTTGCAGTGAAGACACACCCTTTATGGTGAGAGCTGAATTCTGTTTTTAATTATGGTCCCTGGGCTCAGGGAAACATTTTGGACTCCGTGCTCCCCTGAATATATAGCAGCTCTCCCACTGATCACAATGGGAGATTTTAATCAAGATCAAATATGGCTTTTATCGAGTAATTAATCTTCTAGTTATTTATTTGCTTGATACCTTAGGCCTAGGATGCGCAGTTTGTTGTACTTGTTTAATTATTTCAGTTAGGGATGTAATTGTTTTAAGGAAAATAGTAATACAAGAATAACCTCTGGTCTAGATGCATTTCTACTGTATCAAAAAGCTAAACTCATATAAGAAGATTCCCCTTCCTATATGGGAATACCTATGGTGGTATAAAGCATCTATATATTAGTATAGCTGTGTTCACTCTCAGAGGTTGTATTGCTTTAACCATTCTCGTATAGTTATATTGGTACAACTTTTCTAGGCCTTATTTTATACGTATTCAGTATCTCTTAATAAAAATGATATGTTTCTCTCTAGGACCAGCATTATTTCTGCCATACATTTCTATTCCTTCCCCATTCTCTGTTCTCTGCTTCCCTGTCTTTTCTATCTTCCTTCTGTATTTCCTATCCTGCAGCAAGTTTCAGTTCCCACAATCCAGAGGTTTCAATCACAATCCTTCCCCGAACCCGTCCACTAAAAGGATCAGCAATTAAATAGATTGAGTCATCATTGACTATAGAATTAGTATCCCAGTGAGATTAATGGGGGGCAGTGGGTTTCACATCTTTGAGTCATTTTTTAAGGCTTTCTGAAGATTCAGTCAGAACACTGCATTTGTTCTCTCTATCTACATTCAATTTTTTTTCATCACTACGAATGCTACAAATTTAGGGGGTTTTTTGTTTGTTTTTTAATGGAAGCTTAGATTCTTAGATTCTGCATTGGGATTTCAGCCAACAGTATAGCCTATTGTCAACACTGTCTATACCACTGCAGCATAATTTTGTAACCAGGCTAAGTTACACTGGTACAAGTCATTCCATGACAGTGTAGATAGTATCTACACCAGCAGGTTACACTTGTGCAGTTATTGAATTGAACACAAATCCTAAATATGCTATCCAAATGATAAAAACCCATCAAATGGCCCTGGTATTTGACATTCCTGCAGTGGGGAACAATGGGCTCAATAATAAATGATGAAAATTAAATTAGTGATGATTCAAATGACTGAGATATTGAACTCTTTAAAAATTTGTCTGCACAAAGACAAACAAACAAGCAAAAAGCCCATAACACAAGACAAAACTAGGAAGTAAGGAAGACATAGAAAACATTGCTACTTATTTAAGAATAGGCTCAGAAACATAGAAATTGGCTGTTCTGGCCGAGGTTCTCACATCAATAATGAATAAAGCACTAAGCGTGGTTTGGTTGTAAAAAAGCTCTCATTGAAAATATGGCGGGCAGCTCTTAAATAACTGTGTTGAAAAAAAAGTGTAATCTAATGAACTATGGCTGCATGGACACGGACATCACAGTCATGAGTGAGGATTATAGCTGGGGTATTCAGCGTCAAAAATACATGCCTTTACCATTCGATCTAAAGAAGAAAGAGGCAGATTGTATATGTGGTCGGTTGGGCAAGCCAATAGAGGGTGTATAAATGGTGCTTTTATTGGTCTTTTCCAGAGGCTTTGTAGAAAAAAGCAGTCAGGAAATAAAAATAAATGCATAAATAAACTAATAAGGGGAATGAATGAAAGACTCAGAAGCATAAGTTAATTTGAATTTACAAAAAAATCAGCAATAGCTCAAGCATAAATCAGATTGCAGATAATAATTTAGTGTCTGAGTTTGGGAGATCCATATTTTCTTTCCCTTTGATATATGTATTTATTATCTTGACTGTGTGATATTCTTTTTCATGCAGAGCCAGCCGCTATCATTTTACCTTAGTTATTTTAAATTGGTGGTGATGCTTTAGACTCAAAGAGTCTCTAGTGCAAAGTAACTCATCATGTCTATCAATCCAGTTTGAAACGTGAATCTATACCTGGAAATGAACATTTTCAAATTCTCTAAAAAACCCAAACAAGTTAAAGCAAATTAAGGGGAAAAAAAACATGATCAGGAGGGTCCATATGGTGCTCGTAACAGTTAAAATCAATGTTCTGCTTTACTGTACTGTATGTCTGCTAGATGTAGGTATTAAGTCCACAGGCTCAGGCTCCATGCCAAATTCAAATAATGTTCCTAAGCGTTTTATTTTAAGCTGCTTCTCTTGGAAATGACAAATCGGTCGATTACAATCTTGGTGAGCCATTTATTTTTGTATCTGTATTTGTATCTTCCCTCTTGTTTGTTTGCCTCTCTTACATTTTTATGAACATGAGTTAAGAGAACCCCCAATACACCTACTGAGAGAACCCCCGATAAACCTACGTACAGTAGAACCTCCGAGTTACGAACACCTTGGGGATGGAGGTTATTCTTAACTCTGAAATGTTCATAACTCTGAACAAAATGTTATGGTTGTTCTTTCAAAAGTTTACAAGTGAACATACACTTAACACAGGTTTGAAACTTTACTATGCAGAAGAAAAGTGCTACTTTTCCTTTATTTTTCTAGTAGTTTATGTTTAACACATTACTGTACTGTATTTGCTTCTTCTTTTTTTTTTTTTTTTTCTTTTTTTGGTCTCTGGTGCTGCCTGTTTGCATACTTCTGGTTCCAAATGACGTGTGTGGTTGACTGGTCAGTTCATAACTTTGGTGTTCGTAAGTTTGAGGTTCTACTGTATCGTATACCTTCAAGCTGATTAAATATGCAAAGGAAGATATGATAACAAGGAATTTAGTTAGAATAATTGGTGAAGAAGTTCAAAAGCTCATGCAGATGTTTCTGGAAGGATAGTCACTTATCATAGCAATGCTGTTTAACCTGCAGGATATGGTTGAAATGGAGACTCATTGAGCAGAAACTTGCTATCTGTCCCAGAAGTGTTTTCCCCCTATTTATAATGTTTCAGTCATTCAGTCAAGAAGTAGAAACTACACCATATGATTTAGTTGATGATTCATAAACTTGTAGACTTTAAGGTCAGAAGGGTCTATTGTGATCATCTAGTCCAGGAGTGGGCAAACTTTTTGGCCCTAGGGCCACATCGGGTACAGAAATTGTATGGAGGGCCAGGTAGGGAAGGCTGGGGGAGGCTATGCCTCCCAAAACAGTAAGGCGTGGCCTGGCCCCTGCCCCCATCCAGCCCCCCGGAAACCCCACCCCCATCCAACCCCCCCCCCCCCGACTGCCCCCCAGGACTCCTGCATCCTATCCAAAAACCCCTGCTCTCTGCCCCGTGACCATCCCCATGGGACACTCGTCCCCTATCCAACCCTCCCTGCTCTCCCCACCCCACGTTACCTATGGGGTGGGGAAAAGGGGGGCTCAGTCCTTTCCCTGTGTGTTTCCCCTGCTCATTTGGCTGCTCTCCCTGGCAGTCAGGCAGGGCTCGCTCCCTGGCTGGGCTTGGCTGCTGGGGACAGGGGCCAAGCATGCTGCGGGTGGAGGGGGGCCCTGGCTTGCTCTGCCCCTGCCCCCGGCAGCAGGGCCCAGGCCCCTTAACCATCGCCCTGCAACACCCCCTGCTCCTCGCCCCCACGCCCTGGAACTCCCCTGCTCCCCGTCCCCTGACCGCACCGCCTTGGAGCTCCATGGTGGCGCTATAGCCGTGCCGCCTGGCCGGAGCTGCAGCCACACTGCCCAGGCACTGGGGGAACTGTGACTGCGAGGGAGGGAGGGGAACAGAAGGGGAGGGGCCGGGGTTAGCCTCCACCCCGCTCACCGCGCTGCCGGGGAGTTGTGCTGGCTCCTCCGCAAGCCTGTCCTGACACCACTCTCTGGCAGGAGCTCAGGGGCCAGAGGGAAGGGTCCTGCAGGCCGGATGTGGCCTGTGGGCCATAGTTTGCCCCCCTCTGATCTAGTCAGACCTCCTGCACATTGGACAATGGGTTTTTGGCTTCTGGGAAGCATGGTTGACTCAGGGCTCCAGGGCAAGTTGAAGCTTGCTCACTCTGTTTCTCCCCTCTGAAAGTAATCTGGCTCTCGGTTCCTCATCTGTCCCTCAGGCACAGAACCTGGAGAGAGAAATCATAGAATTATAGAAATGTAGGGTTGGTAGTTTCCCATCCAAATACTCACCTGTGCTGAGTCTGCTAGTGTGTGAGATCCCATATGATCACACCAAAAGGTTGTATCTCAGTAAATGGAGACATTCCATTTTCGAAATGAGCCCATGTAGCCTCACAATGTTCCCTCCCAAGCAACTCCCATGCACCAGGCCCATATTTCTATACACACCTAATGAGTTTGTTTGGGGTTAGCAATAAATCTGTCCTCTTTATCTGACTTCTGTAGCATGAATCAGGTTGCCAGAGCTCAGAATGTGAATCAATTCCATTCCATTCAGGATCACCACCTAGAATGTTCTCAGTTTTGCACATTAACAATATCACTTTTGATTGTGGAGAGGAAGTGTGGGATATACATTCAAAATTAATTATCAAAAAAATTGAAGCATTTTCAGAATTTTTAAAGATAAAATAAGAAAGACTATAGATTATCCAGAATATCCCTATGTTTGCACAAGCAACAATACAAAACTAAATTGGTTGTCTATACAGACCACAATCTGCCATGTACAATATACAGTATAAGTGAATTACCACAGAATGATTCATGATAAAATGCTTTGATTCTCTGATAGTCAGTTTTGCATGTACAGTCCACATACCATTAGAAAATTAGTAACCTCTGCTTTTGTCTTTGCACCATTTGCAGTGGGGGATAGATACAGTTAATCAGGGGATTCAAATATTTGTGAACCCCCTTGCACAGAGGTTTTTGACCAGGAGTTATGACCACAGTGTCCTTCCCATATGGTTTTATGGGAGAGGGGCTTTGAGGTGTTGCCAGTATAGAAAAAGTTGAAACCCATTATACTAACCCTTTGTGCTAGGATGGAGGGAGCCCCAGTGAATCACAGCCTCATGGTCTGCCAGAAGTTCTCTGTAACACTTCCCAGACTCATTCTCCTCCACACACAGAGGAATCCTGCTGCTTCTGCAAATTCAGGGCCTTTTGTGTCTACCAGGAGTGGGGGGAGAGGGAAAGAAAGGGGAGCTGGGGCAGGATTTGGCTCTATGTGTTAGTTTCAATGCTTTTCATGCACTTCAGTCAGCAAGGGTGGGGGGGAGTTCCTTTTAAATATATGCTTAAACAAGGCACACACCATTTACAATATTTTGGTCCGGAGGCAAGAGGTGCCTGTGATACATGGAGTGACATAATCTGGTTTCAGAGGAAACCTTACATACTGTAATGCTCGCCAACCAGGAGAGTTCTGTGGAGGCAGGTGGTAGTTACAAGGGCTTAGGATAACTGGGAAGCATACGTGCCTTTCTCAGACAAGAAAATATAGAAGAAGCCTGATTCTTATAAATGGCAATAGGCATATATAGTCTTCATTTTCATAGCATGGCTATCCAGTATTAGGGCTTGATGCTGCAACATGTTGAGCATGTTGACCCTGAGCCAGCAAAGCATTTAAATACCTGCTTACCTTGAAGCATGTGGCTGGTTCCGCTCAAGTCAACAAAGAGCTGTTGAGGTCAATGGGACTATTCCCGTGTTGAAAGTTAAACGCAGGCTAAAGTGCTTTGCTGGATTGGAGCCAGAGTGCTCAGCTCCTTGCGGGATTGAGCCTGAAATGAAACACTCAGCACCTTTTGAATTAAAGTGATTGATTTTAATGTAAGTCATGTTTTAATAAAAAGAGCAAATAGGCATTAACTCTCCAAATACTAAAAGAAGGGGGGGGGAGCCCTGATCCTGGAATTGGATCCTCTAGCCTCCACCACTCTGCGTGTGCAGAAGTCTAGAACCCTACACAGGTGCAGAAGTCCATTCCTCCAGCTCTGATTGCCCAATCTGAGCCATGGTGAATCTCACAAATAGGGGGTCAAATTCAGTCTTGCTGCAAGCAGATGCCTCTCCGTTGACTTAAATGGAGTGTTCACCTGCTTACATCAGGTCCGAATCTGGCCCAGAATGCCTTATATGGAATTGTGGTATTAAAGTTGTATGGCTCCTCTGAACTCTAAGTAATAATAGACTAGAAAACAAAACTTGGCCACCTGCCATGTTTACCTCACTGAATAAGCTAATAGTACCCTAAAATAATGCATTTTAAAAAAACTCAGAAGAATAATTTAAATAAATGCAGTGTCACAAGCTTCCTGCTTCAGGAAATTCTTCTGTCTTGGTGCTGGGCCCTGGAGAAAGTAGTTTAATTAAAAAGTAATTTTTTCTGTCAGTCTTCTGAGTCCTCAAAAGATAAACAGCTGCTAGTTTTCTATTCCAAACATGAAATGTTACTGTTAGTTTCTTATTTGTCTCTGTGCCCTACAGGAGTGATTTGTACATCTCACAAGGAATCTGAGTGGAACAGATCTGTTGGTGTAATCCTGCTGCTTTGTAGTTTTTGTCGCGTTTAATTGACTATTGTGGAGTAACGATTCAGTAAGCACTAGGTGTTTGCCAGCAAATGTTCATAATTCTTGATCTTTGCTTAATTTGAAATTCCAGTCACATTATACATCATTAGCTTCTTAATATGATAAGCTACTTTTATATATTTTATTAGCATTTGTCCTTTAACAGCTCAGCAATACTTAAAGTGACTACAAATTACTGCAGCCATATACGCTTTTTAATCTTACACATAAAGTCCTCTAGGTCTCTATTATAATAACTGTTTCACCTTTTTCAAAGGATATACACACTAAAATGGGTCAGTGCCTTGTAGAGCAAATTATCGCCTATTTTCATCAATGTGGACCTCACTAATCTAGAGGAGAAATCATTCCATGATCCATCTTTCAGACACACATGGAATTAGGGCATTTGCAGCATCTGGGTGCCAGTGTTTACTAAAAGATGACTGGCTGAAATGAATTGATGTGTCATCTACTACAGATTTCTGATATGTAAATAAAAATATGCAATCATTGATCATGAGTGTAGAGGCTGCAGTATGTGCTTAGACTAAACAATAGGCATCCAGTGAAGGTAGGCTGTGTATAAAAGCCGAAAGGATTTGTACATCCAATTATGACTTTTATTGACACTCATTAAAAAATGAATCAGAAAGAGATGCCATTGGAACCAGAATAATTATGTCCTAGTTAGTCCCCAGAGAATAACGGTTTCTTGTTAATGTTACTATCTGCACTTTTTAACTATACAGTTTTCAATATTTTCTGAATATTACATTATATCTTCAAAACCTGCAGAATGTGACAATACCAGTATATTTCCTTAATGATTTATATAGCTGTTATAGAGTCTATGCTATTTCTTCTTCCCTAAGCATTATGACTTAATTAAGATATTGTTTGTGTGTCCTTTATATAGTCAGAGCATAAAAACAACCCTTCTGTTAATGAGAGGTTTCAGAGTAGCAGCCGTGTTAGTCTGTATTCGCAAAAAGAAAAGGAGTACTTGTGGCACCTCAGAGACTAACAAATTTATTTGAGCATAAGCTTTCGTCCGATGAAGTGAGCTGTAGCTCATGAAAGCTTATGCTCAAATAAATTTGTTAGTCTCTAAGGTGCCACAAGTACTCCTTTTCCTTCTGTTAATGTAATGTTAAGGTCACACAGTTAAAATCAGGGAATGCAGAAGTGCAACCACTAGGGGTAGAAACACTTTTTCTTAAACAAAAGCTGAGAATTACACATAATCATGAACCTAGGAGGTTGTGGTTTAAGGCAGACAGCAAATATCATGAGATTAAATGATAAAATCACAAGAGCTGGCAATGCGGGAACAGTTAGAGCAGAGGTAGAGGGATATCAATCCAAGGTCTCCACATGCCACATCACCAATGTGCCCCTCATCCCTGTCTCTGTGTCATTGCAATACTCATATGCACTGTTACAGCTATGTAACTATTGTAAACATGAAACTAACAAAGGTTAGGAAGTCAATATACTGTGGTTGGAGCAAGCTTAATGTGGTTAGGAATACGTTTTCAGCACCCATAGGTTTTTCTGGCACTCCTTTTATTGATTGTGCTCTGGAACTCCTTGGCATTGTTCTCAAAATTTACACCTTTCTTGCTTTATTCTGCTGAATCATGAAGATCTGAGGATGAGGGAAAGTTTGTTGGTTAAGATACATTGAGGGCTACTTAAGGTTTATCCATAATAAACTAACAGAAAATTGAATTTGGTAAGTATTGATTGCTGAGAAAAATGAACTGCAATATTTTCTATTTCTATACTGCTTTACACCCCAGGATCTCAGTGTGACATTACCTAGGGTACAATCTGCACTGATGAACAGCTGTATCCCCTCAGGTCTCCTACCTGGGGTGCCTTTTACACTGCTTTGCTGTAAGAGCCGCCACTCCTGGCCATGTCTACACTACACAGTTAGGTTGACTTAAGTTACATTGACAATCATAAACTGCTGTAATTACATTGCTTGTGCGTGTTCACGCAACACTCCTTGTGTCAGCGGAGCGTGTCCACAGTTGGTGCTCTAGCCCTGACAAAGAGAGCAGTGCATCATGGGTAGCTATTCCATTGTGCGAATCGCCACCTTCTCCCACTAGGAGTTCTAGGAATGGATCGCAGTGGATCATGGGGGGAGGGGACAGTTTTCTCTGTCCCATAATGCCAAGGGCTTCTGACTGCATTTCACATGGTTTTTCAACTTCCCCTATAAACTTCGCGACTGCCATCTCTCCATAAAAGCATGGATCCTGTACTGTTCACCAGTCTTCTGATGAGTGTTAATGCAACTGAACCTGTAGTATTTCATGAGCTTCGAATCTGAACAGGAATCTGTGCTGCCTTCCCTGTTGTGTGCCATGGAAAGAAACCATTCAAGGTGGATGTTGGCATTCCTGGAGCAGCTGCACACAGTGGACACTCATTACTGGGCTCGGGAAACAAGCACCGAGTGGTGGGATTGGTGGGCCCTCTCAGAGGTCCAGAGAGGCCCGGGCCACTTCCAGCTTTTGAGGCCCCTAGCCATAAGAAAAATAAAAAATGATGACACATGGAAACAAAAGAAGGCACCAAAAAAAGCATGAGACATAATTTGAATATTTTTTTTTATTTAACAAATGCTTTTCTAGCCTTTTTATGTGCAAATGCACTAATTATTGAGGAAAAATCTAGCTTTCATGCAATGTCACAGTTAATATTAAGCATGGCGAGCCCATTCAAATGCACTTGTCTCATAGTTGAACGGTGATAGTTCTTTACTTGCTTCAACACATTGAAGGTGCGTTCACCTGAAGCCACTGATGCAGGCAAACTGACAAAAATACGCAGTGCAATTGTGATATTTGGAAACACCCCAGAGAGTCCAAGTTGGAGTATTTCTGCAAGCAATTCTTTTTGCTTGCAATCCAATTTAAAGTTCGTGGAATATATTCATTTGAGGAAGATGACCTTGTCACTGAGATCTTTTGAGATTTCTTTGTTGTACTGTTGCTGAAATTGTTCAGCTGCAGAAAGTAGATCTTCATTATCAGTCTGTTGAACTGCCAAAGAAACCCCAAAAGGGTACAAATTAGTTGCAGTGACACAAATCGACGTGTAAGACCTGATTGAATAAAGTCAATGATGACAAGGAAGACATTTACCCTATAATGCTGCTCGGCATCGGATTCAGTAGGTAAGTTGCGATTGGTGGAGAACTCAGATGAAATGCCAATATTCTGTGCTACTAATTTGGACTCACTCAGGATCGCATCCCATTGTTCACGAATCTGTTGAATGTCATTGATAAGACTTTCAAAGTTATTCCTCTCAACATCAACTGTAGCATTGTGTGCTTCAATTACCAGATTAGTTTGGTGGATCATTGTAAATAGCTTCAGCTACAAAGATGACATCAGAATTCATTCAAATTTGGACATGTGCTTCTGAATAAACTGAAGTTCAGTTCAAGCCTGTGCAGTGAGATTGAGCGATCCAAGCTCATTTAAAGCTTTTCTCCCTGAATTCAAATGCTGCATAACTGGTTGAACACCATCAATCATAGAACCATAGAATCATAGAATATCAGGGTTGGAAGGGACCTCAGGAAGTCATCTAGTCCAACCCCCTGCTCAAAGCAGGACCGATCCCCAATTAAATCATCCCAGCCAGGGCTTTGTCAAGCCTGACCTTAAAAACCTTAAAAACTTAAAAACAATCCATGCAGACCTTCTAGTTTTGGACATCCCATGCAGTGAAACAGGAAGATATTGCTTCAGAATTCCCCACCTTTGTGGACTGCTATTGGAGAGATTGTACATTTGCTGAGCAGTGCCAAAGTAAGTAACTGCCTCCTTGCATGATTCAGCACAGTCAACACCTACAAGGTTTAGTGTGTGGTTTCCACAGTTGGAGAAAATACAGTTTGAATTATACTCAAGCAGAATTGCTTGTACGCCTTTGTACTTCCCAGCCGTACTAGATTCATTGTCATAGGCTTGACCAATGCAGACTTGAAAATCTAACTTAAAACCTTGTAGACTTGCTAGTACTCAAGCAGCAATTTCTTTTCCAGTTTTTCTCATGAAATTATCAAACAAAATAAACCTTTCTTCAATTGAAAATTTTGAGCTGTCTACAATCTTAACATATCAAATAACCATAGTAGTTTGTTACTTGTGAGAACAATCTGGAGTGGCATCAACAATGATTGAAAAATACTTGGCATTTCAAATCTCATGAAGAATTGGTATTTGAACGAATGACCCACATAGCTCAATAAACTTGTTTTGTATGTGTGTGGAGAGATAATGGACTTGCTTGCGCTTTTTATTCTCTTGCGATTCTCAAACACGTTTAACATGCTCTATTAAAAGTAGGTCATATTTGCTGAGGAGCTCAACTATTCCTAGGAAGTTTCCATTTGCACGATCACCAATACATTGACTGGAACCAAAGAAAGCCAATCCCCGCTCAGAAAGAAAAAGGATGACATTCAGGATGCACTCAAGAAGTTTTTTCCAGTTATTAGTTTCTGTAGAGAGTTCAATCAAGAGCAAATTCTTAACGGAACTTTCAGCTGATGCTGCCCCACTGGCTGATTTCCATGCAACATAGTTTTCTTTGTGTGACGTTGAACTGTCATGTGATGGTATTCGGTCTTTCAATTTCCTCCAACCTCAGTTGATGCTCCATCCTGATTGATCAGAGAGAACTGATGCATTTGCACCACCTTTGTTCAAAATGAAGCAGGGTGCACAGTACAGAGATTGTTTTTCCGTACTCCAGCATAACCAGTCCCTTTTGCAGGTGTCACCATTTGGAAGAGTTTTTATCAGCAGACAAGTAGGGAACACATGATTATCAGCATCTCGTAGAATGTTACTTGGAATTTCAAAACAACCAATTTGAAGAAAAGGTTGCATTTGGGCAGCATTGCTCTTGTCAATAATTCCAGTGTCAGTCACAGTCAAACCTGTAGTACTCCTGAATTGCTCTTGCTACATAAGATCTACATTTCCTGTTGCTGTTGAGTTTCTTGATCGTACGCATCTGCTGCATCTGTTACTGTTGGCACATCTCCTTCTTGACTACTGCCCTCATGTTTGGGTATTGGCACTGAAATATCACCTGTTGCAGTTGCGGAGTTTTCATTATCTGTAGCATTGTTTGTTGGGTAAGGTGTGTTTTCCAGTGGTTTGAGAAATGAAGTTATTGGCTTTGAGCTCTTAGCTGCTGCTTCAATCAGTTGTTTTTGCCGTCTCTTGCTTGCACCACTTTCAAATCTCCTCTTCATAGTGATCTATCTGGTCAATATGTAGCCTATCCACACTTGAAATATTCTGCTGTTAATAAGTAGCTTATCTACACTTGAAATCTTCTACTGTAAACATGTACAAGAATGCTGAATGGTACACAAATGCTGAAAAGACTTAAAATGAAGGAATACTAATTAAGAACACAAAATGAAACAGTCAGACAGGTTATTATCCTTATCACTGAATCAAAACTCAAGCGCTCAAGGTATAATATAACAGGCTGAGCTGAAGACAAAGGGATCACATGTATATAGTAAACACAGACACAGATACAGACAGAGGGATAATGTCCACAAATTTCAAACGTGCGTCCTCGTGAAACTCACTGTACAAGATTGTCCTCACAAATTTTCATCTTGAATTTGGGCCTATAGCCTACAAAAGCCTATGATGATGGCCAAGCTACCAAGCTGGGGCTCAACCAACCAAACAGTCACCTCTTTTAGCTACCATATGAAGATAATAATGAGGAATTCTCACACATAAATAATTCCTTAGTCAACTAGATGTAAAACTATAAAGACACTAAAATGTAACAATTCTCTACCTTTCTACACAGTTGATCCAGCACCAGACACTAGTAGTGGTTTGTTTATATAATCAGCTGATCTGAAAGGACACGTTCATCATGATCTAATCTTGTGCCATCAGAACCGATATATTTTTCTTAAAATTTATGAACATTTTTAACACTTTAATATGACAAAACCTATATCAGTTAACCAAAAAATTATGTCTTTTACCAAATCACATCTCTTATTTTCTTAAATTTTCAGCTCTAGGCTGAGTGTGTGTGTCACATTTTGGTCCGATAGGGATGCGCATAAAAACAAGTTGCGAAACTTATCAAATGCCAAAAAATTGACAAGTGTCTAAATCTGAGGTCCCCTTTGAGCTTGAGGCCCAGGCCAACTGGCCCTCCTGGCCCCCCTTCTGATTGGCTCTGGGGATTGGATTGTGATTAAAATATGAAATGACAAGCAGTGGCTGCAGAACTTTCATATGAGCAAAGCCATATTCCTAGAACTGTGTGCAGAGCTTGCCTCTGCCCCGGTGGCACAAGGACACCAAAATGAGAGCTGCCATAATGGTAGGTAAGTGAGTGGTGATTGCTTTGTGGAAACTGGAAACTCTTGACTGTTACAGATCAGCTGCGAATCAGTTTGGAGTTGGGAAGTCCACTGTGGGAGTTGTAGTGATGCAAGTGTGCAGGGTCATTAATTGCCTCCTCCTACGAAGGACTGTGGCTCTGGACAATGTGCGGGAAATGGTGGGTGGCTTTGCGGCAATGAGATTCCCTAACTGCGTTAGGGAGATAGATGGCACGCATATCCCAATTTTGGCACTAGACCATCTTGCAATGGAGTACATCAAAGCAAAGGGCTACTTCTCTACGTTATTGCACCTGAATGACTTTCTCAAATTTTCACCTTTTGAAGAGTAAGTGAATACAGCAGTGCGCATAGCAGTAGTTTTGAATTCCAGTTGGCTGAGTTTCTTGCTCATAAAATTAAACATAATCAGCATATTTTATTAAGCTATCCGCTTCTTCCTTTATGATTTCAGTATAGCTTGCTAAGTTGCAGTAGTTCGCCAAGCTTCAATAATGTTGAGTTCACTGAGCTAGAAAGGCATACACAGTAAAAGTACTACTGCTCGCAACAACATTTTCTTCAGTAATACAAATTATTACTTTTGCTTTAAAAAAATAGCTTGTAATTGTTTAAGCGCTAGCACAGCAGAAAAACATGTCATGGCAATAAGCCTTTCCACTGCCACTGAGAAACTCCCAAGAACACAGAACTGTGCACTGCAGGAGATGTTTGCAGAATCCAAGCTCTCACACTTTCCTGCAGTTTATTACACTGGAAGGTTTCAATTTTTAAAAACTTTTAAAACCAACAAAATCTATTTACAGTGGCTCCATGCTGGATTACTGAGAAAGTGGGTACTGAGTTAATCATACAATACTAACGGTGTTGTTTGCTTGCATACGTCTTGTGTGTGTGTGTGTGCGCGCGCGCGCGCGCAATGTATCTAAATCAATGTGTATAGACAGAGTGTGTGCAATAAGTTAAAAAGGGATCTAGAACCTGATTCTGATTTATCCCCTTTTTACACTGGTATACTTTTAATTAACTTCGGGGGAGTCATTCCTGATTTATGCTGAGAGCAGAATCATATCTACTAGCCAATTTAGAATGAACCTTTCTAAAACTCTTGGAGGACTAAATGGCTCAGGTGACGGGTAAAGGGATAAAAAATAACAAACTTTTTTTGCTTCATGGACCCTTTTTTGAGTTCAGTCCAGGATGGTAATAACTAAAAGTAGATGCTGAAGGCTTTCAAATACCCTGTGTGACATGATTAATCTTAATCCATCTGCTCAATCTAGTTCTTAAAAGGTCCATGTAAGCAAAAATTATTGTTGGAGCCCATATATAAGCCTTAGCAGGCGCTAACAGATGAATGGGCATGCAGACTGAACTACCTTTTTATATCACTCCTTTTGAGTGAGGCTAGAGACACATCATCTTTGGTGTTATACCTGTCAATTGACGAAAAAGTAAACAGAGCATTAGGGGTCATCTGTAAGCAGGGGGGAAAAGGGCATAACACATTTTCATCTGTTGGCTCCTTCTGAAATTAATTAAATAAACTGTTTTCCTTTGTATTTATAAACTAAAGTAGCTTCCTCTCTGTAGCTGTCAATTCAAGTCCAACAATTGATTTTGTAGCAGAGGTGAAAGTAAGCCGGTCTGGTCCGGTCCGGCATACCGGCAAGAGCCAGTACACCGTGCAGGACTGGACTGGCTTCCCCAGGCTGGCAATTTAAAGGTCCCGGGGCTCCCTGCAGTGGCTGAGCCCTGGGCCCTTTAAATCACCTCCTGAGCCCTGCTGCCGGAGCCCCGGGGTAGCAGCAGCAGGGCTCTGGCAGTGATTTAAAGGGCCCGGGGCTCCCCACAGTGGCCGGAGCCCCTGGCCCTTTAAATTACCTCCAGAGCCCCACTGCTGGAGCCCTGGGGTAGCAGTGGCATGGCTCTGGTGGTGATTTAAAGGGCCCAGAGCTCCGCTGTGGTAGCGGCGGCCGGAGCCCTGGGCCCTTTAAATCGTCCCTGAGGGGCTCCCAGCCGCCTCTGCAGCTGGTAGCTCCGGGGGTGATTTAAAGGACCTGGGGCTCCCAGCCGCAGCTGGAGCCCTGGGGCCTTTAAATCTTGATTTACAGGGCCCGGGTATTTAAAGGCCCCACCTCTTCCAGTTGAGGCCATGCCTCTTCCGGTTGAGGCCACGCCCCCCTGCTCAGGACTCTGGAATACTGGTAAATCCTTTAAGTTACTTTCACCCCTGGTTTGTAGATTAAATAAGGTAGGGGTGTGATCCTCTGCCACTAAAATCAGTGCCAATTCACTGAAATGGGAGTCACTTTTAGCACAGTCTGGTTGATTTTGAGCAATAATTGATATCCTAAGCCTTGCATGTAGAGGTTGCTGAATATCAGATTTTGTTTTAATAAGAATTTCAAAGTGTTGAGGAGATTTGTTAATTATACGCCAAGAATGGCGAGTTACCAGTACTGTTTTTCAGTTCAGCATAACTCCTAAATGGGAAATGATATGATTGATTGCCCTACAGTAGTAATCCACGGATCTCTACCAAAGTTCACACTTCAGGTAACGTAGGTCTCAAATTTAGTAAGTGTATATTGCTGAAGCCAATCTGGATGATGTGCAGAGAGAACACAACACTCATAAATAGGTTAATGTCAATGGCCACAACTTTTATTGAATTACTGGAATGCAGACTGAGATGTAACCATGTAGTCAATAGCTAATGTTGTAGCAAGTACTCAGAAACCCAAGGGGGTCCCCAAGAGGCAATTCCCAACCCATATCAATATTGTGGAAGAATGTTTTTTTCCCAAGGGGGTCTCTGTACCTCTGTATAGACCCTCCTCCATGCCCTATTTCCACCACCACTCCTTCCACACAGCATCCTCAGGATACCTGTTCTCATGCCTGTTTTATGGGCATTCATTACAACCAACTTCTACTGCAAGAGACTTCCACCTATCCACAAATGCCCAAGCTTTGGAGCCAAAAGGCACCATAAAAAGGAACTTATCCTAAATGGGGCAAATGCTTTATTTTTTGGTAGCTCCGCCTTCATCCCCTCTCTTTGAAGACTTTGGAAAGCAGCCCTTCACCCTTCTGGTCCCTTCAGATCATACTGCAGTATGTTTTGAAGGGAGGCAAAAAACCCCAACCAAAACTAAAGTTAATTACCTTGACTAATATTTCTTGTAGGGGTGGGATGAGGGAATCATATCCTCAGCACCTTTTCTGGTGATCAGTTTCAGCTTAAGCCTTAAGCAGGCATTTTAGATATCATATGGAGGCGTAATCATAATGATTATTATTGTGTTCAAGTGAATGGGAGTCAATTGGCACAGTAATCTTTTCTCAGAGAGAGTGCTAGAACAGGAGATTTTATACAGCGAGATAGGCATGTGCATGAGTGAGGATAAGTCTGAATGATGCCAGAGTTGTGAAAGCAGTTGTCCCACAAAATTTAAAGCATATCTTTACTTACAGGTCCAGGACAAAGGTCCCTTTCTGAGGCATGCCTAGAGAAGGGTGGGGAGGGAGAACTTCAAATTGCTGGCATGGAAGAAAGAGTAACACCTGCTCCCACTAGGAGCTCTTCCTAAGCCTACACTAGCATGTGCCATGTGGATGCCCTGTGTGAATCTCTGTACAAGGATTTGTTCCTGTCTTTCCAACCTTCCCATGGGTCTCTGTAAGGCCAACCCAGGAACTAAAGTCAACCTCTCCCTTTGTAGAGAATTGCTTGTACAACGCAATGAGGAAATGAAAGAAAAACAGGATAATCACAAACAGGGCCAGATTAACCCATCCCTGGACCCTAGGCAAATATATGCTCTGGTACTTGGGGATGCAGTGCTGCTCAGGTTTGGCCTGACTGCCCTTCCGTTATGGTGAAGGGGCTGCTGGTCCAAATTTGAGCAAGTAGCATTGCACCCTGGTGCAAGTGGTCACAGCATCACTCAGGTTTGACCCTGACAAACGTGTGTGTGTGTGTGTGTGTGAGATTCAGCTAATTTTCTTCTTTACTGCAGTAAACTATTTTTATTTTATTTTTTAAAATGCCAGAATCGGGTGACTAAAAATGTTGTATTATTCATAATCAGATGAGATCAATATAGTAATAACCACAAAAACCTAAAGTTATGGTTTGTATTGATGGATTGTACATCTGTGGGGAAACTTTATTATTAAGAACTGTGGGAAGGCCATTGTTACAGAATGCCGTGAATAATATTTCTCCATTAAACTTCCAGTTATTATATAACAATATCACTTAGATGCATCAGAAAAGGCATTAAATTAAAATCAAAGTCCACAGTATTATTTCAGAATTTTTTGTTGCAGGAAAATAAGGATAACACTCTGCTCAGAGATCAGAGGGGTAGCCGTGTTAATCTGTATCCTCAAAAACAAAAAGAAGTCTGGTGGCACCTTAAAGACTAACAGATTTATTTGGGCATAAGCTTTCATGTGTAAAAACCCCCAATTCTTCAGATGCATGGAGTGAAAATTATCTGCTCAGAGATGAACATGGCATTCAGTTGATGTATAGTATATATTCACAATGATCAACACCCATGATCAGCACTCAGCAAGCTTCATCATCCTTGGCATCTTATTAATTTCACCCCTTTATTTATACCATTACAGTTCATACATAGCAATGGGCCTGATCCTGGGTATTGCTGAGCACCCACAGCTCCCACAGTAATACACCGAAATGCAGATACTTAGCCCCTTTTGGGATTTGACCATTTGGTGAAATCCACTTTCATAAAGCCCTAACATTCAGGTTTTTTGCAGGCGGAGCAAGCAGAGTCTGGGAAGGTGAAATCTTATGTTCAGCCCAGGGCCATGAGAGCTGTGCAGGCTACCTGCAGCCACCATTCCAGCCTATGTACTAGCATAGAAGTTGCATCCCTTCCATGCTATTGTGTAAGGTGGTGGGGCCACTGACCCCAACTAAACATGTATTGTATGTATTCTCCTGCTGTGCCATAAGTATGGATAAACACAAAAGCTAAATAACTGGTGCTGATCCTGTAGAGAAATCCACAGTACCAGACTTTAATACACGCTCCCCTACAATGTTCAATAGCCTCCACATTTTCTTATTTCCTACCTACAGAGGTGAAGCGTAATGATTACACTCTAAAGCTGCAGCATGTTTGTCAAGACAGAGGTTGCAGCTATAGACGATCTGTGAAATGGGCAAAGAGCCATAGTGTAGCCTACTTGCCATTAATTAAAAGTGTGTTTAAAAATGTTATAGGAAGAGTCACCAGATGGTGCTCTTACATATATTCTTGCAATTTTTTGTTAGTAAGCAAGCAAGTTTTTAGTCTATGCTGTTTTGTCAGTTTTGTTATATGGTAGTCCTTTGAGAGAAGCTGTGGCAAATAGCACAGAGTTGGTTCTCTTCTTATTCTCTATATTTGGATGTAATTCTTGGGACAGTATAGTTTCCTGGGAATAAGATATTTGGGTGAGTGCTGAGATTTTGAAAAGAGGTGACTGCCTCTGTTCCAGAACTGGTATATATGTGTAAATAGAACAAGTTACACTTACAATGTACCGAGAGTAGAGCAGTGCACATTTTTCAGTTCACTGGCAGGTTAAAAAAAAATCACTTTGCGTCAAGCAACACATTTTGTTTGACCTGAAACAAAACATTTCATGTCAATTTTGAACTTTTTTAACCTTTTAAATTTTGAAATAAAATTGGAAAAAATTTCAAAATGAAACGTTTGGGTTTTGTTTTCCCTGATTTTTTTTTTCCCCAACCAAAACAATTTGGTGAAATCGACATGCTGCCACTTGGCACAGAGGCAATGCAGGTGTCAGAAGAAAGAATAGCAACGAAAGAAGATGAGACCTAGTATAAAGACTTTCTCTGTTTTTCCTTCTGCCTGTCCCTTTACCTCTCACTCATTTACATGAGGTTCTGTTTATTTCAGCTGGTAGTTTGTGTTGGTATGCTGTTCAGCGAATAGTCCACATCACTTATCTGTCACAGGTTGTGAAATACAGGTGGTTGCCTGCACATCAGATGTCACTCAAACATGTCTGAATCGGTTCTAACCAACAATAATATTCCCCATGTTTTATTTTTTACAGGCGAAATCTGTGCTTTTAAAATCCATGGACAGGAAATGCCCTTTGAAGCTGTTGTGCTAAACAAGACATCTGGAGAAGGTCGTCTCCGAGCAAAAAGTCCAATTGACTGTGAACTGCAGAAGGAGTACACATTTATCATCCAGGCATACGACTGTGGAGCGGGACCTAGTGGAACAAACTGGAAGAAATCTCACAAGTGAGTGACAATAAGGGAAAAAAATGCATTGGCTGTGGCATGTATTTACTCAAAGATGTAGTTCAGGTGGAAGAGCTTCTTTTTATGCTATAGGCTGTGGGAAGCAAATGGAAACAGAATGCTTTATCACTGGAATTGATTGTTCATTGTTGGTGTCTTTTTTTTTTTTTGGTTTAAAAAACATTTCACTCAAATTGACCTGATTTTCAGTAATTTCAATTGAACTGTTTTAATAGAACTACTGATCTAATGGACTACAATAAAATAATGGTTTTAAATTATTTTTTCCATACTAAATATTTTCCCACATTAAACAGATCAGCTAAATCAAATAATCAGAGCCTTGGAAACTAGAATTAACTGATATCTATGTAACCAAACTATGCTGAATTTATTTTTTCTCTAACTTTATTCAGCCAATTTCAAATGGTAGAGAAGAGCTACTAGGAGGGGGGGAAATCACCTTTTTTAATTTTCATTTATATGCTGCAGCTTTATTGCCTTTCCACTGAGATTTTATTAGCCCCTAGAAGCTCAGCAGACCTGGCTGGCTCAGCATTTGGTGGGAATCTTCCAAAGATTCAGAGGCTGCAAGAAGTGTTGTTGGTGGGTCAGTAGGTGGCACTCTTTACTGAGACAATATAGAACCAATGCCCCAGATATGGTGCTGCCTTTTGTCTGATACATGAAACCAATTGTCAGTAAAGATGAAATCTGCCCTGATACAGACAATGAAATTGCCATATAAACTGCCCAATTTACTGTATGAGCCATTTAAACAATGCACCGTTTTGTTTATATCGGATATACAGGAATTTAAGAATTTATTTTACTATATAATGTGAGCTGCATCATGATCTGGTTTTTGGGGGGTGGGGTTGTTATTTTTTTTTAATCATGTTTTTCTTAAGGCACGTCCTGAAAAATAGAACAAGTTTCAGGTCACAGCTAGTTTTTCCACTGTAACAATTTTGGGAGTTTCATATGAAATGCTATGGTCTCTCTCTTTCAAACTTCAGTAGCAGTCTAGCAGTTATTAGACTTTGGGACTTTGTGGTCTGGCTATGATCAAAACCAAGTCTGGTTAGTTGTGACTAGAAGTTGTTATTATTTAATGCAGGGCAGTGTGGGGTACTGGATTGGGCACCAAACTGAAGCTGGGGTTCTGTTCTTGCCTCTGCCACGGACCTACTGTATAACAGTCACTTCACCTCTCTATCCCTCTTTTGCCCTTTCCATCGCTGTCTATTCAGATTGTATGCTCTTTCGGCAGGAACTGTCTCATATGTGTCAAGTGCTTGTCACAAAGGGGGCGTGCTCTTGGCTGGGCCTGGTAGGGTCTACTCTAATTTAAATAATAATCATGAAGATGGTTGATTAGTGGCTAGCTATCTGTGAAATGAGTTGGTACTCCTAGTTCAGGTCCTATTAACAGATATCCACATCACACAACAATCCAGCTTCACACTTGTTGCCAGAGGGCTGTATAATCGTCAGTCACCGGAGCAGCTAAGCGCTGAATCAACGTGGAGCTTGAACTACTCTTCCAATCTCTAGAGCTGAGCCCTTCTGAGGAGGGTTGCAGCACACTGCCTTCCAGAACAAAGCTCAGGTGCTGTCACGTGGTATGAAGAGAAAGATGTCCCTACCAGTGCCCATGTACGACTTGTTTTTAAATACTGTCGATGAATTCAGCCCTTATTGCTCTTAATGCAGCATCTTTCACAAGCTCTAAATGTCATGCAAGAAACTGGGGAAATGAACCTGGAATCTGCAGTATTTTAGGAACTTAGGGAGTGGGTAAACAATTAACTTTTGCCCTGGAAAGAAGGGAAGGTAACTGGGATTTTTCAAGATATCTATATTTTCAGTGTCTAAGCAATTGGTGTCTAAGGGAGCATTTTAAGCCTGATTCTCCTCTTATGCCTTTTTTCTTTTTTTTTTTTACAAAGGGTTCACTCCACTGACTGACTCTCGATTTACACTGGTGTTAAGCAAGAGGAGAATTAGGCTTTCTCCATGATAACTTTGTTGCACATTTTCTTAACAGAAATGTCATATTAAAGTATTAAGTAGTGCAGATTAAAAATGGAAATGAAACACGAAGTAAAATGATACAAGAGCACTTTACTCACAGTGCATAGGTTTTTATTTTCCAAGCCCTCTTTGGTGTTAATCTGTCATGTGTTTGGATAATGAACAGAGATTGACATCTCAGTTTGAAGTCAAGATGAATGGATATCTCTCTCCAAATTCTTTGTTTCTATATTTTTAGGGCAGTGGTCCATATCCAGGTGAAGGATGTTAATGAGTTTGCACCTACCTTCAAAGAGACCTCGTATAAGACCACAGTGACAGAGGGAAAGATCTATGACAGTATACTGCAGGTGGAAGCCGTGGATGAGGACTGTTCTCCACAGTACAGCCAGATATGCAATTATGAAATTGTCACCCCGGATGTTCCTTTTGCCATTGACAGAAACGGTGAGTCCTGGGCAAGATGCAATTAGGAATTCTGGGCCACGCCTTCAACTGGTGTATGTCAGCGTAGCTGCAGTGATTTCTGCTAAATAGTGGGTCCTGTGGACAATGGAGCTACCCTGATTTACATCAGCTGAGGATTTGAATTTAAATTGAAATAATATTTATTACTTGTGTGCCTGAGTCTTTGCATTAAATACTTCCACACCCGTAGGCTCAGTGCGCTACCAGTTGGTAACTCATTGTACAACATTGTGGGATGCTGGAAATGCTGCTACACCAGACTATGTGCTCTGCTTTTTTAAGACCAGATTTGGCCTCTCTGCTTTACTTTCCCATTCTATAAAACTGAGCTAATAATACTTACTTAACTCACTCGGGTAGTGGGAATTCTTTAGTTAATGCTGAAAAGGCACTTTGAAGATTAAAAGTGATATTTCCAGTCAGTGCTATGTATTGTTACTACTTTGTGTTCTGTAAGTAAGTTTTAAAATCTCTCTACAATATAGACATGAAGGGCCAGATCCAGCCTGCAAATCCATGAAAGTACAGGGCCAAAATACAGTGGAACAGCACTGGTTCTGCTGCACAAGTGGGAGAAGGATCTTGGGGGAAAGTGTAAGGGTTGTTTACCAGGGGCCTGAAATTCTAGTTTTAGATTTAATCAGTTTTTTTAAAGATAGCTTTGTTGAGGCTTGCATTGTAGCAGTGATAGATTGAGCCTACTATGTGCCATTTTTTTTCTGAGTTTTTCTGTGGCGATATTCATGGTAAAACCAATTTGGACCCCATGCAATTTTGCCTCCTTGAGATATATTCTCTCCCATGAGCAGTCTAGCTGCAATAAATAAAAATCTGTATTCTGTATATATAATTATGCTGCTTTATTCATCCTGTCATTTGAGGTTTATTATTATATGGTTTTTTAATGTAGGGCTAGATTGTAACTAGCAGTGCACAAGGGGAAGAGAGGACACAAGGACTGTGTGAAGCTAGTGCCACTACTGGTGCTGGCCTCCCTAAAAAGCGTGGAAAAACAAAATTGGGGGTATGGCCATTGCTCTTCTCTGCACCAGCCAGCAGACATGACCTCATGTGCAGGGAAGAGAGGGGAGGACACTGTGCATCCTTTGGAAGAGTGTAGCAGGCAGGCACAATGCCTCCATGATCTCCAGCGAGGGTGGTGCATCCCTGCTTTGAGCAGTGGTTTGTCTACCATAATCTTGTCCTGCACATTACTAAAGTCCTAATAGAATGTTTCAGGAAGGAGGAACAATTTATCAAATAACTCAATTCTGTTCCCCTAAACGTGGATTCTAATCCAAGATGTTTACAAAGACTAATATGTTTTTAATGTGCCTAAGTACTTTAGGGTCCGAAATCCCATTTTCAAAAACACCTAAGTGGCTTAGGTACCTTTGAAAATATTACCCACAGTGCCTATCAACTTGTTGTCTAAGGTCCTGCTTCAGTAAATTACTTAACTACATGCCTAACTTTAAGCATGGGAGTAATACACTGAGGTCAAGGGGACTACTCACTTGCTTAAAGTTAGTCCCATGCTTAAGAACCTTGATGAATCAAGGTCTAAATGCTGACTGGAGCACCTGCTCCCAGTGTTTCTGATAGCCCAGATTTTCCTGGCATGGATCAGCAGGAAGAATGACTAATTCTCCTCTCTACTGGTGGTCCCTGGTGAGTGGAACTGAAGCGCACTTCCTTGCGGAGTAACAAGGAATAAAGACTGCTCTGGGCAAACACTAATTCGCCCTCTAGTCCTAGGTTTAAATTGGTTTCCTGGTACATATTTGCTGATATAAAAACAAAATGAAAAGGTATTTTATGAAAAAATACCTTAGTTTACGCTGGAAAAAACACCTTATGTTTTCCATATGCCGCAGCCCTACCCTTGGCTGCCCTACTTGCCTGTCAGCTTCTTGCAACTTCCAGTCCACTTCACACTGGGGAGCAACACAGCACTTGTCACCAGAGTTGCGGGTGGCAGGGTCACATTAAAACACTTTGAAGACTTCCCCTGCTGCACATATAATACAAACCAGCAGCTCTCTGAGTAGGGTATTTCAGCAGATCCTCTCTGGCATCGCCTTGTGGATCAAATGTGCTACCTCTTGCATTCTTGAGGGAAGAGAACTATGATGGAAAACTGAGCAGTTGTGTTACCCTAAGGTCATGAGAGACATCATGCTGAGATCTTTCAAGAAACATCCAGGCCTGGCCATTGACATTTTATCAACTTTTTGCTATTGATCTTGACAAAAAATACTTTTTTTGCATGAAGTAATTTAAAAAAAAGGTTAATGTCTGTGCTCAGAAGAAACTCTACAAAGAAATGTGTCATATGTGAGCTCCAACTTATCTTGCCCCACGGAATCAGTTAATCCATGTTGTGTTTAGGAGGAGAGCACTTTTTTTCTGAAGTTTAATCTGATTTTTGGCAAAATTACAAATGGAAAGCTGCTGTCTTCTCCTAGTAGTCATTTTCATGCTGGGATGCTTTAGAGAAAACCTTTCCCCTGTTCAAAACTGATTTGTCTTTATTTGTGCTGCTTTCACATAATGCATAGCTGTGCATCAAAAGATAATAACCAGTTAGCATCAATAAAAATGTAAATGGCATGCGGGGAGGGGGGGAATCCTCCCCATTATAATATCATCATAGCACGCATTTTAGATATCATATGGAGGCGTAATCATAATGGTTATGATTGTGTTCAAGTAAATGGGAGTCAATTGGCGCAGTAATCTTTTCTCAGAGAGAGTGCTAGAACAGGAGATTTTATACAGCGAGATAGGCATGTGCATGCAATTCCCTCCAACTCTGCCAGATTTACTGATTTCTATTTCCCGAGTTTGAGATATTAGGAAATACTATAGGTTTCAGTTTTTATGCATTATCTTTCAAAAGTGATTTAACAAGTAGCTGTGTAGTGCTTGGATGGTTGGTGTGAATAAGGAGAAATGTCAGGATTGTTGGGTAATGTGACAGGGTCTACAGGCCCCACACTGAACAAGGTGGAATAAGGGGCTGGGGGCCCCTCTCCTCAACAGGCGCATGGTATGCTCCCAGTGGAGGAACAGTTTAAAGGACCCTGGTAGGCAAAGAGAAAGGGGAAATGAACTGCATGTGGCACCAGGAAGCAAGGTGAGAGCTGTGCCAGGACTGGCAATGGCTTTGTGAAGGCTGCTCTAGCAGCAGGGACTGGGATCTCCCCTTCCCCTCTTCTTTGGGAGTTGAAAGCCCTAAGGGAGTTTGACTTACTGAACAGGACATGAAGGGTATGTTTAAACTGCAGTAAAAGACCAGCGGCATGGCCACAGCTGGCCCAGGTCAGCTGACTCAGGATCACGGGGCTTGAGCTGCAGGGCTAAAAATTGCTGTGTAGGCATTAGGGCTCAGGGTAGAGTCCACGTTCTGGGGTGCTGGAACAATTTTTATAGTGGGGGTGCTAGAGAGCCATTGAACCAAACTGTAAACCCTGTATATGATGCAAACCACTTCAAACCAAGGGATGCGTCATCACCACCAGAACCCCTAGTTCTAGCATCTGTGCCCCACTATTTATTTAGCTGTGGGGTGCTTTAAATAAGATCTAGGAGATATCTGCAACTGTGCCTATTAAGGTGTGTTGTGCTAATTAAGAGTTCACATATAGGTTTGCTTAATGTACAAACCGTGTCCAGAGGTTTTAGTTCTAATGGATAAACCTGTTGTCATGCTTTACAAAAGGGATGAGTATTTCACATATTTAATGGTAAGCAGGGGGGAATTTTTTTTTTAGAAGCTATTCTTTTTGGACGGGATCCAAAGCTCAATGTTGCCAATGGAAATTTTTTCATTGACTACAATGAGCTTTGGATCAGACCCTAAGAAACAAAACCTAAATATTGTACTCAGCCCAAATATATGAGTTCTGTGCAGAGAAGAGGCTGTTTTACAATCTAGGACGTGCAACCCCCCATCTTCACAAAAATATGAAAAGAATCCCATAGCACTTGCATCTGTAACAATGTATAGCAGGGGTAGGCAACCTATGGCATGCGTGCCAAAGGCTGCATGCAAGCTGATTTTCAATGGCACTCACACTGCCAGGGTCCTGGCCACCAATCCAGGGGGCTCTGCATTGTAATTTAATTTTAAATGAAGCTTCTTAAACATTTTAAAAACCATATATACTTTACATACAACAATAGTTTACTTATATATTAAAGACTTATAGAAAGAGTCCTTCTAAAAATGTTAAAATGTATTAGTGGCACGGAAAATCTTAAATTAGAGTGAATAAATGAAGACTCGGCCCACCACTTCTAAAAGGTTGCCCGCCCCCGATGTATGGCTTTGCCAGACAATACATAGCAGCTTACGTGCTTACTGCAGAGGCTTCATTTTTTTTACACAGGCCTAGTATCATGTACCTGACTAATTCAAGAAACATCTGAATATTTTGTTCCCATGAAAAATCATTGCTTTGCTTTCAAAATGGAGAACACCTCTGTTCTATGCAGCCAACAGGGAGAAATTGGGGCACGACACCACCACCAACAACAAAAACATGTATCTCAGCTTTAAATCTGTTCTGCATTGCCAGAAAGAAGTTTTAACAGTGGACAGGATGTGACCGTCTGTGGGGCAGGGCATAGGAAAAGCCTTCACTCCAGCCTCCCAAAACACAGACAGCAGAAATGTGCCAGTGCAGAGACTTGTAACCTGCCATCAGCATAAACAAGTAGCAGATTACAACTCTCTGCGCTGACACACGTCACACAGTCACTCTAGTCACACTTTCCTTCATAGGCTGAGCTATGGTGGTTGTATGTTATTGCTCCATGCTCAGCAAAAAAGAAACCCAAGCCAAACAGTACTTGGGTAGTGTAAATTTCCCAGAGTGGGATACAGGAGAAGCAAGAAACCCAGGTAAATATGTAACAACAAAGCAAGCCGCTAGAGTGGTGTAGTTAAAAATTACATGAGCTTGTTGCTCACGGCTTGCTACCCCCATTAGTTTTTCTTACTAGCCAAGTAATGGGTTATTTTAGGGCACTTAAATCATAGGTAATTTTACTCATTACTGCCAGCCAAAAGCATTCAAAAGTGAGGCTGCAAAAAATTATGACTTTTAAAAATCATAATTTGGGGGGGAGGTATTTGATTTTTGGTTTTTAAGCTTTTAGGCCTCATGTTTTCAAGTTTTTCTCCACAGCAAGAGGGCTAGAAAGTAAACAATGAAACATTCTCAAATAATCACATGACTCCAGGAGTTGCAGCTTAACGGTAAACACCAAATACCATGACAGTCATGATTAAATTGCAAGAGTTGGCAACAGTGTTTATTGGTAGAAAAGGAGAGAGAGAGAGTTCACTCTAGTCATTGAATTATCTTTAGAATGTTCACCCAGTCTATCCAGAGATGCCCATTGTATCTACTCTTTTTTTGTAGCAGGGATGAAATTCGTGGTAAAAAGATCCAAGATGCCATCTGGTATTTGAAAAATGCAAAGGGGAAGTATGAAGGAGTGTCACAGACACTACATCTGTGAGATAGATTGGGAAAATATCCAATAGAGCAGAATTTGTTTTGGATCCTGATTTGGATCATAAGCTAGGTATCACAGACCTAACTTCAGGAGAGGTGCATTGAGTCTATTAACTGTATTGTGATGAATCTCAGCATTATGGAATGTGTATTCAGTGCTTATGAGATGCTGTGTGATACCTTTCCTTTCTCAGATGAAAGAGGTGTGTGTGTGTGAGATGCAGGGTTGTTAGGAACCACTAATCATTAAAAAAGGAGTACTTGTGGCACCTTAGAGACTAACAAATTTATTTGTTAATCTAATCATTAGACTCTCTTTTAAACCACCTTTGAAATTACCAGTTCAATCAAACCTTGGGAAGAACAAGGTGCCATTTGCCATGTGAGATCCAAGTCCCGCAAGGGACGGAATACCACACACTGAATTTTCAACTGGTGTAAACCATCAGAGCTCCATCGAAGTCAGTGAAGCTATGGTGAAGCCAGTTCACACCAGCTGAGAGCCTGATTCTGTATACCTTACATACAATGGCTTGGGTGTGTGTCTGTAATTTTCTGCTGAATAAAATTCCATCCATGTGAGGAGACCATAATGCTAATAAAATGGACTTTTTTGTATGTAATGAGCTTAACTTTGTCGGTAATGAACTACTGGCCATAAAATAAAATCACGTAACAGGAAGGGGCAAATTCATGCGTGTCCACATGAAGAACTGGGAATGAAGGCACAAGATCTGACTTTTTTTTAAAACTGATTGTGGCATGCAGCCTAGTAGAGTTTTCCTCCTAGCAGAGACCTTCAATGACCAATTCAATAGTTATTTATTTAAAATAAAATTAGACAATATTAGTAACAATTATGTTGTAATGCAGAGTTCTGTCACAAAATAAGGTTTTATCAGAACTTTATGTTTACTGCATTTTCTACCTCATTTGGCAGGTGACATGGTTTGGTGAACAGAGCACAGGCTGTGAGCAGACAAGGGTTCTATTCCAGCATTGCCACTGACCTACTGGGTAAACTTCTGTGGCTACATCTGCGTTACGAGCAAGGGGTGTGATTCCCAGCTCATGTAGACATACTTGTGCTAGCGCTCATCAGGCTAGTGCACTAAAAATAGTAATTTAGCTGCAGTAGCATGGGGAGCAGCAGCAGCAACATGAGCTAGTTGCCCTGAGTACAAACCTGCCTGAATCCTGGGATACGTACTTGAAGTGGTTAGCCCATGCCACTGCTGCTACACTACTATTATTTGTGCACTACCTTGTTGAGACATAGCACACGTATGTCTACATGAGCCTGGAATCCCACCCCCAAGCTCATAGTGTAGAAATAGTCTCTGCTTTTGTGAGGCATTTTCAGATCTTTATATGAAAAGTACTGTAAGATATGATTTAGAAAGCTGTGCAGCTTGTAGCTGCCTGTTGGCTTATTTGTTAACTTGACTCTCCACAATGTAGTCTCCACCAGCTCGCATGTCCTTGAAGAGAACATAGAATATGGGCTGTCAGAAGAAGATGAGAATTTAGTGTTAAGACATCATGAATTCTCTGTGTGTGTGTTTTAAATCACCCCGTGTTCACTGCCATTAAAGAGTTCTGCTTCCTCACAAGGCATTATTCTAATACTTAGGGTGACCAGATAGGAAGTGAGAAAAATCAGGACAGGGGGTGGGGGGGTCTTAGGCACCTATATAAAAAAGCCCCAAATATTGGGACTGTCCCTATAAAATTGGGACATCTGGGAATCCTATTAATACCCCAACAGGTAGCCAGATGCAGCCTCCCATAGCCCTCTACTGTAGAGAGGATGGAAAGAGACTTCAATTTCAAAGTTCAGCCCCTGTGCCCCAGGACAGATAGTAGAGGTGAGAGGCCACTGATGCAGCAAAAAGAACCTTTCACCCTCCATAGGAGTCATGAATTGCTTTTTTTATAATACAGTCACTCCCTGCTATCACAGGAGGCATGGATAAAACTTAAGGGGCAATTCTGGTTCATCTGGTGTGATAACACAGGAATTGCCCTCGTGTGACACATTTATGTTACCAATCTGCCTGGGGCTTCAGGTGATCAGGCTGAGGCTGCAGGATCTTTAGGGGAGGAGATGAAGGAGCACACCAAGTGACTAAGTTTAAAGCTTTATTAACCAAATAACAGTGGTGAGTGCTGGACGCACCCCACGTCACTCAGAGGGAGGAAGAAAGTGTTAGTGCCTGAGCCCTAACCCACTTTTATACTTACACATGCACAACACAAGGCTGGCCAACCCTGGGTAAGAAGAAGAGGGGAGGAAGGGTAGATGAGAGTTCTGCCCTGTGCACAGGTCATCTAGGGTCCGCTGTAAATCTCCGACTTGCTTCAGCTCTCGGGAGGGTTTTAAGCCCTGGGTTCTTCCGGGGGCATTTTCATCCAGGGACCCTCGTCCCCCATGCTCTCGGTACCAGTCCAAACCAGCCTTCCGCAGCTCCCTTAGTTTCCCCAAAACACACTGGTTTCAGGGTCGCACGACTGTTGTTTTTCCACTCACTGACCTTCGCAATCTTACTAGTTTTGCAACCCCTTCAGTTCTGTCTGGCTCAGTTCTTCTTTCTCACAGCTGGCCGGGGTTGAGATACAGGCTTCTGGCTGTTTGGCAGCAGAGAGCTTGTTTGTGTCTGCTGGCCTTGGGCTGTAGTTTCGTTCCTTATCTTTGGGCCTAGCTGGATCGTCGAGTTAACCTGTTCCTTTTTCCCTTCCTCCCTCTTCAGCCTCTCATAACCTGCAAAGGAATCTTCCACTCCCCACTTACACCTTCAACCCTTCCCAAGATACTTTCCACTGCATATAAAGGCGTTAGCAATATACAACACTGGTGCTTACCCAGGGGACCCCATGGGGGGGCATTTTATTGTGACACTATTTGATTAAATCAGTGGTCCAGTTCATTCAGTATCCTGTCATCAGCAGTGGATTGCATCAGTTATTGCAAAGGAAGGTGCAAGAAACCGTACAACAGGCAGTTATGGGTTAGCCTGTCCCAATAAATAGTTTCTAATATTTGACCCTTAATAGTTAGAGGTTGGTTTATGCCCTGAAGCAGGAGGGTTTATATCCTTATTATTTTTAATATGTATTATTATAACTCTGGGTATTCTTATTACCTGTATAAATGTTGAATTCCTTTTCTGAATCCTGCTTGGTGCTTGGCTTCAATGGTATATTGTTACAATGAGTTCCATGAGCTCTCTGTGAAGCATGTGGAAAAGTATTTACTTCTATTAGGTTTAACTTTCCTTCCTTTCAGTTTCATTGACTATCCCTTTGTTTGTGTAGGATGAGACAGAGAACAGAAATTCCCACTATATCACCTGTAAGCTGTTCATTATTTTGTCTATTTATAATGTTTCCCCTTTGCTTATTAAAAAAGTCTCATTGATTAAATTGTAAAATAACAAAGTAACATAAAGCTACAAACAGCAGATGTAACAGAAACACACAGAATAATTAGATCAGTAAACTACACAGTAATATGTAGAAGACATTCAAATGACCTCTAAAATTAAAAAATACCCTAAATATTCAGAATCTTAGGAGTACAAATCTTAGAAGATAACTGTGTTCTGAGATTTATAAATCATTATAATGTATTTGTATTTCATTATAGCTATCATCCCAAGCAAATTCCTGTAGGCTGCTAATGTTGATTTAGCCAACTTCAGTGTCTTGAGAATTATCTCCACATATCATGGAGTAAAGCAATGGTACAGAGAACAAAAGAAGCATACACAAAGGAATATGCAGGAAAGAAATAATAAAAAGCAGACAGTAAGTAAAGTATGAACAGATAATAAATGCACAAGTAAGTATATAGTGGCAACATTGCACTTCTTAGGGATGTAATGGTGGGAAACTGATTTACGAGTCCACCCAATTTTAGGCTTAATCAATTTTTGGTTTTATTTATACAATTCAAGACAGAATTACCACTTATAGTGTCTGAACACATGTTTATGCCAGACAATAAATAGATTATATAGAGGACCCAAGTTGCTGCATTCCAGGGCACAGGGAAGTTCTCCTGTACTCTATGATGGCCGTCGTCGCCTCCTTTGATCCCTTGGTCTTGTCCTTCAGTCCCATTCCTTCAGCTTCCGATCCAGAGTTTCACCAATTTGGGCCGTGTTCATTGAGTCTTTTTATACATTTCCTGCAATTTACACAATTTTTGCTGTTTAAACCATTTCTATCTTTCTATTCCTTGTCATCCTGCCCCTAGTTTTTCCAAGTAAAAGGACTTCTTGTCATTACAGGTTTGTGTAGGTTTTTTTAATCTCAAAATTTCCAGCACAAAGTTACATTTATCCTATCAGCAATAATGTCATTTTAAGCAAATCAGTAATTTTTATGTAAAAGGAGAAGAAATGGCAAAACAGTCCTACCAGGTAAAGCTTTAGCCTAGCCATTACCTCATCTAAATTATCCATAATTACAAATTATTAAAATAAACTAACAACGCTCATCCTAATCTTACCATTTAACAATTCATCATCTTTATATTTCAGTATTATAAGTCAGAATATTTAGTGTGTCCAATTCTGTCCCTTAATCTGTTTGGGTTTGGAGAGCACACTATGACCCTTGAATGTCAACATTTGTGTATCTGCTGCAAACGTGGGGTTTCCAGGGGACTTTTGTCACTCCAAGTCCAAAGCCTTGTGTTTGTGAATACTTCATTAGTAATTTTCCCTGTTACCATTCGGAGGGGCTTGTTTTTTAGGGCCTTGATATTTAGTTGTTTTAATGGCACCCCGACACACTGAACTTCTACCAAGGAAGCACTAAGCAATGTGAGTTATAAACAAATTCCCAACAGTGAATTCCTGATACTCATTGTAATGCCAAAAAATAACTGAGAAGTATATGTTTGAGTTTTCATTCTTATCGGATAGAAGAATCTAGTGTTCTGAATATCAGAATACATTTCAACGTGGGCCAATGGTCTAGAATAAAGGAATTCTAATCCTGTCCGTGCCTTGCTGCATGACCTTCAAGTCACTGCACTGCTCTGTTCCCCTTTCTGTGAAGTGTGTACACCCTCACCCTCAATTGGAATGGAAGGGGTTAAGGAAGGACAAAAGCAAAACAGGAAATAAGTCACACTTATTGCTGCAAGTATTCAACAAGCTGTTGTGTTCTTTTGTGTCTAATCATAAGAAAGGGGTTTAATAATGGGTGGGGTATCTCACTGGGAGCTTGAGCAGCAAGATTCAATTTAGCACAAACTGAAGGAACCCACAAAGATGTGGACCAGAAGATGGTGTTAGATCCAGCAGAGAGTAGGAGATGTCAGTGGGCTTTAGACGAGGTTCGTAAAGCTGTGTTTACAGTGAAGGGTGGCTAGAGTATACCTTTCCTGAGTGTTATTGGTTGGTTGATCTAGAAGGAAACAGGTATTTTACATATGGACAAAACCTGTGAAAAAAATGTACCAATAACATAGTTTTAGTATAAGTTGCGATAAGGGTGGGAAAGTAAAATAGCAAGCTATTTTTAGGTCAGAGAGTGGTCAGAAAAAGCTCAGTGTGACCTTTTACACGGGTTACTAACCAAGTGAGGGACAATGAAGCAGAGAGGGCTATTGACTGGATAATGATCTTGCCTACTTTGTAGGAGTTTTATGAGGGTTTAATTAAGATGCATCATTTGGAAAATATATAGTCCTAGCTAAATACTAAGGATCGGTATAGTGCAATGCTTACTGCACTGCCTCAGGAGCAGGAACCAGAATGTGACGTGGTCACAATCATCTTCCCTGTTTCCCCCTGCTATGAGGGGAGAAGAAGGGACAGCACGATGCACCCGGATAGGGTACTTCCCCCAGAGTGCAAGAGCTCTAATTCTGTGTGTGGGAATGCCCATTCTGTACGTGCTATTGTTTGTGCTCAGAAATGATCGACTCTGACCAAACTGACCAAATGACCTATATGGCACTTGCATATAGTTTCCCTGAAAACACTATCTGTGGGTTCAAGGTCTGTCTCCTGCACAGTTGTGAACTAAAGACCGGATTTGGAAATTGGCCATGTATGTATAGCAGTTTGGGGGTTGTTTTTTTCTCAAGTTTAAACTTGATGAAAAGAATTAGCAAAGGCCAGCATGTTTAAAGGAGGCAGCTCTGCCTTCTCTGTACCTTTTGATAATAAGCCACTTTTTATGTGCATAAATAACGTATGTATTTTGGTGCCCAAGTTTGCAAATTTTGGTCAAACTACTTGATTGTCAGATCAAGATTGTCATTTGGTATGATATGATGACTTGAGACAGGAGTTGCCATCTAGAATGAATATAACTTTAGGATGTGTGTATGATTAGATATATTCCTGGCTAAAGAATGCGTTAATATGTTGGAGCAAAGGGTATATTAAACATTTCTGAGGTGCAGGTTGAGCGACAACTGTATTTCTGCAGAAATGGACTGAATTAAAATGCTGAACTCATTCATTATGACAGCAATCCTAAAACACTACAGAATATGGTGACTGAGAGAGATCTTTCCATTTTCTTGTGAAATGTGCAATTTTTTTTATAACTAGAATAGGTAATTTGTCACCTTTATGTATCTGTCAGGTTTGGCAGATGAGTTTTGTTGTTGAATTTTATTTTCCATCTGGTAGCACAGAGGTGTCATATAAAATGCTGGTGAGCTTTGTTATGTAGATTATGATGATCCTTGCCCCAATCCTCCCTTCCTGTGGCTAAAGCCCGAGGGAGGGGACTAAAAGGAAGAAGGTATTCACCATTTAGATAGGAACTAACTGCAGAGGGAATGAGTGACAAGATTGTACAGCCAAAGCTAAACTATCTTCCCTCCATGATCTCCACAGGACTAGAGGGCAAACAGTGTGATTTTTTTCCTAGCCCTGACCTGACCCATAGTCTACCCTCCTCCTACTCCTTTTCCAAACATGGGCCAACGGTTTTCAGTCTGCGAGGTCTAAAGGAAAGGAGAGATGATGTGGATGCTGTATGTGAGGAGTGTATGCAGATGAGGATAGCGTTGCCTGTAATTACATGTTCAATATTACTTAAAAAGATACTTTTGCATGTAATCAAGTCTGTGCAAATACATAGCTGTAAAATGAAATCTTATATGACATTGATGGGTTCCTTTCATTTGGGCCCTGTCCCACAATCTTCTGCTTGTAGAACTCCTGAATGGGAATTCTGCCCACTGAGGGCTTGCTTTATCTGGCCCTCGCTATTGTGGGCTGGTACCTGGATGCAATACATAATTGTCAAAGAAATAAGCTTGACCAATAAATAATTCCTGGATGTTATATTAAATCTGCAGGTAATATTAGAAACACCGAGAAGCTGAACTACGATAAACAGCATGAGTATGAGATAATGGTAACTGCTTTTGACTGTGGACAAAAACGTGCAACAGAAGATGTCTTAGTACGAGTTGATGTCAAACCAGTGTGCAAACCAGGCTGGCAAGGTAGGGTTTAATATTTGATATCATTTGTTTTTTTTTCTTTCTTTCACAATATATAATGTCTGGTATTCTTTACAGTTATGTGTAAAATGATTACTATTTTTTACTGGTATTTTTTACTTGTGGCAAAGCTCAGAATGAAGGACTGATCAAATCAACGCAGAATAAAAGCATCATTTAAAAACCTTTCCAAAACTTAGTCAAACATTCTATGGAGTTCAAAAATGGTGGTGGTTTGGGTTTTGGTTTTTTTTAAATACTTTTTAGTAAACTGTTCAGAGCCAATAGAGCTAGGATAAAGCAGCGGTTCTCAAACTTCATTGCACCATGACCCCCTTCTGACAACAAAAATTACTTCATGACCCCAGGCAGGTGGCAGGGCAGGGGCAGAGCCCGAGCCCTGCTGCCCCAGACTGGAGCCCTTGGGTTTTGGCTTCAGCCCCAGACCCCAGCAAGTCTAATACTGGCTTTGATGACCCCATTAAAATGGGGTCGCAACCCACTTTGGGGTCCCGACCCACAGTTTGAGAACCGCTGGGATAGATCAAGCAGGATTCTTTTTCAAGAGTCATCAACAGAGTTGTTTACTAAGTTCTACCTACATGGACAGTCTGTTAGTGCTATTAGTGTATTTGCACAGTACCAAGGAGGGCACAATCTGCAGGCAGCAATCTGCCACAGTTCCTCGTCCCTAAAATGGGGTTAACACCTAATTGTTAGTGTGGATGCTTATGGAGGAAAAATCTTGCCTTCATTGTCATCACCTAGATTGTGGAGCTGGCTGACAGAAGAAACTACTTGTAAACTGAGCACAATGGTTCTGGAAGTCAGTGAGATGCAATAAACGTGGAGCACCAGGATTCCATTTTTATACTCACCATTCAGAGGAGAAAACCACATGTTAGTTGTCAGAGGCCATACATAGTTTTCATTGTGCATGTGTCCAGAATATTTGAGGGACAGATTTTATAAAAATAAGTGTATGAAAGAAACAAATTTGAAATAGTTCTACATTTTCTTAGCTATGTTTGTTGGTCTAAAAAACTTACTATTCTTGTTATAAGATTAAAGAGAATTCTTTAGAGAGATTTTACTTGTGCAAATACTCTATTTTGTGAGATCATTTGCTGGAAGATTAAATGAATCAAAATGTAAGCTCAGGAACTAGTATTAAAATGATGCAATCCCTGGTTGTTAACTATTTCATTATTTCCGTAAAGGTATTCTATTGACTGGGTAATCTTTGTGAAGAAATCATGCTCAAAGCACAATTATACTCAATTATGCTCAAAGCACAATAACAACATACTTACAGCAATTTTATTTGACAGTTCAGACATCAATTACAATACAGTTGCTCATTGGAACATATTTCAGGTAATTAAAAAAACTGATAGGTGATAAAAGATGCAAACAACCCTTCTTGCCTACATTCTCCTTCTTTAATATTACGTAAAATGGATATAATCTATTTATGATCTTGGCAAAAGGCTGGACATGAGTTCTGATTCTTCCCACATGCAGAATTTATTCTCCTCCTAGAAATCAGAGTTGTGTGTGACTGATGCTTTGTTTAACTCTTGATGTATAGTAGGGATCAGTCCCTGGATTGTTATTTTAATGTAGTAACATTGAGAGAATTTAGAGGCCCATATGTTTGGAATAGAAAATAAAATGGGGTGGATGGTGGGAACTGCATTAAACTGAGGCAGAACTTATCTAAAGTATGTAGACAAAAATCACATTTTAAAAAATTTGTACACTATGTGGTATAAGAAGAGAATAGCTCATCTAAGACATCTATGAGCAGTTGGAAATTATGTGGCCTGATAGCATTTATTAAGCCTGTACGTAATATTTATTTTAACCCTGAATTTTGTTTTTGTAGGCTATGCTGCACAATTGTGTTCTTTGTTGTTTATGATCTGAGATTGTTCAAGAGTCTATTATGAGTCTTTGGCATAGGCCATGGAGAAAATCTGTATTAGTAAACTGCACTAGATTCTGCTCTCAGTTATACCAAGGTACTTCCAAATTAGTTCATTTGATGGAGTTAGTCTGGTTTTTACATCAGAGAAATGGATAACAGAATCTCTTTAATTGTATCTACGTTTCTTCAGATCACTTGAAATGGTATGTGATTGCATTGTATATTGTAAGATCCTTGGGATCTTGGATTACATGAGTATAGTGCATCTTTGGCACTCAAATAATAAGCATAGAATCATAGTTTCTTTGAAGAAAGCACTAGCTGAGTTTCAAACAGACAGCACATTTTTCTAATCAAGTTGAGTTTCTCCTATATTTTATATAGACCAATAATCCACTCACCTGTGGTACCATGGATTTTTAATGTAAAATGATAGAAGCTTATCTCGAATTTTGTATATTTGCTTCAGGTAGTTGGTTCTCAGAATCTCCACTCAGTTGAATGAGATTGCTTTGGTTGTTTGTTCAATTACCCATGTCCTTTTTACATATAGCAGAGGATTATAAAACATCATTACAGATTTCTTAGAAATTGTGGAATGTCATTACAAATTACTGTCCTCCCTTTGATACTGAAGAGATTGTGCCTGACCAGGTTTCACACTGGAATAAATCACCACAATGGACTTGTGTTAAGGTTAGAATCACTGCCTTTAAAAAAGGAACTGATGAGCCAAACCTTCACTCCTTACTCAAACAAAACTCCATCAGCTTTTTGATCAGGCTCCTAGTCTTTGTGACACTAAGGCAACATGACCACCTTTTTAAATGAATGTGCAAAAATCTAAATATCAGAGTGCATCTCTGTTCCCTTCTTTGTGTTTTTCTATCAGTGTTTTGAATTGCTGTTTCATTTTCTGCTGTAAATTGCTTTCTCTTTGAAATCGACTACCATTTAAAGTTTTAAAAATTATAATTTATTTTTTTACAGATAATGGTTAGAAACTTGTTTGATTATATATGGTATTTTAAATACATCTGATAAGTAGTAAATTTCAAAGGTCACATTTAAAAAAAGAACTAAAATAGGAGTATGTATTGTATTATTAATAATGCTTATTGCAATGAAGACATGAAAGGTGTTATTTTCAAAAACTGATAAAAGTAACTAATTTCTACTTGTCAGACCCAGTAGTATAATGAGAAAAGATGCAACATAGGCAACAGTGAGGTGGGGGGAGAAAAAAAAATCATTACTAGCATGTTGAGGCCTGTGGCGAATTATGTTCCATTATAAATTATGCTGGCGGGAAAAAAGGAAAGGGGAATTTAGTATTCTTGAGTAGAGAGTGTGCCAAAAAGAAAGAAAGAAAAACACAGGTACAAAGACCTCCTAAATCTCACCTTCAGGTTGACAAAGATCTGATCAGTTATTGACCAATTAAACCACAAATCAGGTTTTTATTTTACTTCACAAGAACAGAATGATTCCAAAGGGATAACAATCACTAAGGCTACCAGGCTACTGAGCTGCTGTAAACAAACCAGTCTGCTCAGAATTCAGGGAACTCATCTGAATAGTCTGTCTCTTCCCAAAATACATAGTTAAAAATGAATTAAGGTTGCAAGTAAGAACATAAGAATGGCCATACTGGGTCAGACCAAAGGTTCATCTAGCCCAGTATCCTGTCTACCGACAGTGGCCAATGCCAGGTGCTTCAGAGGGAATGTAATCATCAAATGATCCATCCCATGTTGCCCATTCCCAGCTTCTGGCAAACAGAGGCTAGGGACAATTCAGAGCACAATTTTGCATCCCTGCCCATCCTGGCCAATAGCCATTGAGGGCCCTATCCTCCATGAACTTATTTAGTTCTTTTTTGAACCCTGTTATAGTCTTGGTCTTCACAACATCCTCTGGCAAAGAGTTCCACAGCTTGACTGCGTGCTGTGTCAAGAAATCCTTCCTTTTGTTTGTTTTAAACCTGCTGCCTATTCAATTAATTTGGTGACCCCTAATTCTTGTATTATTAGGAGGAGTAAATAACACTTTCTTATTTACTTTCTCCACACCAGTCATGATTTTATACACCTTGATCATATTCCCCCGTTATTCGTCTTTTTTCCAAGATGAAAAGTCCCAGTCTTATTGATCTGCCCTCAGATGGAAGCTGTTCCATGCCCCTAATAATTTTTGTTGCCCTTTTCTATACCTTTTCCAATTGCAATATATCTTTTTTTGAGATGGGGCAACCACATCTGCACGCAGTATTCAAAATGTGGGTGTACCATAGATTTATATAGAGGCAATACGATATTTTCTGTCTAATTATCTATCCCTTTCTTAATGATTCCCAACATTCTGTTAGCTTTTTGGACTGCTGCTGCACATTGAGAAGATGTTTTCAGAGAACTATCCACAAGGACTCCAAGATCTTTTTCTTGGATGGTAACAGCTAATATCATTTTATATGTATGGTTGGGATTATGTTTTCCCATGTGCATTACTTTGCATTTATCAACATTGAATTTCATCTGCCATTTTATCACCCAGTCATCCAGTTTTGTGAGATCCCTTTGTAACTCTTCAGAGTCTGCTTTGGACTGAACTATCTTGAGTAGTTTTGTATCATTTGCAAATTTTGCCACCTCAGTCTTTACCCTTTTTTCCAGATCATTTATGAATATGTTGAACAGTACTGGTCCCAGTACAGACCCCTGGAGGACACCACTATTTATCTCTCTCCATTCTGAAAACTGACCATTTATTCCTACCCTTGCTTTCCTATCTTTAACCAAGAGAGGACCTTCCCTCTAATCCCATGACAGATTACTTTGCTTAAGAGCCTTTGGTGAGCCTTGCCAAAGGCTTTCTGAAAATCTAAGTACAGTATATGCACTGGATCACCCTTGTTCACATGCTTGTTAGCCCCGCTCAAAGAATTCTTGTAGATTGGTGAGACATGATTTCCCTTTACAAAAGCTGTGTTGGTTCTTCCCCAACATATTGGGTTCATCTATGTGTCTGATAATTCTATTCTTTACTATTGTTTCAACCAATTTGCCTAATACTTAAATTAGACTTACCAGCCTGTGTCATAAATATAAAGGGAAGGGTAACCACCTTTCTGTATACAGTGCTATAAAAGCCCTCCTGGCCAGAGGCAAAGTCCTTTTACCTGTAAAGGGTTAAGAAGCTCGGGTAACCTGGCTGGCACCTGACCCAAAATGACCAATGAGGGGACAAGATACTTTCAAATCTGGAGGGAGGAAAAGGCTTTTGTCTGTCTGTGTGATACCTTTGTCAGGAACAGATCAAGGATGCAAGCCCTCCAACTCCTGTGAAGTTAGTAAGTAATCTAGTAAGTAAAGAAAATGTGTTAGGTTTTCTTTGTTTTGGCTTGGAAATTCACTGAGCTGGAGGAAATGTGTATTCCTGTTTTTGTGTCTTTTTGTAACTTAAGGTTTTGCCTAGAGGGATTCTTTATGTCTTGAATCTGACTGCCTGTAAGATTATCTTTCATTCTGATCTTACAAAGTTGTTCTCTTATCTTTTTTTGTTCTTTTAATAAAATTCTGTTTTTTAAGAATCTGATTGGGTTTTTTGGGTCTTAAAAAACAAACAAAGGCTGGTTTGTGCTCATCTTGTTTATTCTCAAGCCTCCCCAGGAAAGGTGGTGTAAGGGCATGGGGGGATATTTTGGGGAAATAGGAACTCCAAGTGGTCCTTTCCCTGTTCTTTGTCTAAATCACTTGGTGGTGGCAGCATACTGTTCAAAGATAAGGCAAAATTTGTGCCTTGGGAAAGTTTTAACCTAAGCTGGTAAAAATTATCTTAGGGGTTTTTTTGATGCGGGTCCCCACATCTGTACCCTAGAGTTCAGAGTGGGGAGGGTACCCTGACAGCCTGTGATTGGCAGGATCGCCTCTGGAGCCTTTTTCAAAAATTGGCATCACGTTAGCTATTCTCCACTCATCTGGTACAGAAGCTGATTTAAATGATAGGTTACATACCACAGTTGTTAGTTCTGCAATTTCACAGTTGGTTCCTTCAGAACTCTTGAGTGAATACCATCTGGTCCTGGTGATTGATTACTGTTTAATTTATCAATTTATTTCAAAACCTCCTCTAATGGCACCTCAATCTGAGACAGTTCCTCAGATTTTGATAAGTTTAGTTTCTCGGCAATGGCCTTATTTTCCTTGAGTGCTCCTTTAGCATCTTGATCATCCAGTGGTCCCACTGGTTGTTTAGCAGGTTTCCTGCTTCTGATGTACTTAAAAAAAATTTTTGCTGTTACTTTTTTTGTCTTTGACTAGCCATTCCTCAAATTCTTTTTTTGCCTTCCTAATTATATTTTTACACTTCACTTGCCAGAGTTTATGCTCCTTTCTATTTTCCTTAATATGTTCTAACTTCCACTTTTTAAAGGATGCCTTTTTGCCTCTAACTGCTTCTTTTACTTTGTTATTTAGCCATGGTGGCACTTTTTTGGTCCTTTTTCCTCCTAGGCCAGTGGTTTTCAAACTGCGGGTCTCGACCCACTACTGGGTTGCAGAATATAAGGCACTGGGTCATGGCGGCTCTGGTCAGCACTGCCAACCAGGCCATTAAAAGTCCCGCCAGTGATGCTGCCTTGCTAAGTCAGGCTACTAGTCCCTACCTCTTCTGACACCGCGCTGCGCCCTGGAAGCAGCCAGCAGCAGGTCCAGCTTCTAGGCGGGGTGGATAATGGGGCTGTGCATGCTACCCCCGCACCGAGCACCAGTTCCGCACATGAGCTGGGAGGGGATGGTGCCTGCAGGCGAGAGCCACGTGGAGCTGCTTGCGTGCCTCTGCCTAGCAGCCAGACCTGCTGCTGGCCACTTCTGGGGCGCAGCGCCGCCCACGGTTCCAGGACAGGCAGGAAGCCTGCCTTAACACCCCCGCTGGGCTACTGACTGGGAGCCACCTGAGGTAAGTCCATGCTCCAACCCCACGCCACAAGCCCCAGCCCTGAGCCTCCCCCAAACCCAGAGCCCTTCCTGTACCACAAACCTCTCATCCCTGGCCCCACTCCAGAGCCCGCACCCCAACCCTCTGCCCAAGCCCTGAGCCCCCCCCAAAACCCAGAGCCCCCTCCTGCACCCCAAACCCCTCATCCCCAGCCCCACCCCAGAGCCAGTACCCACAGCCCAGATCACTGACCCCCTCCCACACCTCAACCCCCTGCCCCAGCCCAGAACCCCCTCCCACACCCTGAACCCCTCATTCATGGCCCCATCCCACAACCCTCACCCCCGCACCCAAATTCTCTGACCCAGCCCTGAACCCCTCTCACACCCCAAACCCCTCATCCCCAGCTCCACTGGGTCTCGGGCCCTTTCCTGTTGGGGGCAACCACCAGTGGCAGGGTTCCTGTGGAGGCCCAACTGCAACTTAAATTTTGCTTCATTTTGGCATAATCCCTGCTATCCATCAGATGCTGGAAGTTGAAGTTGCTGGGAGTCCTTGGCAGGCAGCACACTCAGGTCCTTAGGAAGGAGAAGGTTCTCTCAACCACTGTCAGGGGCTTATATCTGTTTAAAGCATGATCTCAAAAAATGAAACTCTGGCAAAGGTACAGTGATGCTGTTGATGGATCCTGTAAGAAGTTCTATCCAGAGTTCCCCAGAAAGGCCACTTCGTATGCATGGCCTTTGAAAGTGGTAAAAGAGAAAAGTTCTCCCCTTCAAAAGTTTTTTGCATTTATGCCAAGGGGAGGTGGAACAGATGAGATGATCAGGTGGGATGGCTCATATTTTCATATATCTGTTTCCAAAATGGAGCTGAAAATGCTTTGGAAATAACTCTCTCTGAGCTGCACTTTTCTCTACGTTTGTTTGCAACCCCATGCAGAGAATGCTGGCGAAGGCAGAATGGCATGGGCCATCATACAGAGTTGTGCCATTAAAATAACTTTTCATTCTCCCTGTATGTGCTTTTGAGGTGAGGAGGGGACAAATACACCCACTGCTGGAGAAGGCAAACCCACAAAAATGGAAATGGCCATACGCAAACCTACGTCTATATATACACAACTCTAGAGGGAACTCTACAATATTTCTGTGGAAATAAACAAGGCAGTACAGCAGCTGGCTAAATACCATGTACTCAGACAAAAAAAAGGGGTGCAGAATGACTACCTGATGTGTATGATATGACTAATGTACAAAACCACTTTGAAAATACCATTTCAGGTGAAAGACAAAGAAGTTAGTGTGATCTATTGGAATAATTACAGTGTCTAACTTGTTAGAATATCTTGGCTGTTTGGCATCTTGACTGTGGGAGTTGTGAGCAGCTGCTGTGAACTTATGTGTATCTGAAGCACCCTGCTGCTCGGGGCTAACGTGTGTGATGGAGCAGTTGGATTCAGATTTTCAGGCAGTGGCCAGGTGCATGTATGCTGTGTGGCTGAGTTGTGTGCTATCACCATGATGCTTTCTATAAGAATACTGAGCATCCTTTACAGGGCATGTTGAGGTTTAGAAGCCCCTTAATCTGGTTCCATACATGGCCAACATCCAAACTGTAGGTACTTGTGTACTATAAAAGGTATGTAATAGAGGATAAGAACTATTCAGTGTGTTTTTACTTCCCTGGGTAGCACAACCAATGCTGAATGAGTCAGGTCACTGAATGTGTGAATAGCACACTATTTAGGCTGAGGTGGTGTTTTCAATGCGGTGCTAGTCCGTCCTTTCTTTCACAGATTATAAGAAACTGACTTTACCCAGTTTTGACAATCCGTTGGGATCAGTGCAGGTGTGAAATAAGAGCATCTGAGTCAACCTGTTTAGATTGCAATGTAGTATGTCTTCTGCCAATGCTTTTGTGCTCAAGCTGGCAGAATGCATTGGCCTCACTTGGTCACTAAAAGGGAAATACAGTCAGTCTAAAAAGGCATCTTTTTAACTCTTCCACACTGATTCTACCTCCTCAAAATGTGTGACCACAATCTCCATCCTTAGGTGGATTAACTGGTTCTCAGAAGTCTCTGCAGATTCAAAAATGTGAGTCATATATCCACAGTTCTGGTAGCATTAACATCACAAAGCCAACATTAGCAGTCAAAAATACTAAGCCAGTTGTTGACACTCCGTGGAAATGAAGTCCTTCAGGACCCTGTGAAATTGGATTGGCATTTTGGAAAAGATGTGATCATACGTTTCTAAGGATATGTTTGTAAGGCTATATCTACGCTACAAACTCTATGGTGGCACAGCTGCAGCACTGCAGGTATGCCGCTGTAGTGTAAATACTTGGTACAGTGATGGAAGTGTTTTTTCTTTGCTGTAATAAATCCACCCCCTTGAGAGGCCATGGCGAGGTTGACAGAAGAATTTTTCTGGTGACTAGAGCTGTCTATACCAGGGCTTAGGTTGGTTTAACTAAATCTCTAAAAGATGTGAATTTTTCACACCCCTGAGCCATGTAGCTAGGTCAACACAAGTTTTAGGTGTAGACAAGGCCTAAACTATAACCAATCACTGTTCTTCAAACCAGCTTCCAGTGATATTCAAAGATTTACCTGGCAGCATAAAATACAGATGAGAGAAGCCCTTTTTTAAATATTAAACTAATTTTGTGAGTATAAAACAAAAAGCAAGCTAAATTATTTGTTACGGGGAGGAGGAGGATGGAGGAATAGACAAAGAAAACATGAAAGGGAAGACGGGAACAGTGACCTCACTAACCACTCTTTCTTGCTGATGTGTGAGTGCAACAGAATGCTAGTTCTTAAATGTTCTATGAAATGAGGCCATGGCAAAAGTGAAATTTACTATGGCCAAATCTGACGTTTTAACTCCTATGAAGAAAAGGAGTACTTGTGGCACCTTAGAGACTAACTCACTTCATCAGAGCTGTACCTCACGAAAGCTTATGCTCAAATAAATTGGTTAGTCTCTAAGGTGCCACAAGTACTCCTTTTCTTTTTGCGAATACAGACTAACACGGCTGTTACTCTGAAACTTAACTCCTATGCTTGCACTAGTCTGAACTCTGGCAACTCAGGCCCTGATCCTGCAGTTGGATCTGCCTGGTGAAATCCTGAAGAATGCTATTGAAATCGATGGGGCTCTGCTGGGATCCACCTATACAGATCAGATTTCAGGAGCAGAGTCATAAAGATATATGTGTACAAATTCTTTAAGTAAATTGCAGTTTATTTATTCCAATCATTATGATGTGGAAGTTCAAAATCTCTCTCAAAATTAACTTTTGACTATAAAGAACAACTGAATTACATTACCAAATGATTATAAAATGAATGGAAAACTGTGGAAGGGGAAGTTATTCTGTGTGTGTGTGTGTGTGTGTGTGTGTGTGTGTGTGTGTACGTGCACAACATATATACAAAGGAATTATTGTCACACAAATGCATGTGTAACCTGAAGACAGAATATTAATGGAAAAGTATAATTCACTAATAGAACTAGGAAAGACCTTGAATGCTAATATAAGTGAGGCTTTCGAGCATTCAGAGACTATTTCGGATATTGAGAATTCAGAGCAGGTTAACAGTAACAAAACAAATTACTGCAGAGAAAAAGAAGCCATTTTCCTCTCTTAATCCTTTGAATGGCTTGGTGCATTCACTTCAGTGTTTGAAAAACAAAGGAAGGGACCTTGTATCTTATTTGTGTAAACTGGGATGTTATAATTTTGACAATATATGTTATGCCTTTAAAATGACATTCCATGGAGCACAGTATTCAAAGGCTAAAGGGCAACACAGGTATCAAAAGTAGGACCGCCTCAGAAATGTTGCATCTTTATTGAACATTAAGCTTTTAAGCATTCCCTGAGTGTACAAGTTAAGCAAAGCAGCACCAGCTTGTGACGTGGTAGTATGTCTCTACGTTCCATTGAAATAAATGGTGTTGTAACAAAATCATGCCTTGCCTGACTGTACTGTATTGTACGTCCCAGATTCCATATGGTAAGTGTCCAGAGATGTCATTTATTTAGCCCTTGGGCTTCTTTTCATCTAAGTATTGCTCCATACATCAGTCATGAGCTTTCTAGGCCACTTAGTAGGATACTGAGCTGTTCACAGTTGTTCGGTTTGTAACTCTATTTGGGTGTGCTGGCTTTTTTTATTTGTTCTCACATGGTATTGGTTTTCAGTGCATAAACAGTAAAATATTTAAATACAGATGATACTTGTCAAACAAATCAGTTAGGGGCCAGTAGCTGAGAAGGGTGCTGGGGTGGTGCACAGAGAGAATCAAACATCCCCTTCTACTCTGCCAAATGCAGCTCCAAACCCTTGAGGCTGCAATAGGCCCCGCTTGCCTGCAGGGACAGCCCTTCCACAGGGGAGATTGGGGAGATTCACCAGGTAGCTGTACCCCACCCCACCTTTGCACATAGCTCCCACTGCCCTCTTCCACATAGGCACAGAAACAATTTCAGTGGGAGCTGAGTTCTGTGCATCTTCCCTGGCACAGGGGGAACTGTACTGGTTAGTGTGCCAGGGCTCCCTCTCTAGCCACAAAGGTAGAGGCAGAATTTGCCTTTTTTGGCAGATAGAGTAAATAGAAATTAGAAATATATTGTATTACAGTATATACCAAAAGGAAAGAAAAACCAGATAATACCCATATAAAGGTCAAGATAAGCACCCCATATTTTATTTAAAACATTTACGTTACCTATCGTTTAAAAGGAAAAATCATTCCATCATTGTGCATGGGGATCATTATTATTTATTTTTAAAGATTGGCTTGTCATTGAAATTTGATCTGAACAGGATCACACTGGGTTAGTTTGAGGTACTCAGAGTTTGGATCTAGGCTCAAATTTTAGTTGCATAGTCCATGGAACCTCACACCCAAATATATGACATGGTGATGTTTAGGTGTGAGGCCTGCCCAGGACTACCTGCCAGTGCTTTATAGCACAGATGGCAGGATAGGGCCAGGTGAATGAGGAAGTGCAGACAGTGTCCTCATTCTCTGGAACTGGGCAAACTTATTCTCGTCCAGACTCTTTACCATGGCTGGTATGGGTTTGCAGAGTGTTACCTTGGAAATACGTTGTCACAGATCAGAGTTTACCAAAGGAGAACCCAGGAGATTTGGATTTGGCTTATTGGATACCAACCCATCCATTTCAGATGGGTTCAGATATCTTAATTTGTCTAATTGTTTATTCAGCCTCAGAAATTAGTTGCATTTTGTCTATCCCAATTTAAAATGTCTGTCCTGCTATTCAAAAGCTTCCCTGGCCTGGGTTCAAGTTATGTAAGTGATCCCCTCTTCCCCCATGACTTCCTGCAGTAACTTTTCCATGCCAACCAGGCGTATTGAGGACAAGGGATGGGATTTTTACAGGACCTGGGACCTAATCAATGGAGCTTTCTTCTGCAAGAGATCAGAACAAGCATAGATCTTGCCCCATTCAGAATGAAATGCAACACTCATCTCTTTGACTTAGCTTTCTCGCAATCACCTCTTCACACAGATACTTCACTCATTCTCTCACATTCACAACTTCTATGTACTTTTCAAGTTGCCTCTTACTGGGAGGTGGGGTAAGAGTGTTAACTTCCATTTTAACACCCCCGGGGTATGGAAATACCATAGGAATGAGGACTATGTAAACAACCCAATCTATTTTTAACATAGCCATCACCTTAGAGCCTGGGTGCTCAGGATTACATTGCACTCCAGCGCTGCCCCTTTCCTGTCTCAGAATGCCACCTACACTGAGGGCAAATTCTATGCTGACCTTAATAACGTCGGCATTAAATCCCTTTTGTGTCTGCGCAGCCAGTGCAGCTTGGACTTAGGCAGGGCTGAGGCCCCAGTGTCAAACGCGGATGAAAATCCTAGCAGCAACACATACTGTGATGCAAATGTACATACAGCATGAAAAAGCAGTGGCTGAATTCTAGTTGGGATTTTACAGTGGAGCTTGGACAAATGTGAATACCTAAGACTATGAGGTTGGTATAGTTCTAGTCATAAGTGATCTCGTTTGCCAAGTGGAAAAGTAACAGGAATAAATGAAGCTGCACCTCTTTAAATCCCAAGAGACATTGAGATGACAATTAAAAACAAAACAAAACAGAAGAACAGAAGCCCTCCATTATTCTACAATATGAGTATTGACATTTTAATGGCCTATTTTATAAGCAACACCTCACACAAGTTTAAAGATTGTGGATTTGTAGACAGATGTGTCAACCTTAATTGTTCAGTCATTTTTCACACATCCAGTGATGAATATTTTGCATGAGTGCCAATTCATCTAAGATAGCTAAGAAACCAAAAAGTGGCCAAAATCAGAGAAGTGCAGAACTAGTCTGAAAGGTTTTAAATAGTTTGAAACTCACACTGTTTGATGATTTGTGGGTGTGGGAATAGTCTGTAAGTAACTAGAGAATGTGAGAATAGAAGGAGCCATGATTCGTCTGTTCTCATGGCACATATATAACAGCAAATGCTCATATTTTTGAAGTGAAATGTTAGGAAGTAAATTACATTATTTTCTAAGCAGTCTGAGAGTGTAAACCTGAAGTATTTTGGAAAGGGTGGAGAATGCAAATCTGTTGATATACTGTTATACAATTGACAACGTCTTAAGACATTCTAGGGAATTAGTTATCTGTTAGAGGAAGGAGTTTCAGGCAAATGTAGTTATTTTAAACATCCTATAGAATAGCTATAATGAGCAAGTCATGATTGCCTTCTAATAATTTTGAATAGTGACCAACACATCCTAAAAGCTTTTGTTACAGTAAGTATGGAACATCATGTGCAACCTTCATTTTCCCACAGTCACAGCTTCAGACAATTAATAACAAAGTATTAAATGATTAATCTCTGTCTCTGGCAAGAAAACAGGTATTTGACAGATAATTGGATAGACTAAGCCAAATTTTTGAAAGTGACCAGTGATTTTTGGGTGCCCAATTTGAGACACCTTGAAAGGGTTAGCTTTTCAGAGGGTGAATGCTCAGAACTTTCTGAAAGTTCTTTTAAGGTGTCTCAAATTGGGCATCCCAAATCAGCAGTAGCAAGAGGCTCTCTGGAGAGTATGTAGTGAAGAGCAGTTCTAGGCTCAGTTCTTCTTTACTCACCCTCTGGAAACAATTGCAGTGAGATCTGGTGCCAAGGAGTTGTCTTGGTACAACCTATTTACAGTGGAGTAAAACCTCAGCATGAGCAGGGTGAAGATTCACTATAAAGCAAGTGAAAGTCTATTTAATTACTGAATTGGAGACTTTTGTTTCTACCACCCGATCAAGAGAACTTCCTTGGATGTTACGTTCCCTTTAATCGGGTTTGATTGAATGTTCAGACTTATTTAGTTTATTCTACTAGCAAAGACCCACTTTGGCTAAAAATACTCCAGAGAAGCTGGAGCTCTGCACATTACAAGATTGCTCTGTCTGAAAAATCTTCCAAATACCCAGATGTGCAGATTAGGCAGACACAGATTAAGTGGGCCCATGACTTTAAAAGAATTAATGGTTTAATCTCAATATTAATGTGGCACCTTTGCTTTGTTTTGTAATAAATTATGTACCTAAAAAAAGTGTATTTGCTGAAATGTAAATTGGAAATATAGCTGAAACACACTCATTTTTCTTAATTTTAATACAGCATTCCTTTGGTGGGATCAGTAAATCAGAACTACCTAATCCCTAAAACAGCTTGAAAACACCATATTTATTCAGATTTAGAAACTAAACATTCCAGTTGAAAAGGTCAGTGGCACAGACAGCATGTGCTATAAGATTGGTAACTTCTCAAATCTTCTCAGTTGTGAGACAGCTGGATAAACAAAGCATGGATCAGCTAGGTCTGGCTGTAAGCCTGCAGAGCGCCTTCATCTGTAGCTTTCTGTCATTAGTAGTTCACAGAACTAAGACAACATTTGGAGAGAGAAAGGTGGTGCTGTGGATGGGTACACTGGCCTTTCACATCTCCAGACTAGAGTTGAAAAGCTTTTAATCATGAGTCAAATGAAGCTGGTGGTCATATCCTAGTCCTTGCTCATATCACAGAACTTCATAATCTGTCATAATTTGGCATGATTGACAATATCATTCCCAGGAATATGATATAAGCAATGCCATTGCAGATCAGGAATGAGATGTATTAACAATTCTTGTCAGGAAACTTACATAGTGCTTGCCTAGCACTAGCCAGTGATGTTATTACTTCACTTCACTGAGCACAAAATACTTTTACAAATAGAGTAACATCTTTAAAAAAAAAAATAGAGCAATTAACTCATTGATGCTTGGGTCCAAACTTTATGGTCTCTGTCCCAGCAATGAACTTATTGAATTGGCGGAGCAAAGCAGTGGCATTTTACAAATCAATAAGAATTCAGTCTTCGAAGCCCATCAAGCTTACCTGGTCAATACTAGAAAATGTGGCTTATTTTAAATGTGCATGTCACATTATTCATTCGTTGTCCATTCGGGTCTCCAGTTAGGTGCCTGTGACATGTGGTTCAGTATAACTCAACTAAAACACAACTCTGGGTTAAGCAAACAAATCTGAAGTTCTTTTCTCCTGAGCTGACAACCCTGCCATGAAACAGCTCTTCCTGGATCTCCACAGCACAACCTGGTGCATTTATTTTCTGTTAAACCAAGTATCTTAGGCACAATATGTCTCCATAGCACCAGAGCTCAGTGTCTCCAACACTGTTTTCCAACTGCCTCCTCTCTATTCTCTCTGCTCTTATCCAGTGCAACTCAGGAAATTCTTCTAATGTTAATCACCATACTCCTCTTTTTTTAATTACTTTGTACTGTGTATTTATTTTTATCTTGCAGACTGGAACAAGCGTATTGAGTATAAGCCTGGCTCTGGCAGCATACCTTTGTTTCCCAGCATTCATCTGGAAACCTGTGATGGACCTGTTTCCTCAATCCAGACCACTATTGAATTGCAAACCAATTACATTGGCAAGGGCTGTGACCGAGAGACATACTCTGAGAAATCACTGCAAAAATTATGTGGTATGTGCTTGGTTTTCAGTTTACTTATTAATTCCTTTTGTCCAGATAAAGCACTTTTCCCATAAACACAGAGACCAAATAGCTACTGTATATGTGGTTTTACAGATGCACAATGCCCATTATAGCTAACTGGCTGGTACCCATCGGAATTAACAAGATGGCATGATGTGACATCAGAGGTAGTTCCTGCTTCTCTCTTCCACTCTCTCTTCATTACGTATTCCTATCTTATTTTCAGTTCTCCTCTCCTTCCTCTCTTCCCCTCTTTATCTTCTTTTCTTCTTCTCATCCTTCTCCCTGCCCTTCATTCATGATGTGGATGATTTATTATTTCTATTTTGGCGGCACCTAGGGCTCTGATCCGTGTTTATCAGACCAGGAGCTGTACAAACAAATAACAGATTATTATGAAGACCTTAGCACTTCACCCACATGAAACTGTAGCTCCTATTCCAATGACACTTTCTAATTTCATTGCACCAAACAAATCCACCTAAGAAATGTCATGCAGTCCTTTGCCAGAGTTGAAAAAAAAATTGGAAAGTTTGGGAGACTATGGACAAAAGGAAAGGAGTACTTGTGGCACCTTAGCGACTAACCAATTTACTTGAGCATAAGCTTTCGTGAGCTACAGCTCACTTCATCGGATGCATACTGTGGAAAGTGTAGAAGATGTTTTTATATACACAGACCATGAAAAAATGGGTGTTTATCACTACAAAAGGTTTTCTCTCCCCCCACCCCACTCTCTTCCTGGGGCGGGGGAGAGAAAACCTGGATTTGTGCTGGAAATGGCCCACCTTGATTATCATACACATTGTAAGGAGAGTGATCACTTTAGATAAGCTATTACCAGCAGGAGAGTGGGGTGAGGGGAGAGAAAACCTTTTGTAGTGATAAACACCCATTTTTTCATGGTCTGTGTGTATAAAAACATCTTCTGTATTTTCCACAGTATGCATCCGATGAAGTGAGCTCTAGCTCACGAAAGCTTATGCTCAAGTAAATTGGTTAGTCTCTAAGGTGCCACAAGTACTCCTTTTCTTTTTGTGAATACAGACTAACACGGCTGCTACTCTGAAATATGGACAAAAGGTATTTCAGAGATGGATAGTTTCTACAAAACATATTCTGACTCAGTGAAGAGTTTCTAAATGTGTTTTGCCCCTTTATTCAGTAACTCAATATAGGCTTGAACTAGATGCTCCAAATTTGTTTTGCTGTGCAGGTATCACCAACAGGAAAAGTGTCCTGCTATTCTTGGAAGGCAAGAGGACTATTTAGTTAGTTATTAGTTAGTTAAGAAAAAAAGTACTTTGATACACCTATGACCTGAAATTTTTATTTCTATGTGTGGACTCTGGTATAGTTCCTGAGCATTGGAGTGGCCAGCACTCCAGCTAAAGGCTTGTGTAAGATTTTCACTTCAGGATGTCAACAGACTGTCAAGCCACACTGTAGAGCCATGTACACTTTACCTTCTGACGTCTGCAACCCCAGGGTGTGTCATTCCTAAGACTTGTATCTGAACTGCCATCAGTGTGCGGTTAGGCAGTCTACAGCTCCAGAGTGCATCTTTCCTAAGACCCATGTCTAAGCTTCCATGACATGTGTTCTAGGATACCTACAATCAATACAACTTTTCCATTTGAATTCATAACTTTTCTGTTGTGCTCTATTAATTGGCTTAAATTTGCTTTGATAACACCACTGCAATGCTGCACAGATGTACAGATCAATAAACTAACCCTTTAGAAAATAATTTTGGGCCTGAAAATGTCTCAGGCAACTTTACCAAACATTTTTTAAAAATCTAAAACATTTCCCAGGCCAAAAAACTTTAATTTGGGATTAAGATTATAAATATCTATCAGTTACTTGGAGCGTAAACAAGAAGTAAAAGAATATTATTGTCCTCATAAAATCTACAGATATTAGCCTGGAAATTGCACAGGTAAGGTAACACAAACAACCATAATTTTACTCCTGTATCATAATCCAACGAACAGAGATACCACAAAGCATGAGAAAATCTGTCTACAAGCAGCACTCATCTTCATCATATTAGTGATATTAAAACTGAGACATTGATCTATCTGGGCAACCTGTTCATAGATCAGTGGTTTTCAACCTGTGGTCCACAGACCCCTGAGGGTCTGCAGATTATGTCTCAGGGGTCTGTGGAAGGTTGTCATTAACATAGAACAGTAGTTTTCAACCTGTGGTCTGTGGACACCATGTCTGAGATTTCCAAAGGAGTCCGCCATTCAAAATTTGTTAGTGTTTTTGCAAAAGAAAAAGTTTGAAAACCATATTGATAGACGATTGTGTACCACTTTAGCTTTTAAATAAAACTAAACATGTCTTCACATTGCAGTAAAATACTCTTGCCTTTTTCAAGACCCATTGCAGGCATCAGAAAAACATAGGTTTGTATGTCTCTTCAACAAAAATTGACTTCATTTGGGTAATCATTCAGGACAATTTCACCAAAATACATATGGTTTCAGATGAAGAAGGGTTACTCTGTAAGATTTAGAAAAGATATGTAGCAACCATATCTGGGGATATGAATCTTTTAAGGGCAGGACCCAAACTAAGTAAGTTATATGCCAGGAATGTGGGATGACAGGGATTATACATACATGCAGTATCACTGATACATGTATACAAAAGCAGAGATTCTCAGCTCAACACTCTGAGGAAACTACTTCAGCAAGCAAGACTTTAGACTTAAACTAGGTTTTGATAAGAACTTTACTCAAGGTGGAAGGTTGGTAGATTTAAGGGGCAGAGTTAAGGTTAGATGTGAGTTTCTAGGCTTTCTCGTTCAGGTGACACTTGAAAAAAAATTCCAATCTTTCTAATGTTTGCTTTTTGAGTAAACTACGTTTTTAAAGGGCTACTTTTTCCTCTTGAGTAACTGAGAAGTATTTACAGTCTTAATTCTGGGTTAACTTTTTTCCTAGGAAGAATATCTGCAGGCTAAAACTGATAGAGACAGGCACGATCATAAATACTTCAGCAGGTCTTATGGTGTTAGTGTATCCAGTAGAGGAAAGTGTTTTGGAAGACGGACAGACACAATGACTAACAATACTGTATTATTGCTTAGGTGAGAGCTGTTCTCAGCGCATCTATAGAGGAATAGAAACTTTAAATCCAGAAGAGAAAATAGATGGAATGCAAAATATCATTGTAAAATGGGAAAAGTTCAAATGGACTCAAGGATATTCTCCTGTGTCTGGATTTCCTGTGTTCATAGAGAAGAGTAGATGTGAGAGACAGACAGACAGATACTGATGACAGGAGTTTGCTTGAAAGGGTTATAAAAGAAAATGAGTTTTGCATCAGAATTGCATCTGGAGTGGTTTAAATGCCTGTATTTAGTATTTACTGCCAGTCCCTACTTCAGAGATGGCTCATAGGAAAGCAGGTTAATTATGTTTAGAAAACTGTTTTCTCCCAGAAATGATCTGATCGTGGATAATAGTTTGAGGAACAAATTCTTTGAAAGGAACAACCTGCATATCTTGATGTCAGTGAAGTACCATGCAATTGCAGGGAGAGTGCAATGTTGAGTGATTACAGAGAAATGATCACTTGTGCCACATAGAGCACAAGACTCTCTCAAGCCTTTGTAATTAAGGCCCCAATTGATAAATCATGTGTTCACTGCTTAGCTTATCTGGTGGACATCCAGTGAATTCAACTGCTGAAGAAGGACAAGACATTAAAATGCAGTCATTTATCTTTCTGTTCATTTATACCTGCCATTCAATGTGCCAGTGATTCACTCCCACTTTGACAATCAAGGTATGCAATGTAATTTCCAGAAAAGATCGGTGTAACAGGAGCTTTAAAAAAAAAAAAGCAAATCCTCAGCTCAGATGATGAAATTATGCTTCTTGACTCATTTTAAAATATAGGGAATTTGGAAAAAAAACATCTATAGTCTTCTGCAAAAGTACAGTACTCCTTCCCACCCCACCTGCCACTAAAATAACGTTTAGACTAAACAAATCAGTTAAGGCTGGACAACAGGGGATGAATGATCATGCTGCTGTTTCCCTTCTCCCAATATATTTGTATAAAAATAAAATCATAGGGAACTGCTAACATCCCTATTTGACAGATCGGGAGCTGAAGCACAGAGATATTAAGTGATTTGCCTAAGACCACCCAAGAAGTCTGTGGCAGAGCAGGGAGTTGTACCCAGGCTTCTCAAGTCCCAGTTAGTGCCCTAACCACTAGGGCATCCTTTATATGCTAAAGGTCAGCGTTGGCACAAGAACAAATTGATATAAACTGGTCGTGAACAAAGTCAGGCTGGAAACTAGAAGAAGGTTTCTAACCATCAAAGGGGTGAGGTACTGGAACAACCCCCCTGTAGGAGTTGTGAGGGGAAACAACTTAATTAGTTTTAAGAAAAAGCTGGAGAAATCTGTGAGTACAACGAAGTTGCTTGTGATGGAAAGAGGCAAGGCCCAGCAGTCCTGCGGCTCACTTCTGGTTTATATCGTAAGTCCCTAAAAGCCCATGCTTCAGGATTTCAGCTGATCACTTGCAGGGGTCAGGAAGGGACTCCCCACTGCCACACACATACCCCAAATGTATTCTGGTTTTGTTTGTTTTAATCTCCTTCCTCTGAAGCATAAGGGATGGCCATGGCTGAAGATAGGACATTGAACAAGGCACTGAGCGTTCTCTGTCTCAAAGGCCTGGCTGGTTGGTTTTTGCACATGTACTCAGGGTCTAACTGGTCACCATATGTGAAGTCAGAAAGGAGTTTGTCCCCAGGTCAGATTGGCATTTTTCACCATCCTCTGCCACGTGTGAGTGTGAGTGACTTGCCAGGATTAGCTGGGTGTTTCTCACTTAATCATTTCGGCGCCAGGCACTGGTGCACATTGGTCCCTCCTATTCTCTGCCTGTGGCACATAATAGTCTAATCTCCTGTGGGCCGTAACACTATGGTTTAATTTTGGTTATTGGGCTTAGTGTGTGGGTGCTGTGGGTGGCGTGTGATATGCAAGAGGTCAGACTCGATGATCTGCTGGTCCTTTCTGATCTTAAACTCTGTGGCTCTTGTGCAGCACCCACTAAAGTCAACGAGATCTATGGACACCAGAGGAGGGAATTAGGCCTTTAAGACAGCATTAATAAAGGGAGGAATGACATCTCTTGACATTTGCACAGCATGAAACCATTTACATCTATTTTAATCAATAAAATGAAATACCCCTCCCTCGCCCCCCAGAAAAACAGCAAAAAGTATTTAAAAGGTTCATATTAAATATTGCCAAACCCTAGGCAGCAGTGCATTGTGGGCTCTCTGTGAGGTAAATCTGCTACAAAAGATTCCCTGAGCAGAATATTGAGGTGCTTCAATGAGCAGCTGTCTGCTGCTGTTGCCTTGTGAAACAAAGTGCTTTGTGATTTTCAGAAGCTGCTAGCTGTTGCAATAGATGATAACATACTTTATGCTGTTTTGGGGAAGACACACCCCTTTTTTTATTCCACCGCACACACTGTAGTTATGGTGAGCATCATGTTGCTGTAGGAGAGAGCAGTTGCTAATGCTCTCAAAAACAATGTAACAGGATTGCATCTGTGTCCCTTCAACCCATATATTCTTGCCTGCATGTTGACTTTGCGCTCCTTATTTGATTCGCTCTTCCTGACATGGTTGCATAAGCACAGACAGGATTTACTCCCAAATGGTTAAAGTTTTATAACTTTAGTTTGTTTTCTCTAATACAGAAACAAAAATTAATTTGAAAAAGGGAGTGCTTCAAATGGTAATTACATATGAATTTGCATATAAGTCATATTACCAGTCATTTTTTATATTCTCTAGGGTTAAATTAAAATCAGGTGATTCCAGGCTACTGACAAAGTCATTGTTGAGAATTAAATATCTCATACTGAAGAAGGGAACATCTCAGGAATGTGGGTCCAACAGTTACTTAGCAGGGACCCTGTATAAACTGTGCCAAAACTCAGTAAAGCTCCATGAGATGCCACGTATTGAACATCCAAATCCAACATTGTTTTTGGAGTAAATCTCCGCACAATTATGTAAAAAGAAAAGGAGTACTTGTGGCACCTTAGAGACTAACAAATTTATTTAAGCTTGTTAGTCTCTAAGGTGCCACAAGTACTCATTTTCTTTTTGAGGATATAGACTAACACGGCTGCTACTCTGGAACACAATTATGTGGGGATTGAGTAGGAACCTCCCAGCTTGGGGCCTGATTCTCCAAGGTACTTAAGCAGGAGTCTGACTTTAAGCATTGGAGAAGCCAAACAGTGCTATCAGACACTTAAAGTCAGGCTCCTGCTTAAGTACCTTGCTGAACTCGAGCCTTAGTAAGCTATTTAGGAAGCTTATTTGTTCACTTGGGAACTTTCTCACAGTTTCACTCTAACTGAAAAATTAGATCTTAGCATGATTACCCTACTAAATGTTTATTGCTGCCTCTGACCATGGTGCAGGATTAATAAACAGACAGAAATGTTTCTCCATGATCCCATAAATTATTTAGTACAAATCTGTTTTAGTTTAAAAACATATTTTTTCTTTAATACACAGTTCTTTGCAAATTACTTCTGTGCCCTTTTTTAAGTTTAAAAAGAAACAAAGGCTGATTCCTTTAGAAAAAGATAGTGTTATTTGTGCTGTGTGCAAGTAAAATATTTTTTAAGTGGCTTGAGCAATAAAAAAACAAATTTACAAAGTTTATTATAGATTGTGCCATCTGGATAAATTGAGTTTGATGTTTTCCAATAGATAACATCTGTGTATTAGGCAATGCAACCTGGTGTGTTATCCACAATTACTGCTTATAAAACAAACACAGTTTGTCCTTGTGCACAGCTTCCAAATATATATTTTTAGGTTTGATGATGCTGCCACTTGGAAATGACTTTTAAATGAGATTTGTTTTAAAAAAGAAAACCTGTTAGAAATAACGTAAGGGTGGGGAAAATATCCAAGAACTTCAGAGTTATTAAATGCGACAGATTCCACCACAAAGTTGCATGTTGATTATTACAGTATGGTAATTAGATTAAAAAAAATTGTCTAGGATACAGTCCCCACATACAGCTAAACACCGAATGCAACACTAGAGGTTAGGGTGTTTCTCTGCTAGTTGGTGGTATCTCATTAGTTTGAGTTGTTTTGGTTCATTTTGGGATTTCTTCTGGACACTTTTTCTTGACCAAGGCACCATCAGGAATGTACAAATTCTTCTGGGGTGCCTAACCCATGCTAAATACTAATCTTGCTAACCTTACCAAGTAAAGGCTCCACCACAACAGACCATTAGTTATCTCAAAAAGCTGCCTGATAATGGTAAACCTTAAGAAGGGTGCTATGTTTCCATGACCACCCAACTCTAAAGAATTTTGCTAACTTATTAAGGTCTTCTACACTGTAGCATTTTCCATGTTTGTTTTTCAAATTGTGTCTCCAAAAAATGCTGGTAGCTTATAGCCACTTCATTAAACATTCACTTTTTAGAAAGCGACTGATTGATCTCCGTCATGAGCATCCCTTCACTCTCTCTGCAATCATTAGGGTACTTATGGTAACAGCTATCAAAGATGTATTGTATTGAGGGTAAGTCTATGCTAGAAGTGATATAGCTACAGCACTGCAGCTATGCCACTGTAGTACAGATACTTCATACAGCGATGAAAGGGGGCGTTCTGTTGGTATATCCACTTGGTAGCTATGTCAGTGGAAAAATTCGTCCATCAATCTACTTACAGCTATTGTGGGGGTCAGCTCCACTTAATTACATGACAACAGACACAACATTTTTCTTATTTACTTTAGGTGTAGATGGGGCCCAAGGGTTTTACAATGGGACTACAACAGTCTATTACAGTGATATAGGGTGACCATGTTTCCCTATGCTGAATACGGGACACCTGGTAAAATTACTCGTATTCAAGCGAGTCCAATGGCAATCAGTCATAGAAACGTTCAAATTAACATCAAGTTGACTGAGCCTCTGTTAAAAACAAATACTGTGTAGTTGGATTCTTTTATTTACCTTCTTATCTTTAGGGCTTTAGGGTTCACGTAGGGAGGGGTAACACACACACCCCTACCCCTCACACACACACATGGGGAGGGGTGACACACACACACTCCCGTACACCTCTCACACACCTCCCTGCCCGATGCTCTCTGAGACAACACGGGGCGGGGGACACATGCAGTCACATGCCCTCCCCTCCAGATTTCTGCCAGGGTTCACACCAGAATGTGGCCAGCAGCAGCTTTTTCTCACTGTGAGGGAGGGAAAGGATGGGAGCTGCTTCCAGCTGCAGGGAAGGAGGATGTGGGGAGGGGAAGGGATGACCTGGCCTGTGTCCTTACAGAGCTCATCTCTTCCCCACCTCCCCCCACCACTCCCATGTGGCTGGAAGCAGTTTGTCCCTTCCTGCGCACATAGTGTCAAAAGGCAGCTAACCCCTCCAGGCTGCTGCTGGCCACCGACATAACCTAGCCGCCTCTGGCTACAGCACGGGCAGGAAGGGGTTAAGCCCTAAGGATGCATTATGCATAGGGGCCCAGGGAACCTGACTTCAGGGGCTTTGGCAAACCCGGCCAGAAAGGTGGCTCAGCAGGGGATGGAGCAGCCCTTTGCCCCTTGGGGGCAGGACTCAGGGCAGGGGAAGGGGTGAGGAGGGTGCTAAGCCCTGGCCCAGGGGCTGCTGTGGATCCTGCAGGTTATGGGCATGAACAGGCTGGAAATCGCTTCTCTTCCCCCCATCCCCTGCCTCCACTCCAGAGCTTAACTGAGGGGCAGAGAGGTTTCCCCTTGCCAGCGCTGTGTGGGCTTTGGCACATGCATGGCTCCGCTCCTCTTGCTCAGTGCCCTGGCCCAGAGGGCTTTCCCAGGGCACCGGCCCAGCCAGAGGCAGTGGGGGAAGGAAGGAGCCTGCTGGCCAGGCTGTTGGTGAGCTCAGCGCTTCAACCAGGGGCTGCTTCTCCGCACAGTGCTGGGAGCGGGATGCACGCCGCTGGGGGGTGGGATATGGAGGACTGGTGGGGCTGAGTGGAAGGGGTGGGGGCAAAGAGGCAAAGTAAAGAAAGGACAGTGAGAGGGGAAGCACGTAAAGGGCCAATGGGTGGGCAGCAGAGGCAACATGTAACCGGCCACCGCCTAGCGCCTGCCTGCATTCACCAACCACCACAGCTCGCAGCCAGTGCCAGCCAGAAAGGGGATGGGGGGGCGGGGCCCTGCAGGCCAAGAGCTGGCACGCAGTGGGGGGAGTGGCTGGCCCCGTGCACTGCATCTTCACCCCGCTACCAGCCTTACATCCCCACCCCCATCATTGGCCACGGGACCCCCCAACTCACCACTGGTGGCTGGTGAGCAGGGATCTGGCCAGCAGTAGGACCCACCAGTACTGATGCGGGGGAGACAGAAAATACAGGGCAATTTGCCCGTTTTTAAGAAAAAGTCAGGACACCTGCAGGAGGGCTTAAACATGGGACTGTCCCTTTAAAAATGGGACATCTCGTCATCCTGCAGGAAGGGGAGATTTTGAGCTTTTCATTGGGACAGAGTATTTGCTTCTTGTAGTTTCTGAAATGCCAGATGTGAAACATAAGATAATGTTAAAACTATTTAAGATAACGAGACCATTCTAAGACATTCATCTCCCTCCAGTACTTGTAAAGTTGTACTCAGTGTGACCAATATATCGGGGGCGGGGGGAGGAGGGAAGAGATTTCATTAATAGAACCAATTTAAAAAAACCACAACATCAAAAACAAAACCTCTAAAACATAATACACCTTTCTGTACACTGTGTGTTGATACTGTATAAAGGTATTCTGACTGTGAAGTCAATGGGACCATTTGTGGAGTAAGATGTTGCTGAACAGGAGCAAGGGTGTCAGAATCTGGCCTATAATGAATTTAACGGAATAGCTTTCTCATCACTACCTCATCATTATATGTTATCTGCAGGAGCATCCTCAGGTGCCATTGACTTATTACCCACTCCTAGTGCAGCAACTAACTGGACAGCTGGGCTTCTGATAGACAACAATGACATGATTTTTAAATTTGATGGAAAACAAGGAGCCAAAATTCCTGATGGAATAGTACCAAAGAATTTAACTGATCAATTCACTATCACTATGTGGATGAAACATGGACCTAGTCCAGGACTGAGAGCTGAAAAAGAAACCATTCTTTGCAACTCTGACAAGACAGGTGAGTCTATTTATCTTAAATCTTTTTGGCAGAGATCATGGTGGCATGAGTGGAGTTTTTCTTCCCATCAGTTAATATATTTTAAAAGGAAGTCATAAATCTTGAGTATTGTGTCTCTGAAAGTTTTACACATTCCTTAGTTGGGTGGTAACTGAGCTCAGTGAAAGTTTCCGCAATACTTTTGCATTTCTCAAAATTCATCTGAGGATTTTGTGGAGAGTGGTTGACAAAATGGGGAAAATTAGTTTTTAATTTTTCATGATTTAGATTTGGGAAATTAGTTTTAAGTGTTAATTGAAATCAGATTAAATATTAATTGGAAAACTGCTGACCTAATTAATCCATAAACTAAATGGATAGGACCTAATCCTCGATGGTGGTAAGCACCTGCAGCTTTCACTAAACTCATGAGGAGGTACAATTCTGAAATAAAGTAGAATGTTATGTTTGTTGGTTTGTTTGAAGTGTATATTGCTTATACAGGCAGAATTTTTATTTGAGGCAAATTCAGCTAGACAAAGCAATTATGACACTTCAGTGGTCTAAGCCTCTTTATTTGTTATATATTTTCAGAAATGAATCGGCACCATTATGCACTTTATGTGCACAACTGTCGTCTTGTGTTTCTGCTGCGTAAAGATTTTGACCAGGCTGATACATTTCGCCCAGCAGAGTTCCACTGGAAGCTGGATCAGGTACTTGGGCTCCTTTTGTTATCTGTATATAACCTATACTTACGAGGGATGACTCTCTGTTCCCCTCATCAATGTTGAAGAGTTTGCTGCAGGCTTTGAGCTAACTGTTTTTATCTCGTTGTGATAGAGGCTTGTAATTTTAGATCCAGAGCTCCTGGGTTTGATTCCCATTGCTGACAACCACGCAGGGGCATCACATTACATGTAGTTCCTAAAAAGTCCTCCATTCACCATCAGAAGCCTGTTTTATTTGCACAATAGAGCTGATTTAGACCTTTCCAATAAGGACTTTGCTGATGTGGAGACAAGTACTTGATGGTGTGTGTTGACTTGTCCTTCCTAGTCTGTAGACTCCTACATTCAGTTGCTGTTGTATTTAATTTTGCTTGATTATGAAGAACACTTTATGGAGAAAATATTAAGTAACCGAAGGTTGCTTTCCAGAGAATTATTAATTCTAGTCACGATAAGGATGGTGCAAAGACACATTTTTACAGACTAATATTTGCTTAAACCAAGTTTTTGGGACATATTTTTGAGCACAAAATGTAAAGTTCACATACAGGTACAGCATTATGCTAATTGTTTAATCCCTTACTTTCCTGTTAAAATGGACCAGAAGGTTGCCTTGAATCCTGATTGTCAAATATATGTAACAGGAACCCATTTAATGGACACAGCACTTGTTTTTCACTTCTGGTATCCAGATGAGGGTTAGTTCCGGTATACTTGAAATGAAGAAGCCTTAAAATGCCTCAAAGGATGAATTTACACTAATGAATGGTGAACCTTAAAGGTCTTGTAAAAATGATTTAGTTTGATACTATTGTGTTGAGTGCTATAGAAATATTTATAAATCAATGCCAGGAAACTGAATTGCTACAGTAAAAGATAAGTTTTGATAAGCATTCAACATTTTAGAGATATTTATTCAAAACTTATGTGTACCATTTTGAGCTGGAAAGCTGAATTAAAATCACCTTGTGATTTTGAAGCAGGTTTTTTTTTTTCTTTTGAAGAGGGAGGAACAGTGTCTTTGAATAAGTAAACTAGCATGAAATTCCAGTAACTTAGCCATGACAAAGCACTGGAAAATGTGAAGTAGGGGACAATACTCCATTGATAGGGAGATGTCTAATAGTCTGACAGAACTTTTTCATCTCTACCACAGTCTGTGATTTTTTTCCTTCACATGCTTTCTCTCTGTCATTTCCACACTTTTTCAGATATGAGGCTAAAAATTAGACACACTTGGAAACATAGAAATGGCAACAGCTTTAAAATTATCTTTTCCCTCTTACATTCAAAAACAATGTATATCTTTAACTGGACTCTGGATTCTTTTCTTTTTTTCGTATCAAGTCATATTTTTGCTTGTGATTAATATAGATGATGATTAGCAGGCAACATACATTCTCCGGGTTTGTATTTTGATACTAACATTTCCTCCCTCTACCTCGTGCAGAGTGCTGCTCACCTCCCAGTTGCTTTGGTACACCTTTCCTTTTGGATTTTAGGGTATGATATGCTACTGTTTCAGAACAATACATAGAGCCAAATCAGAGTGTCTGTGTCAAAACTTGATAAATACAACTGCTATCCAGTGTCCAATAAGGGGTGAATGAGGGCCTGAGGCTGTGAGCCAAATTCTCTGTGAAGTCAATGGAGCTATGACAGTCTACACGAGCAGACTGGCCTCACATCTTTAACTGAAGTTTAAACATCATCCCAGCTATTTAGCTATAGTTCTTTGGTGTGTATCTTGAAGATTCCTGAAGATTTCATCTAGAGACAATTGAATGAGCCCTTAGGGACAGTTTGAGATTAACATGGCCATGCTCTGAGTTATATCTCTGGTGAGAGATGAAGAGCTTCACTCAGTTGAAGGAGTCTCTGCAGGAGTAGATACCATTAGAAGGGAATCCAAACCAGTAATTGGCATATTATATTTCCATATTTAGTGAAATAATATTGGCCTGATTGTCACTAGAGAACCACTTTTATACTTAAAATATGCCCTCCATATTATCATATAGTATCAGGCACTGACCAACATTGAAGATGGACTGAAAATTTTTATGTAGGGGACGGGGACCCGATTACTTAAAAACCATTCAATGATAGAAAAGACTTATTAGATCAACTAGTTCATTTTTCTTTTCTCTGCTAGTGTAGGATAATACCCACAATATATTTTCTAGTGCTCTTCCATGCTGAAACAACAGGCTAAGTGTGAAGTATACATAAAGTTTGTTATGGTTAGAGCGACTAGGTTTTTGTGATCCTTAGTTACTGTTGCCCCAGTCATACTGCAGGAGGCTTTGGCAACTAGGAAAGGTCACTTCTCATGTAAATGCACTCTCTGTTGCTATTCCCTCTGGCCTTCCAGCACCATCTGCAAATTCTTCCTGAACCCAACCAGACTGAAACTCTGGGAAAGCTTTTCAAAGATAATTCCAATGGAATGTAAGTGCCTAATCTACTAAGGTGAAAATCCCAGTAGGTGCCTTTCTGCTTTTTTAAGGCATCTGAATATCTTTGAAAATCTGGCCCTCTGAGTTTAGTTAGGCCAGGATCTAGTACATGACCTCTCAGTCTTTGAAATCAATAGTTTAAGTGCTAGCGTGATGGAACCTGGCTGTTTCGGATTATTAACCAGATTCTCACAACCTGGAGCATGCTGTAATGTGGAAATCTGCAGACTTCATGGCATGTACACGGTTCAGGAAGAAAAACCAGAGGTTGATGCAGTGGGCCCAGCACAGAGCATCTGTTAATTGAAAGTAAACAGTGGGTGGATACTTTATTGGGCATAAATTACTGCGTGACTCTGACAACGATTTGGTGCTTGTTTGAGCTGAGAGGAGTCCAGTGACCTCAGGAGCAAGAGGCGCATGGATTATTTTTCATGAGTACTGTGGAGCAATAGAATTCATGATACCAGATTCTTAGGGTTCCCTATTTAGCCCACAAGATGTTTGATGTTCTGAGGCAAAGATCACAGAAGGCAGCTCATTTTCATCTTGAATATAATTTCTTATACTTCATTTATATCTATAGCAGGAAGACATAACTGAGTCCCAAATTCCATCCTCGGGTAAAGGCACAGCACAGGTTGCCACGTCAGATATTATATGGCTACTCTTCTTGTAGTGTTTCCTCCTTTTGGAATATGATGCAGCCTGCAGTTATAATACACGGGGAGACCTCCACACAGTAGGAGCTGCAAAGTTAGCTGTGAGCAGCTGTGGGCAGGCTGCTAAATCTATTCATAGGTTGATGGGGTTCTTTTCAGTATGGTATGTATTTACCCTATACCTTCCATTAAAGTTAATGGAAGAGTCACAAAGCTAAATTTTTGCACATGGTGCTAAACATTCACCCTATAGTCCTCCACTGACCTGAAAGTGTCATAACGTTGGGCCTGTACCTGCAGAGCACATTTAACCTCTTAGCTGTATATGTGCCAAAACATTAATAGTTAAGACTGTAGGACTTTAAACTGAAGGGACCTTGTTATTCATAAGAAACATTAAAAAAATGAATACAGACTACCACTGATTCTTTTTAATCCCCACTTTAATCATCTCTGAAATTGATTGCAGCTGCCAGTATAGTTTCCAAGTGAGCCCCTTAGTAATGACCCAGAAGATAAGGTTCAGATAACTTTCAAGAAAAACAGTGTGTATCTCATATGCACACACTGTTAGCATAGCTGCAACATTTCCTAAGCAACTGAGCGACAGATGCCCCATAGGTAGCAGCTTCCCTATCTTCTGGCAACTATAGTTTATTGTGAAGCTTAGGTGTTTCCTTCATTTCAATGTGCAAAATCAAACCATTTATTTTTTTGTTTTTGTAAATTTCCTGTACAGAAGTTTAAAAGGACATTTGTGAGGCATTTGCCAGAGCTTTTTAAATCATTTCTTTTCTCATAGTTAATTATAGAGCCCAATTTTCAAACTTTAGTATATATTAGGAGCTGATTTATCACCATAGTCCATATAATGGTGTCAGGGTTCCTTCCCCACTCTGAACTCTGGGGTACCGATGTGGGGACCCACCTGAAAGACCCCCTAAGCTTATTTCTACCAGCTTAGGTTAAAACTTCCCCAAGACACAAAATTCCTCGTATCTGGGATTCAGTATGCTGCGACCACCAAGTGATTTAACAAAGAATCAGGGAAGAGACCACTTGGAGATGTCTTCCCCCAAAATATCCCCCCAAGCCTTACACCCCCTTTCCTGGGGAGGCTTGAGAATAAACAAGATGAGCACAGACCAGACTTGGGTTTTTAGGACCCTAAAAACCCCATCAGATTCTTAAAAAACAGAACTTTATTAAAAGAACAAAAGAAGATAAAAGAAACACTCTGTAAGATTAGAATGGAAGATAATCTCACAGGCAGTCAGATTCAAAACATAGAGATCCCTCTAGGCAAAACCTTAAGTTACAAAAAGATACACAAAAGGAAGGATATACATTCCCTCCAGCACAGCGAATTTCACAAGCCAAAAACAAAAGAAAATCTAACGCATTTTCTAGCTAGATTACTTTTACTAACTCCATAGGAGTTGGATTGCTTGCTTTCTTGATCTGTCCCTGGCAGAGGCATCACACAGACAGACAGACAAAGCCTTCCCCCACCCCCAGATTTGAAAGTATCTTGTCCCCTTATTGGTCATTTTGGTCAGGTGCCAGCCAGGTTACTTGAGCTTCTTAACCCTTTACAGGTAAGAAGATTTTATAGTACTGTATCAGAGCTTCTTAACCCCTTCCCTTTATATTTATGACAAATGGCATCTAAATTGGCACTTAGTTGCCTAAAATGGCTATATGGAAGTTTAAATCCATATTTAAGATCCTAACTTTAGGCACCCAAATATAAAAATTGGGCTCTATAAATAATGATCTCTTGGAAAGGAATCTGAAAAGTGTTTCCTTAATATTTTTCCTCTTCAACTTGTGAGGTTATTGGTGAATGAGTGTAGAGTTGTTCTTTAGTTGAGTTATTTGGGAATAATTGGTGAGGCTGGTTATTGTAGAATTTGAACTTTTTAAATTCCCTTTGGGTATAGCTGAGCCAGTGGAGTATCCCCCAGAGTATTTGTAACCAGTGATCTGCTGTTAATGAAGTTCTAGTAGATATCCCTCAAGTTCCCAGGGGCCACTGGTGCTGCCTACAGTCTCAGTAAACTTTCTCTACACAAGGTTTTTTAACCAAGTGCCCTTCAAAGGGCCAACTTGTCATAGTTGGAATAGATATTTGGGGTGAAATCCTGATCTCTTTAAATCAATGGGAAAACTCTCATTGACTTCAGTGAAACCAGAATTTCACCCTAGAAATGTAAAACCAGTTAAATCTTCTAGTCTCTCTTCCTGCCAATGTAAGATTGTTTCTTAAAGCACAGTAGGCGACTGTGTTTACAGCTCTACTGTAGAGTTTGCAAGTGGCTTTCTTCCTTCTCCTCAGAAAAACTCCTTTCCACCTGATATTTCTGAAGCTTAGTCTCCTGCCAAGAGATAAATATTTCTCTGAAACATTGAAGTTAATCAGAGATGGGTTTTTGGAGATCCAAAAGTTTGAAATGAATCCTTTTCTCATTTGAAAAAGGTCTATAAGAGGTTTTATTTATCTATCACATCCATATGTGTCTAATGTGTGTCATGCAGTTGCAGTTATTTTGGGGAGGTTAGGTGCTTAATATTAGAGTTATAGGCTACAGTTTTTAAGCTTTTGAAAGTTCCCTCCCCAAAGGTCTTATAATTTCTGCTTCCTTATGGCTGTGTCATATATATTTCCATCAACAGAACTACTGCCATTATCGGTTGTCAAAATGGCTCATGTTCAAGGAGGTTACAAACTCTGTCAGTATAGCCTTTGTTAGTGGCTGGATTGCATCCCTGCAGTGGGGTTTAAGGAGATTAGAAGGCAGTTCTACTACCCAGTCATCTAAAGGCCCAAAATTTAGCTATATCCCTTGATCTCAGTAGGTAAATGGATTCCTTTCAAACATGGATACAGCACATTGTGGTGTTTAGATGTTGCTTGTAATTATTAGAATTGGGAGCACTGGTTGTTGGAATTCTGAAAGGACAGGAAACAGGAAGGGGAAAGAGTTGAGAGGCTGGGAGAGAGCTACAGAGGGTGCAGCAGCAGTTTGGTAAAGAGGTTCATACTTTGAAAATATAGTCCTGTTGAAGCTTGTTAGTACCTTGCCTGGTTGATACAACCTTTTGGCGACGAGGATGGATCTTCTGCCTCTGAACCCACCTGCACCCTTTCCGCAAAACCCAGGTGAGCCTCCAATTGCTTTTACAACTTGGATCTATATGTTTGAGACTTATCTGCTTGCAATCAGTGCTACAGAGATTTCTGAAGTAAGAAAGCATGCTCTGCTAATCCACTGCCTTGGAGCAGAAGGGCAGCGTATATTTTACACTTTTCCCCTTCCAAATGATAAATATGAGACTGCACTCACTGCGTTAAAGAATTTTTTTGTGCCAAAAGTGAACGTAGTAGCTAATCACTACAGATTTCACCAGCGTGAGCAGAAACCAGGGGAAACTATAATGCAGTATATTGCTTCCCTGAGGAGTCTGAATGTAATTTGTGACTTTGGGAATATGGCAGATGAGATGATTAGAGACGAGCTCATTGAGAAAACAACCATGCTCCATGTAAGAGAACGCTTACTTCTAGAACCACAACTTACACCTATCGACTTTCTAATGGGCGGGTATGGAATGCTTCTTACCTTGCACCTGCCTATGCACAAGAGGAGATTATGCCAACACCCAGTCTGCATTGGATGACTTCACCATAGTACCAACACAACAAGACATTGCACTGGAACCGGGGCTTGAGAGACGGCCTGTCAGACCCAGACGACCACCTGTCTGGACCAGAGACTGTTATGTAGTACCTACAGTATTTTCAGTGTAATATTTCTGCCAACAGTATAGTGCCTTGTTTCATATTTGTTTCTGTGGTTAGAACAATAATGTTTATTTTAATTGGGAGAGTTTCTTAAGAGAGGCGGGAATGTGGTGTTTAGATGTTGCTTGTAATTATTAGAATTGGGGCACTGGCTGTTGGGAGTCTGAAAGGACAGGAAACAGGAAGGAGGGGGGAGGAGTTGAGAGGCTGGGAGAGAGCTACAGAGGGTGCAGCAGCAGCTTGGTAAAGAGGTTTACACTTTGAAAATAAAGTCCTGTTGAAGCTTGTTAGTACCTTGCCTGGTTGATACAACACACATGAGATAGCACACCCAGAGTCTCTAAATCCCAAAAGTCTGCAGACACTTATATTGCTTAGATTGTCACAACAACTAGCACAGGAAACAATCTGATGATGAAATCAACATCAGGAGTCCAAAGGGAAAGAAATCGTATTGAATGTGTGGCATAGCTGAGGAGGACATCATTGGGCCTCCTCCACCACACAAATACCTACATTCATATCAAGGTACGTGTTTCATGAATGCTTAACCAATATTCCTTTCAAAGCTGTGTTTATAACAACCCCTTTCTCTGCAGTTCAGCATTAACCTGTCAGTAAGTGTGTTGTAAGTGGTTATTGCAGGTGTTAGGATACGTTGTTAATCCGCATTGTTGAGACTATATTGGTGGAGAAGGAATGTAGGAAAATGAGGGGTGAGTGCAAGGGAACTGGGGTTTGGAAAGGGCTAAATCTCTCTTACTCACACACTCATCCCTCTTCTTATGTAAAATAATTTAACTAAGCTTGACGTATACCCTCAAAAGATCAGCTCTCTAACCCTCCTCAAAAACTTTGGGCTGGCCCTGATATAGTGGTGAGTCGATGGTGAACAAGAGTCAGTTAATTTAGAGAAGGGGTGGCAAAAAATTGTTTCCCAAAACTGCTAATACCAACTCCGTCTCCAACATCACAGTTGGCCATGGAGATCTGCAAGGAGATAAATGCTCCTCTCACCCATATAGTACCTCCCCTGTGGTGGGTCAGCATTAAGGGGGAGCAAGGTTACAGCTCCCCCTCCTCAGCTATATGAAGAGATAGGGATCCCCATCCTCCTTGGCTGGTGTGGGAAGAGTTCCCTTCTATCTCAATCTACTTTATACTACTGCTCCTGCCTGACTTCCTTTGACCCATACAGCATTGAGTCCAAATAATGATTTGTATAATAAGCCATAGTTTCAAAGCCTTTTGGTAATAGTGGAGGACAAGGCATTAAACAGGCCAATGCACAATATATTTCACGCTCTGTGCACCATGGATATTACATTTTTCATACTAGTATGCAAGACTTAATCAAAGCCAAGACATTTTCCCCCTCAATCAACATCTAAAGCTGTAATCTTATTTTGACCCTTTCAGCCAGGGACACAAGAATTTTTAATTCAAACTCTAATTATTTTCTGTCTCTTGCTATTTTGCTCATATTGAATCTGGTCCTGTAGCCCCCTGGCAAAATCTTCATTGAGTCCCTGCAAAAATGGCTGCGCTGCAGGATCTAGGAGCATGATGCAGTCATGCTAAATTGGCAAAAATGGATAAAGATGCAGAAAATAGTTTCTTTTCAAAGTTAAGATAAGCTGCTCTGAATAATCCAAACTGAGTGTAAAGCAAAAATTGTACTAAAACAGCCTCAAGGTTAGTTTTATCATATAGAAAACAGTGATTGCTCATAGTAAGAGAGTAGGTTATTCAAATGAATCCCAATATAATGTCTTCTATCTGTCTGCCTCTACACACGTGCACATGGTGTTGAGTAGCCCTCCATTTACATGCAACTGACTCATTGACGATATAGAATAGGAGCTTACAGTTGATAGTGCTTGTCCTTTAATACACTGCATTTCTATTTACTTTGGAAAGTAAGCAACTGTGCATGTGTATGATAGTGCTTTAGCTGATTTTCCAAGATATGCAGCTATGCATGCTGTGTTATCATAGGGCAAAATTAAGGGGTTAGAATTGGATATATAGCCTTTCATATCCAGGGTAATAGTTTGAATTTGTTTTGTCAGTAGTAGCTGAAAGTTGTTATTATATGATGGCTGTTCTATATGAAATTAGGAAATAGACTGAGACTACTTCCTAGAGGACAAGTGACCATAACATGAAAATCATAAAAGGGATCTTTATTGACAGAGTCACCAGAGAGGACTATGACTGAACTATACTCTGAACCCTAGAATGCTGGGGTGTATTGATGGGATAGTGTGGCATAAACTTGCACTGCCCATTACATGAGTGTCTGTGTGTTTGAGTGAGTGTCTGTGTGTGTGTGTGTGTGTGTGTGTGTGTGTAAATCTGGCACCTTTCATTGCCAGTTTAAAAAAAAAAAGTTAGTGACTTTAATTAATCATGCACAAAAGAGTTTCAATTCGTAAGCACATAACTACTTCTTCACCAATTGGTATGCAGGCCTGTAGAGCACTGTGCATACATCCTTAATAAGCCTCCCACAGACAGAAAATTAGAAAACACCTAACTTGCATCCTACACAGCCAGCAGGAGAAAAATGATAGATGAATCATGCTAATCCTGTGACTAAGAAGAAATCATCCCAGGCCTCAAACAGCCTCTGCGGCATCCAAAGCACCCCTAGTCTACTACATTCTAACCCTCTAATGTCTTATCTGACGCAGTTTATTTACCATTTTTCTTTCTCACTCTGAATGTTATTTTGATCCATTATATGTAGCATCTTGCTTCAAAGCAGCCTTTGCCAGCACAAAAATGTTCTTTGAAATCCCAATTTAAGGTATTTTTAATGTAATTGTACTATCGCAGTTAACAGCCAGTCTTGACAAATGGATTAAATTTTGTGCTGTGCAAGACCAATTGTGCTACATGAGCCTGAAAACTCTTTTTATGCCAACTGATTTCTATAATATTGCATTGTGCCTTTGTAAACCTGCTATGACCCTTGAAGAGGCATTGAGCTGCATTCAGAAATACCCCTCTTTGCATTTAATTTCAGTGATCAGGAGATATTTCTATGGATGTTTGTGTGCTGCCTTTTGAGACTGCCCCCCGCCCCCCGCTTTTTTTTTTCAGGGATATAAATATTCGTGTAATTTTATTACAGGGCACGATTTTCAAAAGCAACAAGTGTTAGTTTAACTTTGGTCCCATTGACGTCAGTGGTAAAACTCCCATGGAAATTAAATGGGAAACAATGGAGGAAAAACACAGTATGGATCAGCTCCTGCAAACTCTCCAAATAGCTCTATGGAAGTCAATGGGTGTTCCATACATGGAGAATGTGCACAAGCAGACCCTATATGTTGGGACCTGTATATACTGCAGCAAGCTGGACCTACCACATCAAGTTTCCTTGTTTTTTTCTGAAGTATTCATGTAGAAATTCTCCTGGAGCTTCAGAAATTGTTTTTTAAAGATTTTTGTTTAATTAAATATGAATGTGAAAAATAGACTCAGTCCATTCTTCTTATTTGCATTTATTTTGTGATGTCCCTTGATTTCCAGTTATGCCACTGAAGTTTTTATAGAATGTGCATGACTATATTACGGAAGTAATCGGGCAAAGTTGGAGAGCTGGGCAGGGAACATCTGTGACTTTTGGCTCACAGAAAGTCAGTTTAGCTTTTGGAGATTCAAGAGGCATTTTTATTTTTATTTATTTTTTTTTTTGCAAGGGGGAAATGATAGATTTTTTCCCCCTCCCATTTGTGATTAATAACAGAAGTGATGTTAAATTCTAGTTTGGGCATAAGGTTTGAAAATGTGTATTTTTCTTTAAAACTCTGGCAGGATATTAGAAAGGAACAGAATGGGGAAAGTTTTAGGTAGAAAATCTACCATGAATCAGACACAGAGAAGTTTCAGGAAGAATACTGACAGGTTTCAGAGTAGCAGCCGTGTTAGTCTGTATTCGCAAAAAGAAAAGGAGTACTTGTGGCACCTTAGAGACTAACCAATTTATTTGAGCATAAGCTTTCATGAGCTACATCTGATGAAGTGAGCTGTAGCTCACGAAAGCTTATGCTCAAATAAATTTGTTAATCTCTAAGGTGTCACAAGTAGTCCTTTTCTTTTTAGGAAGAATACTGTTATCCAAATTCTACTAAGTAAAGTTCCTTTGTTCAGTGTTAGATGAAAGCACTTGTGTGGTTCTTTACCATAGTCACTAATCAGACAACTATCTGCCATTTTATATAGATATAATGGTTAGATATCTTACTGGAGCTGGATTTTTTTGTAACGTTGAAACAATGAACAATGTTGGTATTTAAACTGTAATCAATAAGTGTGTTTTAACCCATTTACATGATAACCTAAGAACGGCCATACTGGGTTAGACCAGTGGTCCATCCAGCCCAGTATCCTGTCCTCTGACAGTGGCCAGTGCCACATGATCCAGAAGGAAGGAACAGAACATGTAATCATAAAGTGATCCATCCTCTGTCACCTATTCCCAACTTCTGGTAAACAGAGACTGGGGACACTTCAGAGTACGGTTTTGCATTTAGATGAAGGGGAGCAGTTTACACCTGTCTTAGAGCTATTGTTTTTTAATGTCTCCAGGCTCAGAAAGAAAATTCTATATCGGTTTTCCACTTATTCCATGTCTGGAAGATTTTCTTGGCAACAATAAGGCCTAGCAATGTAAATTTGTAGCTCCCTCGTGCAAATTCTGTGTCAAGGGTGTATTTCTTGGTTATCTTTGTAGCTACAGAATTGCAAAATACACAGGGCCCTACCTATATGAATTAATCAAATGTTAATGGCCTTTTTGCAATTTAGTGACAAGAAAAGTGGATTATAACATTATTTCATCGTGTGTGAACTATGGACCTAATTTAGTAGGACATATTGAAGTTACAGTGTGACAGCATATAGACATGCTGCAGTTATAGTACATAATAATCTGGGCTTTCAGGCGCTTTGACTGTCAATATGATAAAGCAGTTTAATTATTTAAAGCTGTAATTAAACCATCCATATTTTTTTAAAGGGAATGTGAACTTACTGTGCTATCTGCATATTACAATTCTTAAGTCTTACAAAAATGATTCACAATTCACCTGGAAACAAGTTTACAAACTCTTGTATTTGACAGTTGCACTAACGTATACCAGTGAATATATATATTATATATATATAATAAGCTTATAATAACTTATAATTGCTGTGAAGTAGCACTATATATATATAAGTTATTATAAGCTTTGCATTTATTTGCTTGTCACCGTTGACTCTTTGTCTCATGTCAAGGCTTCCTCACTGTGCTGAGGGAGTGCTAGATAAGAGCCATAGCTATGAATATCATGAAGTTTGTCCAATTATTGAAATCCATTCAGCCTCAGGACATGGAAAGTAACATTGTCATGTAGGTGCTTTCATTTAAGAGTGCTTGTATTCCTCTCAAGTTAGTAAAGTCTCAACTCATGGCAGAGAGAGACTGGTGGTCGGTAAGAAGATGATTTATGACCTTGTAGTATAATTCCTGCTCACCAATTTCAAAAGCAGAATTAATGGCATCAGAAGGCCACTTTGGGTACAATGTCTACACTGCAGTTAGACACCCCCGGGTGAGACCTGTGCCCACTGACTCGGGCTCGCAGGGCTTGGGCTGTGGGTCTATTTAATTGTGGTGCAGATGTTCTGGCTTGGGCTGTACCCTGAGCTTTGGGACCCTCCAACCTTCGTAGGCACTGGCCAGCCACAGGGTTTTCATTGCAGGGGGTAGACATACTCTTTCACAGCAAGAGGACAGGTGTGACAATGCTGGGTGCTATGAGGGAAGAGAGCATAGTACTAATAATAATGAAATTCTTGTAAATGAAGAGGGAAGTGACAGACCATGTTAAGGGTCTGGTCCAAATTCCAATGAACTCAGTGGAACAGCTCAGTTGGAACGGCTTGTTCAAGGGATATGTAACACAGAAAGCTTACTAGTCTGCTTCGAATTTTCCCTCTGCCACTTTATTATATATGACCACCATCCCCATTTCACAGCTTGAAAAACTGAAGCATAGAGAAGTTAAATGACTTGCCAAAGGTCACCCTGTGCATAGGAGCAGGGTGCAGAACTTGGGTCTTCTAACTCCCCGTTTCTGTGTTCAAACCACTAAAACATGTTGCCTCTGTATACTATATTAATGGATAATATTTTGAAATATGTTATTGTAACTGTTAATGGTTTCATGAAATCTAGGTCACTGGTTTTATAATATTATGAAACTGTATGGAGCCCGGGCCTTTGGGGTTTCTGGATCTCTGGCACTCCCTTGTCACCACCAAGGGAGATGGGTGAAGAAGCATCTCACTGTACCTGGAAGGTCAGGCACCACAGGCAGTTCTACTGTAGCACTCCAGGCCTGCAACCATGTTATTGGCTCACACTCACTACTTAAGCCAGGAAGTGACCTGTGTCAGCCATTTGAGCAACTGTGCAGACCTCTGCTACTGCCACATTGGACCCTGCACTTGCCTGCCTCCTCCAGTCCTGATCCAGCCCTATTCCTGATTCCTGCTCTGCTCCTGACCTGCTCCTCAGTTCTAGCTCCCACCTTGCTCTTGCTCAATGCCTGATCCTTGCCTCTCTCTGGTTCCTGCCCTTTTCCCTTGCTCTGACCATCAGCTCCCAGTCCTGGCTCTGACATCCAGCCCTGACTTTTACTCTGGCTCAACCCTTTGGTCTTGGCATTAGGTATCTGAGCCAGCTGCAATCCTCAGCTTTGATTGCTAGTCCTGACTCTGGCTCAACCTCCTGGCTCTGATACTTGGCTGTTGACTCCGGCTCTGACCCCTGCTTCCGTTCCCCAGTGTGGATGCCTGCTCTGATTACTAGACCTGTTTCCTGCTCTCACCAGTTGGCCAGACTTCCTACATCCCAGTTGCTAACACATACTAGAGGCATTTGAATTCTCATGAAAACACATGGTTTCCAAGTCACAATGGGCCGATCACAGCCACTTTTTCTTATCAACATTTTGAATGTCTGATCCCTATTGATCCCAATTGATTGAAAAATGTAGTTCTTGACTTTGTACCTTGGTAAATCCTACCTATCAACTTCCAGTGTCAAGGTACATTGGTCAACAGCAAAATTATTTAAATAATTATTGTTTAGGGCATCTTACAAAATTAATTTAAAATGAAATAATAGTCAAATAAATCACATATATGTATGACCAATGTGGCAATTTACTGCAATATACTTATTGAATTAAATTTAAGTATCTTTGGAGTCAATTGTATTAAAGTTAAAGGTTATGTATTATTGTGGGCCTGGTTGATCAGAGGACTATATTGAAATGTGACAGACAAGAAGCATCTTTTGGGACAATGCCTATAAAGTGGATTCCTAGGAAATAGCTGGGGAGAGATGCAATGCAAATCCCTTCTGCTCCCCTCAGTTTTTCAAAAACTCTACCTTTTGACACCCTGAGAAGAGAACCATTGCCTGCTGATTACCTGTTCCCAAAATTGAGCTATCAAAAGCCCAAGCTGTATAAAGAAACAGTCAGCATGCTTACTCTGAGCTGAGGCTATTATGAACTTATTACTACAAGAAAACTTTTTGCTGGGGTTTGAAGGACTGACTCCTACCTGAGCCCCTGCTGGAGTTGGGGATGATCTCTGGCAAGCTTATTAGCATGCGTGTAGGTTCTTTTATTGTTTTTAATATGTTTTGTATGGAGTGCTTTCACCTTAAGAATAAATGTGCTTGCTTAGAAAGAACTGTATGGTAACTTATAACTGCTGACAATTAGGTTGTTCATAGCCTTTGAAGAGTAAGCAAAGTGCAGATGCTGGCCTGTTTAGGTAGTCTGGCTTGCTGAGAATATCACAGTGTAGGCAGGGAACTGTGCAAACTCGAAACTTGGTCAAGAGGGAGAGAGAAACGTGTCTTTGCCCAAGAGAGGTGATGGCTAAGGAACCGGAAGCAGTGGGCCCTTGCTGGACCAAGGAGGGGGAATACAAATGCAGTTGCTATGAACTGTGAACATAGGATGCATAAGGATTAAATTTGGGAACTGTATATTCAGATTGAACCTTGTAGAATATTTTCCACAAGCCTATTTTATATAAAATATAACAGATCAGTTATAGTATGAAGAATTTTTACTTTATTGCCAATCGTTTGCTGTTGTAGTGTATCTGATTATCAATTTAGAAAACTTAATGTAAGCTTTATCACTGCATTACCCAATCTGTCTTTTAATGTATGAAATGGATTCATACACACTGAAAATGCAGATTATCTTGAGAGTAGCCTAGCATTTCAAATCTGCTCACGTAATAACATATTAGTGCTATCTTAACCCCTAGTCAGTTATTTGAAATTCCTAATTCACTAAAAAATTTTATCAGCAAGATAGCACAAGTGATATTTTTTTTAAATGTTAGGGTGCGCAGTGTAGACTAAATTCAAAATAAATTGTTAATTCACTTTGCCAGTTTTGGCATTCTCTTAATGTAACCTAAATGAAGATGGAAATGTTACATGAAAGTGAACAATTCCTATGTGCTAATGAATGGGTTTATGTCTGCTGTGCACTTGAGGGAATAGAAGAGTCCAACTCTATTTGATGCTGTTGTAGATTCACTTTGATAGTTGTCTGCCCTGGAGAATTGCCTTTTCTCAGATAATAAATTAGCTATGTCCTCAACTGTGATTTTTGTATGAGAGATGTAGCGTAAATGTGATTTCTCACACTGTGTGCATCCTGTCTTCACACCCTACAGACACTTTTAGTCACCATTGTGAAAAGTGTCTGAGAAAACACTTGATACGCTAACCCATTCAGGGACTTCAGATTTTTTTTCTATAAACCCAGAATGTATCTGCTTTTTGTATGAGGAAAAAAGTATAAAATAAAAATATTAATATAATGTCATAGTTCATAATATACCCTGTCATGTTTCAAGAGTAATTACATGGAAAAATAAATATCAATATGAGATCCATAAACCAAAAGCCAGTTATATAATTGTAGTTTGGTGGCAGAAAACTATACAATATGTGTCTCTTTAAAGTACATTATTGTATAGACTCTACCAGTCTAAATATGTACTGGCAGTTTAAATCATTATAGTTTTTACCATGTTTCTTAAATGGCAGGACTATGAAAACTTCAAGAAGAAGAGAGCAAAGTTCTATTTGTCGCTGAGGAAGTTTTGTTTTTTCATCAATATGCATTTATCTGTAATATCTCAGCTACATTTTGTGTGCATGCTGATGTGTGCGCATACACATGAGTGAGTTTGTGTACAGATAGGGAGTATATGTTTTTATATATGAAAATAATTTGTGTAATATTTCCAAAATATTTGATAAGCTTAACTTTGTGTAGTTAAGTTAACACATTCTATTATTTATTTTTAAAAATCTTTTCTACATCATTATCAAAGACCTCAGCAATATTACATTACTTCTGTTCATAAAATAAAAGCTAGGGCTGAGTAAAGAGCATGAGGCCCTAGCTAGATTTAAGAAATATTTATTTCCTGTGAGATGGTGGAAAGATCTTGAGGCCATTGATCAGAACTACTCCTTGGAATGTTTATCTAAAGCTTGGTTCTTCTGCTGTGGACATTAATAATAAACCTGAAGAGCACTGATAACACTATGGCAATTACAGAAGATTCCAGGATGGTTCTTTAAACACAGGTATTTTAAATATATGTCAGTTGTAGCATGTGCTCTACATTTACATAATATTCTAAATTCTTAAATCTGATTCTAATCTCAGTTGCATAGAGGAAGAAGGTCATCTAACTAAAAACTTTATCTCATGCACGTGTGGTACCTGATTTTATGAGGTAGGGTATATGGGGTATGCTTGCAAATCCCATATCTAAGATTAGAATTGGAACCCAAGGGCCCAAAATTATCCTTTGGACTAGTACACATCATGCTTTATGGGATGCCTGTTCTTGATGACTAGGGAAATGCTCAATTGGCATGTAATTTGCCCCCTTTGATATGTAAGATGGGTACATGCTTAATGGTGTGTGGGGAAGTTACCGGTCAGGATTAATTTTGACCTATAAACATATGATCATCATTACTTTTTATTACCTAATGGGATGAATGCTCCGTTGTGTGATACACATGCAGTTTCATAACCTCTTATTCTTCTTATCCCTGTGTGCACTTGATAGGTGTTGATAAATGTATTATCAGGCTCAGCTAGCTGTACACGAAGAATGAGACATTATAGCAAAAACTAAAATATTATCAAAGCTGCTGAACAAGGAGGGCTCTTTCACTAAGATCTCGTCCTTTATGAAAGGAGATGCTGTTGTGTCAGGGATCCTCATCTCTGGTGCTGCCTGAATTCCTATCATAACAAACAGCTCACTCAAGTGTCTTGATGGAGTATGTTGAGGGGGTGGGACTGAGTGGGCGAGAAAGAGGTAGGGAAAGGGGCAGAACATAAAATAGATATGGGGGGCCTTTTATGTTCCTTGTATGTGGCAGCTAGAGAGGGAGAGGAGCTGTTGGAGGTTGAAGGACAGGGCTGAGGGCACAGAAGGAAGAAGGTGGGGTAGGGCTGGGGACTGCTGGTAGAACAGACTGGAGGGGAGATGCTGACTATCAGAAAGTGGGGATGGTGCCAGTGAACAGAGCTGAAGGCTGCCAATGGCAGATTATCAGCTAGAGGTATCAGGGCAGCCCTATTGTAATATGGAGAAAAGCATTGCCCTGAGCTCTTGCAGGGTCAGTTCACTGACTAGGAGGCTGTTGAGGAGCAAGCACCTCCTGCCTCTCTGTAGCAATAGGTTTACTATCACTGCATACCCTCACAAGGTGAGCGGCTGAAAACTCTGCCATTAGAGATGGGCATCAGCTTCTCATGGGACCCTGTTGAGACAAGGATGTAGATGAGAAGAGGTTAGGAGTGTTTTTTCAGACCAAGGAGCATGTTGCAATTCCAGTGTGCTTTTGATCAGTGAACAGGCAACAAGCAATCAGCCAAAGAAAATTCTTCGTGCATTTGTAGTGTTTCCCTCATTGCACGGACTCATTTCAACCAAGAAAACTACAGCATGCAAATATAACTGTAGGGGTCTGGTGATGATTGATTGATTGATTGATTGATTACCTCTAATGTAACAGCAGCACTGCTCAAGGCTGACCTGATCTGTTGAACTGTCCTTGACTGTGAGTGTAACAATTATAGACAACAACAGTTAATAACACGGTTTAATTACAATATCTTCAAATGTGTCCATTTCCAGCCTTTTCAATTAGATGTAATTTATTTGGGAAATTTAAAGTGTCATTAATGAGCCCTTTGTTTGTTAGAAGGACTATAAGAATGTGGCACTCAAAGGGATTTCTTAAAGATATCTTAGGGCCAACTTTAACTATTAAACTAAGTAACAGCTGAAAATCCTCCAAAAAGTAAGTTTTTACTCACAAATTTGGCATTGTAAATTTGGGGACGACACAGTTTATTATTCATACAGAATGAAGTGGTTGAATCACTCAACGGAAAAAAGAGAACCTGACCATAACTAGGCAGTTGTGACCAGGAGCAGCATAATAAATTAAGAAGAAAAAAACGTTTTTGATGTTGGAGAAATCAAGAAAATGTTCTGGAAGGGTAGTTTTAGTGTTTGAACTTCATCTCTGTACTTCTATTGCAAAAAAGATTGCTTTCACACCAATAAAACTTCTGATCAAGCCATAGGTTCTAGAAATTTTGAGAGAATTTTCACTTTGCAAGATTTCCAGACCAAAAAGTTTGAGATACATTTGTATATGCTTTAGTAGAGTTGGTTGGGAGATGGTTTTTCATCCATGAAAAATGTGGATGAATGTTTTCTTTCAATCTCATTAAAAATTTTATTTTGATTTTTAAAAAAATTTGTAGTGAAACCCCCCAAACTATTGTTTTGTTGTTGTTTTTTCAGAAGACCCCCCAAGATGTTTGACAAAAATAGAATTTTTTTCACAAAAATGTCTATGTGATTAAAGAAGCCAGTATCTGTTGAATAACATTTCAGTAGCAAAACTTCAGCCAGCTCAACTCTGTGGATAAGCATTAGAACTTTTGGATATTTAACCTAACCAAATCTATAAACCTTCTAAAGTTTGCCTATCCGATGAAGTGAGCTGTAGCTCACGAAAGCTTATGCTCTAATAAATTTGTTAGTCTCTAAGGTGCCACAAGTACTCCTTTTCTTTAAACTAATCTAGATGCTCGAGACAAATTCTACCTTCAATTACACTGATACAAATCCAGAGTAGCTCTGAGGAGGACAGAATGTGACCCTTAGTGCTAACTCAGTTTCTCACAAAAGCAAAGCTATCATGACAGGTTTCAGAGTAACAGCCGTGTTAGTCTGTATTCGCAAAAAGAAAAGGAGTACTTGTGGCACCTTAGAGACTAACCAATTTATTTGAGCATAAGCTTTCGTGAGCTACAGCTCACTTCATCGGATGCATACTGTGGAAAGTATAGAAGATCTTATTATATACACACAAAAAGCATGAAAAAATACCTCCTCCCACCCCACTCTCCTGCTGGTAATAGCTTATCTAAAGTGATCACTCTCCTTACAATGTGTATGATAATCAAGGTGGGCCATTTCCAGCACAAATCCAGGTTTTCTCACCACCCCCCCCCCCACACACACAGACTCACTCTCCTGCTGGTAATAGCTTATCCAAAGTGACCACTCTCCTTACATTGTGTATGATAATCAAGGTGGTTATAGTTAGCACTATCATGGTTATAGTTAGCACTGAAAGAATGCCATCTGCTGACTAAACAACACTATTCTCTGACTATATCTCAGGCATAACAGGTACTTAATTAACTTGTCTCTGTATGTTACCTAACATATAATCTGTCTCTACATAATGCCAGCTGTGTAATTAAATGGCCAGCAGTTCCCATTTAAGTTGAGAGACAATGCATAATATTTGGGTTGGGTAACTTACACATTTATCTTTTATTATAAACACAGAAAGATGAAAATACGATCATTTTTCATTTTACAGAAACTAAAAAGGTGGCAAAATATGAATCTTTGCCACCTCCCGTCACTAAAGATCAAAGTCTGCTCAAAACAAAATAGCATTCACTGTCTCTTTGCAAATATGGAACTCTAGGGCCCAATCTTCAGAGGAACGTATAACACTAATTTGGGAGGGTAGGTGTACATATCATGTACATGTCTCTCTCTGCATATCTTCATCTCATCTAGACAAAAGTATCATTTAGAATTAGAATAAGGCTTCCCACATGAAGGACTATTTGGTTTCTCAGGGGACTTTCTCTCAATATAACATTAAAGTTTTAAAGGAGCAGGGAAGCCTTTATCACTGATATGCACTTCCTTCAAGTAAATCACCTTCCCAATCATGTGAAAATTGTAAAAGGGTGTGTGTTCATTGCCTGTCCGAACTCCACATTCCTTCTGTGAGGTATTCAAAGGAACCCTCTCAGGCAAAGTCAGTGTCACCTTAAGAGATAGCAAGTCTTTGCAGAAGGCCCTGACAAATGAAGTAAAGTCATCAAAGAAGCAGCAAATATAATTTACAGTGAGAGAGGTCATCATCCCCACCGGCTATTACTGAAGCTCTTTTTTTCTGTGTACCTGTTACTAAAGTGGGAATCTAAATATTTTCAGATTACCAGGTGAGAACTGAGACATAAAGACTAGATACTTATCAAAGGGATGAAAAGGAGCATGCTGTACTTCCAATAGGGTTTTAACAAATATAAGGCAAGTCTGTGCCCCAGATTGACACAGCTGCACCCTGAAGTGGTGGGGGTGGGAGAGTGTAAAATCTTACAGTACTGCACAGTCATGGTAATGCTGCCTGGATCATAGCTCTGGGAGGTGTGGGGAGAGCAGAAGATATGTCCCAGGTCTTCCCGCTCATAAAGAAGCCATGGATTTTCCATCTTTCACCTATGTACGACCATCAGGGGCAGAACAGACTGAACTCTCACTAGGGTTACAGCAACTTACTTCCCTTGTGGTGAAGCTTCCCTTCAGTAGCGCTACTGCTGTGCTCAGGGAGAGAAGCATTTGCTTAAGTGCTTTGCAGGATTGGGGCCAGAGTTCTTAGCAATTTAAGGATTAAGCCCTGAGAGCACCGGAGATCAAGGCATTCTGGTTTTAAGCTTAATCCTTTGATATTTGATAGCCAGCACTGAGATCAGAATTTTTTTTGGCAGATATCTGCTCCCTCTGCACCAGTTTATGCAAAAGGGGAGCTTATAACCCATAATGTCTGCCTTGCTATATCCAGTCTTTTATTTAAAGATTTTGTTCTCAAAGCCCCTAAATGGGAAGCTGCATGTATATTCTGTTTCAGAAGAGGAGTAGCTAAATCTCAGGACAAAATTCTGATTTTACTCCCCAGAATATTCTCCAGAAAGTGAGCAAGTAAACACATGCATTAGCCAAGTATCGGAAATGTCTCTGCTAACCCTGCTTGTGTGGATTTGCATAACTAATACCTGAAGAAATAATAGCAAGGTTTCAAATTTATAGCATTATTTCCAAGCACATGTTTCTGGAAATGAAAACATTTAACAAATCCAGTGGAATGAGTTCTATTTTCTAAAGAGGCAGAATTTATTATTTAAATTATTCATGGGAGGCTTATATACAAGTACAAAGATCTGTGATATGCCAACTAATTTATTATTATATTACTCAGAATATATTTAATTGGAACGCTTTGCTTTTGTAAGGAAGAGTAAGACAATTCATGTAATATTGTTTCTAAAATTATATTTATGTATAGCTAGGCTCCATAACGTGGGAGGTTAAATAGAAAATTTCCTAGAATACATCTACAAAATATATAATGTTATCTGAGTAATCTCTTTGTTTAACATATGGCTAATAACCTACACAGACTCCTTAAATAAATCATAGCATTAGTATTCTTTCTTTAGGAGTGACCATGTTGTACAGATAAGACTTTGGTTATCTGTAGAACAGAGTAGGATGAGGCGCAGATAAGATATTCTGTTGATAAGCATATTCTCTGTGAAGTCAGGAGAATTTGGAGAACGTAGCATCATTTGTCTGTCTTGCCTACAAACTCTCAGCAACTAAAAGGATGTGTTATTAATAAAAAGGAAATTAGTGCTTATTTAACAAACAAACAAACAAAACCTCTCCCCAAAACAAAGTACTGGTCACTATGGCCTGTTTATTGGTTTCTTATGGCCTGGCATCAGGATTTAAAAGTTGTATCATTAGCCCAGATCATCCCATAGACATCTGCCTGCAAAACTCACCACTTGCATAATATGCGAGGGGCTAGTTTGCATGAGGGCAATCTACAGTTTTAATATTCACATTATATATTCTAAGTAACTACTATATAGTAGACTTGAAAGAGTCTCTCCCAGCCTATTGGGTGAATAATACATGTTTCTGAAAGCTACTTAAATATGTATTTATTTAGTTTACCACCAAAAACCAATTTGTAGACTATACATTTTACTGAAGCCTCTAAAGAGTGAAAAATAATGTTATCATAAATCCCTTAATAATGGTATCTACAGGAAGACTCCCTAGAGATATCAGCTGAGTAGAAGACAGATCCCATGCATCATGGAAAGTGTTTTAAATGCCAGCTAGTTTCAAAGATGAATTATATAGCCTATGAATGAAATAAAGTGGAATTCCATATTTGCTCACTATTAAATGAGAATAAATATGTAGATAAAGGCTCATTCCAGTTACCTTCAGAGATGTTTTACTCAAAGCCCAAACTGCTGTTCCATTTTGCTTGTACATCAAGTTTAGTATATGCATTAATAATAAGAGAATATAAGAGCCTCGTACATTTTTCAGTACAGTTTACATGAATAAATTATTCTCAGCATTCCTTTTCAACATATTTCTGACCATAAAATGTTTTTTTTTTTAAGAGATGATAAAATAAAATATCCAGGGGAAAATGGCATGTTTCAGTAATATTGGTTAAATGTAAAGTCTTGTGTGATCTAAGCCAAATACTTTTTAGATTAGAGTTAGACAGGAGGACTAGGGACTATTTAGAGGCTCTAATTCTGGAGTTGTTTTCTTTACTCTACATTACTATTATTTAAGTGCCAATAATCTGTTCAGATGTTATGTTTCAGAAAAGCTTTCGCTGTGAGTCTTAAGATCTTGTGTCTCATACAGATCACACATAAGCAATAGGATAATACCATATACCATAGTGCTCTCCAGAATTTAAACCTTAAGGCATTTGACGGGAAAGTTGTTTTAACAAATAAATCATGATGTAGTCCATCATCTGGAATATAATTTTTAAAATGCTGAAAGGCTAAACAGCCTTTTAAAACAGAGACAGAAAATCAAAACCTGCAGCGTTTACTAAGGGTCATTTCTCCCCCCTCCCAAATGCAGTGGGAGACGTGGTTCAGTTGGATTTAAAAAATAATGTTATCAAGATTAATTAATAAGCAGAGCACACCTTCATTTCACAATATTGAGCACTCTTTTCATTCAGAGAGTAACAGAGTAACATCGAGGAGGGACCATGGAGATATTCTGTTGTGCTTAGCAAACTGTGCAAGTATATATGAATGACAGGTAGAATTCTTCTTCTCCCCCACCCAGAAAGAAATAGATTTTTAAAGGAGAATCCACATTAAAGACTGCCATGCTACATTTCAAAGGGAGGGTGATTGAATTATCTTTTTTAGCTTTGTACTGAGAGATAATTTTGCCACATACATCAATAATTCATTTGCAGGCTGTTGAAATGCTCTGCAATTCAAATCGAGAGACTGTATTTGATAGGATAACAATTTTAGTAAAAAGAAAAGGAGTACTTGTGGCACCTTAGAGACTAACCAATTTATTTGAGCATAAGTTTTCGTGAGCTACAGCTCACTTCATTGGATGTATACTGTGGAAAGTTTAGAAGATCTTATTATATACACACAAAGCATGAAAAAATACCTCCTCCCACCCCACTCTCCTGCTGGTAATAGCTTATCTAAAGTGATCACTCTCCTTACAATGTGTATGGTAATCAAGTTGGGCCATTTCCAGCACAAATCCAGGTTTTCTCACCCCCCCCCACACACACACAAACTCACTCTCCTGCTGGTAATAGCTTATCCAAAGTGACCACTCTCCTTACATTGTGTATGATAATCAAGGTGGGCCATTTCCAGCACAAATCCAGGGTTTAACAAGAACGTCTGAGGGGAGTGACGGCTAGTGGCGTTCTGTTACCTTCAGCCCCCAACTAAAACCCCTCCAACGCATTATTAAGGATCTACAACCTATCCTGAAGGATGACCTAACACTCTCACAAATCTGGGGAGACAGGCCAGTCCTTGCCTACAGACAGCCCCCCAACCTGAAGCAAATACTCACCAGCAACCACATACCACACAACAGAACCACTAACCCAGGAATCTATCCTTGCAACAAAGCCCGTTGCCAACTGTGCCCACATATCTATTCAGGGGACACCATCACAGGGCCTAATAACATCAGCCACACTATCAGAGGCTCGTTCACCTGCACATCCACCTATGTGATATATGCCATCATGTGCCAGCAATGCCCCTCTGCCATGTACATTGGTCAAACTGGACAGTCTCTACGTAAAAGAGTAAATGGACACAAATCAGATGTCAAGAATTATAACATTCATAAACCAGTCGGAGAACACTTCAATCTCTCTGGTCACGCGATTACAGACATGAAAGTCGCTATTTTACAAAAAAAAAACTTCAAATCCAGACTCCAGCGAGAAACTGCTGAATTGGAATTCATTTGCAAATTGGATACAATTAACTTAGGCTTGAATAGAGACTGGGAGTGGCTTAGTCATTATGCAAGGTAGCCTATTTCCCCTTGTTTTTTCCTACCCCCCCCCAGACGTTCTTGTTAAACCCTGGATTTGTGCTGGAAATGGCCCACCTTGATTATCATACACATTGTAAGGAGAGTGATCACTTTAGATAAGCTATTACCAGCAGGAGAGTGGGGGGGGGGGGGGGAAGGAGGTATTTTTTCATGCTTTGTGTGTATATAATAAGATCTTCTAAACTTTCCACAGTATGCATCCGATGAAGTGAGCTGTAGCTCACGAAAGCTTATGCTCAAATAAATTGGTTAGTCTCTAAAGGTGCCACAAGTACTCCTTTTCTTTTTGCGAATACAGACTAACACGGCTGTTACTCTGAAACAATTTTAGTACATCTCTTGACAATGTGTGAATAAATAGGACCACAGTTTTGTTTTTGTTTTTTTTAACTGTATAACTGACCAGGCTATAATTTAACATCCAAAAGTAATCAAACTAAGTTATTTTAACCCATAAATACTATTCAACAAATGAACTGACAATTCTGACAAATGCTATTGTCTGCACCATGGGAGAAACATACAGATTGGTATTTTAATCCAAGTACTAGTATTAGTGACAGCAATAATTAGTATTGGTCAACTACTTCTTTGGCCAGTGGTAAATCCTTCTCCGGTCAAGACCCGTTTTACTGAATGTGTTCCACATTAGAAAATATTCCCAGAATAGTAAAATCAAACAAGAGGAAAAATACTGGGTTATTGGAAAAGCAGGCGGACTTCACCCTCATGTGTGATTTGAAATTTATAGTCCAGCTCCCATGGACCAAGATCATTCCCTCCCATAGAAAAATCCAGTGGAAACATTCAAAGGAAAGAAGTCTGTTTTAAGATTCCCACTTGCACTAGTGTGAATAATTGCACAGGCTTCAATGAAATGTGGTGAATCAGGCCCAGGGTCAGTATATAAAATATAGGATACCTGATACAGGAAAGAACTTAAGTGCCTGCTATTCAGGACACAACTTAAGTATGTGTTTATTTGAAACTTAAAGTTAAATACATACTTAAGTTGTGTCCTGAATAGTGCTTCCAAATCATGGATATATAAACTAAGGTTAGGAATGCGTGTGTGTGTGTCTTTGAAGCACTGAAGAGAATTGGTGTTCTAAAATGCATATTCATTTTGCATGATACTTTTGCCTTCTTAGCTCCACAAATAAATCAACAACAAGTTATTTGAGTTTAATCAAAAATTTGCTATTCATTAACCATAAAAAGTGTTCTTTTCTTTCAGATTTTACCAATTCTAGTAATAACCTTATATACTGTGTAGCATCAATTGTTTTTTTTCCCTAAACATCATAAATCCAGTGTAGTCACAAATTGGCTTTTTTTTCCCTTTTCCTGAAATATACTGATGTTGATTGTCTCTAAAACATTTAGCCAGAATTGCATTTAAGTGACTGGGTAAGATGAAATTTCAGAGCCTCACATCATTATAATGATTTCTGTTAAAGTGTGTCACACTTCAGGGCACTTGTATTCCCCTCCATGGTCCACAATGAGCACCCACTTTTAGAATCCCCGTTGTCACCTCTCTTGGGTGGAGACATGTCTCTCTCCCTCCTTACTGACTTCTTTCCAGACTGCACAGGTCCCTGCCTACATTGTGATATTCCCAACAGGCCAGCATCTGTACTTTTGCTTAATCTTTGAAGCTATGAACAACTGCTAGCAGTTACTACACAGCACTTTCTAAGCAAGCACATTTATTCTGAAGGTGAAAGTGTTCCAGAAAAAAAATATTGAAAACAATGAAGGAATGTAAACACATGCTAATAAGCTTACCAGAGATCACCTCAACTCCAATAAAGGCTCTGGCAGGAGTCAGTCCTTTAAACCCCACTGAGGGGATTTTCTGCAGTTACAAGTTAATAAGCTCTAGCTCAGAATAAGCACCCCCATGAATACATCTTGGGCCTTTGATCTTCAGAATCCAGGAAGAAGCCAATCAGCAGACAATGGTCCCCTCCTCAGGATGTAGCTTCCAAGGCTGGGTCTCGCATAACTGGAGGTGGGAATTTGCATTCACCTCTGCCTGGAGATTCCTCAAACAAATCACTTGAGAATGTCCCAAAGTCCCTTCTTGTTTGACCCATTGTTCAATATAGTCCTCTGAAATTTATAACACTTCTTGGGGCTTTCAGTGTTACATAACCTTTGCATTTAATAAATGGACTCCAAAGATTCTTATCCTTGAAAAATCTCATTGAATTAAGTTTATTGCAGGAAATTTCCATATCAGTACTAATGATATCATTTATAAGGTAGGTAGAAGTAATGGAGCAGACATTACCAGGATAATCAGGACAACACTAAGGACAGAAAAGGACCATGCATTGCTAGGATTTTGTTAATTGGTGAAAACTTTGAGGTGGTTCAGGATATGAAGCATCCCATGTGGGGATCTGAAGCCCTATATCTTTTCCTAACCTAAAAATCATCATGCCACTCAGTTGGCATTTAAAAGAAAAGAATCTAGTTTGAAAACTTGAGCTACATTGTATTTCTGTGACCTGTTAAGGCCATGTTGTTGTTAGGACTGCACATGTTATATTTAACCAGGTAATAATTAATTTTTCCATTCTGTTCAAATATGCCGATATGAAAGTGAAAAAGGCTCCTTCTGTTTGTTTTGCAGATAGTGGCATATTCGTAATTCACAAGCATGCCTTAATTCTAAAACTGAATAGCAAGAAGCTTCCTCATTGTGTAATGAATGTAAACAGACTATTTAATTTCTTCATTCTACAGTCTACTTGTTCAAGAGGAAAGGGAAAAAATTTGTGACCTCTGATTCATTTTTATACTCCAAGAGAAGGAAGTATGCAATATACAAATTGTGGTTCAAACATTTTTATCCTTAACATAATAGACAGAAATATACAGTGTAAATGACTGAATCTCCAACTGTTCAAGAACATTATTCTGAGTAATCCTAGACTGAAAAATTCAGGCTTATTAAGGATAAAATTGTAGGAGGTGGGGATTGTTATCCAATGCTCAACTGGCTAATTTTAGCTTTTAGTTTGTCTTGTTTTATTTATCTAAATGTCTAACAAGGCATAGGCCTTTGGGGGAGTGGTTTGAGGGGTACAGCACTTACGTTTTCTGGGCATTCATAGTTATGGTGAAACAGATACTTTGAACTGCTTTCCGCATGGGTGACAGGGAAATCTGCACAGTATGGAAAAGTTGAATTTGAATTGCTGGATGGGTTTAGTGTCTTTATGAAATACTAAAGGGAGCATTACATAATATAAGACAGACAGTCCAATGTGGGAATTCTCCACGTGACAGCAGATTTTTTTTTTTAAATATTCAGTGGGCATTTTGCTGTGACAATGAAAAGTTATCAGCAGTATCAAACACTCTGCCTGTTTGAGATTGCTTGACCACACTGCCAGCTAACTTCAGGATGCTATGTTAATGTAAGAATTTGTGTCACTACCTGCCCTCTAACTCTGGATGCCTTAAATGCTCTGCATCATAACCCAGACACCAACAGCTAGCAAACGTTCAGTTCCTTTGTGTCAGAGCGCTGAAGCAAGGTTGCACAGCACAGATCCCAGAAGCCTGCCTATACCAGCCGTGGTTACTACTTGAAGATTGACCCCAACAAACTCCCAGGCCTGACTTGCCCCAAAACAATGTACCTTGAAGTGTCCAACCCTCTGCTGGAATACTCAGAGAAGTAACAAGGTTTACTGCCCTTTTTAAGAGACAAGGGCACAGCTTAGTCCATTACCTGGAGTCGTCAATCACTTCAGTTCAAACACAGCACAGGGTTGGTTTAGATTAAAAGTAAAACAAGCATATCAATCAAAAATAGATGTTTTAAGCGAATTCAAGTTCAAGGGAGAAAGAATTACAAACATATGAACGTAAAATAGTGGCTAGAATTTAACTGAACAGGCTACAGTCTTGGTTCAAGATAGATTTCTTCTTTCCTGCTATGGCTGACTTTTGCCTAGTCAGGAGTTGCCACCGAACTCTGAAGTGCTGATTTCCCTTGTCTTCCTAGGTGAAAGACACCAAAATGGCTCTCTGTTTCCCCTTATATCTCTCTGAAGGAACAGAAGTTCGACACTGTGGAGAGTCAAGCACGCGGGTTTATTATGCGCAGTGCTGGTGGAGTGTCACTTCACTTATTAGGCTTAGTGAGACACTGCTAAACAATGGATTACAATAGATTATATAGGCTGCCAATGGGCAGAGAGAAGTGATGGGGTGGGAGTTCCCGAGCCCCTGGATAGTTTTGAGCAGCAAGACTAAATTAGCACAATAAGCCAATAGTCTAAAAGATTACATCATAGCTCCACCTATAGCTCAGGTTAACATGTTTGCTAATGCAAGAGGAGAATTTTAAGGGATAATACCTGTGTAACGTGCAAGTTAAATCCTGATTTCAGGTCCATAGAAATGATGGTAGCCCTTTCCAGACAGGTTTGCCCACAGGTACATTCCTGGAGGGTTTAAAGCAAAAAGAACAGTACACAGCACATAGCAATGACAACCGTGTCTAACTAGCCCCTGCATTTCTGCGAATGGGGGGTTGGCATCTGTGAGGGAGGATGCCATAACTCATGCTATCATCTTAGGTCTCTCCCTGACCTCAGGTTGGCTCTAGAGGAGTATGTACTGTTATCTTTTCCAGAACCAGGGAGTAGACTTCAAGATTCCTCTCAGTCAGTTATGTGCCTATGACTCCCGATAAGCCTCCCAATTACTGCTCTCCACCTGGAGTTATGCTGTCTCAGCTTATTTTATGTATAGTTGAAACAAACAAGGCTGGCTCCTGCTTATCCCAGCTTTCTTTAGCCATATATTGTCCACTGTTAACTAGGCCTCAGGCCCAAATTCCACAGCTTGGTCTGAGGCATATGTAAAAGATTCTTAACAGACACAGTGGTCAAGATCTTACATACATATTAATGGGAGTTTGGCCCTTCACGCTCCAGTATTCATTGGCCCTGTTTTAAGAGGCAGGATGACCTCATGCTGTTCTCCCCTTCCTGTGGGCATCCCATTCCCCTGCTGATACGTATGTAAATGAGGCTGCTGTTGTTTATTCAGTAATGCTACCTTCACTCCTGCCTGGGGAGAAAAATCTGTTTGGTTACAGACAAAGCATATCACTGGTTATTCATAATTTCTCATATAATGTTAATGTATAGATTTAACAATGATTACCAGTGTATCATTAGTTTTCATAAAACAACTTACTTAATAAACTTTAATATGATAATATTGTCTACAATTGGTTTTAAATTACTTAGCATTTGAGGTTCCGACCTTCTCAAGATGCTATTTCCCCCACTCACTAGGTTGATGGCTTTATTCACCTTTTATGTAAATGTACCCTCATTGTCTTTGATAGCTAGGCTGGTCAGAAACAAATACACATTCCTTTCTCTCAGGCAGATTGGATTTATGTGTTGCTTGCCAAGCACTTTTTTGGTAGATAATTCTAACACATCCATAACTTTGTACACACACACACACCCCACACATGACTATTAATGATCAGTTAGTTTAGTTTTCCTGTGATCTCTTACATGACACATTTTAGATACAGATTAACAGTAGTCTGTGAGGTGTAATGAATACATCGGGCCTCACAAGAGCTGAGGACACAGTAGTAAACCTCCAGTAGGCCTCAGTGTCAGTTACCTTTTGCTGACAGACTGAGCTTATGGATCAGACTGTGTGCTAACAAAAAGACACACACAACCACAATCTAAGTCAACATCCTCTAGTGCTCCTAGTTAAAGCTAGAGTATTATGGATAACAAAACCAACACAGACTTCAGCCAAAAATCTCACCCTTTTTGTTGGAAAACCTGTGGCTGAATACCGACTTTATCCTCACACCTTCCAACTTTTGCTGAAATCAGTCCTGTGTTCTCAGCAGGGCTGACGCTCTTTGAGTGGAGAATGAACATCTCAATGTGAAAGCATCCGGGATGTATCTTTTATTCAAAAGGCATAGCATGGAGATTAGGGGTCTCTTGCTTTAGAGATCATTTGCATAGAGCATTGGAGTGCCTCAGCTCTTGCGTCCAAATGCAGTTCAAAGGGTATTTAATAGAAATCGATTAGATTTACTATTTTACCCTTGAGTATAATTTAAAAAAAAAAAAAAACCAAGAAGCAGTCAACCAAAGTCATTTTTTTCATATTAATTACCAGTTCATGGGAATCATTTAACCTTCTATCAATTACCTAATCTGTGTTATGACAGCAGAAGTAACTTCAATAACTACTTTTATTAACTACCAGTAAACATGACTACTTGTCCAGTATATTTCAGTTTAATTTCAATATTAAACACTTCAGTTGCTCAATATTTAGCTTGAGTAACACTTGTTTGTATGTTCTGGAATACCACATTCTCCATCTTAAACCTGTGTGACATGAAATTTGAATCACTTATGCTTGGTGTAATGGATTCAGCATTTTTCATGGGTGGGAACCTAAAAAAAAAAAAACAACCAGTTTACAAAGGGCTAATGAAGGAGATCATCAAGTATCAAGGGACTTAAATTGCTATCAGACCTCTTTGTGGAAATGATGTTTGTTGAAAAGAAGTGACCATTTAATGGTCCAGATCCTTATTTGATCCAAATCCTGACCTTTTTATGTTCTTATCACTATTCTTATTCTTCCTCTAGCTGGAAGAAAGTGGTCTGAAAAAGGCAGCATTTTGACAGTAATTTTAATTCATTTTATCGGGGGGGGGGGGGGGGGAGGGGAGAGAAAAGAAATTATTCTGTTGGAATTTTTAGGGTGTGAAAAAAGGCAGGAATGTATTGCAAATCCAGAACTGCTGTACAACCCGATTTTAAATCCATTTACATTATATTACAATAAAAATGACTCTGAAAAATATATTTAAATAAATAATCAGGCATACGTTCTCTTGTCAGTGGTGTAGATACTATTAAAAGAAGTCCTTGGGTCTCCTGTATTTGTAGGGTGTGATAGTCTATTCCCTTATGAGCAGGGCAAGCTGGGGATCCTCTCCAAAATATGGATTACCAGTTATATGTCAATCTGGAACAGTCCCTGATGGAAGAAAGGCTGCCTGGCATTGAAGTAATGGGACCTAGGGCATAATAAGGAGGACCCATTTTGGAGGTATGAGTTGTGCTTGATTTTCTTTTCTTCTATTGTTGAGAATGAATAAATGAGATTTATCTTTGAATTCCTTGAAGTTCTTAAGTTCTGACCTCCATGTTCCAGATGATCTAGGGTTGGAGTAGAATGTTCTTTATTAAATTGGCAGAGTAAGAGCAAATATATATATATATATATATATATATATATATATATACACACACACACATACATACACACACACACACTTCTTCTGAGGGGTAGAGTGATTAACAAAGGGGGGCACAGAGCCCTATGTTGGAAGACAGTTATCAAATCAGTCTGGCTGAATGTCATCAGTCTCTTAATCTTCATTCTCCTATCTAGCAAAGAGGTCAATACTACAATTAACCTTCTCTCCTATAGAATGTAAGGCAGGCAGTTTAGACAAAGCAAGAAACTAAATCTATTTTTGGTACTTGTAAATTGAGAACAGTGCACAGATCAGATTAAACCTTAATCTCAGTAATAAAATATTTGCCCCAATTGACAGCAGGTGACTGCAATATTTTTATTTATCGCCTTCTCTAGAAAAGATTTGCTATGTCACTCATCATTGAAAATATATTAGACAGAAAGTTGTTGGATTCAATCATGTCTTTATCACAAAAAATCATAGAACGTCTTTTTTGTACGAGTCTGATATCAAAGTTGAGCCAACTTACTTGGGTATTTACTAGAGCTGGTAAAAAAATATGATGACACTTTCTTCCATCAGTAAATGCAGTTTCACTGAAACTTAAATTAGCAAAAATGTGATTAAATCTCTGTGGACAGGTTGCTTGGATGTGTGGTGGGGACAGAGAATGACTTCTCTGGTAGATCACTAAATGATTAAAAAAATATTAACCATGTATTGCATGCAAAAAAATCAGGTAGATATGGGGAGAAATATCCAGTGTAATCAACAGATGTGTGTAGAATAAATATGGTTTAAATGAGCAATTATGGACCAATGGCAACATTTACAGTAAATTTCTCAGTGCTATATCATCGTATAATCTTTACTTATTTAACAAGTGGAACATCCATGGATGGTAGTGCATCAGAGTATTTTCAAAACATGCAACGGACATCCACACTGTGGCAAAGAAATATGTAGTGCTGTTAGGAGAGGAGAATTCAGTTTTGAAAGATGCAGTTTCTGGGTTGGTAAGGTAAATCATTACTACATAAAGACAAACATACATCAGCTAGAGCCATCTCAATTTTTTCTAATCATTCCTTCCAAAATGATAAGGAACAAGCCTTAGGGTTGTCTTCTAAATACCTCATAAACACGTTAGATGGGTATTCCAGATAACACTAGGGAATATACTTGAAAAATGAGAGCAAGGATGCATATTAGTTTTAAATTAAACTAAATGCCTAAATAGTATACATATGAAACAGTAAGGAAAGAGCATACTCTAATCCTGTATTGAGTAAGGTAACTAATTTAAAAATGATAAACTTCAAGAGGACAGATATTCCTTGAGAGAAAGCAGAAATACAGTCTGCATACAAAACTTACCTGAGCAACGTATACAATAAAATCCTTGTAATGGTGCGGGACTCACCCTTACAGCGCCTCCTGCTGGTCTCAGGGAATTAGCTCTTCCAGCCTCCGGAGTGCCCTCTGTAGGTCAGTGTCCTGCTTGCCCCCCCGTGTCCCTCCTGGACCCCAGTGCCCCTTTCCCTGGGGTACTGCCCCCTGGCAGTACCCCCCCTCCCTATCTCTGGGTCTCCCCTCCCCAGGGAACCCCCACCCGCTATCCCCACCTCTTCAGTCTTTGGCTACTTCCCATCACCATTGAGCCCCCACTCACTGGGGCAGACTGCAGTGTATAAGCCAATCATCACAGGCAAGGGGGGTTTGGACCTGCTGCCTCTGCCTACCCATGGGCTGCCCTCTGCAACCCTAGTACAGTTTTTGGCCTTTCCCTAGGCCTGCAGCCTGGGGAGTTTCCAGGCTGGAGTTCCCCAGCTCCTCGGACCTTCCCCCAGTCCTGCTCCACCTTACCTACTCTGGTACGCTCCCCAGCAGCCAGGCCCATCTCCCTCCACAGATGGAGGAGACGCTCTGCTCCTGGCCCACTGCCCTCTTGTAAGGGCCAGCTGAGCCCTGATTGGGGCATGGCTACAGCTGAGCCTGCCTCCCCCAATTACCTGGGAACTGCTTGCTCCCAGCCAGAGCCCTCTCCTAGGACCAATTTCAAGCCCTTCAGGGCAGGAGCAGATGACTACCCTGCTACAATCCTGCACATTTTTTATAATGTGCATGGAATAACTAATAATTATTCAAATTCCTGTTCAGAAATGTAAAGTTGCACTACCCTTTTCAGTTAGTGAGATCAAGATGGTGACACAGGCCTACCCTGCCCCACATCTTCAGTTTCTCCTCTTCAGAATGTGAGGCTGTTCTAGATGCTGTTTGATTTACATAACTTCCAAATCAGTCAGCTTATTTCTGTACTGTGGCAAGGAATTGTAATACTATATAAGGTGAGGAACTTGACATACTGTGGTATTAGTTCTGTTACACTAAGTGCTGTGTAGTGGCAGTGGTCCTTGGAGAGTGGTAGAAAGAATGAGTTTGCTCTCTGACTAGAGTTGCTCTTTGGGAACTGTGCATTGGTGTTGGGCTGAGATTCCTAAAAAGAAAGATTGCCCTGCATGCTGTGTGATTGCCTCTGTTCCAGGATTGGAGGGGGACACTGCAGAAGAGCAACACTAGTATCACACTAAAACAGGTTGTCAGAAGAAAGGGCAACAGTAATCATGCTACCTGCAATTTAAGAGCTGGATTTCGAAATTTTTGAAACAGTCCATGAACCCAGAAATAAGTTTATTTCCCACATTGACTACATTTATGTGAAGCTTGTACAACATCAGCTTATTGTGCTGCTTCAGTATTGTTGAAATCTAGGTTGTGTTATGGCCCCAAGATACCAGTTATGGGCAAAGCAAAAATGAAACACCTCCTAAGAGGGAGGTACAAACTGCACCACCTAATAACCCCCTCTGCTGCTAACATTTGGAACAGAATTGGTATTGCAGTCTCATAAGCACTGGTCCAGAGCAAAGCAATCTGGCTTTTCCTTTCACTGCCTGCCACCAGCTGTCAGGATTCAGAAACTTGCTCAAAGAGATTGTATGAATCCAAGCAGCTAAGATTCTAATTGAAGTTTGATGTGGAGGATAAGTACATGACAGTATCTTTTATTATGGAAAACCATTGAACTTGCCAAATACGATGCCACTTTTCAGTCCACAGTCCATTAACTTAACAGGTTTGGGTATATGGATTCTCTTTTCCATCTAGAGATATTTTTCTTCCAGCCTCCCTTAACAATTACCTTCATATGTTATCTGTTGTCAGTGGAGGGGCAGGTATATTCATTTCACAGTTCTAGAAGCAAAGTGGCATGTTAGGTAAGTGCAAAATGTAAGTTTAGTGAAGGGAAAACCAAAGGGAAATTATTTAAAAAGCAACAAAAAAAATCAATTTTACAATTATTATAAATGTTATGAAGAGGCTGTAGAGCTATTAGTTGTTGGGTTTTTTGCAGTCATGAATAGTGGGCTGATGCTTTGCCTCAAAAGTCAGTTAAAATTCTTTTCAGGGCAGTAATGTTTGGATTAAATAAGGCTGGCACATGCAGCCAATAACTGGATGTTAAATGTGAAGGCAGAAAGGGAATAGACACAGAACAGTTACTGAAACAAAGAAACAACACTTCTGCAATGATTAATATTGTTAGATGGATTTGATTAGACTGTTTGCACCCTTCTTGTGTTTACTTTCAATGACTCCTCCAGAAAATGAATATGCTTGCCAGCCAATTGTGTATTGAGTAATGCTCTGAAAAATGAATTTGGTATATATAAATCTGTCTATTCATCCCTGGAACATGATTTTAATAGCTATGCTCCTCCTATTAGAGGATAGAAATATACCATGTGACCTGTTTGTCAGCTTGACTACGGAATACATGCAGTGAGTTACTCACAGAAATCTACAGACTGAGAAGTATTTGCCAGAAATATTCAGCAAATATTTCTGAAACAAATCAGAGGAAATCATAAGCTGCTCACTGACCATACAGGGAAGGAAATAGAGGTGAAATTTGAACAACTTATTTGCTCCCATTAATCAGTCAGCATTACCCATGAGCCTCTCTGCTAAGGAGATTTTACAGAAGAGGATTTATGTAAAGAAAGAGTAGCACAACAAAAGGATTGCAACAAACCAAAGACCTGTAGATATTTATATAATTAGCCCCTTGTGATTATCAGCTAGGGACAGTTGGATATTCATCAGCTCATTTTACATTAACATGCTTCAACAGTAACAGGTTTCTAATAGATGAGATTCAACAATAAGAAAAGAATTAAGAAAATAAATTATTTTCAAAAATAAAATCTAAAAGCTCATTTGATTTCTTTGAAAGTGTTTTCTATTCATAAGGAACAATAGATTTAATCCACAGCAGGATGGAGGGAAAGCCTTTTGTATGCTCACCTTGTGGGTCACATTCATGCAGAATTCATCAATCTCATGCACAATGAATTGTTTCCCAAATAGAATACCTACAGTTCTTCTCACATTTGACTTAGGTGGCATATGTAGAAAAAATATTTTCAGTCTGGAAAATTCAATTTAAATCCAGAGACACAGGAATTTCTGAACTAACAAGTATTTCCTCCTTTGAATTACTTTTCAAATACTGGTTCTGTGCTTTAGGCATAAAGTACTGTGGCAAAGTACCTTGTTCACCTCATCAGGCTCAGTTCTTTTTAGCCTTGGAGACACAGGTTTGGGCAAGGCAGTCCTTCTAGGTGGCACAAGGTCAGGCCATACCTTTCCTCTGTCAGTCCCTTGTGCCTGTTTTCCTTTCCCTTCTGGGGAAGGAATGCAGCCTCCCTTCCTGGAAAGGTTCAGTATTTTGCTGCACCCAGCCTACTGGCAACTTCCCTACTTCTCTCATGCCCCTGCTGGCCTAACAGGGGAGGGTTTAAAAAGGTCTCAAGCAGTTGGAGTCAGCTGAACCTAATTGGTTCTCTAGCAACCCCTTTTCAGCTGAACCTTATTAATCTGTGGTTACCTCTCCTCAGTGAATAGGGAGGGGCCTTTTAACCTTCTGGGATTGATTACTGCCCCCGCCCCCTTTTGTAGCTGTTTGTCCTGGGTTTACCACACTACCCACCGAAGATACAGATGAAGCTGTCTTTTGGAACCTTCAGACTCTATTACCTTGGGAGCCATAGTTTGTATACAGTACAGTGATGACACATAGTATGTACTTGGTGCTGAGTGTTCTAACAATGAGATCTTTCTTCATTAAAATAGATTGGATCCATTTAACTATACATCTTCTGTCATCTGCATAAAAGGATGGTGTGGGAATATGTACATTTTAACAAAGCTCTTTCAAAAAGGATTGTTTTATAAGTTGAAAAAAGTGATATTTCCTTTTAAGCCCAGATTAATATCTCTTCCCCCCACCCACCCAACATCTATGGTCCATATTCTGTAGAATGGTAATGGGTGAAAAACTGTGAAGTAGATTTACAAAGCATGTCACCTCTTCCATAGCAGGGCGAAATGTTTGATCTGGGTGCTGTGGCTGAGCGGATAATGCTAATGCCCATAAGCAAAAGATCAAAGGGAAATTCTACTAGCTGCATTTGTTATCCTCTCTAGTAAAGTCAAATAAAAATGCAGAGCCTGAACCATCCCTGCATGTTTACCAACTTTTCACAATAGTGACCTCTATAAACTCTATAGAGACATGCTTACAAAGTGGAAAACTGTACAACAGTGGAAATTTATGTATAAGCCATGTACATGTACCGTATAGTGAAATCTAGCAGGATTCAGGTAAATATATTATTCACTGTATGACCCGCTGCATAATAAATACAGTAAATGTATGGAGTTAAGAGAACGTGTTAACATTATTAAGATCAATATTTATCCTATTGATGAGGAAAAGGCTTGATACCTCTAACTCTTTAGTAACAAAGCCATTAAAGACTTTCCTCCCTTTCAATACAGTTTACAAGCTCTTCTAGAGATGTGCAAAAATATTGAAAGGGCCTATGATGCTGATCCAGGGAGAATAGCATTTTCAGGGTTATAAGGCAACGTTACTCCCAGCACTTCCCCTTTTCTAATGTGTTACTGTCGGAAATGATGTAATTCATGATCATAGTCCCAAGCGTACCTGTTTTACTGAGAAGTAGAGATATCTATCATTATTCAAGCAGTTTAGGCATCCCAATGCCTATCTGTTTCTGGTTGCTCCTTTATTAATGATCTTGATTTGTTGTAACTTGACAATAATAACCTTCTCCATTATAGCCTTGATAGTAAACAGTGGCCTAAAATACAAAAGTTTGCAATACTGCTGAGCAGTAGAAAATCAGCAGCTTGAAAGGTCACCAAAAAGAATGTGACAATGATGGAAGAAAAGTGCTAGTGACATACTGCATGATCTTGTAAACAGACAGGCTGCTGTAAGGCTAATAAATCTTGGAGTGACATTCCAGGTGGTGATATACATCAGTTGGGAGATATGACCTACATTCTGTAGGGTTAGGTGGGACTACCCTGTTAAAAGTACTGAAACTTTCCTGAACTAGACAGGCCCATCTGTGTTGATGTCAATGAGGTTGTAAAAATAAACTATTTCAATAAAGAATGGTCATGTTTAATAATGATTAGGGCTCCGTGTCTGTCACGGAGTTTGCGGAAGGCACAGATTACGTGACTTCCTGCGACCTCTGTGACTTCTGCAGCTGCCAGTGTGGCTGATGCAACGGCCACCCAAGCAGCTGTCCCCGGGACCAGCTGCCCAGGAGGCCCTGGGGACAGCCACATGGACCACTGCTGGAGCAGCTCTGCAGCCAGCCCCACAGCCAGCCGTACTAGCTGCTGCTGGAGTGGCCCTGGCCCTGGGGCCAACTGCATTGGCCGCTGCTGTGGTGGCCAATGTGGCTGGCCCCAGAGACCACCTGAGCAGCTGCTGATGCAGCTGGCCCCGGAGACCGCCTGAGCAGCGGTCCTGGGGATGGCAGGAGGAGCCGCGGCTCCTGGCAGCAGTCCTGGAGCAGTGGCAGGCCCCAGGGCTCCCTTGCTCCCTGAGAGGCGGCCAGAGTGGCAGAGGGCCCCTCAGGGTTCCCCAACCCTGGCGGTGGCTGGAGCAGTAGTGGGCCACCCGGAACTCCCCCACCACGGCGGGGACCAGAGAGGCAGCGGGCTTCCCCTCTGGTGATGGCTGGAGTGGCAGTGGGCCCCCCTACAGCCCCCAGATTCAGTCAGGGGTATCTATGGTATAAATCATGGACAGGTCAGGGGCTGTCATTTTTTTTTTTGTTTTCTGCCCATGACTTACTCATGATTAATTCATAGCCTTAATAATGATAATTCTTGTATATAGCATTTTCACCCAGTTATCTTAAAGGAACTGCTTTTGGAACATTAGTTAAACTTCATAACTTCTCCCATGGGAATAGGTATTATTCCTATATTCATTTTACAGATGGCTAAATTAAAGCACATAAGACCAGGTCCACAAAGGGACTTAGTTACCTAAACCCCAAAATTAGACTCATAGACATTAAGACCAGAAGGGACCATCTCGTGTGACCTGCTGCAAATCTCAGGCCACAGAACCTCACCCACCAACTCCCATAATAGACCTATAGATTTAGATACTACTGTAATCCATAAAACCCCTGTTCAACTGCTGCCTAACCCTGTAGGTGCTTAAAATCACTATGCACCTAATTTTTTATTGTAAATGTTCCATAGGCACCTAAATTTCTGCCTGTGGGCATGTGCACTGCTGCCTCAAGCAGGCACCCAGATATCTATCTCATGCCTAAGCCCCCGCATGATCTTCAAACCAGGTGAAGAATAAGCAGGGAAATGCTTGTCTTGCCTGTGGATCCCTGATCTGGTAGGTATGCTCTGATCACACTGAACACTGTACAAAACAGCTTGGGTGGGGGAGGGTGGTGGCAGAGGAGGAAGTGGAAGTGATGCTGGCAAACCAGGTGCCAGATCATGCCAAAGCCCTGATGTCTCAACTGAACACCAATAAATACATAGCTGGAATTAGTCTGGCTCACCTGTGTGTTAGTATTGCTAAAATAGGTATCAGAGTTATAAAAATGTGCTTAGTGCTTAGACTTTATGAATGCTTGTAAGTTGGTGCGTATTAATCTCACTTATAACATATCTATCCCATATGGTAAGGTAATACTTGAGCATTTGCATTGTAAACCTCTGTAGCTCACCAGACAGGAAGGAGACATGAATTAGTGTGAAATGCTGGCTTCCAAAAGGTTTTGGGTCCTGCCCAGCAGAGAAGGCCCATGGACACTATTGTAGAACATCAGGACAAAAGACTTTGTTGAGTGCTCTCTCACGGGCCCATGAATTCACATGTAAGCGAATTTCTCCCGTCAGCTAAGATTGCAACTTGAAAGCAGGAATAAAAAGCCTTAACAAGGAGGAACTGTATCTCTGTGCTGCTTGGAATCTCAAGGGCAAGGTTTTCTAGGCATAAGCAAGAGATCCTGTAATTAGCCTGGGTTTGCGCTGAGGAATATATAGAACTTGCTTATTAGAGAAGCTTCTATTACCTTTTGAAACTTAAGACTGTAACTCATTTGTTTGTGTATGTTTACCTGCATTAACTTTGTAAATTACTCTTATTTCCTTTTCCTAATTAATAAATCTTTAGATAGTTTATTGTAGGATTGGCTTTGAGCGTTGTCTTTGGTGTGAGATCTAAGGTGCAATTGATCTGGGGTAAGTGATTGGTTCTTTGGCACTGGGAATAACCTGAATATTGTTGTGATTTTTGATGTAAGGGACCATCTATCTCAAAGGCAAGTTTGCCTTGGTGACAAGGTAGATTGAAGTACCCAAGGAGGACAGTCTGTGACTCCAGGGCTAGGCTGTTGTAGCGCCTGAGGAGTTTATGCTTGGTACTTGGTTGGTGAAATCTAAATATAGAACTCATAGTCAATTTGGGGTTTGTGCCCTGTTTCTTAACAGCCTGCCCTGAGGTTGGTACTCACATTCTTGAGCCTCTGCAGGACAGCATGACACTGGAGGTGACCTCCTTTATTACCTTTAGTCCTGTGGTTAGGGTTCTGATTGAGGATGTGGGAGACCCCAGTTCAGTTCCCTGCCTGATGTGGAGAAGGGATTTAAACAGGGATTTCCCATCTCTCGGGTGAGTGCCTTAGCCACTGGACTAAGGGATATTATTGTGTGGGTCTTTATCTACCCCTCCCGTTGAAGCTGGTGCACTTCGTATGTATATGCACTGGGCTAGACACAGCTTGAGAATGTTTCTATATTCCAGTGGCTGAGCATTGTAATGCCTAAATCCCTTTGTGGATGTAGGTCAGAGAGGTTAAATGACTTGCTCAGGATCACAGAGCAAGTCAATGGCAGAGGTGAAACTAGAACCCAAATGTTCTGACCTCCCTAGTCCTTTGCTTTAATGGCTAGGCTAGCCCTGAATAACCACATTATTTTTAAAATTGTAACTCAGTTTAATATTTACATGCAGCATGTGTGGATGATGATTGACCAATATTTTTGGATGAAGTAGAGATTATTATAATCCACCTCTTATAAATAAGGTTAAAATTTTGTCACAGTTATTTTTAGTAAAAGTCACGGACAGGTCACAGGCAATAAAAATGCATGGAAGCCTGTGACCTTTTCCTGACTTTTATCAAAAATAACTGTGACAAAATGGGTATGGGGGGATCCAGCACCCATCGCTGCTGCAGTTCCGGAGTCCCCCTGGCACCCTGTGGTGGCTGAGAATGCTGGGGTCCCTTGCCGCCCACAGCAGCTCGGAGCTGTGTGGAGCCCCTCATTGTTGCTCAGAGCTCCAGGGTACGGCAGCTGGGAGTTGCAGGGACTCTGCGGCCCATGGTAGGTGAGAGCTTCAGGGCCCATGCTGGGTGACAGCTCTAGCCCCACCATCCCCGGGCTAAAGCGGAAAAGGTCTCTGGAAGTCACAGATTCCATGACTTCCATGACCTCTGTGACATAATCTTAGCCTTACTTATAAGTCCGTTTCCTAGGCACCCTCCCCTACTGAGACACCTCTCTGGCCAGGTTCATTGAAGCCTCTGCAGTCAGGTTCCCTGGGCTCTTGTGCACAATGCAGCCTTAGGGTTTAACCCCTTTCTGCCTGTGCTAGAGGCAGCTGGGTTATGTCTGCGGCCAGGTTATGTCAGTGGCCAGCAGCAGACTGGAGGTGTTAGCTGCCTTTCAACACTGTGCGGACAGGAAGGGAAAAGCTGCTTCCAGCCACAGGACATGGCGGGGAGGGGTGTGTGTGAGGGGGAAGAGATGAGCTCTGCAAAGACACATTCCCCCCATGGCTGCTGCTGGCCACATTCTGGTGTGAACCCTGGAAGAAATCTGGGGGGGGAGGGGCATGTGACCCTGTGTGCCCCCCCCCCCGTGTTGCCCTGGGAAGACGCAGCACCAAGTACCAGGAGAGGCGGGTCCATCCTGGGGGCCCAGCCAGGCATGAAGGTCAGAGAGTGTCAGGGTGGGTCAGACGGTCAGTCACCCCACCTTTGTGAGAGAGGTGTATGGGAGTGTGTGTATGTGGAGGGTAGGGGTGTGTGTGTCACCCCTCCTCATGTGAACCTGAAAGCTTTAAAGATAAGAAGGTAAATAAAAAGAATCCAACTACGCAGAATTTCTTTTTAACAGGGGCTTAGTCAACTTGATGTTAATTTGAACATTTGTACTGCATAGTTCTGATTGATTCCCATTGAACTTGTTTGAATGCAAGTAATTTTACCAAGTCCCGTATACAGCATAGGGAAATATAGTCACCCTATTCAGAGAGAAAGTTCCAACAATGCTGAAATGCCCCTTTTTAATATTTTTGGAATGAAATATTTTGATTTTTCTTTTGAAAATGATTTCATTGGGAATTTTTTTCATTTTATATTTTATTTTATAACATTTTAAAAATTCAAAATGGAACCATTTTGATTTTGTCAAAGAAACCCAATTTAACTCCAAATGATTTTTTCAAGAACTTTCTTTCACAGAAAATTTCAAATTTTGGGGGGTTTTGTTCCCATTTGGGATGAAAACAAATTTCAAAATCTTGACATCCTCCGTAAAATGGAATTTCCATTCCCTGCACAGCTCTAGCTTTCATATCAATAGTCAGAAGATAATGAAAAAGGACTGTAAGGAAGCTGGCACTAGATAAAGCAGAGAGATGAAAAAGCAGAGAGGGGAGGAGAAAAAAAACAAGCCTGGAGGTGGAGATAAGCAAGTCAGAGACCAGATTCACCCAGAACTTGTTCTACTTCCACCAGTGCATAGCCTGGCCAGTGTCAGAAAACTTGTTTCTGGGAGACCTTGCATTAGTACAAGGTGTTCACAAACCCATCTGTGTCAGAGAATAGCTAGTGCAGTCCCTAAAGTGGTCAGTGGTGGCACATCCCAGGAGGTAAGAGAACAATTGATCCAGAGGGTTTGTGGAATTAAGTCCCTCTGAAATTAATGTGTAACATATTTAATCTCTTCTTGGACTTAACTACTTATCTGACCAAGTAGCAGCACAAAGGAATCACAAGTACTCAGAAGAGAATAGCTGGACCTGAGGACTTCAAGCAAGTCATCCTCTGGACAAGCCAAAAAAGCTGTTGATGGACAACAAGTAGGGGAAAAGGAAAGTTTCTTTGAAAAATTCTTTTTATGATATTAAATATTTTTAAAGTTGAGTGTTCTAGTGATTTATTTTAAAATATTTACACATTGAAAAGTAGTTTTCACAAATCTTTGAGATAAAGTTAATCGTGCTAGAGTGTTTTCAATCATTTGTCCTACTCTGCTACCCAGCTCCCCCGCCCCATCCCTAAATGATGCTGTCCATGGAGGTAAACCTGAGGAAGTATCCAGAGGAGAAAGTTTGAAAGGAAGCCTGCTTTCCATGGATTTGGAGAGACAGCAAAGTCCTGTGCTGTAGGGGAAGGAGAGGAGAAGCAACAGGCTGATGGGCACTAGCGAGATGAAGGCATCAGGCAGAGGAGTCAAGCACAAACCAGAAGGTTTAACGGAGGAGGCCCCACTTCCCTTCGTTTTTCAATATTGTTCCCTCCCCTAATACAGGGAGTCCTTGGACGTACAACACTTTTCATTTGACTGCCCATTTCGCCCCTATGATGCTTGTTTCACCCTTAGGAGGAAAGCCAGCAGGGAGGACAGCACACAACACATGCTGAGCCTCAGCCAATCACTGATTTCACTGTTCAAGCTTTCTGATTGGCTGAGCCTGGGGTTGGGAGCCAATCAAAAACAAGCAGCAAGGCTACCTGGCAACAAGCTACTCTGGCCCTGGAAGCCAATCAGACAAGCGACTTCAAGGGACCCCGTTCCAGCTCCATTCATTATAACATGACCACAAAGTTATGTACAAGCAACTCTGTAAAAAGCAAACCCAATTCATCTGTACAAAGTTCCTTGGACACATTCTTTAAGATTGCAGAGAAGAGTCCAGAGAAGACTGCAGCCCAGATTTCAGAGAAACCCCCAGCCAAGAGCCCTTCAAAAAGTTCTGGAAACTCAAAGCATATGTGATTTTATACGTTTATTTGAATGATGTTTACCAAATAAATACACTGATGTTGCTACATTAGTCATCTATAATTCATTTAGTACAAAAATCTGGGTTATTGTGGTGAAAATTGTGTATCAACCAGTCCCCCCTTTATACCATTGATTCCTACGGGAAAAGCAGTTTCGACATGCACCGTTTCGATTTACAATGCAATTCTGAGGAACGAATTGTGGTTTAAGTCCCAGGACTCCCTGTACTGGAAATTCCCATACAAATAAAGTGTGGGGGGAGGCATGAGTGACTGACCATATAAGGGAACAGAGATACTAACCAAACACAAAGTGCTGTCAAATGCACAAAGTAAACATCTTTCAAAAAGGGATTATTTTCTATTTCTACCTCACTTCCTTGGCAGTAATTTTAGTTGGACTAGGAATAGTAGGGTTAAAAAAAAAAAAAAAGCAAAGTGGGTGTCCCTTAAACATTACTGATTTTCCACAAGGATGCTGCATTGTATGCATGTGTTTGGAGAAGTGGGTTACATCTCAAGGACAAAGAATGCAGCAGTTACTATGGAAGCGGAGGTAAATGTCTTTTATTGACTGAAAGAGTAAAACATCAGTTTAAAGTGACTGGGCTGAATTCTGTTCAGTTACACTGCTGTGAATCTGGGGTCTCTCCACTGATCTCAGTGGGTATACTGTAGAGTTACACAGGAATAGCTGATGGTGGAATCTGCCCTCTATGTGTAAATCAGTGCTGATAACATTGGTTGTACCTTGTGCAACTTCAAAAATATGTGCAATTTAAACATAAATGATGCAGCATTTTTCTTCATCCACCTCTGTTTGCAGAGTATCTGCACGTAGAAAACAGGGCAGCAGCACAGTCCCACGTCCCCACCATTTTGCCCACAGAGTATCAAAAAATCAGTGAAAAGATATTTGTGACTTCTTTATATAGTACCTCAGAGCTCAGAATATTGTGTGCAATCACAGGATGTGCTGAAGTCATTGTCACAAAATGGAGGATTATGATGTGCATTATGAGATGAAAAAAAGCAAGAGAAGGAAGCTGGTATAAAGTTCATAAAATATCTACTAACCACTGTATGATGGAAATTTTCTTAAAAGAAAACAGACTGCATTTTTCATAACCTCCATAGGGGCCTGATTCTGCCGAACGCACACAACTTATTTAAGGAATTATTTAAGGGAATTATTTAAGGGAGATGAATTATTTAAGCTCAGTACCAATGTGGACACAAGAACAAATGGATATAAACTGGCCACCAGGAAGTTTAGACTTGAAATTAGATGAAGGTTTCTAACCATCAGAGGAGTGGAGTTTTGGAATAGCCTTCCAAGGGAAGCAGTGGGGCAAAAGATCTAACTGGCTTTAAGATTAAACTTGATAAGTTTATGGAGGAGATGGTATGATGGGATAACATGGTTTTGGTAATTAAATATTCATGGTGAATAGGCCCAATGGCCTGTGATGGGATATTAAATGGGGTGGGATCTGAGTTACCCAGGAAAGAATTTTCTGTAGTATCTGGCTGGTGAACCTTGCCCATATCGTCAGGGTTTAGCTGGTCGCCATATTTGGGGTCAGGAAGGAATTTTCCTCCAGGGCAGATTGGAAGAGACCCTGGAGGTTTTTCGCCTTCCTCTGTAGCATGGGGCACGGGTCACTTGCTGGAGGATTCTCTGCTCCTTGAAATCTTTAAACCACGATTTGAGGACTTCAATAGCTCAGACAAAGGTGAGAGGTTTTTCGCAGGAGTGGGTGGGTGAAATTCTGTGGCCTGCGTTCTGCAGGAGGTCAGACTAGATGATCATAATAGTCCCTTCTGACCTTAGTATCTATGAAACTCCCAATGGGCCTGATTCTGAAGCCAATGAAGTTACACTAGCATAAGAGGAATATTATGCTAATTTTTCCTCTTGTTTTGCCACCAATTGTAAATGTTAAATCCAGTTCTGCAAACCATTATACAGAGCATGTGAACACTCCTTACTCATGTGAGTAGCCCCATTGACGTAAACAAGGCTGGATCCTGCAACTCTTACTCCTTGATAATGCACGCAGTCCAACTGCACGGAAGTCTACTTTTGTATGTGTTTAAGAACTATCTGCATGTAATGGGCAAGAAAGTACCTGGATATTTTGCAGACTGCAAAGGGCAAGGTAAAAGTACTTTGGTTTTGGTCCAGATCACACCAATATCAGTTAGCAAAATCTTTGGCATTCAATAACTCCATCAGAAGAAGGTGGGTATTTTATAGCTTGAAAAGTTGTGTATGAATGTACAGATTATTCCATTAAAGTATATCATATTATTTGCATCTATTATATAAAATGCATCCTGATGGCTGTAAATACCACTGAGCCTCCAAGCTGATTATTTAGTTGTCATTTGATTAATGCACTGGAGAGGCAGACTGACATGATAAAGTGATTAGACCACCCTGGCCACCCAGCAGTCTTTTAAGGTCAAGTTTGCTCATCTGTAACATCTCACTAGGATAGCTTTATACATTAGGGTATTTAAAAATTTCTTACCAGATCTGATTAAAAAAATCTTGATTTGCCAATATATTTTGTCATTTTACTTTAACAGCTTCACTGTAGTGGTTGCATTATGTTCTGCCGCCACAGTAGATGCATATGGGAAAACATATTGGCTTCCTGTGGTCAACAGGTTCAAAAAAGGTGTCTGAAATGGCTACACAACAAATTACATGCTGCCATTATTTATTTCATCATTTTATTTCTTGAGACATGGCCAGGCATGAAATACCCACTGCGGCTGCTCTCTGAGTGATTGGAATTAAGTCCTGTTGTCTTGGACAATTCCATTAGCTTTTTCAAGTGTATCCACTTCTATAAAGGACCCAGAGCAAGTTTTCAGAGGTTATTAGGGGTCTGAAGATGCAAATAAGTGCCTAGTAGGATTTTCAAAAGCACCTAGGCACCTAACTCCCATTGAAATAATACAGGAGTTAGGCACCTAACCTGCTCAGATGTTTTTGAAAATTTCACTAAGCACCAACCTGCATTTTTAGGTGTCTAAATACCTGTGAAAATCTGGCCCTAGGCCCTTAAATTTGTTAGTGCAATGAAATGGGTGCATCTGATGATGCTGGGATTTGTCCAGGCTATATAAAATATGCCATCTAATGTTCTGTAGTGTAGGTAGGTGGTTGTGACATTCCTCAGGGCACAATCTGTACCACTGAACAGTGGTATTCCCTTAACTCTCTAGCCTGGGGTGCCTTTTACACTGCTTTGCTATCAGAACATCCACTGCTGGTCTGCTCACACAACCTTCAGCATTCAAATTCACTCCCAGCTAAACCCACAAGCACTCTGACCAGCACTCTCTGAATTACATACAGGAAGACACCTGCAAATTCTTATTCCCAGCCTTGTTCCCCAAACATGTGTGTCTTGTATTGTCCAGCACACTACAGAACAATGCAAGCACATAGAAAGTCCATCATTTCATCAAAGGAAAATGATGTATGCTCCAGCCTTGTAATCCCAAATAGAGTTTCCCACACACTTCATTCCAAACACACTAGTTAAGATAAAACAATAAGAAAAGTGTATTAACTACAGAAAGATAGATTTTAAGTAATTATAAATGATGATACATAAAAGTCAGGTTGGCTACAAAAGAAAATAAGAGTGATGTGCAAACTAATACCTAACTTAAGCTAAGTGAATTTAAAAGCAAAGGTATTGTCTCACCATACACTGCTGTAAATTTCACAGGCTGGGTCTCTTCCCAGTCTGGGATCACTCCCCCTTAATTCAGCTGTTTGAGAGATGAGCAGAGAGTTGGGAGGAGGAGAGGTGAAATGGAGGGCACTGGCTCTCTCTCTCTCAGACCACCATCCTCTCTTTGAGGATTACCCCAAACTGGGGTGCAGGCGACAAGTAGTCTCTTGTGGATGTGAGGGTTGAACTTTCTCTGTGATGAAATATAAATTTCTTGTTTAAACCTTCTTGTTGCTGACGAAGGGCTACTTAAGCCAATGATAGCTCTTTAACACCTGGCAGGGTGCTAGTGTGTCTTTGTCTCTGACAAAAATGACCATAATAGTGGTGCTTGCCAAAGTAGTAGCATTTAAATGGCCCTCAGAAAGGGTGGGTGGGTGTTCCTTAAGTTCTGCACAGCCAGTGTGGCACATGTCAGTTCTAGGCTCACAACAGAATGCAGCAGAAATAAAATTAGCCATAAGAATCAGTGACTGATATAGTCCAGAGACTAAAAAGTGTTAATATATATATATATATATATATATATATATATATATATATATATATATATATATATATATATATCCAAAATGTGGTGTCTTTGTTTTGTTTGGAAATGTAAGAAACTTTCATATTGTGCTAAACTGCTATAAAGTTCTTTTGACCAAATTCTATGGAAGCTCATTTACTTCTGCGAGCCCATTTGACCTTTCTGCCTCGTCCACCCCTGTCTAGCACATTGTCAAGTCTGTAGTCCTAGGAGGCCTTCTCCACTGTGATTTCCCACTGCAGTGAGAATGACACAATTCTAAGTTGAGAGCATGAGTGTGAGGCATGCTGGGCACCATTGTCATTTCACGGCTGTTTTATACGGTCATAACTTCGTGAGATCGGAATCAGGGACACAAAATACATAGACTACCAAAGTGTATACTTTGTGTTCCAGTGCAAATTTAGGATCAGAGCTGGTTCCACTCCTGTTAGCATAGTGAAGAAGCAGATGCTGTTACTTAGGCCATGGTTTCTTTTAACTATTATTTTTAATACCTTAGGGGTAAAGGACTAACACATCATACGGTCTATAAATTTCCCTATAGAAATGTTAATTTGTACATGACGGACACCTACATATTTCTCTGAAGAATCCGATAGCACTAGACTAAGTGGAATCATCTCCTGGTTCAGTGCAGTGATTTAATCTTGTGTTCCGGTATAATTATCAGATTGTTCAGTCAATTGAGCAATCCAGCTAGCTGCCCATTCACAGGTTGTTATAATATACACACAAGAGTTCCCCCCCAGAGTTTGTCTTTTTAAAATGTCCTTGTTCTTTGTTTGGATGTAGCAAGGATTGCTCATCTGCAGTGGTACTTGGTATCTCCCAAAGAGTGTTATTTATAACAGCAAAAAGAGGCACCCATGGGGAGCCCTCAGAAATGTATAGACTATAACCTCTGAGGCTTGTGTCATGTGCTGACAGTATCCCATATTCAGCCACATCAGTCATTTTCTTTTATGTAACAAGATAGACATGTGCAGGTATGATGCATCATAATTAGTTCAGGAATCTTGAAACGCTGCTTTTCCCTGAAGGGGCAGACTGAATAATCCTATTTGTTGTTGCTGTTTGTTCAAAAGAGTTTTCAGTTTTCCAATTTATTTACTTTCAGTTTTGCTTTTAGTTCATTTAACCTTCAGAAAACATTTGTGCTCTATATTGCTTGGGAAAAGGAAGGCTTCAGCAGCATGTTGTTGCGTTTATCTCTTGCTGTTTGGCTACAATGTCTGCAATAATAAATGTATCCATTTGAAATGGAAGTGATTAAGCTCTTGTTGAAATGTCTTCTGGAACAAAACATTAGCTTTTCTCTCAAAGGGCAGATATTGCTACAGATAACATTTAACCCAACTGAGGACAAAGTTGTTACCCTTTAACATCGCTTACCTTTCTGCTCGCCTTAGAGAAACAGGGACAATATCTGCATTCAAGTGTGTCACTGTCTTAAAACATGAAAACAATTATCTGTACAGACTTCAAAGTTGCAAGTGATGATTGAAACTGTTTCATCTTTAAAAACACATTTTTGCATTCTCACTTTATTGTGAGTTACGCCTTTGAACTTGAAAATCTGCAAGATTTCATGAAGGGATCAGGGAGCTAGGAATGCAATGGGGTTTGCATAGTCTTTCATATCTGAAGACCTGTTTCAAATCTGTATTTGTGTTACAAGTGAAAATGGGTGTGGTGGTCTCATTTTAATCCCTGTCCATCTCACAAATGATCACACAAGATTTGGCATGGCTGGTATGGAATTAGCTGTGGACACTGGTGTTCAAGACAGAGGTACATTGGCATAACAGAATAGGATCTCACATTTGAAATAGCAGCAAAAATGTTGGCCAGCGCTGAGTTTCATTGATAGATTTGCATGAGGAAACTTTCATGTTACCTGCCCAAACCATGATTGAAAGCTCATTGAGGCAGGGCCCATCCTTTTGTTCCATTTGTACAGTGCCTAGGGCAATGAACTCCTGGACTGAGGACCTTAGGCACCGAGGCAATACAATTTATAATAATCCATAATAATGTTTGGGTCAAACAAGTGCTAATAATTCATCAATGCCCTGAGCAATAAAATCTTTCCTAATTTAGGGGAAAAAGGGATATCTAGAACAGGGATTGGCAACCTTTGGCATGCAGCCCGCCAGGGTAAGCCCCCTGGCAGGCCGGGCTGGTTTGTTTATCTACCACGTCTGCAGGTTCAGCTGATCGCAGCTCCCACTGGCCGTGGTTCGTGTCCCAAGCCAATGGGGGGTGCGGGAAGCGGTGCAGGCTGAGGGATGTGCTGGCTGCTGCTTCCCGCACCCCACATTGGTCTGGAGCGATGAACTGCGGCCAGTGGGAGCTGCAATCAGCCGAACCTGCAGACACAGCAGGTAAACAAACCAGCCCGGCCCGCAAGGGGGCTTACCCTGGTGGGCCGCATGCCAAAGGTTGCTGATTCGTGGTCTAGAATAATCATGGTCAGATACAAAAACCACTATTGAGCACTTCTATAGAGCTTTGTATTCTTGAAAGGCTGTACAAACATTAACTATTCTGATGTATTAACTAGTTAATCTGACTTAAGTAATGTAAGGATGCACAACAAGTGCAAAATCCATTGAATTTTCACTCTGCTCCATCCCTTTAAAGAATGTGTTTTAAGAGGAATTTGTTTAAAATGTGTTACACATGTGTGCCAGTTGTGATATTTGTCAACATTGGTTTGACTTTTGTTAATTTCAATGAGATGCCTCCTTTTTGACAAGCGTGTGTAGAGATGTAACCACAGAGTTACAGGCTAAATACCATAGCATTGTGTCAAAAATTTATCCATGAAAATGTTAATATTGTTCTTTTTCAGCCTAAAGTGCAGTAATTGTTATCTGCTTCTACCAGTAGAATTCCACGTCTTGGAAATAACATGATCAAAAGAATTTATTCTGCATGAAAATAGGAGCAGAACAAAGGGGTCTAAAGATCTTCTTTCATTTCTTTTATTATTCAGATTTGTGATAAAGAATGGCACTACTACGTCGTCAATGTTGAGTTTCCTGTGGTTACCTTATATATGGACGGCACGACGTATGAGCCTTACCTTGTGACAAATGATTGGCCTATTCATCCATCACACATAGCCATGCAGCTAACTGTTGGTGCTTGCTGGCAAGGTAACACGATCAAGGGTACATAAACTGAGAGAAAGTATTTAAATCCCATTTAAAGAGTGTTTTTTCCCCTGTCTGCCTCTCTCATGTGAAGTGCACTAAGAATAATTTTTTTAAGGAATTATGGGACTGACAGAAAGCTGATTCTGCTTTCACTTTCACTGGTATAAAACAGAAGAAGCCCCACTGAAATCAATGAAGTTCCACAGTGGTAAAAGTAGTGGAATTGAGAGCAGAAGCAGGCCCTATATTTCCATTATGCAATAATGTACTTGGCTTGCATTGTGCATGTACTGAGATGAGGCTAATCTTCATTACCTTTTGTCTTGACTTCTCTAACCTCCTTCTTTTTGGTCTCCAGCTTCAAGCCCATCCAAATATTGTTCATGTCCTCAAAACCCTACACAGCTTGCCCTGCTTATATATTAGCCTTACTTGCCTCTTGCTCCCCTTCTTATGCCGTGAATTCTTCCCAGTCCTCCTTCATGTCCTTATGCCACTTGTACTTCTGTCTCTTATTTCACATTTTTTTCATGCACTGGGAACTTCCTCCATCCGATTTCCTCTAAAGTTCACTTCTTTCAGTTAGATTTCCATTGTTAATCTTCCCTCTGTTGCCATCTACTCATGCACAGGAACGTAACTTTAAAAAAACCATAAAAACAAAAACAACTTCCTAATATGAAATAGAACAATGTGTACAATGTGCTCAAAATAGGGAAAAATACTTTCCCAGGGGATGTATTCCCTTTCTGTTGTTAAATGTTTTCTCTCTCCTGTTATCCAGGGTTTTTTGAACCCAAAGCAATGGTAACGTAACTGGTTTGTTATTTTAAGGTGGCATTAGGAATAAATCAATGGGGACACAACTTCTTTGTTTAATAATAATACTATTTTATTAGGCTTTAAGCACACCTGCATATATGCAATAGCAATAGTTTAGAGCACCACAAACATTATAGTTACCCAAAGTTTAAGATGGTCTTGAGTAATTACCAGCCGGTCTTCCAGGGGCCCACCCTCCTGTCCAGCTGATGGGGAGTTTAGGTATTAGCTCCCTGCCCTAAGAAAAGCTTTTTTGGACTGCTCCAAAGTGTATTTTTTTGCTGATTTTTTAATATAGCTAGTTTAAATAAAGCACATCATTTATAATAATTTCAGTGGGTTATTATAGCCACCCCTAGTGGGTTACCAGTTTTTTTTAATGTAGGAAATTACATGTTATTTTTTATTATTAAAACATTTTTAGTATTTATAGTTATAACCATAATAAAATGAATATGACAAGGGTACTTAAAACCAAGATTGTCTGTTTAAACATTTTCTTTTATTTTTATGGCATATTAATTTTTTTGGTTTTTATTTATTTATTTATTTATTTCAATTAGAAAAACTGCATTTATGTAGTTGTTTGGCCTTGCCTTTTAGAGCCTTAAAATTATTTCTAGCTATCTGGTATTTGCTTTTTAGCTAGTAGTGGTTAAACACACAAAATGGCTGACTGCAGTAATGTCAAGTTATGGGGCAAAACTCCCACCTCCTCCCACATCTATCTTACCAGCTTGGTCTGTTGTCGTTTACTGTATGTTTTCAGTAAAGTTTGCAACTGCTCAGAGGCGTTGGAGCTATTCAATGTGTAAGGGTTATCAAATCCAGCCTTTAGATTTGCAGTTCTTCAACAAAAAAACTTCAAAAACAGACTCCAACGAGAGACTGCTGAATTGGAATTAATTTGCAAACTGGATACAATTAATTTAGGCTTGAATAGAGACTGGGAGTGGATGGGTCATTGCACAAAGTAAAACTATTTCCCCATGTTTATACCCCCCCCTCTATCCCCCACTGTTCCTCAGACGTTCTTTTCAACTGCTGGAAATGGCCCACCTTGATTATCACTACAAAAGGTTCCCCCCCCACCCCACCCCCCTGCTCTCCTGCTGGTAATAGCTCACCTTAAGTGATCACTCTCCTTACAGTGTGTATGGTAACACCCATTGTTTCATGTTCTCTATGTATATAAATCTCCCCACTGTATTTTCCACTGAATGCATCCGATGAAGTGAGCTGTAGCTCACGAAAGCTTATGCTCAAATAAATTTGTTAGTCTGTAAGGTGCCAGAAGTACTCCTTTTCTTTTTGCGAATACAGACTAACACAGCTGCTACTCTGAAACCAGCCTTTAGATTGTAAACTCCTTGAGGCACGGATCCTATCTTTATATTTATGTGTATAGTACCATACACAACAAGATCATAATGATAGTCAAGATTTTGTGTGCTGCATATTGATCAGATAAATATTATGATAATCAACTCATTATTACAGGGCCCAATCCTGTGCACCTGATCCTTTGCAGAGCTCCTTTAGAACTGGGGTCAGGAGTACAGGATTGAGTCTTATGTGTATCTGCCTGGTATTTGAGAATGCGATTCTTTCTTCCCACTCACACCCATGCAATTTATATATTTTTTTATTTCATTAGCATTAATTAACATAACTAAATTATTACACTTTTATTCTATCTTATTTTTTTTCTAGTTAGGAATATGTGGTGAAAAATCTATCAAGGTTTTCAGAAATTAGATCCTCAATTCAACTGGTTGTTTGGAGGGGTAATGGCTTAGCTTAAGTGAGGGGTTTTTGGTTAGGTCTGATTTCTGTTTCTTCTGTAGTCTTTGTACAATATCTATGAAGCAAAATGGAAGAGTCAACAGTTTGTTAGATTCACATACAATTCTATTGTGAACTAGCTCAACTCAACTTCCTTCCATTCTTTCCTTGGGTGTATGGAATCCACAAAGATCCAGTGAATTTAGGGTTTTTAAATAGGTATCAGTATTAAAGAATGATGTTGCATTTCCAAATACTTCCAGTATCCTTGATGAAGAAACTTTTTTTGGATGTTTGCATTCATGAGATTTTTCACCACATATTCCTAGCTAGGATCCTTCTTAGCAGGACTATTTAATATGTTTTTGTGCATCCCCTTAATTGCTTTTATCCTTTTTCAGTTATCGCTTCATTAGTTTCTACTACTACTTTGTCTCTTTCCCTAAAATTCCATCCTTTGTGCTCATCAAGAAAATTAAATGTTAATAGTTCTGGAAAATGAAATCCTATGTTTGTCCACAGAAGAGATACTGCATGAGTAGCAGGCATGCAGGGATCTTCACACTCCTATATCCACTGGTCCTGGGGGGAATTCTGTGCCCAAACCCCCAAAATTCTGCACCAAAAATGCAAAATTCTGCAAAATCCTGCATATTTAATTTGTCGAAATACTGCAATATAATCACACCAGTTTCACTTATTTTGGTAATGTATTTAAACTGATATACAGAAAAAAATCACAATAACTGTTCAGCATTTCCTAAATACATGAAAGTTAAATTACAAATACTTGGTAACCAATATCCTGCATTCCAGTTATAATCGTGGATTTTCATTTAAATTACATTACTTTTATTTTGGTGTTTGGTGTTCTGTAACGTACAATGTCGCTTTAAATTGCGCAGATTTTCACACATGAAAGTCATACAGTTTTGCTAATCATTGTCCTGCTTTTTTTTTTTAATGGATAAGTAAAATAGATCCTGAGCTGTAATCTAACCTCATTGTGACTCTCTGGCACAGGAAAAAAAGACAGAAAGCACGTAAACCAGTAGTGCTCAAATTTTTGTACTGGCGACCCCTTTCACATAGCAAGCCTCTGAATGCAACCCCCTTATGAATTAAAAACACTTTTTTATATATTTAACACCATTATAAATGCTGGGTGCAAAGTGGAGCTTGGGGTGGAGGCTGGCAGCTTGCGACCCCCCATATAATAACCTCATGACCCCCTCAGGGGTCCCGATCCCCAGTTTGAGATCCCTTGACATAGATCTTCCTAGCTTAGGATTTCGTTACTGGTTTCAGAGTAACAGCCGTGTTAGTCTGTATTCGCAAGAAGAAAAGGAGTACCTGTGGCACCTTAGAGACTAACCAATTTATTTGAGCATAAGCTTTCGTGAGCTACAGCTCGGATGCATTCATCGGATGCATACTGTGGAAAGTGTAGAAGATATATTTCGTTACTGTCATTTACAGTAAGCCTCCTTTACCCCTCTCTGGCAAGGTAAAGGAGCCTTAATCAACTAAGAATGGGAACAATTAACTAACAATGGGAACATTAGCAGCCTGCCTGCTTAGTTGTTACATTTCTGCTCTGCCTTAGGGACAGAGCCTGCTTCACACAGCCCTATGCCTCCAAGCTGGGATCCAGGAACAGCAAGCAAGAGGGACAGAGTGTGTGTCTCTCATTCATTCGCACGCAGGCACGGGCCCAGCTCCATCCCCTTAACATCTCTCCACGGATGCACGCAAGCATGCCCAGCCTCCCTCCTCCCCCCCGGCTGTGAGCTGCTCTCTGCTGCCAGCTGCTCCCAGCAGACGTGCCCAGGCTGCCGGGGAAGAGGCGTGTGTTCCCCACAGATTTCTTTGCTCCCCCATTTTTCTGCGGGGGAGCCAAGAAATCTGCAGAAGATATGAATTCTGTGCCCTCGCAGGAACGTAGAATTTCTCCAGAAGTAATTCATGTGCCTCAGCCTAGTTCCAGTCTGGCCACCTGTAGCAATGAGAATAGGTCAGTCTCCTGACCATCTTGACCCTTGTCTGAGATTGCTGGTAAGGGTGAAAATTAACGTGCAATGTCATTCTGGATTTTTGATGGAGGCATTTGTCCAACCTCCCAACAGCTCTGTTGAGACCACAAAGTTATTTCACATACATTAGACCACCACACAAACAGCAAGTGGAAACAGTTTTCAGTTATTTCTGGCTTGGACTGGATTTTATCCAGTGACTTGTGAAACTTGATGGCTCAGTGGATTGTAAGTGGAATAAAGAAGCACTCCATTTCTGACTGCCAATGTTCATCCTTTTGTTCAGTGAAGCACCTGCTAATATTATAAAGTCAACTGCTGCTTCTACCACACTTGTTAATGTTCACTTCAAGACCACAGTATTTCTACTGTGAATGAGCTAAAAATAATCCATTTATACAGGGGGGAAAGTAACTGAGGCCACTTACTGGTACGGGGCGGGGCGGTGCCTCAGGTGGAAGGAGCGGGGCTGGTGGGTCAGTGTCCCCCAGCCAGCCCTTCCAGAACCGCTGGCCCATGCTGCCTAGGGCTCCCATGTTGATTTAAAGGGCCTGGGGCTCTGGACGCCGCTGTTGCCGTAGCCGCAGCAGCGTCCGGAGCTCCAGGCCCTTTTAAATTGCCGGCCCCAGGGCAGCTGCTCCCTTTGCCTCCCCCGGCCTGTACAGACCCTACCAGCAGGGCCGCCGACAGGGGAGGCAAAAGGGGCAGGCTGGGAATGGGCCGGTGCGGGTTCTTACCAGTATGCAGTACTGGCCCCTACCGGCTCACTTTCACCCCTGCATTTATACCAATAACAAAAATTGCTTGACCTTAGAACAGAATCATAGAATCATAGACTATCAGGGTTGGAAGGGACCTCAGGAGGTCATCTAGTCCAACCCCCTGTTTAGAGCAGGACCGATCCCCAATTAAATCATCCCAGCCAGGGCTTTGTCAAGCCTGACCTTAAATGTAGTGCTTTTCATTTTCAAAGCATTTGCAAGACATAGTCTCATAGCACTGCGTGATGTACTTAAGAACAGATGGGAAAAGGCAGAGAGGTTGGTGCCTTGCTAAAGGCCACACAAGAGAACCTGTTGCAAGGTGAGGAATCGGAATCAGAAATTCCTGAAATGGGAGCTGTTCTTCTGAGCTTGTTCCAGGTTATAAGAGAGGGGAATCTCTTTCAGCCACAGTTTTTTTCATCATCTGCTTTGGAATCCATGTTGAGCTTGCTTAAAATTGAACCACTCACTTGCTTGTTAGTCTTGTCTTCCCTTGAGGAACATCATGTAGGACAGTGGTTCTCAACCAGGGGTACGTATACCCCTAGGGGTACGCAGAGGTCTTCCAGAGGGTACGTCAATTCATGCAGATATTTGCCTAGTTTTACAACAAGCACTAGCAAACTCAGTACAAACTAAAATTTCATACAGACAATGACTTGTTTATACTGCTCTATATACATACACTGAAATGTAAGCACAGTATTTATATTCCAGTTGATTTATTTTATAATTATATGTTTAAAATAAGAAAGTAAGCAATTTTTCAGTAATAGTGTGCTGTGACACTTTTGTATTTTTATGTCTGATTTTGTAAGCAAGTAGATTTTCGGTGAGGTGAAATGTGAGATATGCAAGACAAATCAGATTCCTGAAAGGTGTACAGTAGGATCTGATGTAGGAGACTCAGACAGAGAGAATTTTGCTTTTTGTCGTAAATATTTCCTGCTAATAACATTTCAGTTTCACAATAATTCTTTCCCCCTGCTTTTATGGCATTGTTTATCACATCCATTCTGAGGAGTTGGGGGAGTTATTTGTCCTTACAGACACTCACAGAATCTTCTTTCTCCCTTCAGCTGTTCAGATGGAATACAGGAAATGCCAAAGTTCCATTCTGGATTCCTCTTGAGTCTTCCTTCAAAAGCAGCTGTGCATCTTCTAAATTTATGCTCTCTTGGACTTAACTATATGATAAAGTTAAGCTTGAGACTTGGACACGTCAAGTGTCCTATCTGCACCAACTAGGTTACTTTAGATCAAATTTCCAGAATTTGTATTCCTTTAGGCCTTCATGGGGATGGAAGACCATCATGGGCCTGACTGGGATTCTCATCTTACACCAGGTTGACTCTAACAAAACTCCAGTGACATCAGAGAAATTACTCCCGCTTTACTAGAGTGTAAGTGAGAACTGTGTCCAAAGCATCCTCATAGTCTAAATGAATACTACTGTATTCCCTGCTTTTGTCAGTCTTCAGGAATTTCATTTAATTTTGCATTCCAGTGAGAAAATCATGGGAGAATTATGAGTAATTTTAATAGTGCTTTAAGAACTAGCACCTAAGTAGGGGCTTTTATTTTCAGTAGAAGAATATTATCCTGCTCCCAAATAAAAACGCTTGTTCTTATTACCATTACTGTCCATAGTCACATACTGATACTATACTGCTATTTGAAATTCCATTTGCAACAAGTTTTTATATGTTACTATTTCACAATATTTTATAGAAATGTAGGACACTTTTTATTCTTCACTGAGTGGGGATCTCTTAGTACCAAAGTAGGAGCTTTTATTCTCAGCAGTTCACTTCCATTTTTGCTTTTCACTTTCTTCATCAAATACACTAATCTTTTGCAATGTACACCATCCAAATTTTGTTTTTATTATTGCCAAAGTGCACAGAGAAATTAAGTAAACTTCCATGATATTTTTATGCTAGTCTGTTTGTGTCCATATGCTTTTTCCAGGATTCTTTTAGTGGGTGCAATCATATCAACAGCTAAAAAAAGGTGGAATTCTGAAGTTCTCTGTATGAAGTCCTGACAAGTGTGATTGGATTTCTAACAAGATTTGATCCAGTTTCTACTGAGAATTGTTGCTGAATCCTTCTGAGCGTTTGCAGTGAGGATTCATGCAAAATGATGAGTTCACTACATTTTCCAAATGATGATGCTGTAGACCAGTGGTTCTCAAACTGTGGTCCGTGGATGGTTCTCTCTAAGGTGTGTGTCTGGGTGGCCACACACAAGAGAATGAAGGGCCACCCACCTAATTAGTGGAGCCGTTCAGGTGTGGCTCCACTAATTAGGTGCCTGGACCCTGGAGAAGACGTACATGTAAGGTGAGGTGGTGGTCTTAGGAGGAATAGGGGGTAGGTGGGAGGGGATGAGAAGAGGGGTTGGGGAGAATTTGGGACTTGCAGGGCTGTGGTGGCCAGAGAAAGAGGTGACTTTCCCCAGCTCCAGGGCTATGGTTGCCTGGGAGAGACCCCTCTCTTTCCCAGTCCCAGCTCGGGGCTGCCGTGTTGGGAGAGAGAATCATAGAATCATAGAATCATAGAATATCAGGGTTGGAAGGGACCCCAGAAGGTCATCTAGTCCAACCCCCTGCTCGAAGCAGGACCAATTCCCAGTTAAATCATCCCAGCCAGGGCTTTGTCAAGCCTGACCTTAAAAACCTCTAAGGAAGGAGACTCCACCACCTCCCTAGGTAACGCATTCCAGTGTTTCACCACCCTCTTAGTGAAAAAGTTTTTCCTAATATCCAATCTAAACCTCCCCCATTGCAACTTGAGACCATTACTCCTCGTTCTGTCATCTGCTACCATTGAGAACAGTCTAGAGCCATCCTCTTTGGAACCCCCTTTCAGGTAGTTGAAAGCAGCTATCAAATCCCCCCTCATTCTTCTCTTCTGCAGACTAAACAATCCCAGCTCCCTCAGCCTCTCTTCATAAGTCATGTGCTCTAGACCCCTAATCATTTTTGTTGCCCTTCGCTGGACTCTCTCCAATTTATCCACATCCTTCTTGTAGTGTGGGGCCCAAAACTGGACACAGTACTCCAGATGAGGCCTCACCAGTGTCGAATAGAGGGGAACGATCACATCCCTCGATCTGCTCGCTATGCCCCTACTTATACATCCCAAAATGCCATTGGCCTTCTTGGCAACAAGGGCACACTGTTGACTCATATCCAGCTTCTCGTCCACTGTCACCCCTAGGTCCTTTTCCGCAGAACTGCTGCCTAGCCATTCGGTCCCTAGTCTGTAGCGGTGCATTGGATTCTTCCGTCCTAAGTGCAGGACCCTGCACTTATCCTTATTGAACCTCATCAGATTTCTTTTGGCCCAATCCTCCAATTTGTCTAGGTCCTTCTGTATCCTATCCCTCCCCTCCAGCGTATCTACCACTCCTCCCAGTTTAGTATCATCTGCAAATTTGCTGAGAGTGCAATCCACACCATCCTCCAGATCATTTATGAAGATATTGAACAAAACCGGCCCCAGGACCGACCCCTGGGGCACTCCACTTGACACCGGCTGCCAACTAGACATGGAGCCATTGATCACTACCCGTTGAGCCCGACAATCTAGCCAGATTTCTACCCACCTTATAGTGCATTCATCTAGCCCATACTTCCTTAACTTGCTGACAAGAATACTGTGGGAGACCGTGTCAAAAGCTTTGCTAAAGTCAAGAAACAATACATCCACTGCTTTCCCTTCATCCACAGAACCAGTAATCTCATCATAAAAGGCGATTAGATTAGTCAGGCATGACCTTCCCTTGGTGAATCCATGCTGACTGTTCCTGATCACTTTCCTCTCATGTAAGTGCTTCAGGATTGATTCTTTGAGGACCTGCTCCATGATTTTTCCAGGGACTGAGGTGAGGCTGACTGGCCTGTAGTTCCCAGGATCCTCCTTCTTCCCTTTTTTAAAGATTGGCACTACATTAGCCTTTTTCCAGTCATCCGGGACTTCCCCCGTTCGCCACGAGTTTTCAAAGATAATGGCCAAGGGCTCTGCAATCACAGCCGCCAATTCCTTCAGCACTCTCGGATGTAACTCGTCCGGCCCCATGGACTTGTGCACGTCCAGCTTTTCTAAATAGTCCCTAACCACCTCTATCTCCACAGAGGGCTGGCCATCTCTTCCCCATTCTGTGATGCCCAGCGCAGCAGTCTGGGAGCTGACCTTGTTAGTGAAAACAGAGGCAAAAAAAGCACACAAAAAAAAAAAAGAGAGGGCACATCCATTGCATTAGAAGGGTAAGACTACTGATATTAAAATATGAGTTGTACTTTTATTTGTAGATAAAAAAATAAGTTAATTATTATTAAGGTTTTTTTTATATAGCGCTTTTATCCAAAGCGCTTTACAATTGTTAGCTAATGGTACAAACAACATTTGGAAAGATCATTAAGTGATCCGCTGAGATCCTGAGCAATTTTTAAGTGGTCTGAGGAAAAAAAAGTTTGAGAACCACTGCTGCAGACCATTAGTGTAGTGGCAAATACATCTTTCCCATATCTTAAAGAGAATTACAAAGCAAAAACTAACCAGTCCTTTCTGTCCCTCATGCTGCTGTATGTTGTATTGATGGTGGTCAGATATTATGGCAATGAGGACATTATAAGAACATATATAGAGTAGAACATATAAAGATTCCTTTTATACTTTTATTTCCGCTTGTCCAAAATATAGTCAGAATTATCTGCAAATAAGTAACTTCTTAGCAGCTATTTTTATTGTTTTGCAGTTGAAAAGAGGCCACTCCTAACTCCCTTATTGATGATGAGTAGGGCCCTACTAAATTCGTGGCCATGAAAAACGCATCACGGACCATGAAATCTGGTCTCAGCAGCAGCAGCAGTGCAGAAGTAAAGGTGGCAATACCATATCATGCCATCCTTCCTTCTTCACTGCTATTGGTGGTGGCTCTGCCTTCAGAGCTGGGCTCCCGGCCAGCAGCTGCCCTGTCCAGCTGCTCAGCTTTGAAGGCAGTGCCGCTGCCAGCAGCAGTACCGCAATCCCCCCCCCCGCCCCCCGCCCTCCCAAAAAATCCTTTTGGGGTCAGGACCCCGACAATTACAACACCATGACATTTCAGATTTAAATAGCCGAAATCATGAAATTGATGATTTTTAAAATCCTATGTCTGTGAAATCGACCAAAATGGGCTGTGTAGGTAGGGCCCTAGTGATGAATAGTACCTTCCTTCTTAGGTAGGATCATTGATTTCAGTGAGAATATGCATGAAGTAAAGTACTACTCCATATAAGGGTGACTAAATTGGACCCTAATGATAAATTGTGAATATGAAGGTGAATATGTTTCAATAATAATATACCTGTTCCTTAAATGATACATTTGTGTACTTGTAGTAGCTTTCCCTCTCAACATTTAGGGAAGGGGATTTAACTCAATTGCAACTCTTCAAAAGGCTATTCCTGTATGAAGCTGTGGTCTGATGCATTTTTGTCAAAGCTGTGACTTTGATGTAAGTGGTGGTGTTATCATTTTAAGTCTAAAGTGCTGTTATGCCTTTAATGTTAAAGGAAATCCATTTCACTTTTCCTCACTGAGGGCAAGATTGACATCTCACAGGCTTTTAGGGGCACAAGGGAGACCTCAGTGGGGACCACTGCTTCAACCAGGAAGGAGATGTGGCTATGGCTCGGCTCCCAACACACCACCAGCCACTCTGTAGGGGTGTAGCAGTAGGCGTGTTTTCCTTGCATAACGGAGAGCACCCCTTCAGCTCCACATTGCAGACTGGCACCACAAAGCAACGCTAGAGCCCTCAGGGAATTACACCATGGAAGTTTCGGGGCACAGTGCTAGTTTTGGAATTTAGCCATATTTAAATCAGACTGGATTGAAAATATCTTTCAACTAACAGACATACAAAAAAAAACATTTTAAAACATCTGAAATACTATGCATCTGAAAAATTGTTTGACTAATTATAATAATTATTAGGCTAAAATATGCAAGCCAAACTTAACTGCATGCAAGTAAAAACTGATGCCCTCTCAAACTCAAAATAAATCCTAGAAGCAATGGAGGGTGCAGTGACTGGAGAAAGAGTCATTTTAAAAAAACAGTTCATGATATTAATATGGCTTGATTTCCTAGGACTGGGGGTGTAATTTCTTGTGTGGTGCAGGTTCTTGAGGACCTGAAGTGTCTGGGGTTTTCTAAATTGGAAATTTAGTCTTACTTCTGTTGATGTGTTACTTTATAAGGAAAGAAGGTGGGTTTTATGGCTGATGAGCCATCCCACCAATCACTTACTGCTCATGAGCTTGCAGTGTCAGTGCCAGTCTCCTCTCCTATAATAATAATAAATGCTTTGTACTTATATAGCCTTGTCATAAATATAAAGGGAAGGGTAAACACCTTTAAAATCCCTCCTGGCCAGAGGAAAAACCCTTTCACCTGTAAAGGGTTAAGAAGCTAGGATAACCTCGCTGGCACCTGACCAAAATGACCAATGAGGAGACAAGATACTTTCAAAGCTGGAGGTGGGGAGAAACAAAGGTTCTCTCTGTCTGTGTGTTGTTTTTGCCAGGAACAGAAAAGGAATGGAGTCTTAGAACTTAGTAAGTAATCTAGCTAGATATGCATTAGATTCTGTTTTGTTTAAATGGGTGATAAAATAAGCTGTTTAATGGAATGTATATTCCTGTTTGTGTCTTTTTGTAACTTAAGGTTTTGTCTAGATGGATTCTCTATGTTTTGAATCTGATTACCCTGTAAGGTATTTACCATCCTGATTTTACAGAGGTGATTCTTTTACTTTTTCTTCAATTAAAATTCTTCTTTTAAGAACCTGATTGCTTTTTCGTTGTTCTTAAGATCCAAGGGTTTGGGTCTGTGTTCACCTATGCAAATTGGTGAGGATTTTTAATCAAGCCTTCCCCAGGAAAGGGGATGTAGGGTTTGGGAGGATTTTGGGGGGAAAGACTTTTCCAAGCGCGCTCTTTCCCTGTTATATATGTGTTAGACGCTTTGGGGTGGCAGCAATAAAGCCCAAGGGCAAAAGGTAAAATAGTTTGTACCTTGGGGAAGTTTTAATCTAAGCTGGTAAAAATAAGCTTAGGGGTTTTTTCATGCAGGTCCCCACATCTGTACCCTAGAGTTCAGAGTGGGGAAGGAACCTTGACACTCATCCACCCAAAGCTCTCCAAGCACTTTACAAACACCAGTGAATTAAGCCTCATGACATCCTTCCATGGCAGAGAATTATAATTTGCCCCACTTTATAGAGGGGAGAGTTGAGGCACAGAGAAAAAAGGTGATTTGCCCTAGGTCACAAAGCAAATCTTCGTCACAACAGAGAATAGAACCAGATTGCCTGACTCCCAGTCCTGGTCTTTAACAACAAGATAATTCTTCTTCCCCCTTTCAGGTTCTACAATTGCTGTTTCTTGCTCCTAAGCAGTCCAAACAAATGAGGTTAGATTGTTCTGTAGTTACAGTTTCTAGCATTCTGCCCTGGTAAGAAGTTTCTTCTGAATGAGCCCATTATATTGTGATTCAATTTATCTGAGGATACTGCAAATGGACCCTTTTACAGGGTGAGAAATTACTTCCATTAAACAAAGGTTTATAGGTTCTCACTTTGATCCCCTCTTTGCTAGCAATCATTCTGTGGCAAAGCCAGTGAGAAAAGTGAGCAAGTTATAAAACTTGGTAATCTAATCAGCCATTGTACCACAGACTGTGAACTTCAGCCAGGTTTCTTTGAAAAGATAAGGTCCCAATTTTCATACTCTTCTCAGGAATTGATTGTTTCTTTATGTATCATTCCATACCTCTTGTCACTAAAGTGGTGACACAAGTTAATTACTGCCACAAGGTTATACTGTAGTTTGTCATAGCTGAAAGTCATTATTTTCAATATTACAACCTATTCTTGTTGTGGTGTCTTGGAATCCATGGTGAGAGATGAGGTAATTAACTCGGGTTGACTGTATTGTACATTTTAAGAAGGGCAAATTCTTTAGGACAAGCCTGTCACCAAGCAAACTATGTAAGCATAAATACAATAGAAAGCCAGGACTGAAGTAATTTTGGTTCTTTTGTTTTGTGTTCTCTTATTTTTCTTCCTTTTCCCATAGTTCAGATGAATACCTGAATTGTTGTTATAGAATCCTTTTGTGGAATAATCTCACCTTCCAAGGAATCCAACTGGCAAAACAATCACCAAAATGTATATGCAGTATGAGAACTGATTTCTAAGTACACAAGTCAGTGAAAGTATGTTAGGAGCAGTGCAATAGAAGGCGGACTAAGAATACTGAGAGAAGGGAGAAGAAACTGCCTGCATCTCTCAGGATTTCCTAAGTGTTTAGGGAGATCCCAATGGGTGTAGAGCCAGCTTCTAGCCCCCTCTCTGTAGCCCCGGCATACAGCATGTGTTGGAGAATGGTGCATTCCTTCTATTTCCATCTTGATGGACAATGACTTGAGGGTCATTGCCAGCTGATGTATGTTAGAACAGATATTAGGTTGCTCCAAACTGGGGCTGAGGTGAAGCTGGAAAAGAATCAAAGTCATAAACCCTTCTTTTTTTCCTTTTGTGTCAAACAGATTTCAGATGCAGCAGAGAGTCGGACCCTGCATATATGTACACAGGTGCATTTGCTACAATAGTAGGGGAGTCTCTACACTCTCCTTTTGTGTTGCTCAACTTTCATCACATTAGGACTAGACAAGATGCAGAAAAATGCAGCCTCTCTTCACAAATCTTTGTTAGCATTATATACACAGCAAAAATAGAATAGAGGGTGGGTATTTTCTGTCAGCTGAATTCATGTTCAATGGTTAATTCGGCGTGGATACTTGCCTCTTATTTAATTGTATTTTCTCTCCTGGGGATGTGTATCAGGCTCTGGGATGTTATTCCAGCAGTAGGCTTATAGTACAATGGTTCTGTGTACAGCATTAATTAATTTAGCATGAATTGTGATTTACTTTGAGAAACAGAATACACAAATTAGAAATTGTGAGGGGGTTTTTTGTTTGTTCCCCCAGCCTCCCCAGTAATTAAAAAAGTTAAGTTACAGCGTGAGGTTACAACTCCATAGCAAGTTGCCCAGTATCTTATTTGGAAGAACATTGTTCTGTGGACCTAGGGCTAGTTCGGATATTGCTTTCAGACTTCAAGCCATGAAGGCCCCGACACCACACCAAAGACAGGTTGAAATGGTAGCATAATGTTCATGAAATTAGCTCTTGCGCTGAGTACTATGGCACACACTCTACTTTGTGCTGACTGAGAGATCTGGGGTGATAAATTAAACTGCTGGGGAATTATATTCCCTTATTGGGACCCTTCTTGGGATACACTGTAGGTTCCTCCTCTTCTTGTTTAGTTGAAGCCTCTATCTATTAGTCCTCTAAATCCCTTCACAAATACACCATTGTTGACACAATAGTCAACAGCTAGTTCTCTCACTATGGAATTAAACGTCAAACTCCAATCCACAATCAGAAAGCTTTGCAGCAGGCCCCATATTTGCTAGAATCATCCCTGTCAGGGCCACAAATAGCTGCTCCTTATTTCTTTTCTCTTCATGGACAAAATTGGATACTCCTCTCAGCTAATACTGTTGTTCGGTTTTCCCCGTCAGGTGTTTCAGCATCCCAGACCATCAGCTAGCTGCTGAAGTTGTCTTATTTGTTTTTTCTTGACTTCCTTTTTGTTTAAAAGCCCCCTTTAAAGTATTACCAAGTTTGCCTGGGCTCTGCTGGTGCATCAATTCTTTGACTCACCATTTTCTTTTTATGAGGCAAGTTGTTTTGTCTTGTCTGTTGACCCATAAATAAGTTTCAATTCAAGTTCCTTTTCTATTTACATTTGCTGTCTGGTTGTAGCTCTCCTCCCTCTGTTTCCCCCGCCCCTGCCCCCCATGAACCTGGAAGATGCCTGACACTGACAGCACGACCAGTCATTATAATACCTCAAAAGAATCACAACTCAGCTGGATGTTGTCTTGAGCCATCAACTCAGGCAATAACCTATCATTGTGTCTGGCCTTCCCTGATGCTTTCAGCACATCTGGCAGCCCCAAAGAGAAGGTCCTTGAGATTAGATGAATCAAATATTTTGGTTGAGGGCTGAGGCTAGGCATTGGAAGCTGGCACTTTAGTGCAAATTTGGCATTTTAGAAAAAAGTGGCACTTTGACAGTCTTGAAGTAACTGCCTGGACACATCAGTGCTCTTACCTTCACAGTGTGTCACTTGATTCTAATTCAAAAGGTAAAGCAATTGAACCTTCCTTGAAATATGTGTAGAGACCTACCCGTATTGATGATGAGCCTCATTTTAACCACTTATATGTCTTGATGTCTGCACTTGAGACTTCAAGGACCTTCAGTTCTCTCCAGACCCTCTGATTCTATTTTCAGTAGAACCTACTGGTGGGTCCACATTACCAAAATGCTTGTTATACGAAGGTCCTCCACCACATTGTGTTGTGCTCTTGAAACATCAGACATCATTTGTGTCAGTGGTTTTGGCCTCATTCGAGACACACACCAGTAATGCACCAACTGTTTTGATGGCATAGATTCTTGCAGTGCACTGGTCTAGCTTGAGGCAGTAAAGGCATAGATGATTGTGGCAAGATCTGGACCAGAGCAAAGAAAGTAAGATTTTTTTGCATGTCCCAATATAGAAAAAAGTGCTTCTGGCTATCTGGGAATCCAGGAGTTGAGAGGTGTCTGGCATACTTGCGATTGCAACACACTCTGACATGCTCAATACAGGGAGCAATAATAGACTTTGGCAGTTTCTTCAGATGCCTCCAATAGCCAATTGTCATCTCCTCCATTTTATATGAGTTGAGTTTATGCCAGATAGCCTTCATCCATCTATCTGTTTCTGCCAGACGTTGGGAAAGCAAGTAATTGCCTCCATCTGGGTCTGATAAAAAAGCGATGCACAGTTGTATTATCAGCATATTAAAGATACTGTGATCCCTGCTGCCTCACTGAACTGAACATACACATTAAAGAAGAGGAGTGACATTCTGAAACTAAAAGCACTTGGAGAGTTGCCCATCAGCATTCTCTGGGGAATAAGCAGAGGCACTCTCAGGTTATTCCACTCCTCCATGGATTGCAGATATATCAACAGCACTCTATGGCTGACAGCATGGAAGCTAATTGCAAGAGTTCCCCTCATCATTCGCTCTCATGCAACCCAGCATACAGCACCCAACCGTAACTATTTCCCTAGGTGAATTAGTGCATTGAGGCATGAATCTGATTCATCATCTCCCTCTGTAGAGTTTCCAGCTGGGACACTAAATGAAACTCTATCAGAGAAGATAGTGTCCTTATTCTCTCAGTCCTTGATACTATTACAGACTCTTAGAAAAGCATATCAATATCTGATTGAGTTTAACTGTGAAGTGGCTGACTATGAGGAACAGCTGACACTGAAATTGGTTGAGATAATCTAGATCAGAGGTTCTCAAACTGTGGTCCAGTGGTCTGCGAGCTCCATTCATAGTGATGAATAGTTCCCGCTGATAGTTCCCGCTAAGGTGCATGCCTGGGTGACCGCACAGAAGAGAATGAAGGGCCACCCACCTAATCAGTAGAGCTGCACTGGCGTGGTTCCACTAATTAGGTGCCTGGACCCTGGAGAAGACACAAATGTAAGGTGAGGTGGTGGCCTTGGGGGGAATAGAGGGGTAGGTGGGAGGGGGAAGTGGGGTGAAAAGAGGGGTTGCGGGGAATTTGGGCCATGCAGGGCTGAGGTGGCAAGAGAAAGAGGCAACTTTTCTCAGCTAAGGAGCTGCCAGGGCAGGGGAGAACCCCCCCCCCAGCCCCAGCTCGGGGGCTGCCGCGGCAGGGGAGAGAGGGAGAGACCCCCCCCCTCCTTCCAAGAACCAGCTCGGGGGCTGCCGCAGTGGGGGAGAGAGGGCACATCCATCGCATTAGAAAGGTAAGACTACTGATATTAAAATATGAGTTGTGCTTTTATTTGTAGAACAAAAAAGTTAATTATTAAGGGTTTTTTTAAAATATAGCACTTTTATCCAAAGCACTTTACAATAGTTAGATAACGGTACAAACAACATTTGGAAATATCATTAAGTGGTCCGCCAAGACCCGCAGCAATGTTCAAATGGCCCGCAAAAAAAAAAGTTTGAGAATCACTGATTTCTAGATCAATTAGATGGCTTGCTTTGAAGGACAGCTCTGAAGGACAGGAATTTGCACATGCTATGCCAGAGAAGAAGAATGTTTTAGTTTCTGCCACACAATGGCATATGAGTTTAAAAATTCCTTATAGTGAAGGTGAGCTGGTTCATCACCAGACCTCTATCACCAAAGCTTTTGCCTTTCTTCCTGGTTACTGCTAGCCCTATATATATATCTATATATCTATATATCTATATATATAAACATTCAGGAGATTTCCAGCTAAATGCATCTGAGTACCCTACATACAAATGCAAAAGATTATTGCTTGGACTCAGCACTGTAACAGAAATTCAAATTTTGGTTAAAAGTGTCACAGACAGAGAACTTTCTTGGAAGCAACTCACCCTTCTACCCCTTAAATTTTATTTTGAGGGGATGTTTCTTAGTATGTGTTTATTTTAGGTATTATGGGTCAAATTCAGTCATCAGGTAACTGGATACAACTCTGTTGAAGTAAATAGGTCTGATTCTGATCTAAGTTGTACCGGTATAATCAAGAGCAAAAGCACCAAAGTTAAATGGAGTTACACAAGGATAAAACTAGATCAGAATGAGCCCCAGAGGAGTTAGAGGTGTCTTTAGAAGAAGAATATCCTGCTCCCAAATAAAAACACTTGTTCTTATTAACATTACTGTCCATAATCACATACTGATTCTATACTGCTATTGGAAATTCCATTTGCAACAAGTTTTTTATGTGTTATCAGTTAGCAATATTTTATAGAAACGCGGGACACTTTTTATTCTTCACAGAGTGGGGATCTCTTATTTTGTACCTTTGGAAAACAGAAAATTACTGAGTTATAACAGATCAGCACTCATCTATCCTGTCAATTTTGTCTTCAAAATTGGGGAAAGCTTTGGTTTTCGGTTCTTGTTTTACTGTATATTTTGTTCATTTTGCATGGTGGTGGCAGTTACTGGCTGTTGAAGTGCACAATAAATTGATATAGGCTCATTGGTCTGAGAAGATATCCGAGTTATAAACATTACAAAATGTCCATGTGCTATGAGACCCATGATGGTGGTCAGTTAAAATTACTGGTATTTACCATAAAAGGACAAGAATGACAGGTACATCGTTTTCTCTTTATCTCTGCTAAATAGTGCTATATGGAAGGCTTATTCATTGGCCTATTTCAGCAAACTATGAGATGCATTCTTCTTTCTAAGCATGCGTGTACAATCATTCCTGTTTATTCTAGTGGAAGTTACCCCACCCTATGAAGAAAACAGCATACCTCTGTAAAGTTTAGAAATGATCTATCTGAAATAGCTATATACTTGCATAGACACCAACTATACAATACTATATACTTGTATAGACACCGACATCATTGTGTGTAAGCACCAGAGTAGTAACTGAGCATGTTGTTTCAGATATTTTTGGTGTCTCTGGTTATTTCTGCATCCACCAAGCATTCTAGTAGACCATTTCTAGGAAATGGTCATGGCTTCTTACATGAAAACCAGCTTCCTGGTTTTATGCCTTTATAAATCGAGTGGGGGGTGGCGGGGAATGGGAGGAGAGGGAGTTGTGCAGACTCTCAACCCATCCTGAAACTCCCCAGCATTCAGGGTAGAGCATTGCTACATCCCACAGGGAAAACACAAGCTTCCTTTCACAGCTGGCCAGTTCATAGTGGGAGCAACATGACCCCCTCTTTTGCTGGGCCTTCCCTGTCCCCCTTTTGGGGTGGTTAGCTCCATTAATAATCATAGCCCCATGCAATCAAGTGAATGCAATCACTGCCATTGCAAGCAGCTCCTGCATGGAGGAAAAGGAGAAGTTAAAGGGGGAAATGCTCCTCTCACCCCTATTGCCCCTTCTGCACCTCTAGAAGCCAATCACTGGCTGGCTGTCAGATTCGTGCACTTACTGACTATAGAGTTGCAGTACAATAATTATTTTAATAGTGATGGGCAAATCATATAAGGTTTGTGGAAGTTCATTGATTCCCAGCATGACAGATAATTTTTAAAACAAGAATTTTATACCTCAGAGATTGTAACAGCTCCAGATGGTCATTCTGCTTTCTTGTAAACCAGTTTAAATGGATTTTACAAGTGGGTTTTTGGCACAATAATAATCTCTTTATGTGTATTCAGTATGGTCCATGGTCAATTATGTCATTTTAAATGACACAATAAAGACTTCTTCAAATGATATGTTGTAATCAACCACAATATGTAGCTTCAGTTGTATTGTAGATGTTACTACTGTATTTCCTTATCTATACTTAGGGAATATCACGGAAGGACCTCAGTAAGACATTCCAGCTAATCTAACAGGAAAAGATTATGGGAAATATGATTCTATCATGCCTTCTTCATCCTCTTCTGTATCCCCCCCACTTGGTCCTGCAGGTTCATTATTGTTTCCCTTCAGTGTCTACATTTCAGTGTGGGCCAGGATGATGAAGCTGTATGATGAATCCCCAGGAAACTGGCAAACCAGTTAAGTGACCAACTACAAAGTGAAAGGCCTGAACCCAGACTAATAAGAAGCAAAAAATATCTGTGCATCACTCTATTCTCTACAGCCTGGCCAAGATGCTTGAATCATCCCTCTATAACACTGACCACACAATGATCATCTTTAGTGTTGTCACCTTCAGACAAGACTACGGTGGTTCACCCTAATTAGTTGTCATGGCTTTCCTTGAAATCTCCCCAGAAACGCCATATAGTGTAGAATGAATGCCTACTGACTGAGGCCCTGTGAGTGGAGACCACCTACACTGAAACCATTGCCCTAACTTCGTGTTCGTTTCCTGATACAATTTAAGGAGTAGGCTGTAATCTTTAAATCCTTGAATTGTGTACTTCTCATCCTGCATCACGTTACAATTCAGATCAGTTGGCAAGCTCTTGCTATTGGTTTCTGAAGTTTAAAACTCCAGGATCAGTGTCAGGGGTTTAGCCAGAGGCCCTCATTTGTAGAGCTTGGTCTCTTAGGGAGTCTGCTAAAGCCTGAACATGCACAACTTCAAAGCACAATTAGAGGCCCCCCCCCCTTTTTTTTTTGAGCTCTTGTCTGATTTTGGGGGAAGGGTGTGAAGGGTATTTTGTTTGATTTTATATTCTGTTTGAGGATATTCCTGACAAAAGGAAAATGAATGTTAATTCAATTCAATGTGTTCTTATGTACTGTAATTTATATTTTAAAAATATCTACTGTACATAAATACTTAGCTGCTAATTTTAAAGAACACCTACTATTACTTTATGTCGCTATTACTAGGTTTTTTGGGGGGGGGAAATTGAATGTGGTTTTGGTACACTAACCATTTTCCAAATGGTGTTATGAACTCGGTAAATACCGAAAGGCCTAATGTACAATAGAAACTAATCCTGAATTAGAGATGTTGAAAAAATGAAGGTTTTCTTGTTCTCTGCAAAAATCCACCCAGAGAAACTTTTCTACATGATGGACAGCTTGGAGAAAAAAAGACTGATTTTTTTTCTCACTGTGGGCAGTTTTCTTTGAGATAAATAGTGATGCTATATGTGATGCCATCAGAGAAGACAAAAGGGGATGCTCTTTGGCGGAGGAACGCATCTAAGAGTACATGGTAACATGTCTGCTTCCATGACTGGGGAATGAAGCAATCCCAAACCTATGTCTACAAAACCTTCCCGCAACCCCATTACTCCAGTGTGTATTGTCATATATGAAATAACTGTTTTTTTCTGTAGTGAGTACAGTGTTGAGAGAGAGTGGGGAGGGGAGTTCTCAGGGGTTTACTCATCAATGTCTAGAAGTGTACCCAGAAGAGAATAAGGAGATTTATACAAAGTGCTTGCGGGCAGTAGCTCAGTAACTCCAATTGCTTGCAAGTGGTGGATGTTAACATTTATTATTGACCACTAAAAATGATGCTATACTTGAATACCATTCAGATGCTGCATTTGAATAAAGTGGCCCGTTTGCCTCATGAGTTGGCTGTAGTATGCCAATGCATCTATCACTTCCTATTCACTTCTGGTGGCAATTCATGATGTTTGAAACCCTGTAGGATTTGAATTTGGAGAAGCTGCCTCTTTTTGCTCTGTTCATTTCCTCACGTTCATGGCAGTTGGTTAGCCAACTCAATGAAATCCAGTGATAGTTAGAATGTTTGGAGGCTAGAGGCGGGGTGTACACAGAAGAAGGACCTCAACTCTGGAATTCACTTCTCATGTTAGTTCCCAAGAGGCCAAGTCTTGTTGACTTCCAGGATACAGTGATAGCCCTATCTTTTCTTTAGGATTTGCCTGAGGGGATGAGGTCAGGCAATGCTTATGTTAATCTATAGCTAAGCTAAATTTCTGGATGGAGTCTACTTTTACTTAACATTGTATAAAGTTGCATTGTTTTTTTAAAGAAATGCACATGATGCCAGAGATTGTTGTGATGGACAAGTGTTTAGAAAAAGGACAAATAAATATATGTACAAACAAATACATTGAAACCTGTGTTTAGTCTGTGCAAGCATCAAATGGTGTACAAAATCTCATAAAAATGTTATATTTAATTTAGGTTGTTTGCATCCTGTTTAAATTAAAAAATGGTCAAATACCTTTTTATTCACATATTCTGAAATAACAATACATTCCTGGGCAGGGATTTTGTGTGCTATGTTTCAACAACAAGTACATGTTTGAAACCCTTGAAAATAGCAGTTTACAATAATGGAAATGCTGACAAAACCTTAAATATAGTGGTGTTCCTGGATGCCATCACAACAATGCCTAAAGCGTATCCTAGTTGAGATTCTGTTCACTTGATCATGGTAAGTGGGATTGCAGGAGTTTAACAGTGTTTGACTAAATTGGATATCAAACCTATATTTGTATGTTACAATATTGTAAGATGAGTTATTAGAATATCTGTATTTGGGTATTATCAACAGAATAATTTTGCATTCTGTTTCTTCTAGGAGGGGAAGTCGCTAAGCCCAGATTTGCTCAGTATTTCCATGGCAGCCTTGCCAGTCTCACTATCCGTCCAGGCAAAATTGAAAGTCAGAAAGTGATTTCCTGTTTGCAGGCCTGCAAGGAAGGTCTGGATATTAATTCTCTTGAAAGTCTTGGCCAAGGAATAAAGGTGAGGGATGAACTGACATCATCTTTGATAAAATTTAGACCTGATTTATGAAGTGGAGAGCCAGAGGTAAAGTACACACAGTACAAATGTACTCCTAGAAGCAATATAATTTCCCATAAAGTCATGCAAAGAAAAAGCATACCAGGAGAGAAGCTGTGATAATGCAAAGAAAAATATTTCCATTATTTCAACAATACACACTTAGAAAGTAAGGTGCCACAGGTATTTCACAGTCCCTAAGGATTTCCAGGTCATGTTGTCAAAGCCCTGTTTTGGTACTCTTTACAAAAAGAAAAGGAGTACTTGTGGCACCTTAGAGACTAACAAATTTATCTGAGCATAAGCTTTTGTGAGCTACAGCTCACTTCATCGTGAAGTGAGCTGTAGCTCACAAAAGCTTATGCTCAGATAAATTTGTTAGTCTCTAAGGTGCCACAAGTACTCCTTTTCTTTTTGTGAATACAGACTAACATGGCTGCTACTCTGAAACTTTTACAAAAATAGGCATGCTTCTACAGACTGCTGTATTTTATTGAATTTTGATCTGAAATAGCTTTAAAGCAACAGGAAACATAAGTGAAATATCATTTCATCTGGTGGCAACTCTGCAAACTGGGTTGTGTGTTAGATTTAACATATATTTCACAAGGCAAACTACATTAATAGGACATTAAGATGGGACCATTAAGTATGCAAAAGTCAGGAAATGCAAAGATTAAATTTGCATGTGCAACTTTAACTGTGTTTGTATATATCCATTATCTTATGGTCTTTAATGACATAATCACGTTATAAAGTAATACAATATAGGGCAAACTCCTGGCCCCATAGAAGTCAATGGCAAAATTGCTAGGACTTCAGTGGGGCCAGGACTTCACTCATAGTTTTCTCTACTTTCTTGGATATGCATACGTAGCCTCTTGAATGTTGCTGACACAAATTTGTCAGAATATTCCAGAACAGCTCTAGTTACTAAGAGACTTGTTAGGTAACAAATACTCCTCTCTAAACTGCATATTTTAACAAATTTGTCAGTTCCCAAGTATTATACATTTTCTTTTTAATCAGCAGCACAATCTTGCTTTGGCATATTTTGGGGAGTCAGCCAGTTCACTAATATTGAGTTATTTTAGCAGTATAGATCATCACAGTACAACCTTCCTTTGGAACAGAACAGAGAATTAAACAATTAACTAGGGAGGTAATTTAACTGCAAATTTATGTGGCCTCCACCTGGCACCAAATTGTCATTGTTACTTTGTGTTGTTATATTTTAATCTAGAGAATGTTGTGAAGGTACTATTTATGTGTATTTTTCAGGGAAATTATTTGAGTGGGTTTTGACATATGCCAAATGTGGCATATACTAAGTAATACACAGAGCTGCAAGAAGATACACATGTGAATCTAGACAAGAGGTTATGTTGTACTCTTGATTTATGGTATCTGCAGACAAGAGGGCAAAATTTAAGTTGCATGTGCAAGCTTAGGACCAGATTCTTCAACCTTTACTTGTGAGAATAGGTAATACTCAACATGAGTAACAGCTGCAGGAGTTAGCTTTATGTGGTAAAGGTAAGATTGTTTCACTGTCTTTAAACTTGAGTTTGATTAAAGTTTTTGGACAAATAATTTATTTGCTGAAAAATGAAGTTTCAGGTTGGCTGAAGCTATTAACAAATTTGATATAAATTTGCTGAATAGTTTCCAACAAAACACATTTTTTTGGAAGGGGACCCTAGATTGACAAGGGAATTTAGATGCCAATAACACAAGTACCAGAGGAGGAGGTAGTCATAGCCCCTTATACTCAGTAACCTTGAACGCTGGCCTCCCATTTCCTAGGTGAGTGCCCCTAACCACTAGGCTACTGGCTATTCTGGGGTGGCGCTCTCTGTCTTTCCTGTTGCATACATAATTAAGTAGGCATAGAATCAGGGACTTGAGTTTGGGTCTCCCACATTCCAGATGAGTGTCCTCATTCTCACTTTCTTTGGACCAAAAACTATTCAAGCATTTTATATAAAGTGGAACACCCCTACTTCCACCACTACTACCACTTCCTCCAGTAGTTTTTTAAAATCTAGCCCTTCATTTTCCTTTGCTTTTACTAAAAATACCCAGAAATGAAATATTTTGTTTCATTTAACCCAAAATGAAATTTGTCAACTTTTCTGATTAGCTGAAAATACTGAAAAAAATCTGTTTCAGTTTGGGTCAAACGAATGTTTTTTGTGGAACTTCTGGAGACCTAAAAAAACCCCAGTTATTCACCTTGTTCTACTTTAACCCTCATGTCAGTATTGAATGGCTCTATTTCACCACCTCATTCTTTCCTGGGTAAAACATATTGCATGAAACCTTCTTTTTTTGTGGTACTACCTTTATATACTGAACAAAGAGCCCCAAAAGTACTCTATTTTCATGTTTTATTTATTATAGTGAGAACGTAAATGATTTCATAGGACTTCCACCCCAGCAATTCAGTAAATTATGATGACATGCTTCTTAGCAATGTCCTTTACAAATTAAGATTATGAATGTAACATAAGGCTGTTTACTAGAAAATCCTGTTTCCTCACAAATATATACCAATACATGTATGTTGGAATTTGTATGTCATAAGTCAGCTTATACTTGGCTCATGCTTATTAAAAACATACTTAGTCGTTGCACCCCTGTTGTCATTTTGAAATTGACATTATTATAGTAGCCTGTGGTTTCAGGTGTGGGTGGAAAAACCTCTCTTCAGTTTTGCCTCCCACTGCTGCTCCCGCATGGATGAATGGTTCTCTCTATGAACCAGCAGTGGGTGGAAGAAAAATGAAGTCCAGGGAATTTTTTTTTCCTTCCTACACTGAACTTCAAAACATTTTCAATTTCAGAATTACAATAGTGGCATGGTGTTTATTTAAAGGTGCTTCTTTCATTTTTACCTCCCCAGCCAGTCTGACAGTCAGAGTTGACAGCAGGAGGCAAAAATGGAAAAAAGCAGTCGGCGATACACCAGGCAGGGTTTTCTGGTTGTGCCAAGAGGGAGAGGAACAGATAAAAGAGGCACAGTTGGTGCCTGACCTTGGGTTGAAAATTAATAGAGGAAGATAGTGTCCATTGTCCCAAAATAAACACACCTGATGACATCAGATATTGTATGTGACTGCCATGCATATGTACAATATGGATATTTGAATGGTACCACCGCCGGAAGGAAAATGACTAGCGAATGTTAAAAGTTAGTAGGATTGTCAGTTGGTCCCTTTGGTCTCTTTATATTTATCTAGAAAAGAACAATTTAATACTGTCACAAGATTTCTTATGTTGCAATTTTTATCTTCTTGCTTCTTCCATGGTCTAATTTTCATATATACACAACAAATCTTGCAGACACTGTCTATGCTATTTTTAACTTATCTCTCCCCTCTCCACACCCTCCAAGAGCGAGATGTAAACAGCCTAGGGCTTGTCTACACTACAAAGTTAAGTCTACTTAAGTTATATCAATGTAATTAAACCACTGTTGCATGTCCACACTACCTTCTTGTGTTGGTGGAGTGCATCCACAGTAGCAGCTCTTGCATTGACTCAGAGAGCAGTGCACAGAGAGCAGTGCACCTTGGGTAGCTATCCCACTGTGCAACTCACCACAATCTACCACAGGGTGTTTTGGGAAGGGTTTGTAATGCCTCATGGGGGCAGGTTCAGCATCTCCTGATTAGGTTTTCTCCATTCCATGGGCATTCTAGTACATTTTGTGCCACTTTTCAACAGCTGTGGTAACCTGAGTGCCCACCATCTCTGTTAGAAAGCATGGATCCTGCACTGCTCTTCAGTATTGTGCTGAGCAGCACAAACACAACGTGCCTGATCCAGCAGTATTTACTGAGCTGTGAGTCTGATGATGGTGCCTTGGTTTCTGCCTTGCTATGCGCCAGGAAAATAAACAATTCAAGATTGCTGTTGCCATTCACGGAGCAGCTGCACATGGTGGACCGTCTGTTCTGGGCCCGAGAAACAAGTGGTGGGATTGCATCGTTATGCAGGTCTGGGATGAAAAGCAGTGGCTGCAGAACTTTTGGATGTGCCAGGCCACCTTCCTGGAACTGTGTGCGGAGCTCGCCCGAGCCCTCTGGTGCAGCGACACTAAAATGGGAGCTGAACTCACAGTGGAGAAGTGAGTGGCGATTGTTTTGTGGAAGTTTGCAATGTCAGACTGCTACAGGTCAGTGGGGAATCAGTTTGGTGTTGGGAAATCCACCATTTGTGGATGCAAGTATGTAGGGCCATTAATCATGTCCTGCTACAAAGGACTGTGACTCAGGGCAATGTACAGGAAATAGTGGATGGTTTTGCAGAAATGGAGTTGCTGAACTGCAGTGGGGCAATCAATGGCACGCACATCCCTATTTTGACACCAGACCACCTTGCGACGGAATACATCAACAGAAAGGGCTACTTTTCTACAGTATTGCAAGCGCTGGTGGATCACCGGGTTTGTTTCACTGACATAATATGAACTGGTCAGGGAAAGTGCATGAAGCATGCATCTTTAAGAACACAGGCCTGTACAGAAAGCTGCAAGCTGTCCTACTCCAGGGGAAGACAGAAGGCAGCCCTCCCAAGAAATCTTTGGCAGAGGATTGCAGACTACCTCCAGAAAGTTTCCGAAAGATCTCTACGGAGGATTCATGGGACATCCAGTGCACATACACAAACTGTTCGGCAGGGCCCCCTCTGCCCAGCTGTACAGGGGAATGAGAAGCAAATAGTGACTCTACCTCTATTGGTTATTTCACAGATGTGGCCCTGCAATATTGAAGCAAACTGAATACTTACCAGAGGTTCCTTCCCTTGCATCAGGCTCTCCAGTGCTGGACTGCTGGGAGTGGCTTAACTGCTCAGGAGTCAAAATGAGATCTTGGCTTGCCACTCCACCAGATGCCCGTATTGCCCGTCCTCCATCCTCCTCCTCCTCCTCCTTGTCCAGCACCTCATCTTCAGGGTTCACTCTGGTGGCCTGTGACTCCAGGTCCCCCCAAAGTATCTACTGGCACTTGGTGGTGGAGGTGGGGTAGGCACCGAGGATGGCATGCAGCTACCTGTAGAATTGGCATGTCTGCGGCTCCACACCAAGTGACTATTTGCCTCTTTTGCCTTCTGGTATGCCCGGAGCAAGTCCTTGATTTTTACATGGCACTGCTGCGTATCCCTATTGTAGCCCTTCTCCTCCATGCCCCGAGCAATCTGGCCATAGATGTCAATGTTCCTATGACTGGATCAGAGCTATGCCTGCACCCAGGAGATCCAGCACCTGCAGTGCTGCATGGAGCCAGCATGGTCAGCTGGGCAGTTATGTTCGCTCTCCACACCAAGTAAATAGAAAGAGCAATTTCAAAAATTCCCTGGACCTTAAAAGGGGAGGGGCGTGCACCCGTGTATCTGGCCACAGGGCAGTGGAGTTCAAATGGTGACTAGAGCAATCATGGTAGGGCATTGTGGGCCTTAGGTTAACGCGTATTTATTAGATTGGCATTGCGGGCGGGAGTTAAAGTGGCGGGAGGAACACTGTAGTGTAAACAACTCCATAGTCAACGCTGCCTTATGTTGACCTAACTCTGTAGTGTAGACTAGGGCTAGGATTTTCTTCCACTCCCTTTGGCAGCATTCCAGAGCTCTTACACCTGAGCCATTAAGTTAACTAGCTAGCTTGAGTCACCCCTTGCTAATGTCATTCTTTGCTGTTGCTAGTCTACAGGTAAAAAGAGTGATATGCATGATCATGTGTAGTGTTAGTACATTCTTCTGCAGAAAATCTCTTAAATTTTTCATGATGTGTATTCACAAGGCTTGAACCTACATCTCCCTGTCCTACTCAGCTCGAAGCTTGCCCTGCCTCTCTCATGTGCACATTCTATTTAATCTTCATCTTTTAAACCTTTTTCTTTTAAAATGTAGACGTTTGTGTGACATGAACTATAAAATATGTTCCCATAATCAACAGTCAGCCTCAGGAAATGACTGCATGGAATGAAAGTGCATTTGGTATTAGTTTCCTTACATTTTATGGAGCCTAAGTGGGAGGATGTAAACTCAGAAGGTTGATCTGGTTTTCTGTGCAGCACAGATGGCTCACTGACCTGATTAACAGACATCTTTCAGAAGGAAATTAACAACAAACTCTCACTCTCTCACACACATACACCAAACTAACAAAAAAGGTAGAAAACAAACTTATTTGTCTGTAAATGAAGCTCAGAATTAGGGCTTGTCTACATAGTGGGGTAGTGCACGCTCCAGGGGTGTGATTTCCACAGTGCACTGATGTGTTACACATTAATTGGTCCGTGTAGACCCTGCCGCTGCACATAACAGGTTGCCTAGTGTGCTTTACCATCGTGCTGTTTCACACAGCATGACATTAAAGCACAGTCAGGAAGATTTAGTGAACGTGAGTGGGAGCTACATGTGTAATGCATTAGTGTGCTTTAGAAATCACACCCCTGCAGTGTGCACTACCCCATCCTGTAGAAAAGCCTCACGGTCTTGGTGGTGATAAAACCAATCAGCATTTACAATTCACATAGATAGGCTGGCCTCTGTCAGCAGGCTGCTACATTTTTGTTTTCAGTCTTATGAGCTTTGGAAAGGTTAGCACAGCTACAAAGACAACCGATGATTCTCTAATAAGACTTATCTGTTCAGATGAGCAGCTGGTTTTATGCAGGAGGAAGCCCCAGTTTACATAGTGATCCCTCCAGTGATCATGAGATAGAGGGAGGAGAATACCCTTGGTTGTGACTGTCATTCCTGGGGTTGTGGTAAGGAAAGTTTAATTGCTTTGTTCACTCATGTGGAAAAATATCTCAAAGATGGACTGGCATAAAAATACACAGAGGCAGTAAAAACAAGGCAGGACAAATTTTCTTCATGTATAACTCTTATTAAAGTCAATGATTTTCTACCAGCAATAATTTTTCCCTAGCATATCCTGTAATAATAAATAATAATAATAATAAAATGATGCATTTATGAAAAGTTACATTTCAAAAATATGAGCAGCTGAGTAAATAGTGTAGATTCACAGTAGTTCGACTAGCTCCTCATTTACTATACGGTTAACTATAGCAATAACAATTTCTAAAATGTGTGATAGATGAGCATCTGGTGGGTGCTTGTTCCTAAAAGCTATATATGTACTTAACTAATATTGACTACTCACAGCATTTGTTTCTTAAATTATTAGATTTTAGCCAGTCTCTCTAAATAATTCCTTAGAAGTGTGTTATCCATCTGTTACCCTAAATACTAATTATATGCATTTTCCCCAGTATCACTTCAACCCTTCCCAGTCAGTCCTTGTCATAGAAGGAGATGATATTGAGAATATAAATCAAGCTCTCCAAAAGGTCTCATATATCAACTCTAGACAGTTTCCTACCATGGGCATACGGCGTCTTAAAGTCTCGTCTAAAGTCCAGTAAGTTACATTCAGTTAAACTGATTAGATCAGTTATATTTTTAAATACATTAATTATTTTTTCTTTGGAAATGTAAAAATAGAATTTGATTTAAAATATATGATAAACTATACCTTTACACTATCGAGCATAAGGCATGAGCTGCATTTGCTTTTATACTGAATTACTTTGTGGGTTTCTTATGTTTTGCTTTTATGGTGTCTTTCTTGTAAATGTAATTTGGTTGTGTACCATTTGTGAAGCATTTGGTCTATATTGAAGTGTCTGTGTGTATGTTATATATCAGTAGAAGGTCAGTATTATTCCCATTTGTCCAATTGCTTAAGGTTTCTTCTGACATACTTAGAGCCATAACTTTTAAATCAGGCCTTTTATAATGAACAGAGGGTACATCTACAGGAGCAATGCCTCTCTGCTAGAAATAGCCTTTGCCTATATTGTGATAGGGCCACAATCACTGCAAAATTGTGGCATCTTGGACAAAGTAGAAATTACTGTGTCCTACTATTATCATACAACTATCACAGAATAGTGTAAGCAACAATGATAACATTTCTCCATGGTAAAGGAACAGTCTTCCATTCCTTGTACACACAGACTTCAGTTGGAGTTGTTGGTGTTCAGGAAGAGCAGCACTGAGCCCATGATGCATTCCATTTAAGTGGATGGTTAGGTTCTTGATTCATATTTAACAAGATAACTATGTGTGGTAAACCCAGGACAAAGCTACAAAAGGGGGTAGTAATTAGTCCCAGGGGATTAAAAGGCCCCTCCCTATCCACTGAGGAGAGAGAACCACTGGGCAATAGGGTTCAGCTGGAAAAGGGGTTGCTAGGGAACCAATTTGCTTCAGCTGACTCCAACTACTTGGGACCTTTTTAAACCCTCTGCTGGGTGGCAGGTGGAGGAGACTGAGGGAGTAGGGAAGCTGTTAGTAGGCTGTTTGCAGCAAGACACCAGACCTTCCCAGTAGGGAGGCTGCACTTGCTCCCCAGAAGGGAAGGAAAACAAGCACAAGGGACTGACTGAGGAGAGGAGTAGCAGGACCCTATGCCACCTATAAGGATTTGTCTTGCCCTAAACTTGAGTCTCCAAGGCTAAAAAGGACTGAGGCAAACAAGGTATTTTGCCACATATGTTATCAATTTGGTCCTGTCAGGGTTCCCTCCCCACTCTGAACTCTAGGGTACAGATGTGGGGACCTGCATGAAAGACCCCCTAAGCTTATTTCTACTATCTTAGGTTAAAACTTCCCCAAGGCACAAATTCTTTACCCTTAGAGGGTACACTGCCACCACCAAGTGATGATCAGGGAAAGGACCACTTGGAGTTACTATTCCCCCAAGCACTTACACCCCCTTTCCTGGGGAGGCTTGAGAATAATATCCTAACCAATTGGTTACAAAGTGATCACAGATCCAAACGTCTGGGTCTTAAGACAATAGAGAAATCAGTCAGGTTCTTAAAAGAAAGGTAAAAATCACCTCTATAAAATCAGGATGGAAAATAACTTTACAGAGTAACAAAAGATTCAAACACACAGCAGAACTTCCTCTAGGCTTAGTTTCAAAGTTACAAAAAAACAGGAATAAACCTCCCTCAAGTAAAGGAAAAATTCACAAGCAAAACAAAAGAATCTAATATGCCTTGCCTGGCTTTTACTCTCAATTTTTGTAGTATGAGAGACTTTTAGGATGGTTTATAGGAGAAGGAGTTTTCTGACCTGATGCTTCTCTGCTTCCCAAGAGAACACACACAACAAAGCGTTCTGCGCGCGCCACCCCCCAGATTTGAAAGTATCTTCTTTCCCCATTGGTCCTTTTGGTCAGGTGCCAACCAGGTTATTTGAGCTTCTTAACCCCTTACAGGTAAGGAGGAATTCTAGGCTACCCTTAGCTGTATGGTTATTACAGGTCCCTAATGTTAAGCTTACAATGATTAGTTGCTATCTAATTAACTTTATTTTTTAACCATTGACTCTTTTGTTAAATGTTAATTAAGTGTCTAAATGTTTCTTGCCTACTGACCTTACTAATGATTGCACTTGCCACTGAAGTGTTAAACTACTCAAAGGTAATTCCAGTAATTGTGAACATTTGTATATAGGCCCACGTGAACTTTGCAACCCAGAACTGTTAGTACCATTGCTAACTTTTACACATGGCAGAGTACAGAAAGATGTGCATATGTACTGGTGGATCACAGTATGAAATGGACTTATCTGGGGGCAAAGGCAGCTTAAATAACATGGAGAAATAAGCACAAAAATTAACTAGTTGGGCATTGGGCAAAAGAAAGCAAAGACAGAAACATGCATAGAAAGAGTGGGTGAGGTAGCCATGCTAGCTTGCTTTATACTGCATGCCTCTAGCAAGGGAGGAATTTCACCTGACAACTATTCCATGCAATTAAAGAAATATATTTTTCAGGTGTTTTGGTGAAGATGTCTGCATTAACATCCCAGATATAGAAGCCTATGTAATGGTGTTTCAGGCCAATGAGCCCAAGATCACAATAAGTGGAATGGACCACTTTGCTAGACCAGCTACGCAATTTGAAAGTGAAAGAGGAGTGACTCTGTTACCAGATATCAGAATTGTCAGCACAGTCACCAAAGTGGAACATTCTGTGGACTTTAAAGAAAATGATGGAGGTTTGTGTATTTGTTTTCCACATTTGCCTCAAGCTGGAGTTAAGGCCTTATTGTACAAGATACAGTACACAGAAATAACACAGACAATCTCTGCCCCAGAGAGCTCACAATCTCGGATTTAGACTATTTTACTGTGTATTTCAAACAATTTTTGAAACAAACGGGCAGATCCTCAGGCACAAGTTTACAGGCCTACTGTGTGTATGTTCATTAAGTACAGTTTCTCTAAACCATTTAATTTTTTTTTTTACATTGTGCTTTTGAAGAGCCTACTTCTTATTAGAAGTGCTCAACAGAGTTAACATGAAATATCCCGACTCTTTCAGTGGTAGGCAAACACTAGGAAATATCAATAAGGCATCACCAAAAATTTCTTAAAAAAAGAGTCTTCCTTTTGGCTGCTGTTATGAAGTTTAATTAAAAAGCCATTAACCAGCTGTCTTAGGAATCCTCCTCAGCTACATTTCTCAGACCAGAATAATAGGCAACTATTTCTACATCTCTCAGAAAAGCTGAAACTGCTAATGATATATAGGGGCCCTGGTTCTCTAAAGCTTCTTTTCTGTAACAATCCTAATTATCGGTTGCCTTAAACTATATCTGCCCTCCAAAGGCCAGAAAGTATTCTAGATCATAGTGAAAAGAAAAGGAGTACTTGTGGAACCTTAGAGACTAACCAATTTATTTGAGCATGAGCTTTCGTGAGCTACAATCACTGCATGCAATGTAATATGTAAAAGGATACCTGTTCAGAAGAGGTGATCAGTCACTTTGCATGTTAGGGACTCTGAGATTTCATTCCGATCCCTGTGCATTATGAGTAAAAATGCCTAAGTGCCAAATTTTTAAATGTATTTAGGTGATCAGAGGGATTTTCAAAAGTACTTCAGTGCCTAACTCCCATTGGGAGTTAAGTGCCTAGATGCTTTTGAAAATCCCACTAGGCATGTATTTGCATCTTTAGGCACCAAAATACCATTAAAAATCTAGTCCTAAACAGGACAGATCGATTTAAATCAGGGGTCTCAAACACGCGGCCTGCGGAACTATTTCCTGCAGCCCGCCCCCAGCCTACCTCCAGGCCAGGGGTGGGCAAATTACAGCCTGCAGGCCGGATCCGGCCCACGGGATTGACCCGCGAGCCCCGCACCGCTCCCTGAAGCGGCCAGCACAATATCCCTGTGGCCCGGGGGGGAAGAGGTAGAGGGCTCTGTGCGTTGCCATGGCTGCCAGGCACCGCCCCCCCCCATCTCCCGTTGGCTGGGAACGGGGAGGTTCAGGGGAGGTACCTGGGGGAGCGGCAAGGCAGCTCACAGAGCCCTGTGCCCTCGCCCCCCTCCCGGGGCCACAGGGACATGGTTCCGGCCGCTTCCTGGAGCAGAGCGGCGCAAGGGCCAGGGTAGGCAGGCAGGGAGCCTGCCCTGGCCCCGGTGCGCACTGCTGTCACCCCAGACCCTGCACCCCGAACCCCTCCTGCACCCCAACTCCTTGCCCTGAGCCCCCTGCCACACCCTGCACCTCTTCTGCACCCCAACCCCATGCTCTGAGCTTCCTGCTGCACCTCAAACCTGTCCTGCACCTCAACCCCCTGCCCTGAGCCCCCTGCCACACCCCGCACCCCTCCTGCACCCCCGGGGGCAGGGAGGGGGCGGAGTTGGGGTGGGGACTTTGGGGAAGGGGTTGGAATGGGGGCAGGGAAGAGGTGGGGCCTCATGGAAGAGGCGGGGTGGGGGGCAGCGAGAGTGGGGTGTCAGTGATGCGGCCCTTGGGCCAATGCACTAGTCCTCCTGTGGCCCTCGTGGTCATTTGAGTTTGAGACCCCTGATTTAAATCAAAGCAATTTAAATCACCAGTTTTAATTGTAATTTAAATCAACAAGCAGAAAACCTTGTTTTAAGTAATTGATTTTAATTGTGTTTTGCATTTGTACTTTTTAGTTATTTTGCTAAGGGAAGATTGATCCACACTGATGGGTAACCAATAGAATTTTTGATTTGCAACATTAATGAAATATTGTGCTTCTTAATAATCAGGAGGATGCACTATATTGATACACATTTATTTGAGTAATATATTTTACATTTTTACTAGATTAGATGCTTCATTTTAACTTGTAATTTCTGCCCATCTCTATATGGATGGAAATTCAAATCCAATTAAATGGTTTTAAAAAATATTGTTCTTATACTATCTTGACTGTGCTAGATAAGTAAGGAAAAATTATTTATCAAAAGACATTTTGCATTTAAAACTGATGTGTTAAACAAATGAAGTATTATCTGTCATTAGTAAATGGATTACCATGTCCTTCAATATTTTAGAACTAGCAGATCTCATTCTCTCCCACTAAGTTGCTCTTCATAGATTGGAAGAGGAAAACAAGCTTCCCTGTTTTTTCAGCTTCCCGTGGGTTTCTTAACTTTGAATGAACTAGTCATTGCATGGAACTAGTTGAATAAACTAAAATGAAGAAAATATTCTCTCTGCACATGCAGAAGAGGCTACTGCTGTCAAAAGCTTGTTTAATATTTCAGCAAACTCTGGTTTCAGGTGTTCAGTCAGTGGCTTTGATCAGTTCAGTGGTTTGACTTTCTTTGGAACTTGTGAGCAAACATTTACTGCTTATTATTTTTTGTATTTAATTTAAATTTTAATATATTAAATGTAGGGATTAATATAGGTTGTCAACTTCAAATTTAATTTTTAAATATTTTTAAAATAATCCTGCTTTTAATTTAAATAAAAAAATCAGATTTAATTTTTTAAAAACTCATCAGTTTTAATGCACCTTGTCCATAAGTGACTCAGGAATCTAGGTCCAATTGATTTAGGTCCCCAAATCACTTAGGCATTTTTGAAAATGTTACCTCATACCATTATCTATTAACAGTAGTAAAAAAAAAATGGCTGGATAAAGTATCTGTTAAATTGTTGCAACTCTTATTGGAAAAGATTCTGGTTTTGCAAACAATATTGAATTATAATTATAAGTACCATGTTTTGTGGCTTGAATCATTCTTGCATTTGGACACTTTCATCCATGGATCAAAGAGCAAAGGTAACTGAATTCTTGAAAAAACAACGAGGAGTCCTTGTGGCACCTTAGAGATTAGCAAATTTATTTGGGCATAAGCTTTCTGCGTTCTAGCCCACAAAAGCTTATGCCCAAATAAATTTGTTAGTCTCTAAGGTGCCACAAGGCCTCCTCGTTGTTTCTGCTGATACAGATTAACATGGCTACCACTATGAAACCTGTGAATTCTTGCTAACTTAAGGAAGTTTTTCACTGATTTTAGAAAAGTTGCCTAACAGACTCTGTAAAGCTAGATCCCCAGCTGCAGCAGAGATACACTTGGCACAGCTGAGGGAGTTGGGGCAAAGGTAACTCTGCTATCTGTCTTTCTGCCCCACCCCCCAGTTCTGCAGCTGACTGGGGGCTGGATGCATCTCAGGCACAACAGTTAAGGCTGTGCCCAGCAATCCACAGCCCTCATGGGCTATTCCAGCAGCTGAAGATTGCCAGGGAATAGGGTGGTTCTGACTTTAATCCCTTCCTCCTGGGAGTGGCCTCTAAATTGGGACCTAAAGGAGAGGTGACAGTTGCTGTGATTCCAGAGATTTATATTATGCAAAGGGTATCCGCAGGGAGCCAGTTAAGCCAGTGTTCCAGCCACTTTGTGCCAAGTAGACCAGAGAATTAAAATATAAATATGCATCTGACTCTCTTCTGAGACAGGATAGATTTTATACTACTCACTGAAGGACAGTCAGTTTACAACTCAATTACTTTGAGCTTGGAAAACGCGTGATCATTTGATATTCCAGTTTATGACTGCTAGTTCTTGGATAGATTAGTATAGCATCCTCTCTAATACAAAATTCTTTATGGGCCATAGAAGAATTGAGAGAATCGTGCAATCACAGAAAGAAAGACTTATGTTCTCAGCTCCTTGGCACATGTAGTAATGTACTGAATGAAGTAGTACCAGGCTGATGTCAATACAGTATTGAAAAGCGAAATTGTTAAGCTGTGAATTTACTTCCAAAATCATGTTTCAATGTTATATTTCTGACATATTCTTGAGTACTTTTTATTATGGTTTGCTATATTTTGGATTCATCTAAGTACTGATATGCCTCCCTCATAGTCACATCTGAGTACTGGAGATTTCTTGCTTTTGACTTGCATGCTATAGTCAATGTTTAGTACATGCTTAGAACTATTCAGCCATTCCCTTTGGAAGCTGACAGCACTGTGCAAACCATGTTAGAGTATAAATCTGTTTTGTGACTGTTCTTTCTCTGATTTTGTTTCTTATTTCTGTATGGTCTATTCCCTGTGTTTACAGTCCATAAGCCAGTTGTGTTAGAGGAAATGGTTCACAACCTGGATTTCTGTGACATTTTGGTCATTGGTGTGGAACTAGATCCCAGACAGGAGTGTTTAGAACTGGATCGTAAGGAGCACCAAGGAAAACATCTAGATGCCACCAACTCCACAGCAGGGTATTCTATCTATGGTATGCTAATGAGTCATTTACATTTTAATTACATTCTTAAAAGGAAAGGGCCAGGTTTTTGCCTTTAAGGTACCACTCTGTGTTAGGGACAGAGCAGACCTGAATCACACTATCCAGAGGAAGCTGAATAAGGGATTGTGCCTCAAAAAAGCACAATTCCACCTCAGCTCCCAGATGAAAGCCTGCTCCACCAGGTAACTGGTTCATCCTGTAGGACTCAGCATGTCCATAGCCCCACCTTTTATACCCCCATGTGGTGAAGTGAACCCCCAGGAGCATATGGGGACACAGAACATATTCTCCCTTTGACAAGCCCTTATGGCATAGGTCAGTGAGAGGATTCCTTGGTGCTCTCACACAAGTGCTGATCAGTTCCTGACCCACTGAAGGCCACACTGTAATTTTTGAAGTTACTAAATTATTAGTGCCACATCTGTATATTTTTTTCTCTAGTATGAAAATAAGGGTTTTTTTTTGTTACAGTTCCTGAAGTCCTAACATTGCTCACTTAACTTGATATGAACTGGAATCTTTGACAAATTCAGATTGTTCTATCTACTTTATTTTATTATTTAGAACATGTGATTTCCCTGTTCAGTACTCTTGTAGTAAACACAAAGGTTCCTACAATGCTTGCCTCTTACACATCTTTTGGTATTTATTCATGTTGTGTTACTGATTCAGGTGTGGACACAATGAGAAACTATGAACTGGTGCTTCGACAGGTTCGATATCGCAATTGGCACACTTTCAACATCTTTGATAGAAAGTTCAGGATCAAGTGCTCAGAGCTGAATGGCCGATACACCAGTAATGACTTTAACTTGGAGGTGAGTAATGAAAAGATGCATTGTTACCAAAACTTTCCCTCTGTTATTGATGAACTACATTTCTTCCCTCATCCTTCAGGGCAGGGATTGAGTGTTCCTGTGTTTGTACAGTACCTACCACATTTTGGGTTCTATAATGAAAGAGTAGTAATAACTTACGAGAGGAAAACTTCTACATATGTCATAGGTCACTTTCATTTTGCATGGCATCCCTAGCTGGGAATACTGAATGGATTTTGCTCTGCCTAGCCTACTCAGTGGTATGTAATGACAAGATGAACTCTCACTTGATACTAATTGTGGCAAATTGCCAGTACAATTATGATGGGTCCCACACTTCCTCTGCTTGGGGAGTGGGGGAGTGGTTCAGGGCACAGTTTCCTGCCCCTGAACTAGGGTATCTACTGTCCCACTAGAAACCCAGAGAAGGGTAGTGGAGAGGGAGGGACCCGGGCCCGCTCTCTACTCCGGGTCCCAGCCCAGGGGCCCTAGGGATAGTGGTAAACCACTTGAATGAATGCTTCCTTCCCCTGGGCTACTTCCTTCTCCTGCTCTTCAGCTTGTGGGGCTTCCTGCTCCCAACCCCTCTCTCCTCTCCTCTCCTCTCCCCCCACAAACCAGGTGTCTCTTTACCTAGGGTCTTGGTCTTCTAGCCAGCCATGGCACTTCTCCAAACTGCTCTCTGCTCTAACTCCTCCTGGTCTGATTGAAGCAGGGGTTTTTTATCATGCGACTGGCTTCAGGTGCTTTAATTAGTCTCTTGCAAACTTTCTTCCCTCTACAGGGAATAAGGCTCCCTTTTAGTACTCTCCTGTTGCCCTCTGGCCATGCTGTATCACATAATATACAAAACCACATTCTTCCCATGCATAGTAGAGGTGTAGGTCATCCTTACTTTTTCATAGATATTAAGGTCAGAAGGGACCATTATGATCATCTAGACTGACCTCCTGCACCATGCAGGCCACAGAATCTCACCCACCCACTCCTGCAATAAACTTCTCACCTATGTCTGAGCTTATTGAAGTCCTCAAAACATGGTTTTAAAGACTTCAAAGTGCAGAGAATCCTCCAGCAAGTGACCTGTGACCCATGCTACAGAGGAAGGCGAAAAAACCTCAGGGCCTCTTCCAATCTGCCCTGGAGGAAAATTCCTTCCTGACGCCAAATATGGCAATCAGCTGAACCCTGAGCATACGGGCAAGATTCACCAGCCAGATACCCAGGAAAGAATTCTCTGTAGTAACTCAGATCCACCCCATCTAACATTGGGCCTATTTACCATGAATATTTTTCCATGAACTGCCTCCCACATTCAAGCTCCAACCTATGTCCCAACTATTATACTGCAGCTTGAAAGCACCATGCTGCAAGCTCATTGCTTTCCAACTTCACATATGGTTTCTTTTTTGTCAGTGCTGCTTTTTTGTGTGCCACAAAGTGTTACCGACTTGCGGTAAGTGAAATGATGTATTCTTCATCAGTAGGAAATCATTCCAGATTAAGTCCTAAGTCAGTATGAGGATAGGGTTCAATTCAGTTTTTTATAGAGGATCTTCACTTTCATAGTCTAACGCATCAGATGTACTGCATCTTTCAACCTCAGGATCAACACTCTGTTCTACAGCATTTGGTGCTCACACATAGTCAGTCACAATTAAATAATTGCATATAAAGCAGAGAGTCCACATATTTTTGTCTCCAGCAAATGAGGCAGAACACTATTGCTTCCTATGCACAGCAATGTGAGATACTGCAGGTGTCTCCACAAATCACAGGCAAGCGAGCTCTGCCTAGTAACCAGCATGCTGTTCCGGCACGAAAGAGCCCTTTAAATTCTTGTATGCGGCATTACTTCAAAGACCTCACTCAACACCACTAGCACCTGTTCTAGTTAACAATTTTTTTCTTTAAAGTGAACTGCATGCTGGTATAATATGCCAGATTGATATCCCAGGGCTTAAGCTCTCTGTGGAGGCACAAAACAAGCGCAGTGGTGTAAGCCTCCTTACTCTATCCCAGTAATGGGGCTCAAGTCAAACTTTCACAAGAGAGAGGGGCAGTTTTGCTCAATTTCCATGCTGATGTAATCCTCTTTAGTCTGAACCCAGGTGCCAATTGTGGTGGTGCTTTTTTACATGGTCTAATCCGGTATTAGAGATTGCTAGAGTCAGAATATAAAACCTGGTGCACTTCAGGTCCAATCTGATATGGCAACGTATAACGTATATGGCTACCTGTTCATTAAGAACTGGAATTGGGTTAATAGGATTGTAGAAAAGGTTCTGCTTACATGTATATCCAGGTTTATCTACTACAAATGGAGGTGGCAGTCCTCGGTATGAAATTTCACAGAAAAAGTCCAATCCTGCCAACAAAAATATTGCATTTTAATAACTATCTGTTTTAATAGAGATAATATGAATTACACTAGCAGCTGCATTGGGCCAGGTCACTCTATTTGATCCTTTTCCCTTCTAAAATGCATATTTTTTGAACCTTTGGGTTTTGACTTCATGCACTTTGAAAGATACACCTTTATTTGACAGTTATAGATGTAATTCACAGCTATTTCAGGGCTGGGTATTTCCATTTTTGTTTTCCCACATTAGGATCTCAAATTACACTTATAAAATAGGTTAAATAGTCAGTACTATGGGAAAGGTCAATACTTTAAAAAATAATCCACTCCACTTTTGAGTACATATTTTTTCACCTACGAACAGTTGCTCCTGCTTTTGCACCCATAAATCTGTTAAATGTAGAAATGGAACAAATTGTGCCTCCAACTGAAATGGATTCAAAATGGCTAGCAAAAATTTCAGCTACGGAGTTGGAGGCTGCATACTAAAACCAGACCTAGAGGCACTACATTCACACAAGTGAACTGTTCAGCTGGTGACGGATTCTCTGCTCCACAGTCAACCAAACTGACGGGGGCAACAGCTCCTGGGAGTAATTCCACAAGTGCTGTATACTTGAAATCATTTCTGCTCACCACTTATCTCCCATTTCCTGGGATGACTGTCCCATTCTCTTCCTTATGTCTTTGGAATGGGTCCTCTCTATTGGAATTCTGAATGCCTGTTTAGCCTCTCATTTTTGGGCAAGGAGGAAGAACACAAGCATCATGCACACCTGCTACATTGCATAGTCAGGACTGCCATGAATACTTACTTTTGTGAAACACTTTCTTGAGCACCATGTTGATGATTCTTTGGGTTTTCATCTGGACATTTTTCAAATGCTGTTGCACTGTGCAAATTGACATTAAATCTGTCATTGGAGAGTTCTGTGTTGGGGTCTCAATGATTTTCAGAACAGTTTGTGTTGGTTTACAAGAAAAAAGGTTGAGTTTAGTTGCTGGTCCTGTAAATGTAATCTGGGTTCTGAAAATCCAGCTTTGTTCCTTCTGGCTCATTGATCATCTCCATAAAGATTTTCTAGGCCAGATTCTCTAGAGTTTCTTGTGTGCCTAACTCCATTACCTTTAGTGTTGTGGCACAGGTGTAAATGAAGACTGAATTTGACCATGCCTTTGCAACTTAATTAACAATTATGATAATGCATGAGCCAAAATAGAATTCAGCCCACTCTCCCACAGCTGACATGGCTCTATATTGCTAACAGAAGCAAGAGTAATAAAATGTATCAGTCACTAATGTCAGCAGTTATACATACAGGGAGCAGACTGGATGACTCCCCACACTGCAAGACTCCCAACTTGCCATAGCGTTCCCCATAGAAGCAGAATAGAAAAGAGCTCAGTGAGCCCCAAAGAAACATTCCACATTTGTTACTTAACCTGGAGTAGAACAGAGATAGCATCACATTCAAACAAGAGGCTGTGCTTGCACTTAGAGTAGGACAGAGAACAGAGTGCCCTCAAGACAGTTCTCTAGAGTACTTTAGAAAATTCCATCAAATTAATAAGGGCTCTACAAATGCCCAAACCTGCTCCTGTTAAATACAATGATAAAACTCTTATTGACTTCAATAGTGCATCTAACTTATGATAGAAAGATGAAAAAAGAGAGCTGGTTCACACAGGTGAGAGAGAGAGAGAGAGAGCTTCTTTATTCTTTGAGTCTGTTCAAGAGCTACCAATAACAAAGTGGCCCAGCTAAACCATAAAATAACGCAGGATAGGTTAACTGACTTGGGAAACATTTGATCTTGTCTCCAGTGCCTACAAAATGAACATGAATCTTCTACCAAGATCAATATACTATAATCTTTGCTGTGAAGTTCATCATCAGACCAGTTTCAGACACCAGAAGGCATGGTATTGGAATTTACAGCACTTTGTAGTATCATGCTGCTTGTTCTTTTGTTCCAGGTTAATATCCTACACAACTCGAACTCTAATTTTATGGAGCATGTAAATCACATGGTAATACAGCCACCGTTTCTCCAGTCTATCCATCACCCAGAAGAAAACATAAACAGCATTCCTGGCTCAGGTATTAACTATACAGAAATTGCTCATAATACTTAAGTTGTTGTCAGTGTTTCTGTTGTGATTCAGTTCAGTCAACCAATGAAGACATAGAATCCCCACTTATACCCTGGGCAACCCAAAAGAAGTCATTGCATAGGTGTAAAAGAAAGTAACATTTGTCCCCCTCTGTCTTCCTGAGGAGTTGTGCTTTAGTTAAAAAATACACTATTGGAAATTGTGTGGCCAGGTTTTTTTTTTTTTTTTAAATAGAGACCAGAAAGTTGAAAAATTTAAAACTGGCAAATGGCAGAATTCCAGACATCAGTGATTTTCACAAATAAAGTTAATTCTCTAATTGTAATCCTGGGAATATCTGGGAATATTTGTCCCTTAGCACAGTAGTTCTCAAAGCCGGTCCGCCACTTGTTCAGGGAAAGCCCCTGGCGGGCCGAACAGGTTTGTTTACCTGCCACATCCGCAGGTTCGGTCGATCGCAGCTCCCACTAGCCATGGTTCACCGCACCAAGCCAATGGGGGCTGCGGGAAGCGGCGCGGGCCAAGGGACGTGCTGGCTGCCCTTAGCAGAAAGGGACAATATGGATGAAGGACAGTTTAACCTTCTGGCAGCAACAGACAACTGTCTAACATTGAGTTGTTCTGCATTGTTCTTACCATTTGTGATCACTGAATGTAATTATTGGAAATATTACCAGTGATGTGCAGGTTGCAGAATCTTAGCATAAGAAAAGAAAAAAATAGAAGGAAAGAATGTATTTAGTGGTGTGTAGGCAAATCTGTAGAGAAATTATTCCATTATTTTTTTCAGTTGTTCCAAGCGTGGCTACTATTGTTATAATAATCTGTGTCAGCATACTAGTCTTCATCATAGCCTTGGGCATCTACAGAATTCGGACTTCTCATCAGCCCAGCTCTACAGAAAATGAAGGAAGTAAAGAAAATGAAATGGATTGGGATGATTCTGCTCTAACCATTACTGTCAACCCCATGGAGGTATGCAAAAAAGTTGGATTGCCATGGCACTTCCAGGAGTTAGCATTTTGGGTGGTAGCTTGTTTAGTTACTGTTTTTTAAAAACACTTTAAAGATGGACTTATTTAGATTGCTACTTTGTTTGTGTGATCACTCTTCAAGGCAGGGTCTGTCTTTTACTATGTGTATGTACAGCATCTAGCACAATTGGTCCCTGATCTAAGGTGAGGCCTGTAGGCATGGCTATAATACAGATGATGATTATGCTTCTGATTATTTATTATTTTATTTGTCCTCCTACATCTGATTGTTGTTTGATGGGATGGTGAAGAATTGGCTTAAGAGGGAGAGGAGCATTGCCCTATCACTTCCTGCCCAGCATAGACTCTTGCAATTTGAAGCACCCACAACAATGCAATTTGTCCATTTTAAAATGTGCTGGTACCAAATATTGACAAACTGAAGGCAAGGGGAAGTCCAGGGCAGAGGTTCAGAAAAGAGCAACAAAATTGAACACCTGTCTAGAGAAACTGACACATGAGCAAAAGTTAAAAGAGCTAACTATGGGTAGCTTTGCTAAACAAGGACAATCATTTACCAGTATTCCATTTTTGTTACAATAGCTTCAAGCTTTAGAATTTACTTGCTACTTTATTCTACTCTATCTATATATATCTCTAGTAACCAGGTAGCCACGTAAATCACGCTTTCCCAATATATTAGCAATTAGTTTCTGGAGCAAGCCATTATATAGCTACGTTACCTATTTTCATGGGTGTTACAGGAGGTATTAAACTATTGGTTCAACTGCTTTATGTTCCCCTAGCTAGGTTAATGAACAAGTCCCTTTCCTTCTGTGTTTTCTAACATAATGTAGAAATATGAAGAGCCTCACCATGTAGAAGAGGAGAGTGAGGAGGAGGTAGAAGAGGAGGAAGATACAACCAGTGATGAATCAGGTGAAAGTGAAGAAGAGGAGGAGGAAGAAGAAATTGGAAATGCGGGAGACAAACAGAATGCCACCAGGCAAGAGCAGTTGGAGTGGGATGATTCAACACTCCCTTACTAGAACCTGCCAGTCCTATTGCTCCTTTTGTAAACAGCAATACAATTTATTTCTGAGTCAAGTTAATTTCTGTCTATGAATTAACTGACAGGATTTGAATTTATTGCCTAAAATAGATATAGTTCTATTGCCCAAATTGATATCGTTGTATCAGTTGCTATTGATAGAATTGTCCCTTTCCTTACAATGCCTTGTGAAATACAGGGTACCAACTTTAATGTCCTCTATGGTAACGACACTAGTCTGGAGCTTGGTCCGTCAATTTAGTCCCTCAATTTCCAGTTTCTGTTCCAAATAATCCAATAAAAGTCCTGTCACTCAATCCATAGAGGTTTTGCCTTTGCTATTTTTTCATATAGGAGAGATTTCAGCTTGTTATGACGATTATTTCTGTGGGTCCAAATAATGCTGTTGCCATTTGGCTTCACTTTCTTGTGTCTAAAAAAAAATCTGCCTTCAGATTGACCTGGTATTGCAGTGTCTCCAGGAATGGGGTGGGGGGAAGCAGAGGTTTAGTGCTACAGGTGTCAAGGCTGAATGCCATTTACCACCTCCCCTTTTTTTTTTTTTTTTTTTTTGCCTTCTTGGATGTTAATTGCATTCTGCAGAGGGATATTTAAGACTTCACATGTAGGGTGTATGTGAGAATAGGAATGGGTAATACATTTATCTGCTAATGTGTCATGACCTTGAAGATAAAATCTTTATCCAGTCCACCTATTGAAATCTGACTACTATCATGTAAAACCACCAGAAAAAACTTTTTTTTTCTTTTGTTAAGTCTCAGAGATCTTCTGCCCACAGATTAAGCAACGTTTTCTTATGTGAAACATAAATTCTAATTCAACTTGGCTTCAGCTGAAACCTGTGGGGCTGATCATTAGCCACGGATTCAGTAATTTGCTGCAAATCAGTGTTTTGTAATCTGCATTGTAAATCATTATCTTGATGCAGTATCTTACTGCAGTAACAGGAAATCAATGAACCCCAGTATACTCAAGTTGCCTCTGGTTGGGACTTAGACAGGTACTTACACGTATGCATGAAAATGAAATACAGTCTTGGGGAAATGTTCCCTTCTGCCTGTAGAAAGACTGATTAAATGATGCCAGCTGGAATTTGTCTGGCTTTATTCTGTAAAATATCGTCCCACATTTTTGCTATGCTTTTACCAACCAAACAGTGGCACAGGAAAAAACTGACATAACCTAGACTCTCCAACTCTCCTTTGCACTTACAACTGTCCTTTTTCTCCTCTTCCTGAACCCTTTATTCTTTGAGAAAAGGGGTCTATAAAATAAAATAGGAACAAGGAAAGAGAATCCACCTGGAACCAAAAGAAGTAAAAGTACAATGAGAGCTTGAGCAAGTATTAGTTTAATGCAGCATGTTTTTTTCCTAAACACTGTTCAAAGAAAAAAATACACAAAATATGCTGGTAAGTCTGTTTCTGTTTTTTTTTCCTCCTCCCTTTAATATCCTCTGCATCTTCAAAATGACATGAACAACAAATGAGGCAGCACTTCCTAGGGTAACTATTTTAATGTATAACAGACAAACCAACTGGCATGACCGTGAATGCTGCCCTGTGGCTTTTCGCCTGTTTCTAACCCTCTTCTTTCCTTTAGATTTTGTTTGTTGGATTTTGCTTTGTAATTTGCTGTTTGGAGTGAGCCATTCCTCCTATCTTTCCTGTGTGCCCCCAAGAAGCTCAGTAGCAGTACAGTGTTGAGTGTAACAGAACAAAAAAGTACATGTGTCAATCTTTTTTCTTTGCTAGGGTGCCATGGCTCCATGCACAGTCATGGAACTTAATCCTGCAGGGGGCAACCCTTACTCACTCTGGGTTCATATGGATAACTTTCAGGGTTGCCAGCTCTCTTGCTACTTGGTATATTTCTTAAAGCCTCAGCTCTTACAGTAATGTGAATACAGAAAATCTCAGCTTTCATTTTTTTAAATCAAGTTTCTAGCTCTTATGGGTGCAAAAAAAGGTTGAAAATGTGACCCGAGTCGGCCCTACAAGCTTAAATTGGAAGGTAAATGAAGACAGTCCGAAATTTATTCCTTTTTTAAAAAAAAATCATGGTTTTTAGACTGACCTCATGATTTTGGGGTGCCTGACTCATGATTTTTGAATGCTTGGTGTTGGCAATATGGAACTTTTATCATGTGTTACAGTCCCATTTACTTGAGGGTGTAAGAACAGCAGGATTGGTCCCCTAATTTATTTTTATACTCACTAATTATTTTGAATAGCAAGATATTCTTTAGGCCACTTACTGTTTTGCATTTTAGATGGTGTATGTACAAACAACTCATTATTAAAGTGTATATATATTGTGTTTTCTTCTTCCAGAGTATGATGAAAGGAAATCTGGTGAAAAGGCATAATTCTTTCTTTCTTTTTTTTTCAATAATAATATGAAGCAGGCCTTTCATTTGTGGTTTTATTTTCAGCACACAACTAAACAAAGCTTTCTGCTCAGACAGAAAGTAAAAATCAGATTTAAAAATCAATCTCAAAATTAAAATTGTATTGAAAAATTCAACTTTTGTCAAATGATTTTCACTTTTTTTTTTTTTTTTTTGAAAACAGCAACTTACAACATTATTAATGGTCTAATTTTTTTATAACTTATTCATGGCTTGATAAATATATGAACATTCATTAAATATTTACATTTTGGTTATTGGATGCAAATCTATTCAGATCATGCTGGTACATTACAGAAGGAGGAAACATGAATAATTTTATATTTGTAAATGTCTAATTTATAGAAGTAAGATGAGTAAAAGCAGAGCCTGTGTTATTGGTTTTACAAGATTGTAGTCTATACACTAAAATGTACTTATTTTAGGTTAATCATCTAAGCAGGTTATGAAGCATTTTTCATTCAAATAATCAGGAGGGTCATTTTTACAAAATTTCAGTGAGAAGTGGATATTCCTTTTATAAAATGTACACACATATGAAACATCACTACAGTTTTCTGTAGCAATGGCCCAAAACACTGGAACACTGTCATTTTACAATCTATTTCTGAAGGAATTGTTTTTCATTATTTCATTTTTTTCCAAACATTTCTACAATTTTTTTCAGTTTCTTTTAATGAATAAAAACCAAACACATTTGGTTTTCAAAAAGCATTTTTAGTAAAAATGTTTCACTTTTGCTGAAACCAAAACTAGATTTTTTTTCCCTAAAGGTAAAAAATCTTTATGAAAGCCAGAACATTTTTACTGAATTGTTTTTTTTCTTCAGTTGCCATTTTTTTTCCACCCAAAATGGGGGGGGGAATCACTTTGCTTGAAAAAGTATTTGTCAAAAATATGCTTACATTAAAAACTTTCAACCAGTTCTACAACACACTACAATTTATATGACTGTACTGGTTGAATAATGAAAAATACTATGTAATATTTCTAATAGGGGCTCTCTGTTTCACTTCCTTAGAGATTTCTAAGTGTATTTCCCTTGACCCTCAATCTTATCACTTTGATCATGTGGCTAGACTAGAGACTATATTTCATTCAAGGCCAGATTGCACCCAGCCCTGAACAGGTTCATGACAAGGGAGGAGAATGTATACAAGGAACATCCATGTATCTCCTATTAGAAAACAGGTAAACTGCAGTCTTTACACTCAAGAAGCTATGTGGTGCCCACTCCCCACCCCCTGCTGTAGGAACTGTTGTACAACCTCTTAAAAGGGCAGTATAATATCCTTACTCTTTTGCACTCCCCTGAATAATCTGGCTACCTGAGGCATATCCCCTTGCTCCAAATACAGATCTGGGTCATCAAGCCCCATAAAAGTCCTCATTTTCCAGTAGCAAGTGTCAAAATGGACCCAGTCTTGTGACCCTTACTCAGCCAAACTCACACTGATGTCATTAAGATGAGAGCTCTACCTTATTAAAAGCAGCAGGATTAGGCCCCAAAAGTCCCTGAGAAACCACAAAAGTGAGACCTCCTCATATGGCATCTGGCTGTTGTGGGGATGGGGTGTTAACAATGCCCCAAGATAGATACTTACGTTTTCTCTTCTGACATTTTGAGGATAGAGGCAGATTGGAAAAAGCTGCAAAATTTACTAATGCAAATTCAGTCCAGTTGCACAATGTGTTATCTGCACTAATATTGGTGCTTACGTTGCTTTTCATGGTCAATAGCTCAGATTTCTTTTTCACTTCCACCCATACCACACGTATTATATCTATACAAATGATTCTAAAGACATATGGCTGCTAAGATCAATATCAAGATGTACTGCACCAGCTGACACCAGTTCAAATAAGGGTTCATTAAATCTTAGTATTAACTCAAATAAAATGTTAGTGTTTGTTCTGAATATCCATTTATTCAAACATGATGATATCTGGAAAATGTACCATAAATCACAGAAATTAAAAACATCTAGAAAGCATTTGATTGTTTATAGAGAGGAGAAATACAGGTCTTGATGATCTATAAGCCAGTAGAAATCCCATCTTCCCTACTACAATACATAATTACTGATTAGATTAAGCATATCTGTGCCAGTTGTATGTTTATTGAAAATGACAATATAAACCTTGTAGCACAATTTAATTTTCATGTACCCAATTTGTAGGAATCTAGCTTGAGGGAAAGAAACAGAGTGCTGTAAATCTTGATGTCCAACACATGATTAACATCTTAGTTTCTCCAACTATAATTGTTTCACCTTTATGGGTCATGTTTTTCCTCTGTTTTCTGTATAGTGGTTTTCCACTCCCCTTCCAAAACAAGCCAATAATGGCAGAAGCAACAACAAGAGAATTAAACTTTGGATAGGAAATAAAGGTGTCATAGTGTGTACTTTACCACTTTAAATATAGTTAGGTATTTGTCCTCTGCCAGTTATACAGCAGATGAAATCCTGGTGATTTCTCATTTTAGCTTTCTCAGCGGAGGCATTTCATAATTGGATATTTGCAACTGATAAGTACACCACCGTGACTCATGTAAGCCTTTTGTTATCTGAGTTTTTGGAATTATAGTACTCGCTCTGTCTGTTACTAATGGTGGCAGATTCATATGCATTTTAAAACATATTGAACCATCTCTGTGATGGTTCATTTCTTACTGCTGTGCACTTCAGTGTAGGAGATTCAGGCTGATAACAAACTTTGGCATTGATGCATCTTTGGCCAGTCGGTGTAACTGTTGATTATTCCCTAGTATGTGTTTGAAGGCTCTGTGGTCCTACTACACCCCACCCCAGAAAGGAGCAGTGGAGGTGAGTCTTCTAGGCCTGCCTGGAGACCCTCATGGAAGCAGCCAATCAGATCTCAGCAGGCTCAGATAAAAGGAGCTGCAGGGGTTAGCAGCTCAGTTCCAGGCTGGAGACAGAGGGAATGAAGGAGAGTGCTCCCCTCTGACCAAAGGATCTTGATGGGATGCATTTACTAGACTTGGGACTAGGAGAGACAGAGGACCTGAGAACTTTAAACCTCAGGTAAAGGGACCAGGTCCAAGGAATTCAACAGCAACTAATTCAAGGAAGCAGTATGTGGCTGCTGTTTGTAGGGTCCCTGGGTTAGAACCCAGAGTAGTGGACAAGTCTGGGTTCCCGTCATCACTGGCTAGGTGGCCTAAGTCAAGAGAATGGGACAAGGCCCTTTTAGAGAACTGAGCAAAGGACTGGATTTAAAGGGCTCACAGATGAGGCTGAAGACCCTGGTGAGGGTAGACAGTTTGGTGAACTCTTTATATCCTGAAAGGGGTCCATTTTGACTGTGACTTGGTCAAAGGGTTCAGCGCTGGCCAGTGTCTTACTGCTCTATGCTAATTAAAGATAGTGTACCTCACCTTTTGACCACTTTAAACATTTTTACTCATCCCTAAACTATGTAGGACCATCACAGTCATGCTGCCTTCATAGGATAAGGCCAAGGGAAAGATATGAACTGTACACCAAAGCCTGAATGTCCACCAGAGACTCTGGCTCTGCACACCAGACATCATAAAAATTCCCAATCCAACTGCTTTCCACTGAGGACCCCTTCAACCACTAGCCCTCAGAAATCCATGTCTAAGGACTGACAACAAAAGAATCCCCAGCTAACCTTGACTTCTATGCCTATGCCCAACCTCCATAGATATTCACAAATCAGCATCAGCGCCTTGAATTGCACTCAAAACAAATAGGGAGCCAGGGTGTTCTTTAAGAATTGCTATGTTTCCTGCAGTTTACAGTGTAAACACAGCAGGAAAACAGTTGTAAGCCAGAGTGGGCTAGGACCATTGCTGTAGAATATTATAATATTTTTAGTAAAGGAAATGCCATCCTGGAATGAATGCAAGTTTGTGACCATGCTGTAATGGTTTAACTCTTCTTTTAGACCATGCCAGCTGGAGGTGCGATCCTTTTTGATTGGGGAGTGGCGGAAAGACATCCAGTTGGACTGTGTTGTCCAAGAGACAACCGCTATTGTTACAGCACATTCCATCAGACCTGAGAAATATTTTTGCTAAAATAACATTGATGTAGCAGCAAAACTTCACCAGTGATGTCTAGCAAGTCAGCTAAGCTTCCTTGTTTCTGAATGACTAGCAAGCTCCTGTGTTTTATTATTCTGGAAAAGAGCCATGATGATTAAACAGAAATTAATAGAGCCTGAATTGCATAAAGACAGTTCATGTTCATTCCACAAAGTTCTTGACTGTAATTAAGGGTGAAAGATACCACAGAAAATACTTTAAAAAACCCGCCACCATCTTGTGTGAAGCTTCTGTTATATAACAAGTAGAAAAATGACACAAGGCTTTGTCAACATTCTCACACGGGGATTACAAGAGTTTGCAAGAGTCCTGGTGATTGAAAAAGTGGGTTGTGCATGGACCTGATATGCAGTATCTATTGGGAGTCTTTCTGTTGACTTCAACAGGTGTTGGAACAGGCCACATGAGAACTTAGTTGTTATAATTTATTATTTAATACCTGTGTTCCAGAAGCACTTAGAAGCCTCAGTCAGGGATGGCGTCTGATTGTGCTAGGCACTGCTGTATGCGCACACAGTGAAAGAAAGCCCCTGCCCCTGCTAGCACTGTTGCTTCTTTAATTATTACTGTAGGGGAAAATAATAATTGTTTTGAAGTAATTTTATGCTCTCTGAAAAGAAACCAAAAGCCGGACAAACTTGGGCTATTGAAACCTTGGTAGCAAATGCACATTTACAACAAAGTTAACTAAAAACCATTTTTTTTAACTTTCCTAATTTCTTTAGAGGTTTTACATTTACCAGCTGCAGATATAAGGTCTCTGTTTACTGCATACATGTTGGAGTGTGTCTGTCTGCTAAGTGTGGGAGGAGAGACAGAGGAATGAATTTGCAATTATGTATGTTGTGTGATGAAAAAAACTTTTTTCTGGGCACAGTAGGCACAAATCCTGCCAAAAACAAGGGGGGGGGGGAGAGAGAGAGAGAGAGTGTGTGTGTGTATATATATGTCCTTGGTCTATTCTCTTGTCCATTTTAATTGGATTTTCTGAAGAGGATATTTAATAAAATGAAATACATTTAAAATACTAATAAAAACAGAGAGAAAGTATGTAATGCTAAAAGCTTATACTGATCCTGTAGAAAAAGGTAAACACTGGGGGGGGGGGGAAGGGGGGTTGTTTTAAAAGGAATGTCTCATGGATTTTTTTCCTTTTGTGGAAAATAAAGATTTATGGGCACCACTGAAAATCTAGCCACCTATGAAGCTCTGAATACAGGGTGCTGGTCCCAGGGGAGTTCCAGAAGGTTCTATGAGTCAGCGGGCCTGATTCTCTTAGTCCTGTGCCTGCTGCAGTCATTTCCACTGTTACAAAATGAATGCAAAACAGTACAGTTCTGACTTGGTAGTGCTTTATACCCACACTGTGTTCATTTTGCACTGGTATAAATGGCTGCATGAGGTAGTGGACAATCAGCCCTGCAGAGTCACTTTTCCTCCTAGGACACTGGAATGGATGCAGTTTGCACCCATTTGCACCCATGGATGCAGTTTGCACCCCCCCACCCCCAACACAGATCCAGCCAGCTCCAGAAGACAGATGACTCCATTCATATTCCGCTTGTGAGGGAGAGCAATGACTGTGTTACACTGTGCACAGGACCCCAGCCCAAGATCTGGGTAGCCTAATGGAGAAGGACAGGGAGCCTCGCACTCCTGAATTCCTTTGTGCAGCTCCCTGAAGGCAAGCAGCAATCTAGCCCTTTGGTGCCTAAATATAGATTTAGACAATAAACTTTAGGCACCTGAGCTAGAAAATATTGGTCCCAATATGGGCCCAAAACTTCCATCCGGGCCAATAGGTACAGCTGTATTTGTATGGTAAGAATTTTTAGGGACAAAGCATAAGTTTTACATGTTTCTTTCATAGAAGTGTGACTTTAATTTTGTCAGCTAAATATCTGATTTCATTTTAGGTGGCAAATTCGGTGACCGTTTTCATGTAGCAGAACCTGTCAGGCTGTGCAGTGTGTTATATGTCTGTAAAATGACAGGGTGCATTTTTAGAAATGTGTCTGAATATAGAGCAAATTTCTGACCCACTGGTTTTGGATGGGATTTTCAAAAGAATTTAACCTTTCTATGGGAGTTGGGCACCTAGCTTCTTTAGGCTCCTTTGACTATCTTATCCTTTATCAGACCTTTTGCTAAGTTTTCCAGGGCTTGATTAGTTTTTTTCCCCAGTGTCTTTCCCCTTCCATTCCTTCCAAAGTATTAAACACATCTCAGTTGAATAAAAGTCTTACTCAGATGATTTTGACCATGTTAGTCACTAGAGTGAAGTTTCACATTGGAAACTGGCGATACATCATTTTCAGTAGGCTGCAAAGAGTGAGGCCCTGTGGTGCTGGGAAAGATTTATATGGATGTTTTTGGCTGTATGATCTTTTGGAATGTGAAAAGAATATAGGCTAATGTTAGGTGAGCAATGTAGGAAACAGAGGATTAATATTTAAGAAATGAATGGTGACACAGCAGAGATGAAAGTAAATAGTGGACACGGAGGTAAAGCGGGTTATCAGGTTGGTGTGAAAGAGACAAGCATTGGAGGCTCAAATCCTCAGAGTATCAAATGGTGAGAGAATAGAAACATCTACTATAATCCTTTCTGGATTGACCGTTATCTGCATTTAGCAGTTTTAGGAAGGACGCTGAATGTCAAATTGACAGGTGTTCTAAGATGACAATACATATATTTCTGCTATATATTGAATCATTCACGGCATGGAGGCTATTGTGGTAATGAACTAAAACTGTGAGTGATTTAAGTTGGTTGCTGCTGCCTGTGGCTTGTTTGGTACATTAGTTACAACACCTCCAGCAGAGACAGGAAGGCAAAAGAACCATGACAAATGTCACTGTGCTACGCCTGCATTGTGTGGGGAATGCTTTATGGTCAAAGGAGGTCTTCTCTGATTTGTGAGAATGCAAATTCTGTAGGTATTCACAGATAATTAAAATTTCCAGTGATTGTGTTATTAAAATTAAGGGAAGATTCAGAGACATTTCAGCACTCCGATTTGTGTTAAGATATTTCAGAGAGCTGTGGAAAAAAATCATGTTACATAAAGAACAGGGGGCACTGTATAAAGATTGCATTCAATAATACAAAGGTCTTAACTACTACATTAAACCGTTCTAGAGTTGCTACAAATGTCCAAGTATCCACTCATTTTGGGTGCTACAATTTTGAAAACCTTAGGTGTAATATTTTTTCCCAGGGATATTGATTACCCACAATTCCAGGGGAAACTGAAGATAGTTTGCACCTCACAAAATAAGGCCCCTAAATGTCTTGCACCCAAAAATTGAGGCATCAAAAATAAGTGGTCACTTCTGAAAATGTTTGAAATGGCCATGCTACGATGTATATAGTGCACCACCACAATCTGAGTAATATCAGTTTGTACCTAATTGGGAATTCAGTAGTTCAGAAAATAAGAACAGTGTTGACAAAAGAGCATGGATTTGAAGTGGATCATTGCTTTAGAGAGTAACAGACATTCAAGTTATTCCTGTTGATATACGTGGCCCTGTACAAAGATACCAAACTGTAGGAAAGAAAGAAAAATACCACAATGTTTAAAGGTTACTTTTAGAACATATATTAGCTCATCAAATCTTAGTCATAGAAATCAGAAGATGAGGAAAACAAATAGTCTAGCTAGTCTATTATCCTAGCAGTGCAGGATTATTCCTTATAATATATTTCTAATGCTTCCCCCTCCCCCAAGTTTAGTTTTTTTAATGATTCTAAGGCTGGGGCTTCCACTGCTTCCCCGGGAGACTGTTTCAGAGTCTAATAGAATTCATCATTAGGAAGCTTTTCCTGGTATTCAGTTTAAATTCTCCTTTTCTTAATTTCCCCCCATTACTCTTAGTTACACCCTCTTACCCTAAGCTAAATCAATCTTCTCCCTAACTATGATTTATACCCTCCACATATTTGTAGATGGTTATCACTTTTCCTCCATTGGTCATTTATGAGACAAGTCATTCACAGTTCTTTTAATTATGTCTCTTTATTCATGGTCTTCAATCCCTAGATCATTTTTGTTGCCTTTTTTATGAATTTCTATTTACCACAAAATCTTTAAAAAAAATATTTCCCTTTGTTACTTATGGTCAGTTCACTCTCTCAGTGCTGTGTACTTCTGTGTAGTATCTCAGAGATTAAACAAATACAAAACCTATAATGAAACTCTCTTTTAACAAGCTAGACAGTAACAGACTGATGATCTCTGATACTGCTTATATATATATATATATATATATATGGCCAGATATGAACTTGACAGTCTCTCTTCATATCAATGTGTATTTGACACAAGACTGAAAGAGTCAGGAGGCAAGCTTAAGCAGTTGTAGCTTGTCACAGCTTAGACTGTGAAATACAAAGAGGCATCATTGGTGCACATGACTATGTTATTAAACACTCTAATTTGTAAAAGGGATGAAAGAAATACCCTGCCCTCTGAACAATAACCGTCAAGAGTTGTCATTACTGGTGCATGGTTTTTATTTCTTTGAGACACTAGAACTTTCATCCATTCATGTGATTTGATTGGCTGAATGTGCTTGGTTATGTAGATAAGTACTTGAGGTTGCTCCGTAAAATGGAATTGTGTCAACCTGTTGGAGCTCTGGGACACTACAACAGGCCCAAATCTATACACATGGCATCATAATTGTATGGTTATTTTTCAACCATGGAATGTGCAACTCCCTGTTCTCTAGTTTGGAGTTATTAGCCAATCAGATTCAAGTATTGTGCATAATCATCATGGGCCAAATTGTGCCTGGCTTTTATTTGAGTCTACAGGGGAGAAGGCAGGGCGCAAGGAGCGTTTCCTCCCACTCCAACCTTGTGTGACCCAATTCTGCGGTCTGTGTTCAGGGGAGAGTAGAGATTGCCATATCCCCACTTCTCCAGGTGCAGATAGAGCTCCAAAAGGGGCAGAAAGGAGGAGGTAGAACCATGCTACCCCCATTATGATCTGTGGTGTGAAATGGGGAAGTAGAGAGCACCTCATGAAGGCTACAATAGTGGATGCACACCCCATTGGTTGCTTGGGAGGTCAGGGTGGCTTTGTGCCTCAGTGAAGCAGAAGGCCTTCCACTGCTCATCTGGGTGTGAAGTGGCTCTATTCTTCCCCTAGTGCAGGTCTGTACCTAACAGGCAAGATCTAGCCATGGGTGGTCCTTTTGCAGTGAAAGTGCAAATCACCTCTGGCTATTATATTTCCCACAGTTGCTATTGGCTTCCAAATTCCCAAGTTACAACAAACGTGGCCACTTTTTGAGCTGGCTGGAAAATGGTAAGCAAATTCTCAACAGTGTTTGTTTTCATTTTCCAGCTTCTTATGGCTCTTCACCCCCATCTGACCCCACACATTAAATACAATTTAAAAAGGATTAATCTTATTTGATGAGGGGTTGTAAGTGGACAAGGGGGAGGAACAGCAAAGAATGGGGTTAACTGGGATGAATGGATAGGTCGAGAGGCAAAAGTTCAGGCATCTGTGCTTGTTGTGGGCATTTTTTATTCAGATATAACAATATAGTTATGCAAATCATACCTATAAGCCAATCAGAGTTCAGGATTTTGCACAACCAGGAAATAACCACACCGTTTTGAGTTCAATATCCCTTTTCTCTAATTGGCTGACTGGGTCAGTTCATTTCACTATATTTCATATTCTCTATAGTCACTATATTTTATAATAACTGAATAGTGGAAAAGATACCTTTCCTTGTTGGAAAATGCACTTTTAATTTGCAAGATTTGCTTCCATATTGGTGCATTAGTTCTTGCTTGTAAGCAATAATTCTAGCCAGTAGCAATTTTTTTCCAGTTTCGGGAGGTTTCCTAGCAATTAGACAATTTAATCTCTGTGTAACTGTGACCATATTTATAGGCAATACGGAATATACCAGATGGGATACAAATGAATCAGACACATATTGTATGATTGTTCTAAGCCTTTTATTGTGTCTCAAACAATCTCTTCAGCATAGGAGAGATGCTCATTATATTATATATATTATTGTACTAATGAAGTGATCAAAGCCACACCTAGAAATGTCTTGTTGCAAGTGCTAAATGTGTATGGAAGAGAGGATCTATACAATTTTTGCAGGATGTTGAAATTAATATGCAATTAAAAAGGTGAATATGAACTGACATTGATTTTTTGTATCAGAGGGGTAGCCATGTTAGTCTGTATCCACAAAAACAATGCGGAGGCTGGTGGCACCTTAAAGACTAACAGATTTATTTGGGCATAAGCTTTTATCAGTAAAAAACCCACTTCTTCCATGCATCTGAAGAAGCGGGGTTTTTTACCCATGAAAGCTTATGCCCAAATAAAGCTGTTAGTCTTTAAGGTGCTCCTCCTTTAAGGACTCCTCATTTTTGTTTTTATTGATTTTTTGAACATTTACTACAAATCTGATTACTGATTATTTTTCCATTTTTTCTTTAATAAATTGTTCAGTAAAAATTGATACACAGAAAAGTGCATTGAAAATGAACTTTATATGTAGTGGGAATAAGTTGTGTTCCCTCCCCGCATCAACATTGTGGTGTAATCCATGGAAACCATGTCACTTTGAACAATCATTTCTGATTTTGAGATTGCTAAAATCCTGGCATTTTCCACATGATTTGTTAAATGCATATTGAAAATAGACCTGTTATTTTAAAACTTGGCCTGTACATGTATTAAAAACAGATTCATTTTTGTGGTCACTATGGCACTTTCTGTGAATTGGCCAATAAATATGATTTTAGAATTTCACATAAAAGGTAATGTTCTGTAGTCTTTATTTCACCAAATAAAGATTTGGATTGTCTCACTGCATGAGCAGTAACCCCCATTCAAGAGGAAAATGAGAGACCTTTATGGCACGAAGAAAGAATAGGTTTGTATCTCTACGGTCCTTAACCATATTGTTATATGTTAGCCATATATATTGTATGCCTATATATTAGGCATAGTAAACGCCACACTGATAGTTGTTATGTGTATGTGTGTGTGTGTGTATGTATGTTGTGTGTGTGTGTATATATATGTGTGTGTGTGTGTGTGTGTGTGTTGGGAAGTTATGCTAACTGAATGTATTATGCTCTTCCCACAATTCTGTTCATCTATGTCAAACATCCCACAATACGTTGAAAAGCTGAAGTCTGTTTTGCCGTTAGAAAATAGGAAACTTGTCAAAACAAAGATGCATGAATATTTGATATCAAGTAGAGTTAGGGAACACTTTCATGACTCGTCAACGCTTTGAATGTAATATTCAAAATGAGAGATGGGAAAAATAGAGGAGGAGATATCAAGGACAAAACTGGCACAATTAGTGGGTTAAACTTTCAGTGATGTGTAAAGTTTTATAACTTGTAACCTCTTACTATAAATACTACTAACTCAAATGCATATCTTTGAAGCACATCTTCTGCATAAGGTGAGCATGCTGTGAATAAAAATTTCTTCTCAGAAGAAGGGGTATACATGTCTCATTTTCATATTGTACAGTTTTGTCTTTAGCCAAATTTATTGTCTGAGTTTGGGTATTTGTTCTCTTGAACACTTTTAAGAAGAACCACGAATGTAGCTAGTCAAACAATTGGCTATACCTTTTAGTCTATATTATGGAGTAATGTGGCCTTTATGAAAAGACTCATGGTTATAAAATACTTCAACACTTTTTTGTGAATTTGGGGAGGATATGAGGTGGTAATGTGGAGGGTCTGTTGAAGGGTTGGTGCTATGGTGGGATGGAACCCGAAAAAAAATCCAAATGAAACATTGACATTTTCCATTGAATGGGAATTCCAAAATTTCATTTAGAAATAATCTGTTGTTTTGACTTTTCAAAATGAAATTGATGAGGCTCTCCAAGCAGCCTGGAGATCTGGTAGCTCTGCTTCTAGGATCCCTGCAGCGCAGCTCAGAACCAGAAACCCAGGCTTGAGACAGGACTTTCACAGTTTTGGGAGCTCTCAGGCTCCCTCCCACAGAGTGAGGAACCTAGAAGCCCTGAGAGCTGGCAAAACCTACTGTTGGAAAATTAGAGACTAACAAATTTATTTAGAGTATAATCTATACAAACTATTTTCAACAGGGTCCTGTTATGTATCCCATTTTACTTGAGTGATGAAAAGTAAAGGATTAGAGATTAAAGACAACTGTTTTGATGAACATTTTGGATCCATTGCTCTTTCTTTCTTTCTTTCTTTCTTTTTCTTTTTTTTTGAAAGATGGGACAACACAACAGATATCTGACTGACAAAGGGACCAAGGCTGTAAAAGATGGACTGATAACCCCAGATAAATAAATAAAAATAGTAACACCAGGTGATTCCTGTAGTGAGAGAACCATTTGATTAAAATATAAAATTCCATTTGCTTACACCGTTATGGTACACAAAGAAGATTAAAATTACCAACTATAGTTACGTGTGTAACTCTCATAAGCCACCACTTAAGAATAAACAAACATCTACAACAACCCCAGAACACACCACTCTCCACTTATCCACCCCCTCCCCATACTTCAAGCTCCCACAGTAAACAGTGAAAATAGTTAATGGTTCATTTGGAGCAAACACGCTTATATAATCAATTCAGGGATACTAGTTCCATTGTTATATTGATTTGCTGTTATTTAGGCTGCATAATAAAGCCTATTTTGTAGGTAAAAGGAAGAGAAAAATATATCTGAGCAATTGCTTCCAATTTTGAAGAGACCTTAAAGGACCTGTAAAACTCCAATTGTTTTACTTTTTAAAGCTCTTCAGTTTTCACAATATCCACATTTTTCATGTTTTAAACAAAATGATACTAGCAGCAGCATCAACTGTGGGCTATGTTGTTCGTGGGATGACCCAGGTTCCTGCTTTTTCTAGGGTTTTATACATTAACACCTGGTTTGTCAGCCACAATGTCTCCAATTATGTTGTAGTTTTTTTCTCTGGGTTGTTCTCTCAATTGGTTATTTTCTAATCCTGTCTTCTAAATCCTAGTTGATATTCCGGCTGCTGCCTTCAACCACCAGTGTTTCCTGCAGAGGCTATCGAGCCTCACATAAAAGTGAGTGGGGGAGTGGCTCATCACATCTTCGGGTTTGTGATAGGCAAGCAATAGATTAATGAAGGCTGCTATGGGCTGTACCCCACACCCTCTCCAGACGGGCCACACAGAGGTCAACAGGCCAGCTACAGCTGTGGATAACACAGTGAGTCTTTTAGCTCAGGTAGTAAAGACTCATGCTTTAAGATCCAGAAGTCCAAGCTTCAATCCCTGCTGCTGATAACCTACATAGGGCCTGGTGTTACAGTAGCCAGAGCTAGATGGGTTCCTTCATATTCTAATTCACGTAACCTAGGCTTGGCCAAGCTTACTGGTTTAAGATTCCATTTTCTCGTTAGTTATGAAGGTGTGGCATATGTAGCTCTTTTCTGCATTCTGCAAAGCTTATTCCCTTCAGGACACTGCATGATTAAAATAAATCATTATAATTTTTAATGATAAAACATCATGAGGGCCTGGAATATTAGTTAGCAGTCGCTGTACTGGCTGGCTATAATATCGCCTGAACAAAGCCTTGTAAGCTGGCATAAGGACATAGCTCCAAAGTGTGTTTTTCTAACAGAAAAAGCCCCTTTTAAAAATGAATGAGCCTCCCCTCCTTATAAAGCAGTTCCTTCCTCCTTTTCCCTCCTCAATCCCTTGAAAGCAATTGGGTTTTATTCCTTTTTTCATTAGTTTTTTTAAAAAATACAGAATTGCATCCCAACCCACCCCAGAATAACCTTTAACTCTTTCTGTTCCTGCTTAATAAAACATATTTAGCCCATTGAGCAAGGAACTCAGAGAAAATATGAACCTAACTCAAACCCTGAACCCATTTTATTGGCAACACTTTAAATTTTTTGGTAACATATATGAGTTCTTCAGAGTGATATGATCAAAAGCCCTCAGCCTAACTGCTCCCATTGAAATGTGTGTGAAATTCTCATCCTAATTGATGGTTTAGAAGTGATTACCAGAACTAATTTTGTTTCCTAATAAAAGGTAAGAGGTGATGTCATAGCATGTTGCATGAAGATGTATTAATTCTATTCTGTGCAAAATTTGAGTGAATCTGAACCAACAGCTGTAATATGATCTAGTAAGTATTTTTTTAATATACAGCTATAGATATCTGTGCAGGAGGCAACATATATCCTCAATCAGAAACCTATTTCTGTTAATTATTATCAACACTTTTATGATGGCTGTATGAACCACGTTAACATAATCAGTGTTCACCCTTCCTGGCTCTGGGCAATTCTCACCAGATTCAGAAGTTTGGTTCAGTTTAAAAATGAGCCTTAGTTATTCAGATGCTAAGATGTTGAACTCTGATAGTTTAGCAGGTGGAAAGTTCCTGAGACAGACTCACAATGTTTCCAGAGTGTGCTTCCCAGCCCCCTCTACAAACTCGAGCCATGGTAGCAAGGGAAGGAGAAATATCACTGAAAAAAGGGTGGCATTTTTGAAAGTTTTTACGTATTTATTTATACACAGAGCCAGCAGACTAAGCAATTGTTTAGGACTCCAAGTAGCTCAAGGGGCCCCCCTATTAATTATTAGTACTGATTGGGGGTGGGGATCAAAATATTCCTGTTTGGGCCCCCCGCAGTGGGCTAGCACTGGCACTGTTTTGTATAACAGTAGTGCCTAGAGGCCAGAGCCCCAAAAGGCACTGTGAAAACATATCACAAAGGGCCATTCCCAAAAGAGTTTATAATCTAAGTTTAAGACAAGATAAGAGATCGATATGGCAGAGAGTGAGAGAGCTCAAGACTGGAGCTTGTTTCACCCATACTAGTTAGCTGACTCCATCCCAAATGTGTCATTGTAATGGGGCAAGCTCTATCCTCGTCCTTGGGATGCCCCAGAATTGTCCTTTATATCCCTCAGCTGATGGCTAATTGATTCATCAGCCTACCCTGCCTGATCAGCTAATTAGCTGCATACCCTCACTCTGCCTTCTCCAGGGGAACTGATTGGTGCCTAAGGTCTGGCCTACACTACAGCACTGTCTTGGTATAACTACATCACTCAGGTGTGAAAAATCCACTCCCCTGAGCGAGATAGTTATTCTGACCTAACGCCTGAGGAGACAGCACTATGTTGGCAAGAGAGCTTCTCCTGCCAACATAGCTACCGCCTCTTTGGGCGGTGGATTAACTATGCTGATGGGAGAGCTCTGTCCCACTGGCTTAGAGCATCTTCATTAAAGCACTGTAGCAGCAAAGATGCAACAGTGCAGTTGCACTGAGGCAGCATTTTAAGTGTAGACTCACCCAAAGTAATCAAAGCGCTGCCTCACCTGTAAACATCCAGCGCTGCCTCACCTGTAAACATCCAGCGCTCTATCACGGTCATAAAAATCATGGACTGAACAGACACTGGATTTATGGGTTACTACAATCATGTATAACTCAACTGTAATCTCCCCTCCCAGCTGGTCCCTGCTCCCCTCTCTTCTTTTCTCCCCATGACTGGAGGGGTGTTCACTGGCCACTTCCCCTTGAATGGTCCTTTGAAATATGTGTTTACTTGTACTAAACAAACTGTTCCACTTTGTATTTAGCTGTGACACTCTGAGTAAGTTTCCCAGACCTGAATCATAGAAGTGTAGGATCAAAAGGAACCTCAGTGGGTCATCTAGTCCAGCCACCTGCACTCAAGGCAGGATTACATAATAACTACACCATTCCTGACAGGTGTTTGTCTAACCTGTCCTTAAAAACCTCCAATGATGGAGAATCTACAACCTTCCTAGGCAATGTGTGCCAGTGCTTAACTGCCCTGACGGTTAGGAAGCTATTTCTAATGTCCTGCCTAAACCTGTCTTGCTGCAATTTAAGCCCATTGCTTCTTGTCCTATCCTCAGAGGTTAAGGAGAACAATTTATCACCCTCCTCCTTGTGACAACCTTTTATGTACTTGAGAAGTGTTATCATGTCCCCAATGGGTCTTCTCTTCTCCAGATTAAACAACCCATTTTTTCCCAATCTTTCCTCATAGGCTATGTTTTCTAGACTTTTAATCATTTTTGTTGCTCGTCTCTGGACTTTCTCCAATTTGTCCACATCTTTCCTGAAATGTGGCACTCAGAACTGGACGCAGTACTCCAGCTGAGGCCTTATCAGCATAGAGTAGGATGGAAGAATTACTTCATGTGTCTTGCTTACTACACTCCTGGTAATACATCCCAGAATGATGTTAGCTTTTTTTGCAACGATGTTTTATTGTTGACTCATATTCAGCTTGTGGTCCACTGTGACCCTCAGATCCCTCTCTGCAGTACTCCTTCCTAGGCAGTCATTTCCCACTTTGTATGCATGCAATTGATTGTCCCCCCCTAAGTAAAGTACTTTGCATTTGTCCTTATTGAATTACATCCTATTTACTTCAGATCATTTTTCCAGTTTGTCCAGATCATTCTGAATTATAACCCTGTTCTCCAAAGCACTTGCAACCCTTCCCAGCTTGGTATCATCCACAAACTTCATAAGTGTACTCTCTATGCCATTAGCTAAATAATTCATGAAGCTATTGAACAGAACCAGACCCAGAACCAATACCTGCAGGACCCCACTCAATATGGCTTTCCAGCTTGACTGTGAACCACTCATGATTACTCTCTGGGAATGGTTTTCTAACCAGTTATGCCCCCAACTTACAGTAGCTCCACTAGGTTGTATTCCTCTAGTTTGTTTATGAGATGGCTATGCAAGATAGTATCAAAAGCCTTACTAAAATCAAGATATACCACATCTACCGCTTTCCCCATCCACAAGGCTTGTTTCTCTGTCAAAGAGCTCTGTGTTAGCTCAAAAATTTGTCTCTCTCTCTCTCACCAACAAAAGTTGGTCAAATAAAAGAGATCCCCTCACCCACCTTGTCTCTCTAATATCCTGGGACTGACACAGCTACAGCCACACTGCATATTCAGATCTGCCAGGACTAGCTGGAACATTGTAAGCCACATAGTGCACTGTCACACTGTGGAATTACACCACTGTAAGAGGGAGAAGGTTTTGAACCATTTCAACCTGAAACAAATTTTTTCAACTTTCTATTTGCCAAAACATTTTTAAAAATGGTTCAACCCACAATATTTTGGGTTGAATATTGTGTAGGATATATGGGTGACTGCCTAGGGTGCACCTAACAAGGAATAATACTACTGGAATAGTATTAGGACTGGGAGGTTTCTTACCTTCTGGCAAGCTGGATCAACAAGAAATCAAAAGAACATGATCTCAAGAGGGGAAAGATGACAGTCTGCTGGTATGCAAAAATTCAGCAGAGACGCAAATGATGAGCTATAGGCAGAACAGCAGGGGGACAGGGACAGATCTGGATACTTCTCATGAACTTGCTCTTTACTGGCCTCTCATAACAAAAATTAAAAGCAAAGTTTAAATATCAACTGATTCTTTATATCTGAGAGTGAGATTCCCCACTGCAGACAGGGCTCATTATTCTGGGGAGCAATAGGACATGGAAAATTCATGCCTTTGACTAGGACACAGTACACCTAGAGCCAATCCTGGGTGGGCTGTGGGGAGGAGGCGGAAGGGATATGCTTGGCACACCAGTATAGTGAGTTTGCTGAAATGTTAGCAGCAGAATTCACTTTTAAAAGTAACATTTTTTTTTGTCCACTAGCCAAATGCATTTCCAGCTTAGGGGACACTAATAACCTCATGGCTGCCAAAAGAATTATAGTTGGTAAAGTGCTCTGAAGATGAGACGTGTTATAGAAATGCTTTTATTACTATTAGGAAAAGCTATCAGATATCTGAGGCTATATCCTAGAGATTGCCCCTGTTTAATGGTATCAGTGTGGTTTTGGGTTTCTTTCCGCAATAAATAAAGGTCAGTCATCCTCTAGCTCCCTGATTAGCTGGTCTCAGTTCCATTTGGAATAATAATTAAGAGTTAGTCAGTGGAACAGAACAGTGACATAGAATATTGCTCCTCCGCTGCTTCGGTAAAATGCCAAGGCGAAGCTGAGGCATTTAGCCAAAATAAATGTTGAGGCAAAGCCTTTTCAAGTGAGAAACATCAACTTCATTTCTGTTATATCAAAAGTCTAATGTTATGTTGTCTGTTGGGCTTTAGTGAAGTGAAAGACAGATGTTCATTGTACCATTTAGTAAAGATCTCTGCTGTGAATAGCATCTTTGTGTTCGGGCAATCCATTCTAAGCACAGCTTTTCTTAAAAGGTAGCTAATAATGGTATGGGAGGGGTGGCTAAGATTTTCAGAAGTGACTAGTGATTTAGGGTGTAATGATTTTTAGGTGCCCAAAGTGAGACACCTTAAAGGGGCTGATGTTCAGAAAATGCTGAGTGCACACCCTCTGGAAATCAGGTCCCTTTTAGGTGTCTCAAGTTGAGCACCCAAAATCATTACTCCCCTCCCAAAATCTTTATCTTATAACTATAAAATATGGAAGATAGTAACAGTCTGTGCTTTGGGCAGCTCTGACCACTAGGTAGATGCAGATATAGGCATCTGTACTTGCAGTGCATTCACTATCCCTTAGTGAGCTCCAGCTCTAGGAGAGGGCCATAGGCTAGGTCAGCACTGAGACACACATCTGATGCTTGCCTCCTAACCACCTTATCTCATCACCTCTCACCAGCATCCAGAGACAGTCGGCACCAGCACTTAGGAAGAAATAAAGGTAGATGCCTGGCTTTACTGGGGAGCTGGATGTTTGGGGGTTTAAAGGAGGAAAGAATGTGCCTCTTTAGATGCAAAGAATCTGCACAAGGGAGATAAGCTGGAGATCTGGGGAGGGGAAAGTGGGGCTAGCACTAGGGAGCAGACTTACTGACATAACATAGTGGCCCATGTGGCTATGCTAATGTAACTCTGTGTTAGGGAAGACTCTCCTTTACTTTCTTAAGCTTCTTTAGCAACATACATAGCACAGCTTGGCTTTAAATAAATGGACTGATATTACAGCTTATATTCATTGTTATTAGAGCAGGGCTTATATAGCAAAGAATTTTCCATGACAATTCAATCTGATTAAAAAGTGAATTTTGCTCAGATCTCATTCACATCCCTTTTGTGCAACATTCAAGCAAATAAGTTTTGCTTACATGAAAGCAGTGTTAAGCTTAAACTGGAAATATTTGCACTTGGAGTGATGTACTCTATACGGGGTGTGATGCTGCTTGACACAGGAGGGGGACAGGGTTCCCAAAAGCCAACTCCAGAATGCAGAAATGAGATGGGACCCCCACATGCATCTGACTGGCCCCTTAGCAACTATGATCACATGCAGTTACTTCTTCTAAATGGCTAAATTTATGCTCTGCCAAGAAACCCTGTGGAAGGAGTTATACCCAGGACAAAGGCCCAGAAAGGAAAATTGTTTATATTTCTAAAATTCCTTTATCATGCTTATTTTCTTCCTGTCCCAGTGGCCTCTCCAAACGTGATATGTATCCAATTAGGAAGCAGAAACAATCACAACTTGACTTTATAGCTCAAATTTGAAACAAGGAAGCACAGTAACTTCGATCGATCTGCAGAGTAAAAAACTTTAATGAAAAAATGTGAATAATGGTAAAATTCACTAAGAATAATTTTTCCTGAGCAGAAAAAATGTCTAAATTTGTTAGGTGAATTAGTCATTGTGGATTTTCCATTCTAATTATTTTTATTCATATCAATTTGTTATGGGCTAAATCTCAGAGCTGTTTAAGGTGGCTCCTCAGAGCTGTAATGCAATCTGAAAGAGAGACAAAAGTCTGATCAAACCACACTGGGAAACAAAGAGGACAGTTAAAAGGTTTTAAGAAAATAATAATTGTCTTGCTTCAGGGCTTAGCTAGCTTTGTCAAGAGAGAATATGCACCACAGCTACTATTGTTCAACGTTTATTGTACACCACTGAACAATTGGTCAGAAGCATGATGGAGTGTTGTTAATCCTATAATCATTCATTATACTTAGAATTTAGTAGCGTATGTAGTTTTTGTGTAATTCCCAATCATTTTCCCTTTGCTTCTCTGAGGTAAATAGGGGTTATTAAAGATGAGGAAATGAAGCCGAGATGTTTAATGACTCATGCAATCTCACAGAGGGAGTCAGTCTCAGAGCAGGGATTAAAGTTTGGGATGAAATTCTGGCTTCAGTGACGTCAATGGCAAAACTCTCACCAATGCAATAGGGCCAAGATTTCACCCAGTAAAGTCCTTGTTCCCAGGCCTATGCTCAGATCACTGTATTATTTTCTTCCTCTGAAGCAGCAGGCATATGTGACTCTGAGAGGCAGCATATTGGACTTGGTGGATCTAGGAGATGTTAACCTTAGCAATGTGGAAACAATATCTGTTGGGGAAATGACATTCTGCCTACCTAAAATCCCCTGGTAGGTTCAGCTGTTTTATATGCTATTCTTCTTGCCATCCAGTCAAATAATATAGTTAGGGCCTTACCAAATTAACGGCCATGAAAAACACATCACGGACCATGAAATCTGGTCTTCCCCATGAAATCAGGGTCTTTGGTGTGTTTTAACCCTATACTATACAGATTTCAGGGGGGAGACCAGCATTTCTCAAATTGGGGGTCCTGACCCAAAAGGGAGTTGCGGGGAGGGGTGTCACAAGGTTATTTTAGGGGGGGTTGTGGTATTGCCACCCTTAGCTCTGTGCTGCCTTTAGAGCTGGGCAGCTGGAGAGTGGTGGCTGCTGACTGAGGGCCCAGTTCTGCAGTCAGCAGCGCAGAAGTGAGGGTGGCAATACCATAAATATGCCACCCTTACTTCTGCGCTGCTGCTGGCAGCAGCTCTGCCTTCAGAGCTGGGATCCCGGCCAGCAGCCGCCACTCTCCAGCTGCCCAGCTCTGAGGCAGAGCTGCCGCCAGCAGCAGCGCAGAAGTAAGGGTAGCAGTACTGCAACCCCCCCCCAATAACCTTGCGACCCACCTCTCCCCCCCCACACCAAAACTCCTTTTTGGGTCAGGACCCCTACAATTACAACACTGTGAAATTTCAGATTTAAATAGCTGAAATCATGAAATTTATGAATTTTAAAATCTGATGACCATGAAACTGAACAAAATGGCCCATGAATTTGTTAGGCTCCTAAGTATAGTGTAGCGTTCAGTATGTTTCATGCAGGTATGTTTCATACCACTAAGTATAGTGTAGCATTAGGTATGTTCCATACCACTTCAGTAGTGGAGGAAGTGAGTTTTGCATATAGATTGTATAATGCCGTTTATATATTTTTTGTTAATGCTGTCCAACATTTCTGGACCATTTGAGTAGAAGGCACAATGTGAATGTGCCATGGCAGTTGTTATATTATTTGGATAGTTTAAAATATCCTACCTTTTCTTAGCTGGCAAGATATTATAATATTTATGACAGGTTTGGTCACAGAGACCCCCTTGGGACTGTCACCTGATGTGCTGAAATTACCTCTGAGCCCATTTTCCCTGCCAGCTTGGGACTCCAGAACCCTGTTTTGTTGAGCCAGACATGCTAGCCTGCTGCAACACAGACCCAGGGTCTGATCCACTCCCCCAAAGCTGCAGACTTAACTGAAAACAGCTCAGCAGATTACCTGTCTCCAGCACCCAGCTCCCCATGGCATCCAAACCCCAAATAAATCCATTTTACTCTGTATAAAGCCTATACTGGGTAAACTCATAAATTGTCCACCCTCTATAACACTGATATAGAGATATGCACAGCTGTTTGCTCCCCCGTGTATTAATCAAATGAAATTAATGGGTAACAGGTTTCAAACAAATAAAAGGAAGTTCTTCTTCACTCAGCGCATAGTCAACCTGTGGAACTCCTTGCCTGTGAAGGCTAGGACTATAACAGGGTTTAAAAGAGAACTGGATAAATTCATGGAGGTTAAGTCCATTAATGGCTATTAGCCAGGATGGGTTAGGAATGGTGTTCATAGCCTCTATTTGTCAGAGGGTGGAGATGGATGGCAGGAGAGAGATCACTAGATCATTATCTGTTATGTTCACTCCCTCTGGGGCACCTGGCATTGGCCACTGTCAGTAGACAGGATACTGGGCTGGATGGACCTTTGGTCTGACCCAGTATGGCCATTTTTATGTTCTTATGTTCTTATTAATCACTTACTCTGGGTTCAATAATAAACAAAAGTATTTTTATTGAGAATAAAAAGTAGGATTTAAGTTGTTCCAAGTAATAACAGACAGAACAAAGTAAGTCACCAAGTAAAATAAAGCAAAAACACGCAAGTCTAAGCCTAATACATTATGAACCTGATACAGGTAATATCTCACCCTAAGGGATGTTCCAATAAGCTTCTTTCACAGACTAGACTCCTTCCTAGTCTGGGCCCAATCCTTTCCTCGGCACAGTCCTTGTGAGTTCCAGCAGGCATATTAGGTGGAAACTAGACGTGTTCTTATGACTAGCAGTCTCCTTTGTTTTCTTCCACCCCCTTTTATAGCTTTGGCACAAGGCGGGAATCTTTGTCTCATTGGATCCCCACCCCTCCTTCTAAATGGAAAAGCACCAGGTTTAAGATGGATTCCACCATGCTTCTTGGGCTGGCTTACATGAACACAGGAAGGCTTGAAAGTCAACAGAGCCATTTATAACCAATTGTCCTAGTCAATGGGAGCCATCAAGATTCTAAACGACCATCAATGGCCCACACTTTGCATAATTATGATAGGACCTGAGTTGTACTTTATATTTCTAGCTTCAGATACAAGAATGATACATTCATACAAATAGGATAAACACACTCAGTAGAATATTTGTAATGATACCTTACAAGAGACCTTTTGCATAAAGCATATTCCAGTTACATTATATTCACACTCATAAGCATATTTTCATAAAAAATTATGTAGTGCAACATCACAATATTTGTTTGAGTTTTTCCTTCCTATTTTCCATCCTGCTTCTTCTAGCAGCTGTGGGCTTCATCATACACTGATAACTGTTGCTAAGAGCATCCTTTCTTCCCTGTAAAGGAGACTACTTCTACAGAATGAGGCTTCTGTGGTGGACTATGATTCATAGCCAGGAGCATTAGGCATTGAAATGAAATTTCTGGAGTGCATCACAAACTGGACGTGGCCACTCTTAGCATTGTCTGACTCAGTGTGTTAAGTCCAAATAACCTATTGAGCTATCTAGATTTAATAGCTGCTATTAATACAACTTATGCTTCATTAAGCATGAATTCAAAGTGAACCATACTCTGAAGGCCTGGTTCAATAAAGAGCTGAAGGACAAATAGAACGACTATTTTTATTCCTCGAGGTGTAAGCAGGCTGGGAAAGGACATTGGTTTCCACAGTGCATCCACCTGAGCCCGAAGAGGCCTTTTTAGAATGATAATATCCTCATGGATTGATTTTTTTTTTAAATAAACTTATCTTCTTTCAGGCTCAGTCAAAGGGCAATGAAAATGGCATTGAGATACAAACCTATTTTCTCACTTATGATTCCTTGCCAGTCCCGATCATAGAAAGTCCTTCCTTCCAATCTTGTTTTGCACTTCAGCTATCACTTGCTCACACAGAAAGGTCATAACCCTCCTTATGTGAAATCATACAGTAGCTATTTTTGCAGTAGCATATTAAGATTTTTCTGAGTGCACACAGATGCGGTCAGACACTTTAAGGCACCTGAACAAGAGTTAGCCCTTGCTCACCACCCTGACTAAAAGCATATTGTGGTGTATTGAAAGCTGTGTGAAAATTACAAGTGATCACTTTAATTTGTAAGGTGTAGCCTGGTCCTGTTTGTAGAATTGCATGGTCTGAGGGACACCCTGTGCTCTGAGTCTTCAGTGGGACTGCGGCAAGGTAGGCTGCAGCAAGGTAGGCTTACAGTTCTGGATTCTAAGAAATAAAGCAATATTACTTTGCAACCTTCCAGGAAGAGTATAGTTGTGTTTGTTTTTGAACTCCTCTGTGTATATGCCATGAACATAATACGTATGCCTAGGGTGCTCTGAGTGGGTTCATAAGTTTTTTACTCACCATAAGCTTTGCACCAGGTCTCATGTACTTAAGACTGAAGTTTTTTTTCTCCTCCATGCTGCTATGAATGACAAAGCCTGAGATTTTCCAAAGCACCCAAAGGAGATAGGCACCCAATGCCCTTCAAAAGTCAGTGGGAGTTAGATGCCTAAATCCCTTGGGCACCTTTGAAAATTTCACCCAGAAGGGAAGTAAATAGAAATCTTCTACAACTCCCTAGCTACTCCTTAGATCAATTGGTAGGGAATAATTGCTGGTGTAGTGTCACAGGGTACATGGTCCCTTTAAGAGGGATCAAGACCAGTATCTGTGACTAGGTAACTGCCTCTTGGGGGGGCCGATTTGGCCTGTTTGACTCTCCCAATATTCAGTTCAAAATACAGGTGTTCTTCCCGACAATGGATTTGCTTCTAGCAGAGCTAGGAAGTCTTGGTGAAAGAATGGCTGAAGTCTCAAATTTATTTTCAACCATTTTGTGTCCACCAGATAAAGAGGATGAATCTTCTATAGAAAATTTTGTTGACACTTTGGCCACAGCATATCCAAAAGACCTCCACACAGAAGATTGTAAAGAGGAACTTAGAATCTTTTACAAAATAAAAGAAGATTCCAACTTAAGAGTTGATATACATATAACCTCTGCACTTACACTTCTTAATGCTCTCTTCAAAAAAGGGTTGGAAAATGTTTCCTCAGATTTGTATTTGTTTACGCCTACTAACAGTGTTGTCAGTGTCGGTAGCATCGGGCGAGCGTGCATTTAGTAAGCTAACGTTGATTAAAAATCGTTTGCGTTCAGCCACTGGGGAAGAAAGGCTGAACCATTTGCTCACTTTGAGCATAGAATGTGAAATAGCCAAAGACGCAGGTTTTGATGACATTATTAATGAGATCGCCAAAATGAAAGCGAGGGAAAAAATTGCAGCTCTATAATTAATGTTCAGAACAATTTGTAAAAAAAAGATTTCATAAGATGCATTACATAATTGCAAATGTATACATACCATTAAAGCATTTAATGTTTTAAATAATGTATTTTGTGTACTTTCAAATTATTAAAAATTAATTTTTGAATGTATTTCACTGGTTATTTTTTACATTTCCAAATACATGTTACTATAGTATTGCACCTTTTTTTTAATGGAAGGGGCCCCCAAAATTTCTTTGCCCCAGACCCCCTGAATCCTCTGGGCAGCCCTGCATTTGAGTACACCAGGGGCTAATTCAATTGGAGCTATCAGTCCCAGTTGGGGGAGACCTAGGAACCCCGCAAATAAAGAACAGTCCAGGAGGAGACAGGAGGCTCAGGCACAGGCAGACACAAAGGGTTGCCAAAATCTTCCATACAGCTATAGAAGCCCAGGCAGGGTAGGTTTATAATGATTTGGAACTCTGGTTTAACGTAGGGATGAGAAGGACTATGTAACTTTGTGACTGGGGTCCTAGTGGGGAGCCAGCTGTGGTCATTCAATTAGGGTGAACTGCAAAGAATGGGGCAGATAATACCCAAAAAGCTGGTGGATATTCCAATACTTATATTTAACAAACCAGCACAAAACTGCTTCTTTATTACCTTACTGGTTACTCAGAAGTTCAAACAACATAGTTCCGTTAAAGTGATCCAGCCTCAGGTCCCCATTCAGGTACCCATGTCAAATCTGATGAAAATTTCTGTAAATCATATTTCAGCATATAAAAGAAAAGGTTCTACCAATCCCAAAGGATTGGACACATTACCTCCCAGATTAATGAATGTTTCAGATCTTACCCAAATACACACTACAGCCAATTCTTATTAACTAAACTAAAATTTATTAAAAAGTAAAAGAGAGAGAGTATGGTTAAAAGATTAATATACATACAGACATGAGTTCAATTCATTGAGGTGCAGATTCATAGCAGAGATGGTGAGCTTTCTAGTTGCAGAGAGTTCTTTCAGAAATAGTTCATAGGTTATAGTCCAATATCCAAATATCATATTCAGGGCATCAGCATAACTGGGAACCCCAGTCATGCAACTCAAATGTCCCCTATGAAGCCTAAGCAGATCTGAGATGAATGGGATCAGGACTCAAGGGTCTTTTTCTACAGTGTCTTAGCATCCACTTGACCACACAGTCCTGGTTAAACAATAGGTTTTTGATGTGACCTTTTGCTTTCTAAACACCACCAGTAATTAGTTACACAAATTAACATAGGTCAATTTATCCATTAGGCAGTCTATTACAAACTTCAAAGAGACTTACAGACAATGACATTATTTTACCCAAGATTCATTCAAATGTTAATATTTCCTTTTGATCTCTGAATCAATAGTTATATTGACGGACAGGAACTGTCTGTTTATGAGTAGCATCTTAGATACACACAATCAGTATTACTTCCTCCCAGAGACTGCACTCCTCACCCACTCCCACACGCCAACCCTCTGCCCCAGCTTAGAGCCCTCATCCGGCACCCAAACTTCCTCCCAGAGCCCACCCCCTCCTGTACCCCAACCCCCTGCCCCAATCAAGGTACCTCACTTTATTTTCATTTACTTGTAATATAGGAGGAGGATGAAGAAAAAAAGAATGAAAAACTGGGGGGAGAATGTTCTTTTTCTTGGCTAGGTCCCGAGGGGAGCCCCCCGAAAATGAAGCTGTGCACAGGGCCCCACTAACTCTAAATCCGCCATTGCTGTTGTGGACTTTTCATTAAAACTGTGGTTTGGGGTTGGACTGGAACACTCTTAGCTAATGAAGGAGTTCCAGCATGGCTTGCTCTTTGAAAGAATGGCTTCAGTGGTGATTTGTGAGACCTGCAGGCGGCATACATGCTACAAGGGACATCATGAGGCCTCAATCGTTACATTCAGTAACCTGCAGCCTTGTTCTCACATGTATATGTGTGAACACCTACAGTCCAAGACAGTCTTCATCCTAATGCTGCAGCCTCTGGTGGCCTGTGGCGCAGATAAACTCAAGACAATCTTTATCTCAGCTTTTTTCTTTGTGTTCCATAACATATACAGTAAGAATGGTGTCAACCTGAGAAAGTCCTCACAACAAATTTTGCTATTATGATCGGTGAGTGCTGCTAGCCTATGGATATGAATAGACGGAAGATCACTGATATAAAAACACCTTTCTTTAATAAAACTAGAGGAGAGGGAGATAGATATTCAAGGTGTAAATGAGGTGAATTTGTTTCTAAAATTCTGAATGTCAAACAGTTCTCTAGAGATGTCACAGGAAAAAAGGTAGGATTTAAAGGACTGGAAAATCAACTCCACTCTAACTACATGCTGATTGCATTGAGGTATAGAAGTTAGGAATAATTTACTGTGTCTCTTAAAGATGTACCTTCATGATTAGGCTGGAGTTCATGTATCTAGAACTGATTAATCAAATCATGAAGTTTTCTTTTTAAGAATGAATGCACTCCTGCTTTGATTTTGTGTACAAAGAGTGGCCCTGAGTTTTCAAGGAGTCACGTGACAAAACCTAGGCATAGAGAGGTTAAGTGATTTGCCCAAGGACACACATGAAATCTGTTGCAGAAGTGGGAACACAAACTAGCTCTCTGGGTTCCCAGAACTGTGCCTTAAGCAAAAGAAAGCCCTTCCTTCCCATACAGCTTCATTTCACATCTCTATTTATCTGGTTTGTCAAGATGTGTTTGCTGGGATAAACTTATCAGTTTATCACATGAAGGCTAGAGACAAGAGGCAATGTCAGTGGGTTCTGCCTTGCTTATTTACAGGGCACTTTCTGCAGAAAGCTTTTATAAGTATCAGAATATTTTCTACTTTGCCCCTCTCCTGCCTAGTCATTAAAGTGCCAAATCCACATCAAGTTCACCAGATCCCATTTATGTGGGATGACACTTCCTTCAGCTGTGTCTAACTTTCTCTCTTGTGAGCTGAGGAAGATTTATGATCTATTTTAATGGAACACTTGACTCAAATCACTCATTTTATTATAGCTGTAAGAGAATTTTTTACACTTAAATGGGCCAAATACCAATATCTTCTGATGTGCATCTTTTCAGATACTGCATCTCTCTGTTTCATTGTACTAATACCTACAAGCTGTCCCATAAAAGTGCTGTCTCTCTTTTTCTAGTTTAATACTACCTTGTATTATAAAGTAACCTCACTCATCACACACTAAATTCAAGCACTTCAAACCAATTTGGACTTTCTTATAGCATACATTTGTCATAATGCCTATTCTCTCATTCTAATACCTCATCTATAGTGTTATACAAATGTCACCTTGCATGTCCTGGTCATACTCCCTTGCCTATGGAAATGAACTAATAATACTCAGATCTCCACATCACCCATCATACCATAGCAAGGCAGGTAGTTCAATATGATTAATTTTTTTATACTTTATTTTTTATTACCCTGAAGGCCATCGCTTTATTAAGAGCCTCATACAACATATCCTCTATGAGAACTGTGTGGTATTAACTCCACAATTATCACAACTTTCCAAATGAGTAATCTGTAATACAAGCTGATTAAGTGACTTGCCATATAGGTGTATATATATATAGGTAATATAGGTAATCCTGTTGCCGAATTAGACAGAGAGCTCAAATTCTTAGGCCCCAAGGGCCCCCGAATATGGTACTTTACCTACAAGCTATGTCATTAGGCTGCGAAGTTATCCATAACAGCATCAGTGGTCAGCAGAGAGGATTAGGAAATCAAGCATTAAATAGGGCTAAATAATGGAAAAGAAAGGAACCACCCGTTAGGATTGTTTAGCATAAAATAAAGTCTGATAGATTGTGGTGATGGAGAAACTAGCCTATTAAATAAAAACATGTCAAGGAAGACAAAAAAGGAGATAGATACTTAAGAGTGTGTCTACACTGCAATTGGGATCAAGCTACATCAAAGATAGCTGTAATTGCACCTCTCGAGAACAGAGTAGGCATACCCTAATATACATGCTTCCATTTAGTGAATTCTCAGAAAAGAAACATTCACCAGCCTTAAAGCCAAGTCAGTTGCATAATTCCTTTGCGTGCTGAAACTTGTGCATATTTGGAATTGAGATACATAAAAGGCTGGGAATCATGGGTATCATTATTATTTTGTTGTTTAACATTTAAATTGTTGCACTGCCTTGAGGCCTCAAACAGAGGCACTGTATAAAGCTATAGTGAATGATAGTCCCTACCCCCAAAACATCTTACAATCTATGGCTCTGATCCTGCAATTGATAAAATATGAGCTAACTGCTGCCCATACATGTAACCCCACTGAAGTCAACAGAGGATTAGAGCTTAAGACCCAACAGAACAGGTGAGTGAGAAACAGGTTTGGGGGTAACAAAAAAGATAGGGTGTTTTAGCACAGGCTAATTGTATTAACTAATCAGTAGCCCTGATCACACTCACCACCTGCTTGGTTGATGGCAGTTTTCTGCATGTGTTAAGGTAGAGGTGACCTTTGAGGAGGGACTTGAAGGAATCAACATTATAACCAAAACTATGTGGCTCCTAAAAAACAGGTAATGTCTAAATCAACTCCACTCTAACTACATGCTGATTGCATTGAGGTATAGAAGTTAGGAATAATTTACTGTGTTTCTTAAAGATGTACGTTCACGATTAGGCTGGAGTTCATAAATCTAGAACTGATTAATCAAATGTTTTCATCATGTTTGCATAGGTCTGATCATTCATCAGTCAGTTATAGACCCAGGCCTAATGTGTAGCATTTTTTTTTGACATTTCTTATGTTAAACCTCCGAAGCAAAAAGACCATAACAAGGTTGCAAGAACAGTGTGTAATGTACTTGATAAGCTACTTGAGCTGGAAGTAAGGGGAGATGGAACAAACATACCAAGATTTCGAGTACTTGTGGCACCTTAGAGTAACCAAATCGAGTGACCAAAGAGACTGAAGTGTTCTCCAACTGTTTTTTGAATGTTATGATTTGTGTCCATTTATTCTTTTACATAGAGACTGTCCAGTTTGACCAATGTACATGGCAGAGGGGCATTGCTGGCACATGATGGCATATATCACATTGGTAGATGTGCAGGTGAACAAGCCTCTGATAGTGTGGCTGATGTGATTAGGTCCTATGATGGTGTCCCCCGAATAGATATGTGGACACAGTTGGCAACGGCTTTGTTGCAAGGATAGGTTCCTGGGTTAGTGGTTCTGTTGTGTGGTATGTGGTTGCTGGTGAGTATTTGCTTCAGGTTGGGGGGCTGTCTGTAAGCAAGGACTGGCCTGTCTCCCAAGATCTGTGACAGTGATGGGTCGTCCTTCAGGATAGGTTGTAGCTCCTTGATGATGCGTTGGAGAGGTTTTAGTTGGGGGCTGAAGGTGATGGCTAGTGGCGTTCTGTTATTTTCTTTGTTGGGCCTGTCCTGTAGTAGGTGACTTCTGGGTACTCTTCTGGCTCTGTCAATCTGTTTCTTCACTTCCGCAGGTGGGTATTGTAGTTGTAAGAATGCTTGATAGAAATCTTGTAGGTGTTTGTCTCTGTCTGAGGGGTTGGAGCAAATGCAGTTGTATCGTAGAGCTTGGCTGTAGACAGTGGATTATGTGGTGTGGTCTGGATGAAAGCTGGAGGCATGTAGGTAGGAATAGCGGTCAGTAGGTTTCTGGTATAGGGTGGTGTATATGTGACCATTGCTTATTAGCACCGTAGTGTCCAGGAAGTGTGTAGGATTCATAAAGGTTTATGCGCTTGGCAACATTCAGGGCACACCCGGAGTGTTGTGTAGGAGTAGTGCACACACAGCTCCTTTCAAGGGCATCAACCTTGGAATCTCGCCAAGATGATATGAACCATGGGAAGCCTCCCAGGACTGGTCTCAAGGCCCGAGAGCAAGGAATGCGGTAGATAGAAATTGGTAAATAAGAATGTTAAACAAAGCCAGTGTATTCCTTTTATCTGTTGGAGAATGTAATGCGCGGGGGGAGAGAGAGAATAAAGGGGAAGGTGGAAAGCTGACAGGCAGAAGCCCGTTAGCAGAGACCAGCCTGCTTGCTTGCTAAAAGCTGTGTTCTGTCTTGTCATTGAACCGCCACAGAAGTGGATCTCTTGTGTGGACTGGTCCAGGCTGAGGTTGATGGTGGGATGGAAATTGTTGAAATCATGCTGGAATTCCTCAAGGGATTCTTTTCCATGATTCCAGATGATGAAGATGATGTCATCAATGTAGCGCAAGTAGAGTAGGGGCATTAGGGGATGAGAGCTGAGGAAGCTTTGTTCTAAGTCAGCCATAAAAATGTTGGCATACTGTGGGGCAGTGCCGCTGACTTGAAGGTATACATTGTCCCCAAAAAGTCACAAAGTTCCGCCACCAGGTTTGCCGTGACATTATCGGGGATACTGTTCCTGATGTCATTACACAAAGTAAAACTATTTCCCCATGTTTATTCCACCCTCCACCCCCCGCTGTTCCTCAGACGTTCTTGTCAACTGCTGGAAATGGCCCACCTTGATTATCACTACAAAAGGTTCCCCCCCACCCAACCCCCCCGCTCTCCTGCTGGTAATAGCTCACCTTAAGTGATCACTCTCCTTACAGTGTGTATGGTAACACCCATTGTTTCATGTTCTCTGTGTATATAAATCTCCCCACTGTATTTTCCACTGAATGCATCCGATGAAGTGAGCTGTAGCTCACGAACGCTTATGCTCAAATAAATTGGTTAGTCTCTAAGGTGCCACAAGTACTCCTTTTCTTTTTGCGAATACAGACTAATACGGGTGCTACTCTGATACCAAGATTTGTAAGTGGAAAAGAGTGAAATCATGAGAGAAATTTTTTTTCACGGGCAAAGACTTTCCTTATTAATTCACCAGGGCTCTCATCACTTTCACAACTCAAGTGCTCATATTTATTATGTGTTGCTTGCAACTACTTACTGTAAGGGGAAAAATAGCACCTGCAGACAACTCCACTCCATTACTAACAACCAGGATAACTATTTTCTCCTGCTACTTACCTCTCTCTCTTCTAAAAATTAAATATTTATCCTACCTCTTTTCCATTTTGTCATGATGGCCAAATATTCATTTTAGTCAGAATTTACCTGATAATCGTGTAGATAAGCTTCATTGTTTAATTCTTCTGGCAGCCTTTCCTAGGTAGGTTGGATCTCTGAAAATACCTGTGAAATCCTCATCCCTGCTCTAGCCCCTTTGCAGTGGGTGAAAGGGCTGCTATGGTACAAAGGGACTCTAAAAAAGGTAGCTCCAGTCAGGACAGGCTTCCCCTTGTTCAGTAGTTGAGAAATTGCCAAACTTCTTCATATATTTGTACACAGCAAATATTCCCATTTCTTGTGTAGTCCTTTTTCAGATCCTTGTTCTGAACCCAGTTTATGACCCAATTCTTACCTCACATTAGTGTGAATGCCACTGAGGTCAAGAGCTCTAAATGGGCATGGCTGAGATCAAAATCAGGTCTTTTATGAGGGAAGCTCTAAGCATTCTTGAACTCCCTGTCTTTTATACACGATGACAATTCTTATTTGTGAAGTTGTGTCAAGTCAGAGAGGATTCTTTTGTGCAGGAACAGCATTGTAATATACTGCACTTCACAACTGTTTGGATCAGCTTTATATGGAGACCCACTTTCCAAAAAAGGCTACGTCATTTTCATCTGCCACATTAGAAGTAACATTCTAATTAATCCCTGTCCTGCCAGCACCTGGGTGTTTCTGCATTGCACTGCTTTTTTTTTTTTTTCCAATTTAAACATTTAAACAATTTAAAGAGAGTAGTTGGTGTTTCAGGCCAGATTTTTAAAGGTATTTCAGGTTCCTAAATATACAGATACACAGCCAGCCACTTCTGAAAATCCCACAGAGCAACTAGGTGCATCTTTATGCTCCTAAGTACCTTTACAAATCAGGCCCTTGGTGCCTAACTACAGAGTGCCCTCTAGTGCTGAGATAGGCTTCTATTTGTTTCAGCTCTGAAAATGTCTTTGCTAAAGAATAATAAGTATGCTGCTTAATTCTTGTGCATAGGTTGCATTCATTGTGTACACAAACTGACTGATAATGAAAATACAGTATCTGGGGACTCAACATTGGTATGTAAGATGGACTGGTAAGAATTAATTGGGTGATTCAAGTGGCACTGCTTCCAGGCAAATTTAAAAGTCATCATTGCTCTCTAAGGAAAGCTCTTAATCCCTTGACATGTATGTGTCGTCAAGCAGACCAAAGAAACTTTCACATAATATAGACCAAAAATGATACTTCTGCCTCAAAGTGATATAAATCTAATGCAGTTATCTTAAAGGGGCACTGCCAAGATTTAAACAAGGACCCTTATTCTCCATTCTATGACTGTATCGGGGAATTCACCACATCATACCAGTTTCATCCTGGTATGAGAATCAGGCCCAATATATCCAAACTGTGTCTGACTATACTAACCCCTAACTCATAACAAAATGTCTCCTTTGGTCGGCGGGTTGGGGGGCGGGGGAGGGAGGGAAAAGGGGGTAAGAGAAGAGAAACTTGACTGTGTAACAGTGACAACTGTTTAGACAAAACAAAAACATGTGGCCAGCATGTTCATTGCAACCATATGTGATTAGGTCTATCATATTTTTTCTTTTCTTTTTTGATCTTTCTGCACAGATAACTTTGTAATGCACTCCATCTCTGTGTGTACAATAAGAATTTTATAGCACTCAAGACCGGATAGACCAGTCAGAGACTTTTCCATGAAGACAGAAAGATCTGAGGACTGAATGCAAAGTGTGCTACTTTGACCTTGCCTTTACTAATAACTCATAAAACAGCACACTTAAAAAACAAAATTCAAAAAGCAAATCAAGAAAATCCACATTAAATGTTCCCTTGTGGGTAAGAAGAGAGTAAGAAGGAAAGAACTGTAGGTAACAGAAGCTAAGGTGCTAAAATACCATAATGCTAGGTATGGAATCAGAACCAGAATAGAGTAGAGGAGCCCAAGACCTTTTATATTCTGTAACTGGACTTTATTTTCTATCCTTTTAGACTCCTGTCAAATGGGAGAAGCTTTGTTCTTTTGGGTAAAGAATTTTCATTTCAGATGATTTTTCTCACTAGTGTTTGGGGTAATTACTTTCCCTACAACATTACAGGGTGGCGTCTTCTGCTTGTTTGGACACAAAAGAATTAATCTTCCCCTTCTAGGAAGCTTTAAATTTAATTTGTCCAAAGAGAGATCAGCTCCAGCATTTCTTTTACAGAGTGGCTATTTTCAGCAACTGTCTTTGAAGTGCTGGCAGTATGAGCTGGCAGAGTCTCTGGTGTGGGTTCTGGCAGGTAGAACCAGTCTCTTGGTGAGGGAGGTGCAGAAGTGCAACTACCCCAGGAGTTGCTCTGGAAAGCAATGGACTGCAGGAGGTACAATGTTTCCTTGGCTGCAAGGGGCACTAGAAGGGCGTGGTGGCTGTGCCACCCTTCAAGTAGGTATGGTATTCACTTCCAACTTTCCATGGCCATCTCTGCTGACAAGTGTGGGACCATGGCTCTTCTCCCTACCTGCCCTGGAGAGGTTAGTGCCAGCAGGGATACAAGCCCTAAAAAGTCTTTGCACTTCAAGGATAAGATCTTTAAAGTCACGTAAGGGATTTGAACACCCAACTCCCATTAATTTGAATGGAAAATGGGTGTATAAGTTCTCCAGCAGCTCTCAGAATCTCAGCCCAAGAATACAAGGACTGACACTGAGGCCGGTACTGATACAGCATACAGTGGAGGAGGATCCTTGCACCCTGTCCCTACTTTTCACTCATGTAGTGACTGGACACGGTCTTCCTCTATTGTCTCCATTGGGTCTGGTGCGGGCCAAAATCTGAAGAAGCCTATGCTGCCAGCTTCATCTTTGTCCTCAAGCAGATGAGATTAATTGTACACTGACTCTTTACTTTATTCATACATCACTTTAGTTGTTTTAGTAGTAACAGGATTTTGAGGTTCCAAGCTGTTAGATCTGATTCACAAAACTCCTGTCCTGGCAGGTTTCACCCACCCAGGGGGAATGGAAATGCAAAAGAACACTCTTCTAATTGATTTAGGGTCAGATTTGTAAAGATATTTAGGTGCATAGGTGCCTAGTGGGATTTTCAAGAGGCCTAGGTGCCCAACTCCCATAAGCACCTATCTACATCTTTAGGCATCTAAATATCTTTAATAATCTGCCCTTAGAGCCTCATCTTGCACCTTTGACTTCAATACCCACAGGATCACATCCTTAAAAAGGGAATTCATGAAAACATTTCTGTTCATTTGCGGTTTAGTGAAACATTTCATGAAGCCCAGATTTCAGGACAAACTGCTTGACAATCCATTTCCCTATTTGCTCATTCACATCTCTGTTCCTTTTATTTTGCTCCATTCTCCCCAGTTGTTTCTGAAACATTCATATATGTATTGGACTATGACTGACAGGACCTTTTATCCTTTCTTTTGGTTCAGTGAAAGGTTGACTTAATTGTCAGTTTTCATTTTTGGCATTGAAAACGTCAAAACCGTAGGCAGTTAGGCAGTCTCCACGGGGGACTCTTTTCAGAAGCAGAGTTGATCATCTCTTCATGACATGTACTGTAATTAGCAGACCAGATAAGGGTGCGTGAGGCAGCAGAGGCAGAATCCATTAGGACCAACCACGACTTGATTAATTTCTTCTGAAAAGAAAATATTATTTCATTTTACAACTATTTTCTTCACAAGAGTCTGCTTTACCTTGAATCTAATGTCTGGGTCTGAATCAAAGTGAAGGTAGCATTATGAAGAGCCCTGAACTATTAATCAATCTATGGTTTCAACCAGCTTTCAAGTATACTGCTTAATATCATCCTGGTTTGAAGAAAATTCCTAAGCAGTTTGTACCTTCTTGACCTATCTACTAAACTACCTCACAATCAGAAACTTTGGGAGGCTAATTATTTAATAGCATAATTCTTTTGTTGTTGTTGTTGTTGTTAATAGCACTATTAAAATCTTACTCAATTGAGCAGGCTACCTTATTAGCTAATGACTTTGACAGGTGGTCAGAGTTACTTTGAGTACTGTAATTGCAATCCCTTTCCATTGCACTCCTTGGGACTGAACCACACACAATTTTTGTGCTGGTATTTTGGATAGGGATGTATTTTATTTTTAACCAAAATAGTTAAACTAGTACAACCTCTACAGTGGACACTATTACCCTGGCATAAAAATGCCTTATACTAGTGTAATTTATTTCATTTCCCGTATAGAAATAAGTAATACTGGCATACATATCTTATAACAATATGATTGCATCAGCACTAGGAGGGTGGTCCCACTTTAACTATATTGGTAAAGTTTATGCAATAGAACTTCCGTATTTAAACAAGTTACTAATATGGTATGATAGTGTTCAACAGGTTTTCATTTACAGTAAGGCTTTTAACACTAGTGAAAACTGACCTTAAAGTAGTTATAGCTATAATTATCACCCATTTTAAAGGCCCCTTTATACTGCCAGAGTGATGTAAAGGGGCCTCAGAGTAAACGAGAAATCAGACTAACATGTCAACAGCTGTTTTGAACTTTATTTCTTCACTTACAAGTATTAAAGTTCATTAGGACACTCTAAAATGGCAACGTTCTCTTTACTTCTCTCTTCAAAAATATGTATCTTTTAAATAAAAATTAACATATAAAACTGATTCAGACAAGTGATAATTATGTTAATTTTTTTAACTACTTACACAAGGAAAAGAGAAAGCTTTGTCATTCTTGTCACAAAATCTGATAGTCACCATGGAATAAAGAAAGAAAATAAATAGGTGAGTATCTGTAGTGATTATACCCATTTTAGCATTATGAACTATAAACCTATATTTTGAAAAGTAAACTAAGTCACTGACACGTATAGCAATTAACTGGATAATTATTCATAATCGAGCAGCACAGCTAGTCGATAAATCATCATCAAGATAATTGCCACTTTCTCCACTTCTTCACTAAGCAAATCATCCCCTTTACCCATTTGGGATCCTGAAAAGTTGTAATGAAATTATTCCATATGCTTATAAAATTGTACATTTTCCTGAGAAGAATATAGAAGCTTGATACCTGCAGACAAAAATTCTGTGTAAAAAGGTTCTTGTCTGGGTAACTGTGCTGATGTTTTGAAATATATATTAAATACCTTCTTATTCTGAAATATAATGCTTCCTATTATTTTCAGAGAGAATCAATATACATAATTCTCTATTCAAGTTTTGTATGAACAAAAGCACTGCTCTTAAGACACCAATCAAAGATTTTTGTACTGTCACCCAGAGTCTGTAACTCAACAATCTTTTATATTGTTACAGACTCAAAGTGAAAATCTACAATAGCTGATTTAGAGCTGACTGTTTTAAATAAGCTATCTAAATAAAAAAAGGTTTTGGTTCAAAGCAATCGGTGCTGGACTGTAAAGCCAGAGTAGCATCAAAATGTGTGCTCTTTTTTTTTTATATTTTCTTCTATAGATCAAATCTATTAAATCTCAGAGTGAATTTAGTCTTTGACATTTTATTTCCCCTATGGAATATTTCAGTTTCCTTTAACCTAGTCATTAGAAATTAATTTGAAAAAGTGTTAACTTTATAGATTATGAAAAGTTCACTGAGTAGACAATATTTACTATCTATCTGGGCTGCAATGGTGAGTTGCAATTGGTCAGATAAGTCATATGACAGTCTCTCTCCTCTTCTTGTTTGGGAATGGATGTCCTCTCCAGGGGTGAAAGTAAGTCTTGGGACTTACCGGTATAGGGCTAGGCTGGGGCTGGCTCTGGCCCCCAGAAGGGGCGGGGCCTCGGGCAGAAGGGGCGGGGCTGGGGAATGTCAGAACCAGCCCCAGCCCACCGTGTACCAGCAAGTGCCTCCTCCCCCTTCCCCGGGGTAACAGTGGCAGCCGGGGCCTCTGGCAGTGGTTTAAAGTGCCCTGGGTGGTAGCGGCGGCCGGAGCCCTGGGCCCTTTAAATCATCCCCGGAGCCCCGCCGCCGCTTCCCCAGGGCTCTGGCAGCAGGGTTCTGGGGACGGGGCTCTGGTCGCCACTACTGCCCCGGGCCCTTTACATCATCCCCGGAGCCTGCTGGAGCCCTGGGGAAGTGGCAGCGGGGCTCCGAGGATGATTTAAAGGGCCCAGGGCTCAGCCGCTGCGACCGCCCAAGGCCCTTTAAATCGCCACCCCAGCCCCACCACCGCTACCCCGGGTCTCTGGCAATGGGGTTCTGGCAGCAATTTAAAGGGCTGGGGGCTCCAGCCACTGCTGGGAGCCACAGGCCCTTTAAATTGAGCCTGGGGAGGCCGATCCACCCCGGTATGGCGCACCGGCTCTTGCCGGTACGCGGTACCGGGGCGTACCGGCTTACTTTCACCTCTGGTCCTCTCTCCCAGCTGAACTTCTAATAATGCTGTAGAAGCCATCCTTGAGCATCCACAGAAACACTGGATAGTGATGTCACATTCACAAAGAAATGTGCAACAACCAATCCATTCTCTTAGTATTACCTCAGGCACTATGGGCAGGGAGAGGGAGGATTTACTCTGGTGGTCTGCCCTAGTTGCTAGGAACCATGTGCCCTTGCCTCTAATAACACATTCAGAAGGAATGGAGGCCAAGTCCTTAGATTCGCCTAAGCTTGTATAATGATGTACTCCAGGATCCTGTCCCCACTTCTAATGCATCAGATTCTAAGAGGTATTTGGATCCAGAGGTCCAGATCCTGGGCCAGAATAAGCATTTTCTGCTGCTCCAGTGCTGGTTTAAGTGGCCAAACTGAAGATTTCCTTAGCACAGCAAGCGGAATCCTCTTGTGGCATGACCAGAACACTGCTATGCTTCAATGACTCTCAGTTTTTAGAATGGCTCCTTGGAAGCTGTTGCCAATTAAAGTAGCCCTGAGGCTGGTCTAAGATGTGCTTGGGGGTGCTGGAATCAGAATTAGGGGGCATAAAGGTGACACACAGCCACTTTTGTCCTCCCTTCAGAGGTGGTTCATACCTAAGGACCTAACCTGTAATTTTTTTTTAATTCAAATTATCTAAAATTAGTGAGATGAATATTCCAGAGGTGGACACATACAATAGAAAAACAACTAGCACCTAGATTCTATTAAAAATTTGTTTATCAGAAATGAAATTGCCAGTTATTCCCCTAACAGATGAAAAGGGTAAAAAAAGAAATCACATTCTTTTTTTGCCAGTGCTGTGAAATCACTATTACAAGTGGGTGAAAGTGAGTGAATGTTGTAAGTTTTTCCCTACAAATATTCATTCCAGCTTTTTAAGTGAATTCCCTTTGGACTGGGCTCATCCCTCTTTTGTATTAGCACAATGGCTTTCCATGAATATTTGAAGGAATGAGATCTTATTGGTCTGAATGGTGATGGAAACCAAAGTTTAAATTTGCACATGCATGTATTTTCACCATAAATGCACTCATCCAATCAAGCAAGAGAAACAGTATCATGTGATGTCTCTGAATAATGATAACTAGGCAACACAGTTCAAATAGCACATATTAAATACACAGAGGACTGCTTGCAATAAGCCCACAGAGGGGAAAAAACAAACCAAATTTGTCTAAGACATTCAGGAAATGAACAGGTTCAAGGAAATCATGGTGACACAGAGGTATTCCATAAGCAAAATAAGGCTAAATACAACTTATAAATTAGTCCAGCTCTAGTTACAATACCCTTGTGGTTTCCTTTGTGGTTGCTTTAGATAACCAATGACCTTCTCAGAGAGAGATTTTGCTGATGGTTGACACAACTAATTAATTAATTACTCCTGACATTTTGCATCATGTTGTGGATTTTCTTGTTGGAAAAGAAAACTGCCTTTCTCTGAGAGAGAGAAAGAAATCTCCATACCATTAGCAGCATGACAGCTGTATTTAAAAGAAGCTGCCAGCGCAAATCAGTTCAGTAATGAACATTTCCCCAGGCTCCCTGTTTTTATTTTCCCAGGAACTCAAGACCATAGAGTCCAGAATTTGGAAACACACAGTTTTCTTGAAAATTTGGATGAAAACATTAATGTATGAGAGCAAGGGATTTGGGAAACCGTGAGAAGTTTTTCTGTAGTACTATATTTTTTATAAAAATTAACAACCAGCACAGTATGTGTCTACCACTTCTAAAAGGACTGGAGATGCCAAAAATTGGGTGGGGAAACTAAATGTATAGAGACATGATATAAATCAACATGACATAAAATCCTTATGGGGTTAAATCATTGTAGTCATTGGAGGTATGTTGATTTGTACCAGCCTGAAGATCTGGCTCTATTGTCAAACCTACTTCCATTAACATCAGTGGCAAAACCATCATTGCTTTCAACAGAGGTAGGATCTTCACTAGGGAAATTTTTAAAAAGCAGCCGTGAATGGTGTAATCGGTCATATAATTATTTTCCCAATTTTTATATTTTTTAAAATGCCACTCTCTGGTCATAAACAGACACACACACTTATGCATCACACTGGAACAGATGATCCCTTCTCTGAAAAACAATTTCAGAGGAACAGCTTTGTACTTGTACCTGTGGGGGGCAGTTTCTGAGGAAAATTAGAAAATCTGTCTAATCTGAAACAAATGGTTACACAAACCCAACAATATTCTCCTGTCTGCCTGTTTTATGTAAAACCTCATCGTCCAAAATCTCCATGGCTGTTGGGCAGCTTCCCCTTTGTCCCTCTGCAGGGGAGGCCTAGCTGGGAAGTAGAAGGAATGGAGCTGAAATAGCCAAGGATCAGAGGGGAACCCAATCTGCAGTCTGTGGCTGTCTGTCTAAAGCGCACACTCCATTGTATCATAGAATCATAGAATATCAGGGTTGGAAGGGACCTCAGGAGGTCATCTAGTCCAACCCCCTGCTCAAAGCAGGACCAATCCCCAAAGGCAGCCTAGCTGGCTTGACTATCTTCATGTCTCAGAGTAGCAGCCGTGTTAGTCTGTATCCGTAAAAAGAAAAGGAGGACTTGTGGCACCTTAGAGACTGTCATAAATATAAAGGGAAGGGTAAACCCCTTTAAAATCCCTCCTGGCCAGAGGAAATCTCCTCTCACCTGTAAAGGGTTAAGAAGCTAAAGGTAACCTCGCTGGCACCTGACCAAAATGACCAATGAGGAGACAAGATACTTTCAAAAGCTGGGAGGAGGGAGAGAAACAAAGGGTATGTGTGTCTGTCTATATTCTGTCTTTGCCGGGGATAGATCAGAAATGGAGTCTTAGAACTTTTAGTAAGTAATCTAGCTAGGTACGTGTTAGATTATGATTTCTTTAAATGGCTGAGAAAAGAATTGTGCTGAATAGAATAACTATTTCTGTCTGTGTATCTTTTTTGTAACTTAAGGTTTTGCCAGGAGGGGTTCTCTATGTTTTGAATCTAATTACCCTGTAAGGTATCTACCATCCTGATTTTACAGGGGGGATTTCTTATTTCTAATTACTTCTATTTTTATTAAAAGTCTTCTTGTAAGAAAACTGAATGCTTTTTCATTGTTCTTAGGATCCAAGGGTTTGGGTCTGTGGTCACCTATGCAAATTGATGAGGCTTTTTATCCAACATTTCCCAGGAAAGGGGGGGTGCAAGTGTTGGGAGGATTGTTCATTGTTCTTAGGATCCAAGGGTCTGGGTCTGTAGTCACCTAGGCAAACTGGTGAGGCTTTTTACCAAACCTTGTCCAGAAAGTGGGGTGCAAGGTTTTGGGAAGTATTTTGGGGGGAAAGACGTGTCCAAACAGCTCTTCCCCAGTAACCAGTATTTGTTTGGTGGTGGTAGCGGCCAATCCAAGGACAGAGGGTGGAATATTTTGTACCTTGGGGAAGTTTTGACCTAAGCTGGTAAAGATAAGCTTAGGAGGTTTTTCATGCAGGTCCCCACATCTGTACCCTAGAGTTCAGAGTGGGGGGGGAACCTTGACAGAGACTCACAAATTTATTTGAGCATAAGCTTTCATGAGCTACAGCTCACTTCATCGGATACACTGAGCTGTAGCTCATGAAAGCTTATGCTCTAATAAATTTGTTAGTCTCTAAGGTGCCACAAGTCCTCCTTTTCTTTTTATCTTCATGTCGTAGCCATCAGACAGCCTACAGGAAGAACTATATTAACCAGCTATTGAGCTAACTCTGTCTTATTGATTGTGGAAGCTGAGCGGTGTTATGTGGAACTACGTCCCTATGAGTGGCAGTGTGCTGACTGCACCCTCGACAGCTTTTTTTTTTCCTGTGGGAGGGAAAGTGGTGGCCCCAGTGAAAGGGTGAGGAGAATATCAATTTGCCCTCTGTGTGGCTGCCTCAGCACCAGTACCACGGCTTTTCTATGGGTTTCCTGCCCTCCATGCCATGCCTCAGAAAGAACAGAGAGCCAATGGATGTAATCATGCTGATACTTTCAGAGCAACTTTGTCAGAAAGGAGACGTTCGTTAATTGGCCATCCAGGAACAGGTAAATAGAACTCTCTCTCTTTTTCCGGATGAAGCTCTTTATGTGACATGCTTGTTAAGTTAGGGGTGTATCTGAAAGACTCGTCTTGTGAACTTCCCCCAAATCCTCAGGCCTTGTCTATGCTACAAAGTTTTGTCGGCAAAAGGCAGCTTTTGCCAACAAAACAGGGGAGGTGTATGCACTGCAAAGCTGCTTTTGGTGGCAAAACTCTGCTATATTGCCGACAAAATAAAACCACCTCAATGAGAGGCATAAAGATTTTTGCCACAAAGTTAAAGCGACAAAGCATCAGGGTAGACACTGCTGTTTCTTTTGTTGACATAACTGGCTTCCACCAGTATCCCACAATGCCTGCCGTGTCCGCTCTGCTCATTGTTTTGATCTCTGCTGCCCTGCAGGCATGCGGCCCTCACTTTTCAAAGCTCCCAGAAATATCTGACAGCTGAGCATGCTGCGCCATTTGGGGAACAAAGAGCAAATCATTAGCGTGGAATGCTCCTGTTCTGCCCTGCACTAGGAACACTGCGGCAGGCAGACTGCTGCTGCAGGGAGCGGGGTGTGTGTATGTGGGGGGGGGCACTGCTGTGCTGCTTTGACATTCCCCAGCACCAAGAGCTCACAGGGTTGCTCAGGATGCCGCTCCCCCAGCGGCTGAGGAGGGTGTGGGAGAACTTGTAGGGAATCACAGAACCGCAGGCAGGCAGAATGAACTGCTCTGGGAGAGCCTGCTGTGCTGAGCAGAGCCGGAGCCTGACGTGTGTGTGAGGGGGGTTTCACCCTGCCTTAGGATAGGTCAGTCAGGCAGCAGGCTGCTGTCTCCCCCACCCCAGACACACCACTCTCCTCTCCCTCCTCCCACTCCCCCACTTCAGTTGGAAAAAGCTGCGGACAATCTACTAGGATGCCCCGGAATGATGGGATTGAGAAACCTGCATCATGTGATGCTGTGCCTGCCCCATGAGGCATTGCAACCCTTCCCAAAGCACCAGGTGCAGGGTGGGGTAGCTATTACAGTCCACTGCTCTCTGTGTCGATGCAAGAGCTGTTACTGTGGATGCCCTCTGCTGACACAAGGAGCTAGTGAGGACATGCAACAGCAGTGACAAAACTCTGTAGTGTAGACAAGGCCTTAGATCAGCCCTATGCACAGTGGTACGATAACAGGGGACAAGAATTTGTTAGCTGTGGCGCAAAAAGGATAGGGCCACCTCAGAATGCTAATGCTAGCTCTGCCTAAGTCATTCAGACAGAGCACATACGGCTGTTCTTTGTATACAGAAAAACATTGTAGGTGAATCTAAATAATATTTTAAAGATATTTTGCTCACATGATTCTGAAATGGCAAGTGGTGAGAAGCCTATTTCTCCATATGTTAACTATGAAATATTTTTGAATTTAAGATTTTAGATGAGGAAGAGTGAATTGGTAATCATGAAATCAAACACCTCAATCCCAACTTTTCCCCCATGCACAGAACAAAACTTGACCTGAAACTTGTTTTTGAGATATTTAAAATGTTTGAAAAATTTATTTCTCCCAATGGTGTATAATTTATTCTTTCTAGTTCTGGCCAGGGCTGGGAGTAGAAGAATACATTAGATTTCCAGCCCTGCTTTTGTATACCCAAGAGTTTAGATATTCATTGAATCTTGTGTGGTTTGTGTGGCACTTGGTTGGTTGAATAGCTGGTAGAATTTTATTTATCGTTTAAACATTAAATCATCTATCTAAATAACAAACAGAAAACACATTATTCATGGTTAAGCCAGCATCAACGCTGAAACAGTGTGTTAAGTCAGCCCCCAAACTAACTCAGGTTCTCTGAGTCTAAGCCCCTGTTGTGCTACAGAATTTTAATTAAATCTGCGTTAAACATGGCCATTTTAATTCCTAGGTGTTTTCAAGAGTTTATTCTTTGGTTTTGATTCCTGTGGTTTCTCATACAGTCCAGGATTTATAACATTGATAGGGGGATATATTAAGAGGACACCTACGGGTGTTTATTGTTAATGAGAGTTGAAAGGATATGGATAGCTTGTAATTTATAGCACATTCACATTTTTCACATTCAAGGTACTTTGTGGTCTCAATCCACCCCTGCTGATACTGTACCCTTGAGTCCCCAACAGCCATGGCACCTTAGGAGATGAGATTCAACCCAAGAGCATAGCAGATAGTGTTTTCATAGCCAACCTCCCTTGTGCGGCTCTGTCAGTAGACGTTAGCTCTAGCTCATAAAACCTTTCCTAGCTGGCAGCCAGCCTTGGTCCTAGTGCTTCTAGAAACCAGAATAACCAAGGGAAGAATTAGGTCTTAATTTTATAAAGCCTCCCAATCTCACTTTATAGATGGAGAAATTTAGGGACCAAAGTGACTTGGCCAAGGCTAGAGAGAGACACCACATTAGAATTGGGATTAGAATACAGGACTTCCTGATTACAGCCCTGTGCTTAAACTATTGGACTCTAAATACAGAGCAAAAGCACACATGGCTTGTTCTCTGTCTTAAGTATGTAAATAGCACAGCACTAAATAGCAGAGTTATCTATACATATGAATGGATCCCAGCAGCCTCTTCTCCCTGCTGCAAATTCCCCGCCTCACAAAGTGCTCTGCCTTGATTCGGCTATCGAAAAGCCCTGTTCGGTTAGTGTTTCCCTGTGTACTGTATCTGTGTTTGACAATGTCCAAAGTGAGGAACTGGAAACAAATAAAAGGGAGTTTTTATCCCTGTCCATAAGAGAGTCATACAGTCACTTCTGAAAGTAGTTTGCCAATGTTTCATGTGTGCACATTTTCTACACTAGCTGGGATTAACTGTGTATATGAGCCAGATGAGTAGTTAAGAGGAGCTGTTTGGCTGTCTGTGTCTTTGTAATTTTCAGCTAACTCAGATCCAAATGGAAAATCCAGCACTTGGGATTATTACATGGATTACTCTTGGGGTTTCAGTGTCCATAATCCAATGAACTCGTTATACTCTTTCATCTATGTAGCCTTTACCTGGTTTTTGTCTAAGTCTGTGACAGGTATATTGTAAGCTAAGATAGGTAAATCCTAAAATAATTCAATATACAGCAGGTTCGTTCAAGTTAAAATATTCTTTGATTTCCTTGTTTCAGAATAGCATATATGAGACCACAACCAAATGAAAATTGCTTATACAAAATGTGAAAAGCCATTGCAACATTTTTGCTATGTGACATGCCTCTCAATTCAGTAAAAGGCAAGTAATACTCTGGGTTCTCTATTTTATAATACTAAAGCTAAGTAGGATATATATTCTAAAAGTTACCTTAAGTCATCTAAGATGTTGGAACTCAGCATTTGTGGCTAAGATTGTTTATTTCAGATACAGGGTCCAATACTATAAACCCGCTGTGCACAGAATGAAAGATCCATGTGTAGAGGCCTTGGAGGACTGGGATCATAACTCTTCAGTGGGTTCATCATTCACAGTTGCTACAGTTGCTCTTGTAAAGAAATGACTGGGAAATCTTCTGGATAGTGAGAGACACATATGGTGGAAAATAATGCCGAAATGAAGACCCAGACCTGGACAAGCCATAGATTTGCATTGAATAGTGGTATGTTCCCCAAGCATGGATAAGTAAATCCTACTTAAGGCCATATCTGCACTTACAGTTCTGCCAAAATGAAGATGTCAGAAAACGTCAGTGGGACTGCTCATGTACTTAAAATGTTAAGCACATTCTTAATTGCTTTGCTGGATTGTCACCTGTACCGCTACCATAGCCAGATTTTCATTTTTCAGTTTCATCATCTTACCACATTTTGATTGTTGAACCGAAACGTGGAGTAAGTTTAGCTTTACATTTTTATGTCTTTTTGACTAAAATGGGAATATTTACTTGCGTGAATTAAGCATCTGCTTATGTTGTTTGCTGCACCAGGGCAATAGTGATGAAAACTGTATAAAAACTTTGAAAATGTATATAAATATTTTTCCTTTATATTGACAAGTCAGTATATGCTATATTTTTCATCAGGTTCTGTTCACATAGTGTACTTAGTCCCACATTCCTTACCCACATTTTCCTCCAAATTACAGAGGAGTTCTGTGTGCAAGAAATGTAAGGATATAGCTCAGTGTTAGTGATTGAGCTCCAAGTCAATACATAGGGCCAGAACTTCAAATAATTTGAAGTCATTATAACTATATTGCTTTACACCAGTGGAGAATCTGGTCTCTTGACTATGGATATAGCATTAAGACTCAAAAACAACATCCTATATGATGTCAAAGGAGTTAGGTTAGGAACATGCCCTACTAAATCAGGTGTGCCAAGAAAGACACAAGACACACTCTTGATGAGCCAGGCTGTCAGATTTTGATAATGAAGATGATGCTGTAACATCATAATAAAACAGCTACTAAACAGAATAGGAAAAAGTCAGTGATTTTACACTTTCATACTGGAGGAGAGTGGGCTTCAGAGAGTATGAGTCTTCCATATCAAAGCTTTACTTGATTAACTTGTACTTGGGGGCTATCCTTCTGTCTGAAGTTTTATTTCAAGATACAGTAGACAGCAGTAACTTTTTCCTTGTGTGCTGTTGTGTAAATTCAGAACAATTTCACTGAACTAAATGGAGTTACTCTAGGTTTACACCAATGCAAATGAGAGCAGAATGTAGCCCAGAATCTGTCAGATCCATTACATTTTGTATTACTGTACAAGCTCTCACTTTTAACATCCTCCGATCCAATCCGGCAAGGGGTTTATGCCTGAATTCACAGGACTTAGGCATTGTGACATTCTCTCTCTCGCTCTCATTAGGGCCAGAGAGAGTGAACGTGCAGAAGCATAAAGAATGTCTACAGCTTCGTGGCGAGAGCAGTTACCTGGGAGGTTGGACGCTCCCCCTGCTCCAATGACTTTTTAACTATTTATCCAGAGTGCCACAGCTACAGCAGGAGAGTTTGAGAATATCCCATAGCCCAGTGGTTAGGTCACTCACCTGAGAGGTGGGAGAACTCTGCAGAGGGAGGATTGGAACTGGGGTCTGGGGTTCTCCCCAGTACTCTGAGTAGTCTAACACCTGAGCTAAGAGTCCACTTCCTCCCTGTCACAGGCCTGCTCACCACTAGTGCACCTGCTCCTGGTCTCTCTGAGGATTCGCTGATTCCAGGTCTGATTCCACCTTTTCACCTCTCGCCACATACCCTACTGTCTCTTCCTAGATCTCTGCAAGGCAAGATACCCTCTGTTCATGACTTAGTCCTCCAGCCAAGTCATATGTGTTCTCCCTGTCCAGGATAGGAAAGTCTCTTCTTACAAGCGGGCATAGCTTACTACCCAGCCAGTGCTACTTCCCCAATGGCTGGTAGGGGAGCCAAGGCCTTCCCTACACTCCGGGCACCAGCTCAGGGACCTTCTAGTCGGCAGCCAAGGTCTGTTCCATCCCAGACCTTATTGCCTTTTCCCTAAGACTTTTCTAAGCTTCTGCCTCTCCCCACTTTTCTGGGTTTTCCAGCCCCAAAACTCCCTCCTTTCAGGAAGTGACTGTGAGCTACTTTAGCTCCATAGCTCCCCATCTTATAAGGAATGACTGCAGCCTAATTCTCTTCTGCCCATTTCATGTCTGTATAATCTCAATCCAGCTCATTCCTCCTCAGCAGGACTCCCTCATTATTAAATCAGGGGATTACGTAAACCATCTGATTCCCCACAGGTGTGGCCTGTCTGGTTAATTGGCTGCCTTTCTAGCCTACATAAACCCCTTCCGGGCAAGTATGGGGGGGGCACCCCATCACACTACCCTTCACTACGCAAGGCTGTTTTATGTGAACTCACCTGAGGGATCTGATCTGGTAGACATGCTCAGAGAGTGCCTACTGGTTCAGGGCACATGACTTTGGCAGACAAATACCTAATTTCCTCAGTTTGTGAATTGCTCTGCGGCATAGGCAGGACATAGGCATTCAGACGCTTAGAAAGAGGTAGCAGTGCGCATGCCCAGAGGCAGAAACATAGATGAATAGGGAACTTTTACTACAAAAACTTAGACATTAACTAAGTTGAGGCACCTACAGAGTTCAACGGAAGTTGTGTGCATTGCAGTGGTCCTGAAACTGGGACTTAGACACCTAATGCCTTTTGTGCATTCAGGCCTGGCTTAGGGACTCCTGAAAGCTTGGATACCATGAAAGTCAAATGGGGCTTGGAACCTTGCATGATATGGCCCCTAGACTCCTACACTCCAAGTATCATTTATTTTACATTTTTCACTTGTTGGTACCATAGTAGTGTTGTTCATTATGGTAAGAAAAAGATTCAAAGTTTCATTAACGTTCTGGTTAACACATAAGAAAGGAACAGAAATCAAATGGACAGACCAAGATGATGCCACAAATTTCTATCCACATGTTTCAAACCCTCCAGTAAAGCATCTAGTAAGCTGCAGATGCACACATGAAACAATAGAAGCATTTTCAGAAAAGCAATTTAAGCTCCTAGTACAAATGGATGTAGGAGAGTCTAGTGTACACAACTGTGTGGCTAACCAAGCCCTCAATTTCAGTCATTTCCAAGTGAAAATTATCAACTGCGCTTGCATTTGCACATTAAAATCAGAGATATTAGACATGAAATGCTAGCAGGCTATGTAGTTAGTTCATCAACCTGGCAATGGAGGACTCTGTAATGAATGTTCTAGGAGAATGGAGGTTTGTGAGGGCAGAGGACTGTGAGGAACGATTCCTGCATTCTGTTTTCTGCGCTGCTTCCGCTGCATTGTGTGGTGTTATGTAATTCCCATTGTGATTGTTTCTTGCTTTTCTTTTCTGGTACAATTAATGTAATAATACCTACCTCCCAGGGGACTTCTTTAAATTTATAAATTGCTTTGAGAGCCTTAAAGGAAATACATTGTATGTTACTTACTGTGATGTGGAAAATACTGATTTGGCTTCACCATAGTAGTTACTATAGAAATTACCACAGTAAAGTCCAATGCCACGTTGTGGTTGAATAGTGAATGGCATCCATTGTACAGTATACAAAGTACTATAATTACACAGGGCATATCCTGATGTCTTTTTAAATATTTTATTAACTGCTACTGAAACGTTACTGTCACAAACTCCCATTGACTTCAGTAAGGACCTAGCAAAACCAAAGTAAGGACTTCACTCATTGGCCCATAGCAATGTATACAGTTGTAAGTGAGATTTATGAAAGGGACATCCCCCTTCTAGGCTTGTACTACACAAGTGGGGTCTAGCTGGAAATGTTTAAAGCTTGTCCAAGTGACGAGGAAGCCATCCAGTGGACCACAGCAAAATCAAATCAAATGGAAAAATTATCGCAGGTCCTGAGCTATGAACAAGAACTGCCTGGGTGCTGCTCAACATGTGTGTGCAGAGGTGGAGTAGAACCTGCATGCTACACACTGTCACCCTGAGGGTACCCTAAAGGTAAGGGCCAAACTGAGTTCAGGATTTATAAGAGAAAGAAGTGAAATGACTGTGATAAAATAAGAAGTGGGGGTAGTTTCATCTAATGGATAGAACACAATATGGAGAAGCAGGAAACCTGGGTTCTAATCCCTGCCCTACCACTAACCTGCGGGTCACTTTGCTGCTGTTTTATTTATATTGCAAGATCTATGGGACAGAGACTCTCTCTCAATATGTGTACACATAGTACCTAGCACAACAGGGCCACAACTCTGACTGAGGCAGTTGGGCACCAGTGTAACACAAATTGGCCTGAAGCTTCACCCATGTCAAATGGAATCACTCTACAAACTGATTATTCTAGCAGATTTTTACAGCAACTGGATAATAAAATATTTGAAACCTGTCTAAAGTTGTCAAAAGCACAGTCTGAGTTCCTCGTTCATTTTGAAATAGGAGACCTCAGTGTGCACAACTGTATGTTAAACTCATGATTTATTTCTCCACATTCAGTTCATCTTTAGTGCTCTTTCCTTGCAGATTCTGTGCACAGAGGCAGCAGGGGATCTTTTCCTGACTGGTTCACATAACTTTATGCTTAGGCTGTTGGGGTGAGCAAAAGGTAAGGTACATAGCAGAACCCAAGCTCTGCTATATTAGTAGGAATGTTTTTAGACTCTAAGGGGATCGTATGGCTGGTTGGTATATCAATAGTTAATGCAAGAGGAATTCATTGATATTTTCCTGAGTGTACTAGCAAGATTGCTGACTGTTACTCTCCCCTGAAGTCTCTCTTTTCACTCTCTCGCTCTCAAATCATCTGCTGGGCAAAGAACACCAACTTTATAAAACTCTTCCTGCACTGTAAGTGCTTAGGAGAGTTACAAAAGTCATTTCAGGTAAGACGTTAGTCTAAACATACTTTGCAGCTCATCAGAGACTTTCTAAGAACACAAACCAATTACACGTCTCTTGGGATTCTGAAAGAAAGTAGCATTTATTATTTCAGGATTCTGCCTCCCACCCCCCCAGTTACTTCAGTTGCTCTGTTTGCTGAGGTTGAAAGCAGACAGACACAAACAGATGAAGGCATTAAAATCTTCTGATTAGGCAATGGGGGTTATCAAAACAGTAAATTCCCTACAAACTGTCTCATTCTTTGGTCACAGAGATTGCTGAGCTACACAATAAGAGGCATTTTTGCACTTTGCATTCTAGCCCTTCCTGCTGACAGGATGCTGACAGAATGGTGGTAGCAATTCCCACTGCCATTCGAGTAGCTCTTTAGTTTAACCTTCTCTCTGTTTGATGCCCTAGGGATATTTTGAACTGTACATGCCCCCCCAACTGCCAAAGTACAGGATACAATTTATTTGTAAACTGAGTTATAAAAGGCTTAGCTGATTTTTATCCTGAAAGGTCAGTGCAATGTCTCCTTATCAGAAGGCTAAAATGATCCACTTGGAACAGCTTTGTTCCAGAAACTTGGATGAAGAAAAGAGGGCTAGATGAGAACAGTGTCCCAAGGAAAAAACCCGTTCCTTGAGCAGTCAGACAAATACAGCTGCTGAGAGCTGGGCAGATGAGTCTCAAAACTAGATGCATTGTTTTGTATGTGTTGCTTTCACACTTTAGAATATAAATGTTAGAGTATGATAATGTAAATGCAAGTGTGTGTGTGTGTGTGTGTGTGTATGAGAGAGAGAAAATGAACAGGCTGAAATGCCAGCCAGGGCAAGTTTCCTTGTGAGGAAGTTTTCCTTATGGTCCATTTGAGGGATGAGACCATGCTGAAGAAGTCAGACACGAAGCTGTACAGAGCAGGGTGACAAGCAGAGTTTCATGCCCCCTGAAAACTCTCTAGTAGCAGGGCTTGTGCATGTTGTATTTGTTTGCATTTTGACAAAAGCTTAAATAAAATGTTCCATTTAAAAAAGACCATTGCCTCGCAGTGCAACATACGTAAAACTGTGCATGCACTTGTGTAACGAATAGGCACATAAATGGATAAGTGTGTGTTCAGATCATGAGTTATATGGGCAGGGCCATTTGAACATGAAGTGATCTGATTGCATGTGCAGTCATATTAATTGCACCTGCAGTTTAGGCACAAAATTGCAGACACACATTGGATTTATAATTGCTCGTGTACAATTTTGAAAATCAAGCCTGTAGCTGTCAGTCATTTTCAAGACTACTGGATGTACAGAAGCATTCAGTCTTCAGCGAAACTAAAACTATGCCATGTGGCTTGAGTGATCAAGCTATGTAATGAAAGAAGGATCACAAATAATTCAAATGAATAGTTTTCCAACCCACTTAGACTGGTTTGCATAAAGTTGTGAATAATGCATACATTTGGAGAAATCATTGTAGGTTTGTAAACAAAACCCTTCCCCCCCAGTAAATTAACTTATTCACAAATGATAATTAAGTCAGTAATAGTAACACCTAGGGAGCAGGTGAAGAATAGAAGTATAAGCAAGAGCTAAAGACCAGCTTAAAAGTGGAGGATCTTTTGAAGTTTTGTTATTTTATCAGATTTTAAGTAATGTATGGTTACTGGCAATAGTTGAAAAAGTGAATAGAATATAAATCTTGAGTCTTCAGTTTTGTGGGTCATCAATAGCATCATCATTCATGACCATATCCCCAAGAACATTGACAGGAGACCAATGAGTCTCAGCTTCTGTTACTATTCTATAAGACCTGACCAGCAAATAGAATCATCTACAGTTTTTAAGGCTGGCATCAGAAGAAAAAAATCTAAGAGTTTGCAATTTATACAGGATATATTACAAACAAGCCAATGCAGTTTTATATATGAAAAAATATGATCGTGGAACATGGAAATAGATCCAGCGTTGCCATCTATCCGAATTTTTTGTTATATTTGGTGTTTTTCCATAAAGCCTCCCAATGCTGGAGTGAGTAGATTACATAAGAATATTGGCTTTCATTTAAAAAAAGAAGAGTAAATTTCTAATCCTTATGGTTGCCGCAAAAAGACTGAAAATATGAAGCAAGTGTAACCTAAAGACTCAAAGTAGAAGACAAATTAAAAGAACCCCAAATTAATGATTTTTAAAAAAATCTCCTGATTTTTTCAGTGAATCTAATGATTTTTTGGAGCCTAACCATGCCCGGGGCCCCCTGCCCGGCTCCACCCCCGGCTCTCAGGACTCTAGTCCTGGGGTATCGCACCCGGCCTGCTACTCCCAGGACTCCACTCCCAGGGCCCCATGCCCAGCCCCACAGCCAGGGTTCTGCTCCTGGCCCCTCATGTGGGGTCCTGGCTCCCGGCCCCTTCCCAGGGCCTCTCCTGGCCCCCTGCCCACCCCAAGCTGCGGCCACAGCCTTGGCCCCCTTACCACTGTCCAGGTTCCTCCCCCTCCCAGAGACACAGCCCTGCTCCCAGCCTCAGCTTGGTGGGGGTGGATGCACACTCCGGCGAGGGGGCTGGCTTTCAGCACCTCCACTACTAAAAGCGTTCCAGCACCACTAATGGTAATCCTGTAATGATGAATCCACGTGACAGAGGGCCAGATACACGACACTGGTCATGCTGCTCTTGGTACAAGTTGTGTAGTTCAAAGCTGGCATTAAGTCCTGATCCTGGCACTGACATGACTTAAGACCTGGGCCACTGGTATAAACAATTGAGCAGCCTCACGGGTGCTGCATCTTACTTAGGCTGCTTATGTGTCCAAGGGTCACTTGCAGCAGCTGGGTATCAGGCAACAGTAGTGGCTCTCCAGTCATTCTCTGTATCTGAACTGGCAAAGAAGTCAAGCTGCTAACACCACAACAACAGTGGATTCCCCTATGCTGCAGCACTTCCCAGATAATCGCTTACATTGACTTTGTCTGTTCCACTCTCCTGGAGTGATTCAAATCAGACTTAACAGGCTGGTGAATGTGGCTACTGAGTAGGTCATGCTGATAATGATTGTTCCCTTTATAAATTCTGTAACAACAGTTTGATTTTCAGTCAGTGAAACAAATTCGGTTGTCTAGTTCTGAGTCTGTGAATGGCTTTACTGACCCTGACACAGCATTTGGTGACTCATTAGCATCCTTTTTTGCAGATTTTTCTGAACTCAGTTAAAAGTCCCGTTGACCAAGAAGATACTTGTCACTTCAGTTCCTGTAATCTTCATTGAATAGTAGATTCATTAGTGCCACAACAAATAAACATATATATATGTGTGTGTGTGTCTGTGTGTATGATTTTTAAATCAGTTATTTAACTCATTTTAGTCCAACTTCTTTATTTCACTAACCTAGAACTTGAGGTCACAGTACTCCATTCTGTACTAGAAATAATCTCTGCATGTGACAATAACCACCAGTCTATCTATGCTCACTTGCTTTCTTCTGAATGCTCTGACAAGTGTTGATTATTTGCCCGCAATAAAACACACCCTATTGACGATATTGGTAACTTTATGTGTATGTTAGCTCTGATCTAGTTGTTTGTGAATACAAGACTCTTCTTTTTCACTGCACTCAACTGAAGCTTACAGACATTGATCTGCACGTGGGGTAGCATCTAAAAAGGCTTTATCCATATCTATTTACAAGCTAAAATAGGTCTGAATTAAGAATAATCTCACATCACAATTTGCTACACAACCATGAGTCTACTAGAAAACACATCCCTGAACAACTGAATGTGATCTTTTTGTGCAGTAATAAGCAGATTTACTCAAGATAACAAACATCTAAAATACATAATGAAGCTTTCCTGCTGTCTCAAGAATAATGATAAAACTCCTCCACTTCAGATGCAAGTATAATTTCCGGCTATTTTTCAAAAGATTCAGTTGTATTTTTCCTGAGGTTATTTCTCATCATACTACATCAGTATTGTCATTTCTTTGACATGTGGAGACCTTCATTGGTTCACACTCTTGACCTCCCTTCAGGTGTTCTGGCCGAGCATCTGAATAAACCCAAACAACATTTAAATGTTTAAGAAAAAAAATAGGCTTTTGTTCTCTTCATAAACACATATTTAGACTCCTCAGAAGAACCCACAGAATCTATATATTAGGAAAGAAGAAAGAATAAAACATAAACCAACTGCTTTAGAGAGTGAAGAGGTAACCAAGACTGTTAACAGCTTCCTGACTGATGTGGAATGGTTTGTTTGGTCAGCAGGGTCTCTCTCTTACCTCAATGTGGCAAGAGCCCCTAAATGGGGCTCAGCTGGGTCAGCTTCCTTGTCAGCAACCCCCTTAGTCTGCCCATTAAAGAGCTAGGCATAGGGGAATCTGAGGTGGATAGGGGAATGTGGAGAGGGTAGGGGGACCTGGGCCTTCCTACTCCATTGCGTCCTGGTCCAGGGCCCTGAAAGTGTGATAGCATGGGATGGTCTATACTTAGCCCACCTCCAACTCATCTTCCTCTGGGCCACTTCCTACCCCACCCGGTGCCTTAGACATTTATTTGTGTTGCTTTAAAACATCTGAACTTTGCAAACGTTGAGAAAGTCTAATGTCATGGTTTTAACTTTTAAAAGATTCTGAATCATTGGCAGGCATGGAAATGCTCAGTTAAGTGTATAGACAGATGTGGGTATAAGAATGAAATCAACAAAAATGAACTACAGCAGAACAAAGAAATGGGATGTCAGCTCGAATGATGTAGAGTACCAATACCAAAAAACAAGAGTATATGAGACAAAGAATAAATCCCAGAATCAAGAAGCAAGGCTGAAACAGATACAGTACAGACAAGATCAAGCACACCTATTGTGAAGCCAAGTATAAAGTTGGAGGGGAGTATTTTAATCTGAATGTGTTAAGAGTGAAATGTAATTTGGAAGTTTAGGGGTCAGTCAGTATGAGGTGTTTGCTTTTCTCTGGTGCAGTTTACAAAAGATTGCGCATGCATCTCCTGAGCTGCTCATGCATCTTTATTTCATGTAGCCACAGATAGCTGAGAGCTGCACATCTTCTACTTTTTAAAAATGGAATTACTCACCAGAATATGTCTTGATGGTGGAGCAGCGGTGGTGTCTGTTTAGGGTGGAAGGTACAAGGGGACATGTGGAGAAGATTCAGATCTCATTGCATCAGCTTGCTATATACTATCTCATTCTACTTTTTGATGAGGGTAACATAATTAGGAAATAATCAGATACACAGTGAAATGGGACCACACTTCGTAGTGGAGGAAGTTAATGTGAACCTATCTGAAAATGAAATGTGGACGCTATAATCAGTCAGCTTTCAGACGTGACTGTACAACAGCTGAGAGAGAATTTTCTACAGCAACCCCACACACGCAACACACTGCACACCACAAATACAAAATCTGTATAGCTGGAGATCAGTAGTGTACCCCCAACATATGCCATCATGGCAGTGTGCAGCTATATTCAGCAGTTCTCAGTAAAATGTGTAATATTCCAGCTATGTTCTGTTTGTATTGATAGATGCTAAAGTGCTGTTTCTTGTAATATAATGCTCTCTCTTGCTTTTAGTGTAGGGCAGACTGATGGTCTTTGTGGTTGCAAAATACAAACATGCATAATGAATGTAAGACAATAGTTCAAAGAGGAAAAGAGTCCTTCTGCTAGTGTTCAAGGAACAGATTTAGAAGGTGTGTGGGTGGGTGGGTGTAGGTGTGTACATATGCTTATTTTTCAAACTAGGCCACCATTTTTTTGGATCTGCTGTTCACTCATGCTTCTACCTAGCAATTCACTGCAAGTTCAAAGTTGTGGATAAAATTAACCAGGGATGAAAACTGCAAAACTAGATATTTGGTTTTAAAATTAGGCCTTCCAACCTTAAATATCAGTTCTATTTCTTATTGATAGAGAAACAATAGGCAAAAGTTACTGATGATTTAATATTTTTCTCATTTTGAATGATAAAACATACTAATTAAATATAAAAGTTCAGAGGGTAACTGAAATGATAATGCTGTTTGTCTGTTACAATATAGACATTAATCAGCACACGATTATAAGTTCATTATCATGCTGTTTTGATTGAAGTGTATTTTACTTTGGTCCAAGGGCATGACTTTGTTTTGAATAGGATATATTTTAAATGAAATATCAGCCTTAACTATTCTGCCTCCCTCTCTTTCTCTATGTTATCATTCTCTCTCTCCCTCTCCTTGTTTTGTGACATTCCTCTAACCTGTTTTTTTTTAACACCTTCACCCAAGAGGTAACTGTTTTTTTGGGATGAGTGAAGAGATCCCTTTGTAAAATGTTTGTAAAGAGTCCTGGGTGAAAAGTGCTGTGGAAATGTAAATCATTATCAGGTGCTGCTTTTCTTGGGATTACTCCATTCTCTTCTTGTAATGTATTCTGCCATTTTCCCCCCCAGCTGACTGCATCTGTATCCCTCTCTATCTGTGTACTTCTGTCTATCTGTGTCTCTCTGGCACCCCATTCAATCAATCAACCTCTCCATAGTGTTCCATCACATCTGGGTATTCTACTTGCATATCATGTCCTTCTACTTCTATATGAAATGTCTCTCACTCTTGTGAGTATGTGTGTATGAGTGTATATATATACATTAATCCTTGGCCAGCTAGCACTCCATAGTTAAAACTGTACTGTATGCTATGGTGATTCATATCAGTGGTAATGGGGATAGCTCCCAAACCGTGCATCCCTACCATTTCACCTTCAGTAGATTATTCCTTAGTTTTTATTAATATGGGGCCCATACCACAGAGCTGAATGACCCTGATACAGCAGATAGCAATGGTACACTGACAAAATACGCATTGGTCAGTTCAGTGCTGTATATATGAAACCCTATATTACCAGTGGTGATAAACAACAGATTTGGGTGACCAGACAGCAAGTGTAAAAAATCGGGATGGGGGTGGGGGGTAATAGGCACCTATATAAGACAAAGCCCCAAATATCAGGACTGTCCCTATAAAACCGGGACATCTGGTCACCCTAAACAGATCAGAGACTCAACTGAAACTAAATGTTTTACAAGGCTTGGGAAAGTTCAAAGAGGCATTCTTCAAGGAGGAGATGAAAGGGCTTCTATGTGGTCATTATTATTATATTAAAATATTTTGGGGAAGATCTATGGCCTGTGTTATACAGAAGAGCAGACTAGATAATCACAATGGTCCTGTCTATCCAACCCTAATACAGGTCCCATTAACTGTGTCCTCCTTTCTGTATGGCCCTTCACCAGTTTCTCTGCCAACCTCTCTAAATAGCATTCCATAGATGTCACCAGCCTCACTATCCCATCCACATAACCCTCCAGTAGGCCAGCCAGCCTTCCCTTACCCTCTGCAGAACACTCTAATAGATCCCAAACTGTGGCAGCCCCTCAGCATAGGCCTCCAATAGCCTTTCCAGGCTTGCTCAGCCCTTGTCACAGCCTTCCCACAGGCCCCAACAGCCCACAACTTGTTTCCACACATCTCTCCAATAGCTCCAAAATTATCTATTATTTATTTGCGATAACATCCTCAGCACACAAAGTGCTTTTCAAACATATGCAGATCCAGTCCTTGCCCTGAAGTTCATACAATTAGTATCCACTAGCCCCATTTTCCCTTCTCCGAAACTCTTCAATCAGCCTCACTAGACATCTGCCCTGACAACAAACCGCCCTTGTCTGTCTTGAAATCAAACTTTGTGTTTTAAATGACTGGGGTGGGGGGTGAGGGGTGGAGGATCTCCTAAAGGTTTTCTTAATAACTGGTACTTCCAAAACTGGATAAAATACAATACACACTCAGGATGAGGAAACATGATTTTATAGCGACATGTTTCTCTTATTTTAATATCTTGCAAACTCCTGCAGGAAAACAGTACTAAACTGTGACTAGGAAGTTTATGTCCTCCTCTTTGCCGACTCTGCATCACGAGACACATTGTCGTATTTACTCTTATATATGCAGAGTGGCCAAATGAGACTTGAGATGCAGTGGGGGGAGGAAAAGGAGATAAATAAAATAGGGAAAGTAATTTTTTTATGATATATTAAATAACATAAGGCAAATTAACAGAGCTCACCAGGAAATAATTTTTTTTCTCTGTAAAACATTTTTGATGAAAACTTTTGTTTTTTCAGGTTTTGTTAACATTTTAGGGGTTTTAAAAGAACTGAAATCCAGAACAACAAACACTTCATGTTTTTATAGTCATAAGCTGAAAAATGTCTGGCTTTGGTTAAAATCTTTAAATTTAGGAGGAAGAGGGATTCGGATCCTGAAAAGCAAAACACACACACGCACGTACACACAGAATGAAAATGGAAGCTTTTTTACAAAAATGTCCATTTTGTCAAAATGCTTTTTTTCTTTGAAAAAAATGTTTTGAGGGAACCTTTTGGACCAGCTGTACAAATTAATCTCATATACAGATGTTAGTGACATAGGCTTCAGTCCTGCAACAAATTACACACATCCTTAATGGTATATACTGTGAGTAGTTACACTTTGAATTTGATGTCTTTGCAGAACTAGAGACCGTGTATGTAAATAAATCCACTTCTGACCTTTAGGTTTTCAGGGCTCATTATGGAGTAAGATTTCCAGAGGCCCTAATTGGGCTCCTTTAATCCACATGGGGAAAATGGAGGAATTTTTTCTGATGGCACAGCAATTGGTGGGTTTGCCACTGTAGGTGTAGGGATGGTTGGTAGGCAGTAGAGTTTGGACTGGGGGATGTTCGTCACTGGGATGTTGCTAGGAAGCTCAGACCTAAAATTTATATTGCAAGATGTGGTGTCATGGGTCGTGATAAGCCAGCAGGGATGTTGTGTTATAGAGGTCTGGGGGTGGGAGGCACATCTAACTGCCCTTCTCTCCAAATCTTCCCATTTCATATTGAGGTGCTTGATGTCGTTCAGAACTGTTCATTTCCATGTTATTCACGGTCTTCCTCTCTTTCTTCTTGCATTTTCTGGTTTCCATTCAAGGATGTATTTAGTAAGCATTCTTTTTCCATTCTCAGCACATGTCCCAGCCACTGATGTCTTCTTCTATAGATGATTTGTGAGAGGGTGCCTTGTCCAGTCATTTTTCTGACTTCTTCATTAGTCTTCCTATCTCTATATGTTATTTCCAATATTGTTCTCAGACATTTGTGATGAAATGCATCCAGCTTTTGCGTATCTTTCTTGGTAAGTTGCCATTTCTCACTGCTATATGTTATGATGGCAATAACAATTGCTGTGTTACTTTTAATTACTTTTAATATAAAGATCAAAATATGTCAGTGTTGTACTATGGGACCAAACATAAAGCAGTTTTTAACACCATTTCCAACAAATTGACTCACCTTTTTTGTGATTTATTTAATTGTTTGATATTCATCACTATCTAGTTGTCACATGTTGAATCTAATGCTGATTGAGCAGAGCAAGGATGGCCAAACTTACTGACCCTCTCAGCCGCATATGACAATCTTCAGAAGTTAGAGAGTTGGGGTATGCCTGCTGGGGCTCAGGGTCCCAGCCCCGAAGGGTGGGCGGGGTTTGGGGCTTTAGCTCTGTGGCAGGCATCTGCTGGGGCTGGGGGCTTCTGCCCTGAGGGGTGGGAAGTCTTGGGGTTTCAGCATGGCAGGAGGCACCTGCCAGGGCTTGGGGCTTCAGCCCTGCTCTGATAGGTGCCCCCGCGGGGCTCAAGCCCCAAGACCTCTCTCCTTGCTGGGCAGAAGAAGCCCCTAACCCCACCACCCTGCTGCAGGGTAGAAGCCCCGAGCTCCCCCACAATCTGGTAGGTGAGAATGGTGAAGAGCTGAGGGGCTCTGCAAGCCACATTGTAACTGTAAAACAGCTGCATGTGGCTCACAAGCAGTGGTTTGGCCACCCTTGGTATAGAACAAGAGTGAATAAATTAAACACATACTTTAGGTGCTGTAGGGACCTAAAGAAACAAACAAAAGATTTGGCTGTATCTTCTCATGCCTCAGGGTATAAACCAACCTCTAACTATTAGGTATTAGGAGAGAACTTTACCTGGAGGCAGATTGTTCCCATAACTTCTTACTGCGGTGCTTCTTGGACCTCCCTCTGCAGCAGCTGGTACAGGAGTTGGTTAGGCATTTTTCAACAAAATGTTTTTGTGATGGAAAAACCATAACTGTTTGCAGGAAAGGATTGGTTTTCAGGGTATGTCTACACTGCAATAAAAAACTTGCCTGTGCCAGCTTACTCAGGATCATGGGGATCAGGCTAATGGACTGTTTAATTGCAGCATAGACATCTAGGCTTAGGCTGCAGCCTGGACTCTAGGACCCTGCGAGGTGGGAGGGTCCCAAAGCTTGGGCTGCAGCCCAAGCCTGAGAGTCTACATCACAATTAAACAGCCCCCAAGCCTCAGTCAGACGGTGTGGGTCTGCCATGGGTGTCTAACTTCAGTGTAGACATACCCTAAGTTGTCAAGACATATCATTTTGACATTTTCCTGAACTAAACTGTTCCATTTTTTTGTTGAAAAGTCCTCTCATTTTGAAATTTAAGTTACCTTATAGTAAAAAATGAAAAACAAATTTAAAAGATTGAAATTATTGACATGAAACGTTTGAATTGACCTGAGGCTAAGTTGTTCTTTCTTTTAATTGATTTATGCTTCATGGAAGTATTTGAGATTTCAATTTTTCATCTTGCTTCAGAATGGGGAAAAAAATTAGAAATTTCAAAAAGTCTCTCAGGATGGGAAAACCTTTTCCTGCCCAGTTTTATGTCTTTCTGGTCATTGTCAGAAAAAGGATACTGAACTAGATGGACCACTGTTCTGATCCAGTCTGGTGATTCCTGTGTTTCTAAACAACAGAATCAAGAGAAGACGGGCACGATGTTTGGTAGCTCTTTCACTTACAGCATATGAATTTGCTTGAATAAAGAATTCAGTTTAATCCTGTTGTCTGCTTCTTTCTTAAAATAGAAATAATCAAAAGGTGCCAAGTTCCTTTGCATAGTAATAATTCTTCCCGTATTAAACAGCCCAGAATTGAGAGTTTCTGCTGGACAAATTAAGAGAAACCAGTGTCTTTCCATCCGAGAAAGAAATGAATACATTAATGGACAGGAATTTTTTTAAAAAAACCAAAACGTCACATCCCACTCAATTGCCAGTGTGAATGAAATGTAAATGACAGAATGTTCCTGTCTGGCCCACATAGAAAATGGAGTGGGGTTTTTTGGACTCAGTACAAAGTAGAAACGCTTTGTTTCTTCACAGCTGCATGCAGGTGAGCACCCTCAGTCCTTCTGCTGCAATGCTTTCAGCTGCTGTCACTGAGATGTTTGTTCATGCTTCCTGCAGTACCAGCAGCAAGCAAATCACTATCTTGTGTCCAGCTTCATGCAATCACTTCCCTGCAGTGTGCCTTGGGCTCAGCTCCTCTTGTGCATGATAATGCTGAGTCTGACAGTGAAAAAATGTCCTTGTTTTACAACTGAAGGAAAGATTGAGGAGAAAAAATGGACAAGCAAGGAAGAGAGAGCAGGCATAGAGAAAGAAAGGTCAGAGAGCAATAGGGAAACAATTGAGCTGCCACAAGAGAGACAGGCACAAGCTGGTCAATTAGCCTGAAAAGCGAAGAGGGAATGCGTGTCACTCCACTGACAGTGATGCCATCTGTAGCCACCATTTATTTCCTCACTCAGAGATTATTTTAAGATAATAATTTTATAATGGTATTAATTGCAATTGCAATAAAATAGAGTTGGTCTAAGAAAGTATCCATTTCATTGGCTATCATGATGGCTGGGACTTACCTTTTTGACTGCTTTTTCTAAAAGGGAAAGTAGCCCTTGCCCCTGCCCCCGCCACATGCACACACAAAAAGGGGGTGGGGGACACTGTCTTTTCTTGGAAGGTTTGGTTCTCATTTCTGTAGCTGAAGCACAGATATTTTAAAAGAGATGAGTTTTCACTGCAGTTTTTATATTTGCTTTATTAGTTCTGGGCAGGGAATTGATTAGGAATTTTTAGTTTCCTTTTTAAAGAGTAAAAATATGAAGAAAAACATTCTCTGTTTTATTCAAAGCTCTGCTGCTAAGAGAGAAGATGGTTGCATTGTTACGGTTGCGTGGTAAAGGGACCCAGAAGTTTGGGGTGCTGTTCCTGGTCTGCCACAGGCTTCTTCTGTGACCACGGTCAAGTCACATAATCTCTCATGTTGACATTTTCAAAGACAAGGAGGGTATTTAGGCACAGATCTTCCATTAATTTCCATTGAAAAATCTTTGTCTAAATCCCCTAGATAGCTTCGAAAATCTCAACCTCAATTCCCCATCTTTGAAATGGGGAATTATTCCTCCTCTTTCCTACCCTTTGTTGTCTGTTTAGATTACACATTACGGAGTGCTGGAATTTATTATGTGTTTGTACAGTGCCTAGAGCAGTGGAGCCTTGTTCTCAGCTGGGATGTCTAGGCTACTCTAATAAATAATAGTAATATTCAGTGTTATAGGCCTAGGTTTTCGAAGTGGCCAAAGGTAGCTAGATATCTAACTTCTATGGAATCTTAAAGGTATGTGGGTATCTAACTCTCTTTGGCTCCTTTGAGTGTGCCAGCTGGAATAATTACAAGGGTGAAACATACAATAGTGGTATGGAGTTGTGTATGCTCAGGACACAATCTGAGTAACAAATGGAGATAGGTAGGACGTAGCAGAAGAGGCTAGAATTTGCTAGAAGAGGAAGGGTTGTTAAAACAATTGAATTGTATGAAGACATACATACACTGGACAAAACAACATGTTTTTATATATTAACCTTGTTTCAATAAAGCAATTGGAACTGAGAGAGTATAATATAAGATGAAAGGTTCAGAGTTATGCTTGAGATTTCATCCTATTTCTAGTCACATAATGTGATTGCTTAAAATAATCCATATCTTATGTCAGCAGTGCACAATCTTGGCAGTGCTGAGAGCTGTATAGACAACTTACTAATAGTCTGAGGGCCACAACTAAACATGCGTAGGATTTTAAGCAAAAATAACTGCACATTTAAACAAAATATAGAATCATAGACTATCAGGGTTGGAAGGGACCTCAGGAGGTCATCTAGTCCAACCTCCTGCTCAAAGCAGAACCTAATCCCAAACTAAATCATCCCAGCCAGGGCTTTGTCAAGACTGACCTGAAAAACTCAAAGGAAGGAGATTCCACCACCTACCAAGATAACCCATTGCAGTGCATCACCACCTTCCTAGTGAAAAAGTTTTTCCTTATATCCAACCTCAACCTCCCTCATTGCAACTTGAGACCATTACTCCTCGTTCTGTCATCTGCTACCACTGAGAACAGTCTAGATCCATCCTCTTTGGAACCCCCTTTCAGGTAGTTGAAAGCAGCTATCAAATCCCCCTTCTCTTCTGCAGACTAAATAATCCCAGTTCCCTCAGCCTCTCCTCATAAATCACATGCTCCAGCCCCTTAATCATTATTGTTGCCCTCCGCTGGGCTCTTTCCAATTTTTCCACATCCTTCTTGTAGTGTGGGGCCCAAAACTGGACACAGTACTCCAGATGAGGCCTCACCAATGCCGAATAGACGGGAATGATCACGTCCCTCGATCTGTTGGCAATGCTCCTCCTTATACAGCCCAAAATGCCGTTAGCCTTCTTGGCAACAAGGGCACACTGTTGATTCATATCCAGCTTCTCATCCACCGTAACCCCGAGATCCTTTTCTGCAGAACTGCTGCCTAGCCACTCAGTCCCTAGTCTGTAATGGTGCATGGGATTCTTCCTTCCTAAGTGCAGGACTCTGAACTTCTCCTTGTTGAACCTCATCAGATTCCTTTTGGCCCAATCCTCTAATTTGTCTAGGGCCCTCTGTATTCTATCCCTACCCTCCAGCATATCTACCACTCCTCCCAGTTTAGTGTCATCTGCAAACTTTCTGAGGGTGCAATTCACGCCATCCTCCAGATCATTAATGAAGATACTGAACAAAACCAACCCTTGGGGCACTCCGCTTGATACCGGCTGCCAACTGGACATGGAGCCATTGATCACTACCCACTGAGCCCGACGATCTAGCCAGCTTTCTATCCACCTTATAGTCCACTCAGCCAGCCCATACTTCTTTAACTTACTGGCAAGAATACTGTGGGAGACCGTATCAAAAGCTTTGCTAAAGTCAAGGAATAACACATCCACTGCTTTCCCCTCATCCACAGAGCCAGTTATCTAATCATAGAAGGCAATTAGGTTAGTCAGGTATGACTTGCCCTTGGTGAATCCATGCTAACTGTTCCTGATCACTTTCCTCTCCTCGAAGTGCTTCAAAATTGCTTCCTTTAGGACCTGCTCCATGATTTTTTCCAGGGACTGAGGTGAGGTTGACTGGCCTGTAGTTCCCCGGATTTTCCTTCTTCCCTTTTTTAAAGATGGGCACTACATTAGCCTTTTTCCAGTCATCCAGGACCTCCCCCGATCGCCATGAGTTTTCAAAGATAATGGCCAATGGCTCTGCAATCACATCCACCAATTCCTTTAGCACCCTCGGATGCAGCGCATCCAGCCCCATGGACTTGTGCTCGTCCAGCTTTTCTAAATAGTCCTGAACCACTTCTTTCTCCACTGAGGGCTGGTCCCCTCCTCCCCATGCTGTGCTGCCCAATGCAGTAGTCTGGGAGATGACCTTGTTCGTGAAGACAGAGGCAAAAAAAGCATTGAGTACATTAGCTTTTTCCACATTCTCTGTCACTAGGTTGCCTCCCCCATTCAGTAAGGGGCCCACACTTTCCCTGACCTTCTTCTTGTTGCTAACATACCTGTAGAAACCCTTCTTGTTACTCTTAACATCCCTTGCTAGCTGCAACTCCATGTGTGATTTGGCCTTCCTGATTTCACTCCTGCATGCCTGAGCAATAATTTTATACTCCTCCCTGGCCATTTGTCCAATCTCCCACTCCTTGTAAGCTTCTTTTTTGTGTTTAAGATCAGCAAGGATTTCACTGTTAAGCCAAGCTGGTTGCCTGCCATATTTACTATTTTTTCTACACATTGAGATGGTTTGTTCCTGCAACCTCAAAGAGCTGGAAGAGTATACAAAGATTTCAAAACACACAAAATAGCAAAATACTGACTGGAGGCCAGAGTCGGTGCTAGCCCATTGGGGGCCCTATGCAGGAATATTTTGGGCCCTCAGCCCCACATCACAACATAAAAACCGAATAGGGGATCCCCCCGCCTTTGAGCTGCTTGGGGCTCCAAACAATTGCTTAGTCTGTTTGTGCCTAGCTCCAGCGCTGCTGGAGGCTACAGGAGAAGTAGTATAGATAGGAAGATTGGCACGGCTCCTTTGAAACCAACTTATTGATATGTGGTTGTATCTTTGAGGTGGCTATACACTTTTTAAAATGTAGGTTTGAGTCTGTTAGGGGATTGCAGTGATTTATTTGTTCCCATTTGTAATAGAAAAGCCCTGGTCACCATTACAAGTCTTTCTAAAGTTGCTTGCACAAATGGCATCTCCTGTATGTTAACTCTTGTTATCTGTACTCAGCAGGCATTTATAGGAATTCATTAAGGTCCCAGTCCCCTCCCACTGAATTTCATAACTCCCAATAGGATTAGCATGTGTGAATTTCCTTAATAAATTTCAGCGTATTAAATGTAACTGAGTTCTGCTTTGGTCTCAGCAACATCCAATTCCACTAAAAACAAAATGTTCTTATCTCTGTCCTGAACCATCAAACACATGAATCATTAAACTTGTTGATCCATGTTCAGTATTGGAATGTGTGATCTCACTGATATTTTTGAGTCTTTAGGCATAAGTAAGAAATGTCATTCTGCTGAAGGTGTGCTTGAAATAAGTCTGCTTTGTTTGGAAGATGGATCTGAACCTGAAATTCAGCCTCAGATTCTAGCCCTGAAAAGGGAAATTTACATTTTTTGATATAGATGTGATTTAATATCCACGAGCCCTTCAAGATCAAAGAGCTACTTGTAATTTTCAGACATATCAACAGATTTCCCATTCCCAGTTAAAAATCTTTGATCTCTTCTAGAAATACAAGAAATTTTACAAAAATGTTCCTTCCTTTTAAATGTCTAATTTCAGAGTAGCACAGCAAATCACTCTTTTCAGATGTGAGTTCAACAAGGAAATCCATGGGCTTGTGCATAAGGGCTCTGGACTGGCAATCAAGAAATCTAGGTTCTGACTCTGGATCTACCACATACCTGCTATGTAACTATAGACAAGTCACTTCACGTCTTTGTGCCTCTGTTTTCCCTCCCACCTGTTGTCTGTCGTGTCTACAGTATTTAGATTGTAAACGCTGCAGAGCAGGGACTGTATGTTTTATAGAGCCTGGCGCACTGAGTCCATTATCTCAAATGGACCCCCCTAACTGCTACTGAAATACAAATAATAACAACTAGAAATAATATAGGCCATGTGATCTAATGAGGTTCAGTGTCATGATAACAACAATTAAATCATCCACACCTAAATCTTTTCTTTGCAGGATTCATGGAGACAGTGATAATGGATGAATTGTTCTTCTGAATTTCTGTGCACATTTGGATAATATGAATACTATCAAGTTCTCTGCTCTGACCAGTGAAGAAATGCAGGTCTGTTGTGAAACCAGCAAGCACCCAAATCCAAACCCCAATATTCCTCATGTTCCTCGTAGACTACTGGGAAGCTCAAAGCCCATTTTTGTCCTTAAGAACATAAGAAAGGCCATACTGGGTCAGACCAAAGGTCCATCCAGCCCAGTATCCTGTCTACCGACAGTGGCCAATGCCAGGTGCCCCAGAGGGAGTGAACCTAACAGGTAATGATCAAGTGATCTCTCTCCTGCCATCCATCTCCACCCTCTGACAAACAGAGGCTAGGGACATCATTCCTTATCCATCCTGGCTAATAGCCATTAATGGACTTAACCTCCAGGAATTTATCCAGTTCTCTTTTAAACCCTGTTATAGTCCTAGCCTTCACAACCTCCTCAGGCAAGGAGTTCCACAGGTTGACTGTGCACTGTGTGAAGAAGAACTTCCTTTTATTTGTTTTAAACCTGCTGCCCATTAGTTTCATTTGGTGGCCCCTAGTTCTTGTATTATGGGAACAAGTAAATAACTTTTCCTTATTCACTTTCTCCACACCACTCATGATTTTATATACCTCTATCATATCTCCCCTTAGTCTCCTCTTTTCCGAGATGAAAAGTCCTAGCCTCTTTAATCTCTCCTCATATGGGACCCGTTCCAAACCCCTAATCATTTTAGTTTCACTTTTCTGAACTTTTTCTAATGCCAGTATATCTTTTTTTGAGATGAGGAGACCATGTCTGTATGCAGTATTCAAGAAGTGGGCGTACCATGGATTTATATAAGGGCAATAAAATATTCTCCGTCTTATTCTCTATCCCTTTTTTAATGATTCCTAACATCCCGTTTGCTTTTTTGACTGCCGCTGCACACTGTGTGGACGTCTTCAGAGAACTATCCACGATGATGCCAAGATCTTTCTCCTGATTAGTTGTAGCTAAATTAGCCCCCATCATATTGTATGTATAGTTGGGGTTATTTTTTCCACTGTGCATTACTTTACATTTATCCACGTGAAATTTCATTTGCCATTTTGTTGCCCAATCACTTAGTTAAGACCAAAGCAGACTGTGCAGAACTTCAAAAAGATCTCACAAAACTATCTTGAGCAGTTTAGTATCATCTGCAAACTTTGCCACCTCACTGTTTACCCCTTTCTCCAAATCATTTATGAATAAGTTGAATAGGATTGGTCCTAGGACTGACCCTTGGGGAACACCACTAGTTACTTTTCTACATTCAGACTCTGTGCTTATGAGAGGGGAAGTATTGCCTCTCAGATGCACCCAGGGTGGTGTGTAATTTTCCCAGATTACTGGGTAGGGGCTTGAGCCGGTTCTGTGTTATATTGTTGAAAAGGAACCCCTAGATATTGAACCTGTCCCTGGTTGCTGCCAGCTCCACCTGGCAGAAGGATTACATTTTAAATTCCAGTGACCGGTTGTATTCATTCCACACTGGTCCCCAAACAACTTTTATAGGATTTTTGATCATTACAGAACTGGTCTTGATTAAAGCCGATGTGCAAGAGGTTAAGCACTGGTATCTTGTTACCAATCTGTAGAGCCATCTAGTTTCAGATCCCGAACCTCATAAGAAGATTTTTGAGGCTTTGCTATAATCTATTGGGAGTCTGGGTTCACAGTATGGGTCTATGGGCTGTGTATCCAGCTACCTCTCTGGCCCTGGAGCGAAGCTGACATTTGCTCTAATTTCCAGACTGACTATTTTTTCATCCATGAACTGTGTGTATCTAGGACACCACTCTGGTATAAAGTGTCATATGTCCATTGACTTCCAGGACTTCAGCTATGGCTGTGCCCCAAAGTGAATAAAAGTTCAGGTAGGAATGGGGAAAGGAGAGAGGAAAGTGTTTCAGCAACGTCTTCCAAACTGCATGAGGCGGGGCAGAAGTCACAGCAGCAGTGGCAGATACATCACTTTTCCCTATGCAGTAGCTGGCATATGATATGTGGTCTAGAGGAGTGTCCTCAGTCAAGTAAGACGTGAATGACAGTTTGTTTTTAATTTATCTGAGTAAACATAAACCTCAGGGAAGTTAAATTCCTCTTGAAGTAACTTAGGAAAAGGCTTTTTAGCTCTGGTTTACTAGCTCTGTCAGAAGATAAAGTAGAATGTATGTACTGTTTCCGGTTAAATGTTGTGAGTTAAAATCTTATGCAGCTCTGGTTTATTATTTTGTACACAATTAGGAATTTACTGTATCTAGCTTTAGGCTATCAGCTTTAGCAAACATATTGCGTGTAAATTACCAGGAAAGCAACACTAAACATTCAAAGAATCTAGTGATCCTAACTTGAAAAAAACATAATTAGCTACAGTGAATCAGAGGGGGGAAGAAAGAGCAGACAGGTGAAACCAAACTGCTACTGTGTGCAACTCCACAATATCATGGCGCTGAGATTCAGTCTACAGTTTCTTTGCTCTTCATAAATCAAAAAGACTCTCTTTAAGGGATAACTATTGTGATTTTTATTAGCAAAGTGTTGAAATGTAATTTGGAAACCAGTAGGTATATGCTCAGCATGGCTCAGCTGTGTGTCCACTGCCACTATCCGTGCTACTCCTGCTACGTTATTTATACGTGCAGTAGCTGCATGAGTGCTAGTGTAAGTATGTGTACAAACGCAGGGGAATCAAATCCTAGCTCAGGGGTGGGCAAACTTTTTGGCTCGAGGGCCACATCAGGGTGAGAAACTGTATGGAGGGCTGAGTAGGGAAGGCTGTGCCTCCTGAAACAGCCTAGCCCCCGCCCCCTATCTGCCCGCTCGCACTTCCTGTCCTCTGACTGCCCCCCTCAGAACCCTTGACCCAGCCAACCGCCCCTGCTCCTTGCCCCCCTCCCGGGACCCCTACCCCTAACTGCCCCCCAGGACCCCACCCCCTATCTAACCCCCCCGTTCTTCCCCCCCCAAACCTCCACCCCATCCAACTGCCCCCTGCTCCCTGTCCCCTGACTGCTCCCCTTACCAGGCCACTCAGAGCAGCGTGTCTGGCTGCCGCACCGCCTGTCCGGAGCCAGACATGCTGCCGTGCTGCCCTGCATGAGCGCCTTACCCTTGTCCATGACAAATATTTAAAATCAAGTCTGGTGGAAAGTAAACTGTCATCAATATCCAAGACAGGTTAACTGATTATCATGGGGGGCAGAGGATGGAATCCAAAAGGAATGGAATCCACACATTTCAGTGCAAAACAAAGACATTTGATAGGTGAAAATAAACAGAATATATGTTCTTTCCTGCCTTCTGTAGCCAGGTACAATAATGATTGGTGGGCATTGTCCCCATACTATCCCTACTGGCATTCAGAGATGTTTCCACTGGCTGAATAATAATACCTAGGACAGGGGTTCTCAAACTTCATTGCACCGCAACCCCCTTCTGACAACAAAATTACTTCATGACCCCAGGAGGGGGGACCGAAGCCTGAGCCCACCCAAACCCCACTGCCCTGGGGGGGGAGCCAAGGGCTTCAGCCCCAGGAAGAGGACCTGCAACCTGCGTCCTGTTGCCCAGGGCTGAAGCCCCTCGGGCTTTTGCTTCTGTCCTAGATAGTGGGACTTGGGCTTCAGCTCCGGGCCCCAGCAAGTCTAAACCAGCCCTGGTGACCTCATTCAAAGGGGGTCATGACCCACCCTGGGGTCCTGACCCACAGTCTGAGATCCTAGGAAAGTCAGAACTGGCTCTTTTCCAGTTGTTTGGTGTGCAGTCTATAGTCTCCTTGCCAGATGGTTGACAGCAGTTTAGGAAAGAAATATGATTGTTTTCTTGGTAATAATGGGAAGAAAATTCAATTAGTATTTGATTTGTGTCACTGTATTCAATTTGTGCTATTTTCTAACTATTTGTATTTGTACAAATACTTCAGAAAAGTGAACTGAACACTGGTCTGAATAGCAGCCTTTTTCAGTAGGCTGTAACAATACTTTGTTTAAGTAAACATAATGGTGATATATATAGTTTGAGCAGTAAAACCCACATCGAGGTATCTCAGGAAGTGAAATGATTTTCACAAGTGCTGAACACCCACATCCCACCAAAGTCAATGGGTTACATTTTCAAGAAAAGTTTATTGCTCACAAATGGGGTCGGACTGTCATAAAGGGTTAGATGTCTTTTAAGCACCTAAATTAATGGAAGCAATGCTTGCTCAGTACTTCTCAAAATCAGGAAGGTGGCCCTGATTCACAAAAGCTCCTGAACATATACTCAATGTAAGTAGTCTATTCCCACTGAAATCAACAGGCATTAAATATATTTTAAAATGCTGTGCTGAACCAAAGCCTAAGGCATTTAGACATCTAAGTCCATATTTGTGCACCTAAGTTTAGGCACCCACATATGAAAATTTTGGCCGGTAGCCTAATTACTAATATGCAATGAATGACCATTTTAACATGAAAATTATTTTAAAGCAGGAAATTTATTTCATTTTAAGGTAAAATAAATGAGATATGATTTTGTACACTGCAGTGGTCTTTTAAAATTATCTGTATGTGTTATTCAAAGCCTTCTTAGCAATTGGGTGCATAGGGAAAATGGCAATTCACCATAAGCCCGGTTTGGGGATAAATTGTACAAGCTAAACTCTGGTCATGAATATATCGGATTATTTGCTCTGTATTACTGTTAGCCAGCACCATTGATATCAGTGGGTTACAGCGGTGCAGCTGAGTGTAGAATTTGGCTCTTGCCAGATCCTCAAAAGGTATTAGGTGCCTAGCTCCTTTTAATTTGGGAGGTGAAAACTGTACACTTGAAGATGTGGGCCCTAGTGTCTAAGCATTCTTTACTGTAAATTAAGGCATGCCAATTATTCCTGTCCTTACACACAGGAAGGTAGAAGGCCCTGTTTTTAATGAGGGTGCCATACTCAGAAGGTGGGACCAATTCCTCAGAATTATCTTATTGTTGTTAATGAAATTTTAAACACACCAGAAAGCAGTGGAAAAATTTCTCTGTTATTGTCCCACCAGACCTCCATCAGAATGGTTTCTATGGAAATGCTGGAAGATTTGAAGTTGCCACCACCTTATAGAACCCCTCAGGAAAAGCAGGTGCCCACCTTTGAGGTGAATTCACACTAGGTCACAAAGGGACAGCCTGACAAAGGTGCATGTACAGTTTTCATCTCCCCAAACCAGCCTTCCTGGTGGTTAGGAGATGATTCCTCCTGACTGGGTTCACAGTTTCAGAGCAAACATTTTTTACAGTCATAAAGCAAAAACTTAAATATTACCTTATAACGTGAGATACAGATTTGAGAGAAGATATTAATGTAGGCAGCAATTTACAAGTATTTCATAAAAACTAAACACATTGTTATAAATTCAAAAATCTTAACTATACTAACACACGGGTGAAACAGACTGATTTCCAGCAACGAATTTGTCAGTGCTCGGCTGAAGCATTTGGCAAGAGATGGCATGTGGTCTGCCAGCGTGTCACATGTGTTTTGTAAAGACACCTTAGGCTCTTTAGGTTCATTCTCCTTTCTTGTAATGCAAGCTTTAACTGGGGCCACAGACCAAAAAAAGATACTCATCTGAGATTGACAAAAGTAGACAGTGATTTTAAATATTGCTTTACTGACGATTGCCTAAGGGTGCCCACCTTCTAAGGAGACCAGATAAAGTCTTTTAATATTAAAATACTAGCATATGGAAAAGTTAAATGGTTTTCCTCAAGCAGCAGGTGACCTTATTCCCTAATTTAGTTACTCTACTTTCCATAATAGAAAGCTGAAGTATAAGAGTTGTAATCTATCACAAATTTGTAATAGCTCAGTGCACTGGAATTTGCAGTTCCTTTTGGCAAAGATGAGCCAATATACTCTCAAATCTCTCCCCTTTTCAAACCACTATAGTATGTCTATATTGTTTTGAGAGATAAGAACTGCAGACTGACCTTTGAATAATTTGTATAAAAGATGTATGGTGTATCACAAGTGATATTTATGTTTTCTGTACCATAAACTGAAACTTACTGTGAAACATACACTGAGAAGATGGCACCTGAACTTGCCAAGAGCTGTCTACATGTTTCTACCCTGGGCTGTTCAATCCTGAATCCATTAACCCCAGAAACAGAGCTATGTGGATAACTGATTTTTCTTCATTTCAGTGGCTGTTCCAAAAACAAAAACAAAACAAAAAGCAAAAAAGGAAAAAACAACAACATTTTGAGTCAACCTGATACAAAAAGTTTAATTTTTTTGGCAAACTGAAAAGTAGCAAATTTTGCTTTGGGTCAAACAAAACTTTTCATTTCTTCTTTAGCTTTTTGTTTTTTTATTTTTTGTAAATTTGAAGTAAATTTTAAAATAAAAAGTCATTTTGAATAAAAAATTAAAATATTTAGTTTTGAAAAATGTCAAAATGAAAAGCTTTGATTTTTTTTTTAAACTGACACGAATCTGTGAATTGTTTTGGTTGGCCTGAATCTGCATTTCTTCTGTGGAAAAAATTTCAGTCAAAAACATTTGCCCAGCTCTGCTATCAATACTGTCATCTATATTTAAATCCTAAAAATGATTGGCTGTTTTCCTATGTATCACACACATTGCAAAACAATTCACAATTCAGCCCTCATTCTCCACAAAAATGACAGGGCTGCAGAAGTATGGTGCAGAAGTATCCTATTGCAGGATGCATATGCCACCCAGCTCAGTGTTACCTTTTTCCATATTCATATCTTGTTTTTAAAGTGATCATTAGATTTCTGAAAGGACAATATGCAGGAATAGCTGTGGTTCAGTCTAACACTGTAAGACGTCCTCAGCTGAGCTCATCATGGGGTTTTACATATAGCCTGCTAAACATAAATATTTTTCAGTTTTAGACAAACATCGTATTTGTTAGGACACTATCTTCTCTGCATGGAGCTAAAAATTGTTTGTATTACAATAGCAAAGATAGAGACCCTAATGTCCTAGGAGCTGTACAAACACAGTAGGAGACAGACAAGTCAGACAAAGGAGGGTTTATGATCATCCAGATTTTACAGTTGGGGAACTAAGGCACAGAGAGATAAAGTGATTTGCCTATGGTTATAGAGAAAGCCTGGGACAGAGCTGGGAACTGAACTCAAATCTCCAGCCAGTCCCTTAATAGTGCTGTGTCAGAACAGGAAGGACAGTCTTATGTTTCTAGACTGGCTAGTTTAACTCACTGGCAGCACATTCTGAGAGGAACCCAGAGACCAGATCTACAGTTGCACTGACAGCTACTTCCCACATGTGAGGGGTGGCATATGGTCATTCATTTAGAATGATAGGCTGTGTGCCCTCCTGCTATTATGTATATATCTATAGACAACAACAACAACAAAATTCTGAAACCGCTTGTGGGCCATTTAGCCATAAACAGTGAAAATGTGTAGTAAAACAGCATTTTTGAAGGAAAACAAGCACAGTTTAAGCAGCAGCATGGGCAGATACTATTAAAACTGGTCCACTCCTGTTGAAAGTTTCCAAAGAGCAGGTGTGCATTATAGTGTTTACTTCTCACTTCATTCTGCATAAAAAAGACCTCTTGGTTTACACCTTGTTTGTGTGTTTTGTTTGATAAGAAATAAAGCAGTTGCAGGCTGGGAGGTTTGTCTACACTTACAGCTGCACCGGTGCAGCTGCAGTGCTCTAGCACTTAGTGAAGACTCCACTTCCTGAGAGGCAGTAGCTATGTCAATGGAAGGCGGCCTCTGTCAACACCGGGGGTTAGAGCGGTATAAGTATATTGCTCAAGGATATGGATTTTCCACATCCCTGAGCGATCTAGTTATACCAACATAAGTTGGTACTGTAGACCAAGCCTCTGTCCTCAGGTATGTTATTCACAAGGAGATAACTAAAGACTTGGAAAATTCTGAGATGTGACTGAACAGTCATTTCAATCTATTTCTTTAGCTGGACCTATCTGATTTTCCAACTGGAACGTGGTAACTAGACACACCCATTTTCAAGGCCCTCTAAACCACAGAAGAGTAATGGGAGGAGGGAAAACACCCATATTAAAAAAAAAAAAAAAGAAGGACTCTGGCAGTCATGTATTACTGCTATTGGCCTGCCTTTAGGTCTGTTATTTATGTCAGCGAATGAGTACTCTGTCCTAACATTCATCTTCAAGAACCATACAATGATGATACTGAGGAGGACTTTATGTTCTTGGATTGATGGAGAATTCTTTTTCTCTACCAGGTGCCCACGATATAACCAAGGTAGCTTGTAACCAACATAACTGGTTAAAATAATAAGTTATTTATGATACCTCGGTGCTGGGATTAAATGTTTGCAGTTGAAGAAATAAAGTACGTACTGAAAGAAGAGGAAGAAGATCAAATATTGGTCTATATTTATATCTAGCACAGGCCAGATAGGTAACTGCAGGATCACAGAAATTGTCATACGGGTCCCATATCCTGTTTTCCACAATGGCTATTATCAAATGCCTCAGAAGTTTAATGTATCTAATTGTGCCCTATTATACAATAGATGGAAAAGTCTTCCTGACCACAACTATTCTTACCACATGAAGCATGAGGATTGAGTCTTTTCTTCTTGTGATTTTATCATAGCTAGCAGAACTGTCCTCTCATGCTCTTCTTATTCGATTTGACATAAGAATCATGACTTACTTAGAACTTCCATGACATTCCCATGTTTCCCTTGATGATTTGTGGCAAGTTAATCATGATAATGCAGGTATTGATGAAAGCATATTATTTTTCCATTTGCGCAGCAGCTTTCAACTTACAGGCCCCAAAAGAGCTTTACATGCTAAAATACAGCTTATACAAAGGGACTGCTTCAATAGCATCAAAATGAAGCTATTTCTGGGGTGAAATGTGGCCGCTTTTCAGTGGCATACATCAATGCTAGACAACAATGAAATGAAAACGAATCCAACTGAAAACACTGGGATAATTTAGATAGGCATAATGTATTTTATTCAGCTTGGCATTGTGACCAGGACTAACAGTGCTATGGAATTGTAGATGACTAAATCAAGGGAGGGTAGATGTAGTCTTTACATTTCATTCAAAATACTGCAGGCTCAGCCACAGAGTTCAGTCTTGCAGCGCTGATACCATCCTTATTGACAGGGAAGTCTGAAGCTGCGGGATCACCAACAATGCTTCTGGGAGACCTCATTGTAGGCATCCCCTGGAGGCATCCTATTCAAATGCTGACCTCCAGAGTCCAATGAGGGTGGCACTGATCAAATGTTTGGGGAGCATAAACCTCTCACATGTCAGTCACTGGCTTGTAGTATGACAGGCCTCCTTGTTACAGATCTGCTGTTGCCTGGAGGTTAGTGAGGCCTCTCTCAGTACCATGAATCCTCCTTTGCTTGGTCTGCAGTGCTCTCACTTCAGGAATCATCATCATCATCATCAGAGAATGTTAGCCAAGCGCAGGAACTGAGGTGAGGAAAGGAGAGAGCATCTCCACACTGCTAGTAGTGCTGTACTCAGGGGAGGGAGGAGTTGCTGCTAATGGAATCATTAGTCCTACCTCCAACCCTCACCCTCTGTAGTGAAGAAAAAGGTCTCCCATATGACAGATATATGGCAGAGGGGAGTAAGGAGCCAATCTTCTATCACAAAGAGTAAATAATCACAGATCCCAGTCAATTCTGCTACAAGTCCTGGTCAACCAGCCAGACCCTGTGCTGAAGCCATTAGTGTTGTATGGCCTAAGGCTGAGAATTGGATGGAGGAAAGGGAGGAAAGTCAGGTAAGGGATGATGGTTTGGGAGGAAAGGGAAATTCATAGATTCCAAGGCCAGAAAAGGACCCTTGTGATCATCTAATCTGACCTCCTGCATAACACAAACAAATAATAATTCCTAGAGCATATCTTTTAGAATCCAGCTCCTTTGTTGCTGGAAAGTCTAGAAAGGATTGGTGGGTTGTGGTGATGTGAGGAGACCAGCGGGGGGTGTATATAGTTAAACTGAATTCTTCCCCGCCCCCACAAATGTATAGCTAGTTATGCCCTGGACTCAAACCTATTCAGTTTTTGTATGCGCTAATGGGGGTCACACAAAATGGAATGGCTGAAGGCTAAGAATATGTGAAACCGCTTAATTTTGTGTGACGTGCTAAGATTATAAATGGAGCAACAAAAAAGGCAACAATACAAAATTCTGAATTCAATCTACTAATATTAAAAAACAACATGATGCAGCCTTTGAATGTGTCTGGGTTGTTAGGTAAGAAGAGCATTCACACCAGCTCAAAGACAGGTTAGTCCTGAGTCTTGAAAATATGTCATTTTCACTGAAATTGTGGCTGCTTAAAGTGCCTGGTGCTATTTTAGACAATGTCCTCCATTACACGGTTTGTATTCTGCTCATGTGTGCTCAGCTAACATTGGAAGACTATTGCCTTCCACGGGAATCCCCATGAAAACAAGAGCTGCAACTCAGGGGGCGATTTTAGTGCACAACATTTTAATTACATGAAATTGCCTAATGCCTCGATCCATCATTACATATGGGAGGTGGGGGATGATTCAACAGCATAAGGAACTTTCATAGTACAATTTATACTTACTCATGCTATAACTGCACATATAGAGACTCTTTAATCTGTGGAGCTAATAGTGATTTACAATTATTAATAAGTCATTAAGCCTCAGCAGCAACATCACTGAGAAAAACAGTAAGAATCATACCCAAGGCACAGAAAGACAAAGTGACTTGCCCAGGGCCACGAATAAAACCAGAATCCTACTTCCCTATCCCTCTCCACAAACTGCTAACTCACAAACTATAACATCCGTTAATTTCTCCACTTCTCTACGTTTTTCTTTAGCCGATTGCTATTATAGCGGATTACATTTTGTATAAATGTATGGGCTATATGCTGTTCTGTCGTGTTGTAGCTGTACCATGATCTGGTAACTGTCGGTTTTTTAAAAGCTTAAATCTACAAGTCATTTGTCCCATCAAGAACCTTTCCTATCTCTAGGACAATAACACAATGATTTGCTGACATCTTGATTATGGATCTTACTGTAAAATGTTTGGGAGCTTTGGATTGGTATTATTTAAGATTGCTTTATGATTTTTTTTTTGTTGCTTGAAAGTAACTTAGTAACACTTAAACGGCTGTGCTGATGGATAATACCACGAAATCAAGGAGGTCTTTTCAATAGAGATGATTGAAAGCTGCAAAACAGCATTCGTGAGTGGTCATTTGAATTCTGACTGTGTGGTGGTTTGACCATGTTCATACCCCTTACTGTTAATGAACATTAGAGTAAACTAGTCCGTGGTCATGCAAATGTCTGTTCCTTGTATGAATGCCAACATTTGCACCAGAATAAGCAGCTTCATATGCAAGCAAGAGTGTTTGCTATTCTTTTTTATTAACATTTCTGTTCACTATTCTTCTGTTTTAACATTTCAATTATCCAACCAGGGAGCAGAAGCTATAACATATGTCAAAGGCGACTTATTGCAAAGCACATACATAAATCAATGAATGAATGAATGAATGAATGAATGAACGAACTTGCAAGTCAATAGTTTGCAAACAGACCACAGGCAGACAATTGTTTGTATAAGCTATTTGGAAAATACAACTAATGAATAAGGATCAGTCTGTGAAAGACTCAAACAGAAAAACACCAAATAATTTGGAGCCTTTGGCCAAGAATTTCAAAACTGGGTGTCAAATGTTCAGCCCTTAAATGCTTATGTGGACTCTTGATTTTTCAATAAGTTAAAAGTTGGGCTCCTGTTTTTGAGAAACTTGGCCTCAGTGTCTTCAGCCTAGATATATGGACAGCATTACTATGTCCTGTAGTATCATGCTGGTATTATAAAATAGACTTTAAAGAATTATAGGAAAACAAATATTAACTTCTGTCTCGAAAATTCCAAGCTCTTTATCATTATAGTGTGACGGCAACCATTTTGACCAACATTGACGATTGAGCCAAAGAAGTCCAGACTGTCTAAAATTAGCTGTAGCTAGGCTGAAAGCTGCAACAGGCTCATGTCCTTTGTGGAGCAGGCACAGAATGAGAAACAGAACATCCAATAGCCAGGGGACTACAATACCAGATATTTTAATTGGCCACTAATCAGATTGTGAATTCCATTTTTAAAAAAATCAGTTTTGAATGTGAACTCAGTTAATGTAAATGTTGCATCACGCTTCACTTGGCAACAAAAATCCAGCCCTAATGCAGTCAGGTCCAACAGTAATTTAACTATAAAAATACTGCAGAAAAAAAATCTAAGTAGTTGGTTTAGCAACCTAAGCACTTACACAGAAGTGTGCAATCTCTCATGCCGTCTCAAATAATTGAAAGGAAACTTAGCACTAGGTCTTTTTTCCCTCTCTTGTTATGGAGCTGGTAGGCTGGGATTCTTTATGGGCCAGCCTGTGAATTTCTATAGGTGCAATGAGAAATAGATTCAAAACAAACTGAAAACAGTCACAGCTCCTGAATGAGGTGTAGAAATAAAATTGAAATTTAAACGTGATCACCACAGCAATGGTTACTGTATGAAGGCAAGCAAGGACAGGCTGCTAATTTTATTATAATTACTTATGTGCATATGTCATCTTTCATCATGAAGGATTATATTATTGGCATATGGCAGGCCCCCAAAATCATGCGACTGGCTTAAAAAATCATGGGGTTTGTTTGTTTCTAATAAAAAAGTTTAGATTTTTGTATTGGCTTTCTGGTTTCTGTATCTTTAGGGTGCACTTGTCATATTCTCAAGCTTTTCTTCGCAAACATGAGAGCTAGCAACTTACCTTTTGGGTTTTTTTTAAATGAAAGCTGAGATTCTTACACAATCTCATAACCCCAGCATCTGAGGCTTAAAGAAAAACACTATATTGCAAGACTCATGATCAATGTTCCGTCTAATTTTTGACAGGCTGTGTGTGCAAAATATTTCTTCTGTGCAAATTGTTGTGTGCGCGGTGTTTTGCCGTGTGCGTGGGATTTAGGATCTCTGTGTGCGCGCACACTCACACAGCTTAGAGGGAACAGTGCTCATAATAAAAATCACAAGAGTTGGCAACACTGAAGAAAGAATAAAGAGCTTTTCAAGTTCTTTATAGCTACAGTATGGATGAGGCACAACTATCCAACACATAGCAAGGGAAAGGCACAAAATGCTACCATTTTACTGCCTCAACAGCACCAGAGAGAGGGACCTCTTCCATAGGATGATTGCCTCCTACACACAGGGGCGCAGCTAGGTCATACAACAGTTAGGATTATCATACATCCAGGTTTTCCCTGACATTGCCTCTTTTTTGTGGCTCCATCCTCTGGCTGGGCGGATTTTTCAAACAGGAAACGTCTGGGATTTTTTGAAGAGCAGACGCTGCAGAAGAGACCCAATTGGTCCACTTCCTTATTGGTCCCTCCCCTGCATCCACAGCTGATTGGTCCATTCCCCTGCAGCCACAGTTGCCAGATCCTGCCCACCCAGGCGCCAGCTCCAAGCCCTGGGAAGGCGGTCCCACAAGGAGGTGCTGACCGACAGCTATTGCTGTGTCCTGGGCTTATGCCAGTTGACCTACCACCATGACAGGGAGCGAAACTGCCCCCTCACGTCCAGTGAGTACCCCTGCCACAGGTGCCCCCCTAGCACCCTCCAACTGTACCCCCCTTCAGCTCCTCCTCCCTCCCCTGTCCTCTTTTTGGGAATCTGAAATATGGTAACCCTAATAACAGCTGAATTAGACAGGGTGACAAAAAGGGTTAGAAGGCTGAAACAGTCTGTGTAAGAAGAGTGACAAGATTAGGGTTGTTTAATTTGGAAAGGAGAGGAATAAGTGGGGATTAAAGGTAGGATATAAAAAAAAAAGATGTCTGGTATAGAGAAGGTAAATCAGGTATTCCTATTTACCCTCTCTCATGATACAAGAAGCAGCTAATGAAACTGAAATACAACAAAATGAAACTCAAAGGAAATGCATTTTTAAACAGTGCATAATTAACCTGCAGGACTCCCCTCCACAAGAAATCATTAGGCCAAGATTTTTAAGGATAGGACACGTGCATAATGAAAACAGGTGAAGTTATATAAAGATAGGGTAAGAAATAGGAGGTCTATAAACCCTTGTGCTTCAGCTCATCTATCACCAACTAAGGGAGCAATCCTGCAAAGTACAGAGCACCTCAGCCCTAATACAGCAAATAACTTAAGCATGTGCTTAACTTTAAGCACAAATACGTATACTTTCATGTGTAAAGTTAAGTATGTGCATGAGTATTTTGGTGCATCAAGGCCAGAGCATGTTGTACGTTGCAGGACTGAGGCCTAAATGCCTGGATTTAGCAAGAAACTTCCCTTATGGACAAATTATTAAATGGTTTTCTCTCTCACAGGGTTTCCAACACCTTCCTCCAAAGCATAGGATATGGACCACTGTCGGAGACAGGATATTGGACTTGATGGCCATCCAACCAAATTCAGTATGGCAGTTTCTATGTTTGATATTTTTAACCTTATAAATCACATGTATATTACTTTGAAAGTCTGATTTCACAGCATCGTGACCATATGATTATACAAGTAAAGCTCATTTGTCAATTATATTCTTTCATGATGAATATTGCCATGATTTGACAATTAATTTTTGGCATCATTCAACCAGCTTTAAAGCTGGCTGAACATTGTCTGCGTATAATCTGTTCTGCAGGTAACTGCAATAACGGTCAAATATATTACTCGACAAATACTTATCCCTGGTACTTCGTCCAGTTCTAGCATTTACATAGTATTCAGAAATTAACGTTGATGGGAAGGACAAGCTGAATGACTGCCAGATGTGTGATAGTGCAACTTAATCCATTGGGTGGTTGTACATTAAATGAGGCAAATTACATTCTCTTGTAACCAGAAGGAAAAATGTTGTAAAGGAAACCATGTTATTTTTTCCTCCTATTTATTTACTCAGTGGTGTATGATGCTCAGTGCAGCAAACTCCTGCTGTAGCTTTAGGGCAATGAAGCAGTCTTAAGTTCACAATATGGTTTTTGCTCTCTTGCTTTATCCAGCTGCTAATCTTTAGCTGGAGCCTTCCTCTCCTCAGGAGCCCAACTTTGGTCTAGCTATTTCCAATGCACCTCACTGGCAACTGAGTCATCTTGAATTTTAATTTCATATTATAAGAGCAAGAAATTGGAAAGGTTCAATACTTCAAATCTCTCTCATTTAACAAAAGCTGAGCCAGCAAAACATTTCTATCATGTGGGAGTTAAGCTAAATGGGGCTGACACATCACAGATATTGGGAGGAAAGGGCTGGTTCCCAATCAGGTGCTGAAGCAAGCAGGGCTGGCAAACAAGTTAAAAACAAATGAAATAAAACCAGCTATCTTCCAGGTAGGCTCATTGCCAGGGAGCAGCCACGTAACAGACACTGCTACGCCAGTTGTAAAGTATTAGTGAAATCGACAGGGTAAAAAAATAGAGATCCTGTTTATTGGCAAAAGACATTGGTTCTATTCTTGGCTCAGTCACAGGTGCTGAGGGTGAGCCACAGGCAACCAAGTTTTCAAAAGTGACTGCATGCCCAAAAAGGGAGGCACCCCACATTAGCAATGTGAGACACTAATATATTGCAAGTTGGGCACTCAAAGTCAGGCATAGCCCTGTGTTGAGGGCAGCTCAGCCCCTCCCCCAGCTACTGCAGCCTAGAGCACTATGCCTCCACACAGTGAGGCACCCAGGAAGATTAAATCATAATATCAAAAAAAAGTGAGTTTCAAAACCCTGAGGAGATCTCATGCTCCCTTTGTTTTATATTCATGATGCTAGGTGTGACCAGGTGTCTAGAATGGACCACACCGAGAATGCCACACTCAGGGCAGACTGAAGAAACAAGGCAGGCACACCTGAAAACTGGTGGTTTATACTACAATTAGATTCAGCAAACCAGTGACAAAAGAGCTTCTGCAGTACCACACTGCTTGAGAAGAAGCCAAAACACAGTCCCCTTTAAAGCATTCCATGGAGCCCACGATTCCCATGCAGACAAATTGGTCTTGTACAGTGAGAGGTTACTGAAAACCCAGTTCACCATACATGAGGTTCTACCAGTCCAGAAGAATCAGACACTTACCCCCAGGTCAATATAGATTTCAGATCTCACCAAAATATCATGCTGTCAGCCAATCCTTAGTAAATGAACTAAGAATTAATAAAAGACAAGAATAGAGTTAAAATGGTTAAAAGAGCATATACATGGAAATGATTGCAAAGCCTTAGATCAGGTTTGTAGCAATGATGGAATAGACTGCTGGCTTGCAAAAGTCTCTTTGGTAACTTCCAAAAGATTGGAAGGTCCTCAGTCCCTAGTTCAAAACACTCCTTTTTGTTGTAAATCCACAGTCCATAGAGTTGGAGCAGGAATGAGGCAAAATGGAGATGGTCCAGTTACAAGTTACCCCCTCTCCCAGGTGCATGGAAAGTTACAGTCCCAAACAATGCCCATAGCCCCTGTGCATGGAAAGTTACTGGCAAAGATGGTGTCTTAGGTCACATGTCCACTTCACATGTCTTTACAGGTTTTGCTGAATCACAGGGATAGCCATTGGCCCCACGCTGTCTGAGGCATCCACAGGAAGACTCATTATTGAGCTGATTTCCCTTAATGGCCCATCACCACCTGAATGGTCCATGAAACAATGTAATGGTTCTGCAACAAGAGGCTAGCTAGACTGGATGTTAAACTAGCCTGTGGGTGTCACCCTTGAACAAAGCACATTTGAGATACAAATACATATTCATAACTTCAGATGCAAAAACGATACATCCATATAAATAAGATCATACCTACCAGATTACAATTTTTCCATTGATACCTTACATGACAAACATTGTATAAGAATTGTTGCAACTGTATAACAGTGGTAATATCAATTATATAAATGGCCATATTCAATCATACAGCATCACACTAGGATACAAATGATTTTCCCCTAAGAGTGTAGCAGCTAGATTCTTTTTAGCTTCTCTTGATTGTGGTTCCTCATCTATATGCTTATCTATAACCTTGGTGGGAATAGGTGATTTGAGATTGGGTGGCAATGATTTTGATTTGTCCACCCATTTACTTTAGCTTCCCTTTCCCATTATGGAATCCAGCTGCAAGTGGTTTCCCTGTTGAAGGTCCCATGGACTGAGCAATGGCTCAGATTTGTTTGTTGGAAAGTGAAGTGGTTGTGGTTTCATTTACCACTTCTTTGTAGTTGCCATTTTGATTGCTTCCCTCGGCAGGTCTCTAATGAGTAGGGACATACTCACCCTAATCCTATCTCCCTGATCTGGATCATGATGCCATAAACCACACTAATACAGGGAATATAAATCTCCCTCATCAAGCTCTTCCTCTGAGGAGAAGGGTGAGTACTGAGTTGCACAGCAACCTGTAATGGCAGCCATCTTATCCTGCCTCACTTGTAACTGGGCATGTAATTTAGCAATGATTCATTTGCAGTGATCATGGGAGGCTGCCCTTTTCCATTCCTGGTTCTCCTGCTTTACAGCTTGAAGAGCAGATTGAGCATCTTCCAATTCTCTAATTCCCCTGCTTTTTGCCCAAGTTGTTGGCACTTCTCAGACAATGCCTCCTTTTCATTAGTGACCATTCCCAGTGTCACTAAGGAGATCAAGATGGAGGCTTGAGCAGTCTGCAGATTGCTATCAAGGAACTGGTGGGCTTGCTGTTCTCCTGCCTATTGTACTTGTATGTCCTTGAAGGCTCCCTGGATCTGACACAGTCTTTCAGGAATTTCAGAGCTGTCTTTCCAGCATCCTTGAATTAGGGCCTTTTTCCTAATGATGCCTTTAGGCTTAGTAGCCATCAACTTTCCCCATTGCTCTTAGAGCAAATTCCAAGGGAGAGTCTGCCATGAAGGCATCTAAGGACCAGTAAGGAGATGTAACAGTGTACCTCTTCCTCCACCATTCTCTTTTCTGTATAGGCTTTAGCCCACCACCATCTCTCTTCAAGAGATTAAGATAGCTTCCCCCACTTGAAATGCAAGATTGTGATTCCCTGACTCCAAGTGTTGTAGTTTTCAAATCTAGCAAGATCCACTGGTCCTCACATGGGGCACCAATTGTTATGAACTGCCCTTCCTACTACAAGCAATTCAGTTAGGTTCAAGAAACCAGTTGGATTTTAACCATTTATTGAAAACTACAATAGAATCCAAATATGTGATTGTAAGCTACAGTACAGCAAGTAAAGTAAACAATCCCACTCCCTGCCACCAGCGAGATGTACCAGTTGCGGGCAGATGAACCTCTTTGTTCAGAGTCGGTCACCTCTCCACCCTAAAGAGAAGCTCTTAACACCCTCCCCCCTTGCCCAAGTTACTCATGTGCCTTGTGATGGTCACATGCACATATCCAGCATGTCCAGACATGCCCCACCACAGCTTTCCCTGTTGCTAAGCTAAAACATACATTACAACATTAGAGAAAACACGTTAAAATGGTGATAAGATGAATATTGAAACAAGAAGGGCAAATGTCCCACACCCCGAGGACACAGAAGCGTCTAACACCCTACCACCACCGGCCAAGGAAAACAACTCATTAACTGTAAAAATGCTGAGAGTCGTATGTAAATAGCCAACCCTACTGAACTGCATGGACTGAGAATTGGGACTGATGACAAAGGATAACGAACTGGGGCCTATTAGGGAAATTTGCCCAGGTGTGGAAGGGCAGTAATGCTGGGCTGTCTTTCTACACTATATAAAGCCCACAGTGGGGCACTGGAAGTAGGAATGGGTTGTGGGCTTAGTGTTGCCTCCTTGCCGTGACACATAAGAATTCAAATGGAGTTTGAGTGAACATCCATGGACTAAATACCAGAAAGTCAAAATGTAGGTGCACAGTACCAACAGTGTGAATGCAATTACAGACTCTGATGCACTGCACAGGCATGGAGAAGGACAATGGAGTGGTGCCAATTATAGACACCTGGATAAGTAATCCAGGCTAAAATCAAAAGCAATTCTGAGTTCAGTATTTTTCCCTTCTTTATTTAGTGTGCTTTGCTTAGTCTAAGCTGTATAAACATGGAAACAGCAGGCACACCCCTGAATAATGTATTCTTCAGCTGAGTTCATCTGATGTCAATATACATACTCGTCATGTGTAAAGCCCTGGATAACGTGTGCATTTCAGTCAGCCTCTTTTCCTACATCTGTAAATATCAATGAGATGTTTGGGGAAGAAGAAAAAAAAAACAGCACTCTTAAAAGTGGTGGTGGGGGGGGGGGCGGGGGGAAGAGCAACGAACAAGATGATTCAAAGGGTGGAAGACATCAGATTAAAATAAACCAATTGATAGCTAATGAAGCCTGAATGAATGGTTATTCCTAATTCATTTAGTTTAAATTACATTGAAATTCTATTCCTGTACTATTCTGTTTTCTCAACCTTTATATTATTCTCTCTTCTTTTTGCTTGACTGGGGTAATAGCTAGGTAACACACACACACAAAACCCCCTGCAAGTCCTCAACCTGTGATGTGTTCAGCATCTTGCAGGATTGGACCTATTAGTGGGTGAAACCATCAAAACTACAGCCTGCCTGCTATGCCATGTGATATAAGTGGCAGCTGGGCCGAGTCACAACAGAAAAAAAGAAACATTGCTGGAAACTGCTAAAATTCTGTCAGCCTGGCTGCAGTTGCTGCCTCCGATTCAGTTCCTCTGGCAGCCAAAATGATCTGATCATTCAGTATCTGCTAGAGGTGAACAAACTTGTTAATCAAAAATGGGCCAGTCTTGGCAGAACTGGCTGTATATCCAAACAAAGATCATAGGAAGTGTTGTCCAAATGCAGGGTCTAGGGTAGAAAAAAATTAAATGATTTTGGAGGCTGCACCAAACTGGGGGTGCTGGAGAGGGTGGCATTCAAAGTAGAACAGTAAAAGACAAGGGAAGACAGGCAGGGGTCACCATATGGGGGCCTGAATGCAAAGATGAGAAGCTTGAATTGCATTAGGGAAGGAATATCTAGTAGTGGGGCCGTCCAAAGTATTTGTAGCAACATTCTTCTCACCCCTCCCCACAGTCTAGAACGATTTTTTTTTAAGCTGCTGACTTAAGGCTTATTCATGAAAATCTATTGACAAAATTGACCATAATCATTCCATCATGTAAATGGCCTCCCATAAGGATGCACCATTATGGTCTATTGGGTTGTGGTTCAGTGAATCAGAAAAATCTCTAAGTAGATTAGGCTTTAAGCAAATAGCCTACAATGACTCAAAGTAGCCGTAATAACAAACTTTCTCAAGACTTCTGTCTTAATTACGCTCAAATTATTCATTAGCCCATTAATCCAAGCTGATGAATATTCTGCATGTTAAAGAAACTCTTAATTACCTACAGCACAATAGGTGCCATTAAAAATCAACATATACTATACTGTTCTTACTGTTGTCTTCACTTTCAAGTAAAGGGAAAAGATGGCGCTATCTCAGATGTCTGTGCGGTAATTGTTAGACGCTATTGATTGTTTAATGGTAACTGTTATATTTACCTAGAGAGACCAGGTGGGGGAGGTAATATCTTTTATTTGACCAACATCTGTTGGTGACACAGACAAGCTTTCGAGCGAACACAGAGCTCCTTTTCAGCTCTGGGAAACGTACTCAGCACGTCACAGCTAAATACAGGTTGGAACAGATTGTTTAGCACAAGCAGTTACATTTCAAGGGACCATTCAAGGTGAAGGGGCCAGTTAACACCACTTCAGTCATAGAGGGAAAAGAGGTGGGGGAGGCTAGGGAAGGGGAGTGGAGTGGGTTACAGATTGTTGTAAAAAGCCATGAATTTCATGGCCCTATTCAGTTCATGATTTTTAGTGTCTAGCAAAGCCATCTTTTGAAGGATACCTTTGAGAATGAGGACTGAGAAGTCAGTTATAGAGTGATTGCATTGTGAAAAGAATTCACCCACAAGTGATATGGGATGTTTTGGTCTTTTAGCATTTTTTTGTTTCAGTTCATTCAAGAGTGGAATGATTGTTTCGCCAACGTAGTTACTGAGGCATTTAGTGCACTGGATGAAGTACATCACTTGTTGTGATGGCATGTTTAAGACCACAGATCTTGAAAGATCTGTTGAGAGGTGTCGATTAATGTAGCAGTGGAGCTATATCTACAGGTTTTTCATCTGTTATTCTAGCAGGGTCTGGTGCAGCTTTGAAGTGCTAGGTCTTGGTCTGTGGGGAGCATGCTTCTGATGAGGTTGGGGAGGGGGGTTGTTTGAAGGCCAGAAAAGGGGGTTCAGGAAAGAAGATTTTCAGGATGTGGTCCCCATCTAGTATGGACTGTAATTCTTTAATGATACCCCATATGAATTCCATTGTTGTGGGGGGAGGGGGGCGGGAGAGGGAGGTAGGTGCAAATTAGGGGTGTATGGTTATTTCTGTATTGAAGCAGATTCTGAGTATTTGGCTGGCCTGTTCCAGGATATGACCTACTTGGCTGGCAGAGTGTCTTTGTTTGGTGAAGGTGGTTTTGTGTTATCCCAGACTTTCTCTTTGGAGTTTATTCTGTGGTATCTGAGTGCTGGGCAGTAGATAGATTTCTTGGTCTGTTTTGGGTGGTTACTGGATCTGTGAAGGCAGGTGTGGTGGTCTGTGGGCGCCTTGTGTAGAGATGGTTGTAGGGTTCCACTGTTGAAGCTGATCACGGTGTCCAGGAAGGTGATGCTAGTGTAGGAGTGCTCTAGAGATAGTTTAATGGATGGGTGATGGTTGCTGAAGTTGTGGTGGAAATCTATGATGAAGTTTAGGTTGTCTGTCCAGAGGATGAAATGTATCTCAGGTATTTCATTGATTTTGTGGTGCATTTTCTTTCTGAAGGTAATCCATGAAAAGGTTGACATATTGGGGAGCCATCATAGTCTCCATGGCTGTTTCCATGGTTTGGACGAAGTGTTTGTTGTTGAATATAAAATTGTTATGGGTGAGGATGGAATGGATGAGTTTGGCAATGTGTTTGGAGTGGACATCTGAGTGTTTTCTATTTTCTTGTAGATATTTGAGGTAGGCAGTGATTCCATCATTGTGAGGGATGCTGGTGAATAGGGAGGAGACATCCATGGTAGCAAGTATGGTGTTCTGAGGGAGGCTGTTAATGTTGCAGAGTTTCTGGAAGAAGTCAGTTGTGTCCTGGAGGAAGCTGTCCCTTTGTGTGTTGAATGGCTTGAGGATGGTTTTTATGAGTCCTAATATTCCTTCCATAGGAGTGCCTTGGCTAGGGTTCCCTTGTTTTTGTATCTTGGGAAGCATGTAGAAGGTCCCTGGCATGGGTTTGTGGGGGATGAGGTTGACATTTTTCTGTATTTCCTGAGAGATGCGGTCAATGCAAAGTCAACCATTCTCTTCCCATGCCAGTGAATGACATCAGCATCAAAGTTATCATACATTGTCAAAAGCATGTTTCACCAAGCTCATTGATCTAGCCACAGGTCTCCACCCATTTTGGTAAAGTAGGGCAGGGGAAGAGTCTTCAGGAGACACCATAATGACCAGGAGCCTGTCAGGAGCAAAGCTATTCCTGTGTTTGTAAGAGCAGTACAGTCTTAATGTCTGGTAATCAGGATCTTTGCTGTTTATGTAAAAAAGAATGCATATTCATTAAATGTGTGGATCAATCTGTTAAATATTTGTGTGAAATCACAACATTTCTGCAGCCTCAATGGATATAAGTTGCGCCAGCTTTCATGGTCATCATGTAGAACAGAACTGAACACCTTCTCCGGGGTCTGTCTGGCAGCAGGGTCCTTCCAGGAGGTTGGGGCAGGATAGCTAAAGAAGAAACCAAATTTCAGGATGGGAACTATGATAAAAAATCATCAGCTTTGTAAAGTTTGCCAGGAAAAGTTTTCTACAACAGAATGGTCTTGTGGTGAGGGCACAGAGCCAGCACTTAGGAGACCTAGGTTCATTTACACCTTTACCACAGACTTCCTGCATGAACTCGGATAAAACACTTAATCACTCTGAAAATCCAGCCATTCCCCATCTGTAAAATAGGTAAAATACTGATATCTCTTTCTCCCGCCCTTTGTCTGTTTTCCTATTTAGTCTGTAAGGTCTTCAGGGTCTCTTGTTTTGTATGTGTACCGCACCCAGCATAATGGGGCCCCATATTTGGATGTGGTCTCTAGAGGAGACCTTTAATGCAAGCAATAAATTGTAAGAACTGAAGATGGCTGGTTCCAGAGCTCCTTGCATTGTTGTATCAAATTTTTTAATAGGCTAGACCATACTGCCCTTGCTTTTTTGGTATCAAACAGTGTGTGCGATTATTCCTCGACAGATGGCAAAGGAATGCTAATTGTCAATATGGGGCACTGAAATGACTGGGTGTCATGCAGATATAAAAGGCAGAAGCTGAAATTGTCCCCTCTGGAAAAGTGCAGGGCACTCTTCTCTTTCCAAAGCCTTTATATCACCATCCAAAGTGATGGGAAGAAACTGCAAGAAGAGGAAGTTAAACAGGATCAGACTCTGCCTTATTTTTGGAGAGTCGGGTAGGGGTAGAGTCGCTGGTCGTCTGCCCTGAAAAAGAGAAGCCTTCAGAAAATGCTTCTCTCCTGTATACCTTTGAGAAGGTAGGTGGAAAATCCTCATGTTTTCTGTGGCGCGCTGGATCCACATTGTGCAGCAAGACACCCTGTGTTCCTGCAGTACCTTAAAAATTCTGAGGCAAATTATTTCAAAATATAGGCTTTTACTAACTCTAAATATGTGCATGAATATACCAGCAGCACAATATTACTTGTGTTTATTTTATACTGTATTCTATTTATTTAATGTGGCTCCCAAATTTTCAACACACTAGAGAATTTTCTGTTGGAAATTCCTAAGCGCCATTGGCTGCTGGATGAAGATGTAACTTCTGCCAGCTCAGGGACTGTTGTGTTGGGTGCCAATACAAGAAACAGCAAAGATAGATCTTAGTAATTGTGACATATACATGATGTAATCAGCACATCACTTACATATGCAAATATGATTGTCCTTAGTAAAATAGCTCCTTGTGACATCATTATTCCTAACTGGAATGCGAACCATTTATCCCAACACAAAGCCTGAGTCGTCAAACCGGTCTCATGTGTTTTAGAAGTGCTACCGTGTAAAGTGAGGATAGGGTTCAAAGGGTCAGTGAACCTTCTTCCGTGTGTCTTGTGGAGCCATGGCCAATACTTTATGCCTAAGTTGGCCATGTTGTCTGGGCTGCCATTGCTGCCCACCGCTGGAAAGGACTAATGAAGGATGCTGTTCATGTTGGCGTTTCCTTTTTACTGCGGAGCGGAATTGCAACTGTTTCCCCTGCCCATATGCAGAAGGCAGAGCTTGCCAATGTTGTCACTGCTCATGTTCAAAGAGCCCAAATTGCCGTTGGTGCTGCTGCTCCTGTTCAAATGACCCAGACTGCAAGTGCTGTTGCTGTACCACTGATGAGAACACCAGCTGTCAGTATTATGAGAGCAGATGCTGCAGGAATACCATCTACGCATCATACCTTCCCAGAGCCAGAAGGAGACGTCAGTAAGTGCATTCAAAGAAGGAGTTTGATTCTTTTTTTTACATATTACATTACAATGGATATGCTGCATGGGGGGGGGGCGAATCAAAAATTGTCACTTATTCTCAGTGTGACCAAGCTGGGCATGGAAAGTAGAGCTGAAGTAGTGGGAGGACAGTGTTCCCATCCAGAAAAAAAAATTTCCATGCCTGAATCAGGAAGAAAGTTAAAACAGAAAAAACAATCAAAAAATATTTGTGAATCCCAAACCAAAACCCAGACCCTGAAGATTTATTTCAGTTTGGATCAATTGAAATGTTTTGCTTCAATAATTTCAAAATGCACCATTTTACTGTTGACTTCCCCCCCCTTTCTTTTAACCCCCGTTAAGCATAAAATTTCAAAACAAAGTTATTTTGTTCCAGAAAACTGGAATTTTTCATTTAGAAAATATAAGCATGAAATGTTTTGACAATTTCAAAACATTTTCTTGACATTTTTTCAAGACAGGACATTTATTGATCTGTGAATAGTTTTGGTTTTGACAAATTGACTTTTTTTTAAGTGAAAAAAATGTTTAACTGAAAAATTCCCACAAGCTTTAATTGAGCAAAAGCCTGAGAAAAGGAAAGAAAGAGGACTGTACAATGAGAAGGGACACATGTTTGATAAAGAGGAAAGTGAAGTGAGAGTAAGAGAAAAATACTGACTAATGGAAAATGGTGGTCAGGGTAGAGGAGTAGAGGAAACTGAAAGTCAACTGCATAAAAATGTTCTGAAAAGAGTGGAAAGATGGGATGATAATAATCTTGGGGTGGGGGAGGGATGGGAAAATGTCAGTACTAAACATAGGTTAAATTGAAGAGCAGACAGTGAAAAGAAATTACTGCAATGGTATGCCTAGGGCTCTAAGAAACTAGCCAGACCAAAGAAGTGGTAATGGTTATAAAGATTTAGACTGTGAGTGGAGAAGAACTGATTGATCTTCAGAGATACATGACCCATAAGTGATTCTTGCCTTTAAAATATGTAACTCTGGCTCTGAAAGTGGGGGAGACAAGTGGATAGAACAAGGGCAGCGTTGGGAAGAATCTATTTAGTTAATGATATTACACACATTAACTTATATACGGGGAGGGGATGGGCAACACCTGAGGGGGGAGGAGCAGCAGTTTTGGAGTGTGTAGGGTGGGAGATATGGGATTGAAAACAGCAGCAACAAGAAATGTAGTGGTGAAGGCAGTATTATGGAAGCAGGGAGTGGGTACAAGACTGTCCAACCCAACCAGGTCTACAGCAAAAATTGAATGATGAGGCAGTGATTTTATCTCATGTTTCTGGTGACTATGTTAACCACTTGAGCTTGTGTCATCTTCATTGGAATTATGATGGAGAGACAGTTGACCAAGATTTTCAAAAGCACTTACAGAGCAGAGAGATTTACAGAGCACTTTCTGAAAATCAGGCCCCGTTAAGGCATCCCAAGCTGGGCACTGGAAAAATTGAGACACCCACAACCACCAGCCACTTTTTAAAACTTTTGTCCACAAAGATCCTTGAGCTGGCAATAGGGTTCCATTATGAGGGCGATTTTGATTCCCCTTGTAAGGCAAAGGATAGTTAGATACAATGGTTAAGGTACCTGTTTATTCTACTGTTCACATGAATCATAACTCATTATAGTAATTTTAACAGGCAAAGCATATAAACAAGAAAAAGAGATGGAGCAAAAAATAGGTGCTGGATGGTGACATTTGTGTAATAGCTGCAACACTTGTGGTGGTGGGGAAATGAACATCTTGAAAAATAAAACAGGCAGCTTTGCATGCATTGTACAAACCTGTAGTAAATGTGCAACTACTACCATGAACAGAAACACTCACTTGTGTGCAATGCTGGCAGAACAGAACACAGTCATAACCTGTTTCTTGAAATAAAAATCTTGGAAAAATAAAAATGGATGAGGTTGTACAGCAGAATTGTGTACATTAGAATCTATTTCTTAGTGAGTATCCAATTTTTTTTGTTTTCAGTTCAAGAGTTAGCTTGCCAACCTTTGGAAGTAAAAGTGACACATCAGTCATTACACTGGAGAGGGATGCATCAGGACATGCTTTTCGTGACCAACTCATTTGTCCATTGTGTAAACAACTGTATCTCTACCCATTTATGCTACCATGCAACCACTGCATTTGTGAGAAGTGTATAAGTAAAAGCAAAGCCCAGGCTGAAGTAACTGAGAATTTCTTCATCATTGTATGCCCAGTGTGTGTCAAAGCACACTGCCTCCCCTACACTAATAAAACTCATCTGAGGATGAATTACCTGAGAGCCAAACTGGCTAGGAGATACATGCGCAGACATGGCTTTCTGAGGTGGAGATTTGACAAAACCCAAGCACCAATCTATTGCCAAGTTTGCAAAGAGAAGACAAAGAAGGCATCCAAGAGATGTCTCACATGCAGGCTGAATTTTTGTAACGAGTGTCTAAGGTTATATCACAGTGAGATCACCACTCAAGACCACATATTTACCAAAGCCTATCGAGAAGATCAAGGAGAGTGCTGTTGTTTACTCCATCCCAACTCAAACCTTTCTAAATACTGTCTAGATGACCACGAGCTAATCTGTGAGTTCTGCAGTGACTCCCTGCACAATGATCATGAGATACTACCCTTGCCTGTGGCGTGCTCAAATGAGGCTGCTTCACTCTTCAGTGCTATTGCCAAGTTTAAAAAAGGTTCCTATGTCAGCTTTTCTGCTTGTTTGCACTGTTTTTAAAAACTCTGATGTTTGTCTTTAACTGGCTGTGTGATTTTTGTATAGATAGGGTAATATTTATTGTTTCAGCTGGACTCCCCGAAACACACTTTCAGCAACAACTATTTTAACGAAGTTCTTTGCAAATTTCCGATTATCATCTATCAATCGGAAATTTGCAAAGAACTTCGTTAAAATAGTTGTTCCCGAAACACACTTTCAGCGAGTCCAACTGAAACAATATTACCCTATCTATACAAAAATAGATATATACAAGTTTAAAGCACATTAACACATCACAGCCACTGAAAGGATGTGCTGTGACAGATATGAAATCAACACAAGGCTTCACTGCTGCAGTCATTAGCAAGTCCCGCCTGGGTGCTGTACCGGTCAGGATTTATTGGAGTTCCACAGCACTATGGCTGTGCTCTCTCTCACAGATGTGCCTTCTGTCCTGGGGTGGTCCAGAGCCAGCTAAGTCAGATATTCCCTCACACTTTAGCTGTACAGGTGTGGCATCTCTCCAGTCACTTTACACTGCCAAAGTACCACAAAGGGCTTATAGTATGGGCCAGAAATTGACCCTTACAGTTTAAAAGACGTAAGAGTTTATGGATTTCCCACCTTCCCACATTTCCTTGCATCACCCTCCATCCACCTCATAATCCTCAGCACCCCTCATCAGGTACCCTGCATCTCTGACATTCCCCTCCATTCATCCCTTTCCTTTGCCTACCCAGTGCTCCCCACTTCGAGACCAGATACTCTATGCCTCTCCCTCCCAGTTACTGTTTTCCTCATCAGACCCTCTCCCAGAATCCTGCCCCTCCCCTTTTCCCTCCTGCTTACAAGTGAATTTATATGTATAAACTTTTTAACCAGGATATTACCCTGGCACCAGATTCTAAATTCAAAGGGAGTTGCATGGCTAAATCCCTATAACAACCTTTGAAAAGACAGATGGGTGGAATAAAAAGCGAAACAAGAAACTCAGATAACTGCTGCTGTTTGCTAGTATGGTTTTCATAATAAGTAATACTTTGCACTAACATGGTAAATTTCACAAAGATTACTCTGGGCTTTATGATCACTCATAAATTAAGCTTGAAGGTGAGGTATATAAGCATTATCAGATCTATTTTACAGAAGACCAAATTGAGGCGCTAAGAGGATGAGGCCAAATTTTTTGAATTTGGATATGTAAATTTATGCATCTAAAGAAATGGCCACCTAATTTTCAGAAGTGCCGAGCTCTGTCACCTCTCGAAAGTAGGTCATGTCTATTGAGGCCCCTAACTTTATCCATTCAAATTTGAAAAGTAATCAATCATTACTATAAGGACACTTAGCAAGCAGTGGCACAACTGAGAGTAAAGCATCAGAATTCTGATTCCTTGTCTTATGTTCTACCAATCCTGAAGTCCCTCTATGCTATACTAGGCCAGCTTGAGTCCTGCTAACTGCTACACAACATGTCAATGGGATGTTGAAATAATTGGCTTGATTTTGTTTTACAGTCCGATATGGGGTCGATAATGACCTAATGGAAATCCTTTTGCTAAAGAACAATTTTAAGACCTACAAAGAAACTAAGAGAAAGGAGATCAGAAATGGATTTCTCAAATTACGGAACATTCTCCATGAAAAAGAGAAGGAGATGATGGAATTGCTTGAGAACATTGAACTTAAAAAAGAGCAGGGAATTACAGAGTATGTGGCACAAACATCCAGAAAAATCTCTCAAATGGATAGCCTTATTCAGTATTCTAAGGAGGCTTTGAAGGAGGAAAACCAGATTGCATTTCTGCAGTCTGCAAACCTTTTGGTAAATGAAATAGAAGTTGTAGTTACTAATATTTATCAGCCCAGCGCACGACTCAAAGAAGACCCCATTCAGAACCTTAAACTCAACTTTGAAGATCTTTCAGCCAACTTGCATGGCCTTTTCCAATCACCTGTCAGAATGAAGCAATCAGCGGATAAAGTAAACAAAGCTCCTTATCCCTGTAATTCAGACATAATGGTTCTAAAGAAAATTTCCAGTACCCATTCAGAAAAACATTCAACCATGCTCCGAAGTCCATCTTTATCAACCTTAAATTCACAATATGAAACAAGAGTGATGAGGAAAGAAATGTGTGGAAGACCAAATTCCACACCTCCCCCTCATCGTAAAGAGCATAATGAAATGTTTGCATTTTGGGATGCATCTACTCAAGTTCCAAGAAAAGAAAGAAACCATCAAAGCTGCAGTATCATTCACAATCCAGAACCATTTGACAATGGATCATCTATGGTTCCAGGCCTAGTTATCATCTACCAGACTCTTGTATATCCAAGGGCGGCCAAAGTAAGACTTGTGTTTATATTAAAAATGTATGTAGACTAGGTCCTGGTTGAGCCTGGTCAAATTGGTTTTCCTTTTAATATAGCTTAAAATATTTATTTTGTGAATGAGTAATGCTGATAAAGTTCATTGGGAAATAATAAATAAGACACTGAACCCATTGTAGTCAATCGGGCCATTATGAGTATTTACTATATGAAAGGTCCAGTACAAAGGAAGTAGATTATTTTAACACTAAATACTGGCATAAGAGGGCATTGTGGGTGTGGATTATACAAAATCAAGTTATGTTTTGCTTAGCATCTCTCAGACCTGGGTCCTATTTGAGTGATTTTTAAAAAAAGTTTTTTTTTTACATTTATATATTAATCGGCTCTCAGCGCCTATTAGAAGCCCAATTAAATGAGTTGCCAAATAAGTCATAGAAAGCGCTAAATGCTTACACCAGACATCAATTTCAGTGTGAGAGATGAGTGTGCTCTGAACTTCCCAGAAGCTGCTTCCATTTTTCAAAATGCAATCCCACATGTCATTGCCTTTCACTTATTACATGCTTTGTTAGGCATGTTTTAATTTTTAAATGCAGAAGCAGCAGTAAGATGGTGGCCTGTTTCAAAAAAAAAATTGAAATGAAAATGTAAGAAAATAAAACAAAGAACATATAATTGGACAATGTAGATCTTTTTTTGCCTCCATAGATTTACTGGACATGTCCCACAGAAGACGTGGATTTCTTTGATGTAGAGTTCTATGAAGTGGTTTCTGTTAGTCCTGATAACATTGTCCAGACACAATTAGCTGGAGAACTGCATGGGATAAAGCATCAGAACCTTGAGATACATAATCTGGATCCAAACACAGAATATCTCTTTAAAGTTCGTGCCATCAATATAAATGGTCCAGGTCAATGGAGTGACATTTGTAAGGTACAGTAAAATCTCTGTCCCTCTTTCTGTAGTTATTTTGCCTTTCCATCCTCCTATATTCAATTCCAATTCTTCTTTGTCTCTATCCATGAACAAGAACACATGTCATGGGGTACTGTCACAGGAAAGTGATTCAGCATACTAGCCCATAATCCTGAAAGGTACTGGGTTTCTCCACAGATTTTTTTTTCTCATCCAAATTTGTTAACAGTAGAGCTGCACCATGATTACAATCTTCATGCAAGTACATAATATATTTTAACTAACACTGTAACGAGGGGCCCAGTTTCCTACGTGCTGTATGGCCACACAGAAAGAGATAGTCCCGGTCCCGGTCACCAAAGTATTTACAATCAAAGAGAATTAGACTGACAGTTTCAGAATGTCTCAGCACCCTTGTCAAATGCCTCTCTTATTATGGTTTTAAGAAAAAAAAAAAAGCAAGATTTTCAAAAATAAACACCTAATTGTCACAAGTGCTGAGCACCCAGCACCACACACAGATGTCACCTCTGTGTTCTAAATCTTGACCAAAAACATGTATTCAATCCATTTATTTTTCCACTAGGAACCATTATACATACAAGAGCAAATCATCCCAGCGCAGAGAGCCAGTAAAAGGCTCTGTGCACCATTTGAGTCCCAATAAAGGGTTTATGTGGGACTTCAATACATAGCCCTTTGCATAAGTGCTCTGTGAAAGGGTGGATTTCACTCTGTAGTTCCATGCAGAACAATCTCCCTTCTTGCTTCCCGGTTTCACTTCACAGAGTTTTATCCTTCCGAGGCTCCTAGTCCCTTGTCACCTGGATTTAGTAAGAGTCTAGCTTTGAAATGGCACTCAGATAACTCACTACGTGAGTGCTAATAATAACACTACCTCTGGACCACCAGAACAGCTCTACTTCCCATACTTAACATATTCAACACAGTATTTTCTTTTTTATCTGACACACTGGAGTACTATATTGATTTTTCTTTTGAAAACAGTTCTTTCTCCAGGCAGCAGAGTTGTATTAATATTCCAGAGAAACACAGGCTTGCTTAACATCTGCTGTAATTTACATAAGCAAAGAGTTCCATGGTAAATGAAAATGAGAAAGCATGTTTGACAGGCATTTATAGATCTTTTTTAAAAATAACTTACCGCCATTCTTTTTGCATAAAATTAGAATGTTTTACTTTACCAGCTGCATGGAAACTTCAAAGAGTTACATTCTCATGGTGCATTTACATTAAATATAAGACATTTTATTTATACAAAATAATAAAATATTTTCTGACATATCCAATTATCCAAAAAGAATTGATCAAAGACATATTATATCAGGGCCAGATTGTCCCAGGCTCTATACCCACACAAGAGTCACAGATAATTACAGTCTCTAAGCTGTAGGAGCACAGGATCTGCTCCCTTCAGACATCTTTTCTGGGAAGCACATTGTCCCAGAGGTGAGGCATTCCTCTCCTACCTCAAGCCTATGGCGCAGGTTGGGCACGCTGGGGGTCCTGAAGGATGGCACAGACTGCATACTACCCCTGTACATTAGGAACCATGGGGAGGGATCACTCTGTATTGCCACCAATCACAGCTGTGCTTTAATTGCCCAGTCTAGTCCCTAATTAGAAATGTGGGTTGTTTAAGTTATTTTCGTCCTTGAGAAAGGTCCTAGGTTAACAATGAAAATTAATTTTGCTCTGTGAACGTAACAACTGCAATGCAGCCCGAGGTAGTGTAAGGGAGGCTGCAGATGTGACTCCACCCCATTCTAGCAAGGCTGCTTCTAGGGATGAAGGTCAATTGCCATGCCCATTTTTAAACCTGACTGATGAGACAGCTAACTTGGCAACTAATTCATTTGAGTTCTGATGGTATTTTTTGTGATTGGACACTTGTCCACAAAGAACTAGGGAGGAGCTTTTCAAAAGCACCTCAGGAATTTAGGATCACAAGTCTCAATGACTTTCAATGGGATTTATGCTCTTAAATGCCAGAGGGCCTAGATCTTTAAAGGCATTTGGGTACCTAACTCCCATTGACTTCAATAGACAATAGGTGCCTAAATACCTTTGGGGAACTGGGACTAAGTGCTTTTAAAAATCTCTCCCTAGCTGACCTGCAACTGGCACTTAAAGGCTGGTGCTAGGTACATCTCAAAAATAATTACATTGTACACAGACTACCAAACAGCCACCATCTGGTGATAAGAAAAGGAGTACTTGTGGCACCTTAGAGACTAACAAATTTACTTGAGCATAAGCTTTCATGAGCTACAGCTCACTTCATCGGATGCATTGGCTTTTGCTCACTTTCCACTTGCCCTAAGAGCCAGATTTTCAAGAGATCCACTTCCATTTAGGCAGCAAAGTAAGTGACTAGATTTTTCAAAAGAGCTCAAAATGGGTTCTTTTGAAAATCTGGCCATAAGTGGTAGCTGAGCTGTTCTGAAAAATCTACCCTCTATTGTGGGTACTGAGTACTTGAAAATCTGACTCTGAGCTCCACTGAAAATGTGGACCACATTTTGAAGAACTCTATTAACCCATCATTTAACACCTGAGATACCAAGTCTCTGCAAATTGTATGTATTTTAAAATATTCCTAACTCTGAATTTGTGTTCTTTTCCCCCAATTCCAGGTAGTTACTCCAGATGGGCATGGGAAAGCCAGAGGCAGATGGGGCTTGCTGCGGAGTATTCAATCTGCTTTCTTTAAACAGCTCTAAGCTTCAAAGAAACAAGACAGTATGTTTTGTTTTTAAAGAAAAGGTCTGAAAAAATCTACTATATTTTTGACTGAAGCTAGCATGCAGCCTAAGATCTGAAAGTAAACTCTTCAAAATAACATCTTTCTAATAAATAAATATCTCAACATTGTCTTTTGCCTTCTTTAGTCTAGAAATAGCACCAAAAATTTTTGTGCTCTACATGAAAATATAAAGTGCAAATCTCAGAAGCCAGCTCTGTAGTGCATAGCACCTTTAAAGAAAAACTAATACAAACTGACTTCTTCATTTTCATTGCAGGAATCTCCTACGTTAATACTTTGATTATTACTTCCTAAGCGGCCAATTCTGAACTTGTTTATAAATAGCTATATGGGCCATCAACACACTTTACATGGTACTAATGCACCTCATAAAGCCCATTCTACAAAGATCTGTAATTTGTGCCAGGAGTTCATATCTCACCCTGCCGCCTCTATTCCTGGACCTTGATCATGCACAGTGCAGAGTGAGAGCATTAGGTGCAAGATAAAAGGTGACAGGCTACACAGGGTTGGTATTAATGAATGTAGGAGCGCATGACCACAAAGGTACTCATCCCTAGTAACAAAAGCAGGGACAAAGAGGGGAATATATCCTTCAATCACATGCTGAGGATCATGCTCACTTTACCTGAAGGTCTTTTACCTGAGGGTCACAAAAGACTGGCAACTAGTATATTGTTGAAAAAAAAAGGTATTTACCTGGAGTAACTATTAACAGTAAGAGAAACTATACACCAATTAACACAGCAGGTTACAGCACTGGAGTAACAAATATCATTCACCACACGGGTACACAACTCTCAGGTATCTACTATGCCTATTTCATCCCATGCAGCTGTCTGGCTTTACCTTAAGGCAAACAATAACTTATTCGTATGTATGGTTAATATTTTGTATTTCTATTGCACCTTTCATCAGAGTCAAGTACAGTGAAACTTTAACTACCTTCACTTCATTACAGTAACATAGTAATACTATACCCACTTTACAGATGTATAAACTGAGCTGCAAACCATGCGCAAGTGTCTCCAAAGGTCACATATGGTCCGTGGCAAAGCCGAAAACTGACCCCAGCAAATCCATCTTCTCATCCTCTTTGCCAGTCATTAAACCATTAGTGATACTTCATGTAATGTACATGATCTGGGCTCATCCCCTTAGTGACAGATCATTTCAACTTGGACAATGTCTAGAGATACTACTTGCAAACATTTACATTTTCAAAAGAGACTAGTAATTTGGAGCACCTCTGCTTTTGGGTGCTCACTGCAAAACATCTAAAAATCAGGCTCCAGTAAGAAGTGCTGAGCACCTGCCCTCAGCGATGTTTCAGGATGTGCATCCAAAAAATTGAGGCCTCTAAAATCCCTAATTACTCTAGAAAATATAGGCTAAAGGCCTATAAAAGATACGAATGCATTCTTTATAACTTAGCCTGCATCAACCAGGTCATTATGTTCTGTAATGTATATTAAGACAAGGTGCCAAAACAGGTTTTTCTTATTCATACAGCCCTCATTGAAGCAGGATTTGAAGTCAAAGGGAGTAGTTGAGGTGTTAAATATGGTCCCTCACTGGACCACTGAAGACTATTATTCATTCCCCCGCCCCCTCTGGTACTACAACATAACTATCCTTCCTTTAATTAAAACCCTTTAAGCACCCATCATCCGCAGTACTGATGTTACTGGTTACCCTCTCCAGTGGCATATGACTTCCTGGGTTCCTGCCACCCCAGTGATTATCTACAGTAAACCCCTTTAAAATCCCTCCTGGCCAGAGGAAATCTCCTCTCACCTGTAAAGGGTTAAGAAGCTAAAGGTAACCTCGCTGGCACCTGACCAAAATGACCAATGAGGAGACAAGATACTTTCAAAAGCTGGGAGGAGGGAGAGAAACAAAGGGTTTGTGTGTCTGTCTACATTTTGTCTTTGCCGGAGATAGACCAGGAATGAAGCCTTAGAACTTTTAGTAAGTAATCTAGCTAGGTATGTGTTAGATTATGATTTCTTTAAATGGCTGAGAAAAGAATTGTGCTGAATAGAATAACTATTTCTGTCTGTGTATCTTTTTTGTAACTTAAGGTTTTTGCCTAGAGGGGTTCTCTATGTTTTGAATCTAATTACCCTGTAAGGTATTTACCATCCTGATTTTACAGGGGGGATTTCTTATTTCTAATTACTTCTATTTTTATTAAAAGTCTTCTTGTAAGAAAACTGAATGCTTTTTCATTGTTCTCAGATCCAGGGGTTTGGGTCTGTGGTCACCTATGCAAATTGGTGAGGCTTTTTATCCAACATTTCCCAGGAAAGGGAGGGTGCAAGTGTTGGGAGGATTGTTCATTGTTCTTAAGATCCAAGGGTCTGGGTCTGTAGTCACCTAGGCAAATTGGTGAGGCTTTTTACCAAACCTTGTCCAGGAAGTGGGGTGCAAGGTTTTGGGAAGTATTTTGGGGGGAAAGACGTGTCCAAACAGCTCTTCCCCAGTAACCAGTATTTGTTTGGTGGTGGTAGCGGCCAATCCAAGGACAAAAGGGTGGAATATTTTGTACCTTGGGGAAGTTTTGACCTAAGCTGGTAAAGATAAGCTTAGGAGGTTTTTCATGCAGGTCCCCACATCTGTACCCTAGAGTTCAGAGTGGGGGAGGAACCTTGACATGGTGGCATAGTGGTGGGATTAACCTGAAATCATTTTGAGATCCAGTTGAGATTTTTTTGAACTAGAAATACAGATTTTAAAAAAAAAGGAAGTCCAGAAGCTGCTGAAACTGAAAGCAGCTTGTTTTTCTCTGCTTTGTGGCCAAGCAGAGACAAAAGGGGATTATCTTTGTGAATTGCAGGTTTTCTTTGCCTGGAGGCAGGGTACTTAACTCCTGCAGGGAAATTCACAGTCTTCCAACCCAGAGTTTTTTGTTTCCCTAAAAGTAAATAGAAGGAGGGGTGTTCTACCCATTTGCCTGGAGACAAAAGTGGCAGGGGTTTTTTTTTGGATTTTGATTTTTTACAAGGAGCACAAGTTTAAAAAGGAAACTTGTTTTTTCTTTGGGCTGGGTAAACAGGTTTCAAAGTAGTTGGAAGTTTTTGCTTTGATTTGGGCCCAGAGCAGAGACAAGGGAATTGTCTTTTTCTGTAGGCTGACAATCACTATCAGAGAATAGGTATTCTATTCCAGCACAGCAAAATTTTACAGCCAAGTTTTGTTTGTTTATTTCTAAGCCTCGGGTGTAAAGTTAGTTAAAAACAGAGAGGTTAGGATGACAGAATCCACAGCACAACAAAAGATGGAATTAGCCAGATTTCAGGCTGAGGAAAAACAAAAGGAACATGAAAGACAGATAGAACTCATGCAGCTGGAAAAGGAGGTACAGGAGGCTGCCCACAGGAGGGAAATGGAGGCAAGGAAGCATGTGGAGGAGGAGAAGGAAAAAGAGAGGAAGCATGTGGAGGAGGAGAAGGAAAAAGAGAGGAAGCATGTGGAGGAGGAGAAGGAAAAAGAGAGGAAGCATGTGGAGGAGGAGAAGGAAAAAGAGAGGAAGCATGCACTGGAGATGGAGAAGGTAAAGGCTCAGCAGAATATACCAACAAACCCTAGCAATCCTTCTCCAGGTACCACTCCCCATCCCAGAAAGTTCCCCACCTACAAGGCAGGTGATGATACTGAGGCCTTCTTAGAAAACTTCGAAAGGGCCTGCCTTGGGTACAACATCTCTACTGACCAATACATGGTAGAGCTGAGGCCGCAGCTCAGTGGACCCTTAGCTGAGGTGGCAGCTGAAATGCCTAAAGAACACATGAACAAGTATGAACTGTTTAAATCCAAGGCGAGAGTCAGAATGGGGATAACACCCGAGCAGTCTCGTCGGAGGTTCAGAGCCCTAAGGTGGAAACCAGACGTGTCATTTACCCGACATGCCTACCACATTGTGAAACATTGGGATGCCTGGATATCCGGAGCAAGTGTTGAATCTCCAGTAAATTTGCCCTTCCTAATGCAAATGGAACAATTCTTAGAGGGTGTTCCTGAAGAAATAGAAAGGTACATCCTAGATGGGAAGCCCAAAACTGTAATCGAGGCAGGAGAGATTGGAGCCAGATGGGTGGAGGTGGCAGAGAAGAAAAAAACTGGTCGCAGTTGGAGCGGAGACCAGAAGGGACAACCCCAGGCCACACCCTATTACCGGGGGCCGCCCAAAGCCCCACCTACCTCCCAAAGAACCCTCCAGACCCCTTATCGTCCCACCACCCCGTTCTCCAGCAACCCTCCTCGCCCCAGTGACCCGTCAGCTGGACGATGTTTTAAATGTAACGAGCTGGGGCATGTAAAGGCCAACTGCCCCAAGAACCCCAACAGATTACAGTTCATTGCACCGGAATCGCACCAGAGGTCCACAGGCCCAGATACCTCCCAGATACCCTTGGAGCGGAGGGAAACTGTGAGTGTGGGCGGGAAGAAGGTCACCGCGTGGAGGGACACCGGAGCACAAGTGTCAGCTATCCATGCTTCCTTAGTGGACCCCAAGTTAATCAACCCAGAGATCCAAGTGACGATTCAACCCTTCAAGTCCAACTCTTTCGATTTGCCTACAGCCAAGTTGCCTGTCCAGTACAAGGGCTGGTCAGGAATGTGGACTTTTGCAGTCTATGATGATTATCCCATCCCCATGCTGTTGGGGGAAGACTTGGCCAATCATGTGAAGCAGGCCAAGAGGGTGGGAACGGTCACCCGCAGCCAGGCTAAACAAGCCGTGAGGCCTAGCTCTGTTCCGGAAACTTCTATCAGGACCCGGTCAGAGGTGATGGACCCGGACCCCAGGCCAATGTCTGCAACAGCAGTAGTGGATCCAGTCCCAGAGACCCAGATGGAACCAGTCCCAGAACCGGAACCAGCCGAACAACCAACACCAGACCCATTGTCAGCACTGAATCCAGTACTTGCAACCTCAACACCAGAGGGCCCCACCGAACCTGAACTGGCAGCAGCCGATAACCCGACACAAGAGGCTCAGCCGGAGCCTGAATCCCAACATAGTGCACCAGCGGAGAGCGGTTCACAGTCAACAGAAACAGCTCCATCCCCTATATCGCTTCCAGAGGGACCAAGCCTAGGTCCACAATCCAATGAGGAACTGATGCCTCCAGCATCGAGGGAACAGTTCCAGACCGAACAGGAAGCAGATGAAAGCCTCCAGAGAGCTTGGACGGCGGCACGGAGCAACCCACCGCCTCTCAGCTCTTCTAATCGATCCAGGTTTGTTGTAGAAAGAGGACTTTTATACAAGGAAACTCTTTCTGGTGGACACCAGGAAGACTGGCATCCTCAGAGACAGTTGGTAGTTCCAACTAAATACCGGGCCAAGCTCTTGAGCTTAGCCCATGACCACCCTAGTGGTCATGCTGGGGTGAACCGGACCAAAGACCGTTTGGGGGGGTCATTCCACTGGGAGGGAATGGGCAAGGATGTTTCTACCTATGTCCAGTCTTGTGAGGTGTGCCAAAGAGTGGGAAAGCCCCAAGACCAGGTCAAAGCCCCTCTCCAGCCACTCCCCATCATTGAAGTTCCATTTCAGCGAGTAGCTGTGGATATTCTGGGTCCTTTTCCGAAAAAGACACCCAGAGGAAAGCGGTACATACTGACTTTCATGGATTTTGCCACCCGATGGCCGGAAGCAGTAGCTCTAAGCAACACCAGGGCTAACAGTGTGTGCCAGGCACTAGCAGACATTTTTGCCAGGGTAGGTTGGCCCTCCGACATCCTCACAGATGCAGGGACTAATTTCCTGGCAGGAACTATGAAAAACCTTTGGGAAGCTCATGGGGTAAATCACTTGGTTGCCACTCCTTACCACCATCAAACAAATGGCATGGTGGAGAAGTTTAATGGAACTTTGGGGGCCATGATACGTAAATTCGTAAATGAGCACTCCAATGATTGGGACCTAGTGTTGCAGCAGTTGCTCTTTGCCTACAGAGCTGTACCACACCCCAGTTTAGGGTTTTCCCCATTTGAACTTGTATATGGCCGTGAGGTTAAGGGGCCATTGCAGTTGGTGAAGCAGCAATGGGAGGGATTTACACCTTCTCCAGGAACTAACATTCTGGACTTTGTAACCAACCTACAAAACACCCTCCGAACCTCTTTAGCCCTTGCTAAAGAAAACTTACAGGATGCTCAAAAAGAGCAAAAAGCCTGGTATGATAAACATGCCAGAGAGCGTTCCTTCAAAGTAGGGGACCAGGTCATGGTCTTAAAGGCGCTCCAGGCCCATAAAATGGAAGCATCGTGGGAAGGGCCATTCACGGTCCAGGAGCGCCTGGGAGCTGTTAATTATCTCATAGCATTCCCCACCTTCAACCGAAAGCCTAAGGTGTACCATATTAATTCTCTAAAGCCCTTTTATTCCAGAGAATTAAAGGTTTGTCAGTTTACAGCCCAGGGAGGAGACGACGCTGAGTGGCCTGAAGGTGTCTACTACGAAGGGAAATGTGCTGGTGGTGTGGAAGAGGTGAACCTCTCCATGACCCTTGGGCGTATGCAGCGACAGCAGATCCAGGAGCTGTGCACTAGCTACGCGCCAACGTTCTCAGCCACCCCAGGACTGACTGAACGGGCATACCACTCCATTGACACAGGTAATGCTCGCCCAATTAGAGTCCAACCTTACCGAGTGTCTCCTCAAGCTAAAACTGCTATAGAACGGGAGATCCAGGATATGTTACAGATGGGTGTAATCCGCCCCTCTGAAAGTGCATGGGCATCTCCAGTGGTTCTAGTTCCCAAACCAGATGGGGAAATACGTTTTTGCGTGGACTACCGTAAGCTAAATGCTGTAACTCGCCCAGACAACTATCCAATGCCACGCACAGATGAACTATTAGAGAAACTGGGACGGGCCCAGTTCATCTCTACCTTGGACTTAACCAAGGGGTACTGGCAGGTACCGCTAGATGAATCTGCCAAGGAAAGGTCAGCCTTCACCACACATCTCGGGCTGTATGAATTTAATGTACTCCCTTTCGGGCTGCGAAATGCACCCGCCACCTTCCAAAGACTTGTAGATGGTCTCCTAGCGGGATTAGGAGAATATGCAGTCGCCTACCTTGATGATGTGGCCATATTTTCGGATTCCTGGGCAGACCACCTGGAACATCTACAAAAAGTCCTTGAGCGCATAAGGGAGGCAGGACTAACTGTTAAGGCTAAGAAGTGTCAAATAGGCCTAAACAAAGTGACTTACCTTGGACACCAGGTGGGTCAAGGAACTATCAGCCCCCTACAGGCCAAAGTGGATGCTATCCAAAAGTGGCCTGTCCCAAAGTCAAAGAAACAGGTTCAATCCTTTTTAGGCTTGGCCGGTTATTACAGACGATTTGTACCGCACTACAGCCAAATCGCCGCCCCACTGACAGACCTAACCAAAAAGAAACAGCCAAATGCTGTGCAGTGGACCGAAAAGTGTCAGAAGGCCTTTAACAAGCTTAAAGCGACACTCATGTCTGACCCTGTACTAAGGGCCCCAGACTTTGACAAACCGTTCCTAGTAACCACAGATGCGTCCGAGCGTGGTGTGGGAGCAGTTTTAATGCAGAAAGGACCTGATCAAGAATTCCACCCTGTAGTGTTTCTCAGCAAAAAACTGTCTGAGAGGGAAAGCAACTGGTCAATCACTGAAAAAGAATGTTACGCCATTGTCTACGCTCTGGAAAAGCTACGCCCATATGTTTGGGGACGGCGTTTCCACCTGCAAACCGACCATGCTGCACTGAAGTGGCTTCACACCGTCAAAGAAAATAACAAAAAACTTCTTCGGTGGAGTTTAGCTCTCCAAGATTTTGATTTCGACATCCAACACATCTCAGGAGCTTCTAACAAAGTGGCTGATGCACTCTCACGTGAAAGTTTCCCAGACTCAACTGGTTAAAATCGTCCTTGAGATGTGGAAAATATTGTTAGTCTTTATGTACTTGGTAGCATATTTAGAGATGCATGTGTCTTATTAACTCTGTTTTCCTAGAGCTCCAGGAAGAAATCCCAGCCAGTGTTTCACCCTAGCTGAGATTTGGGGGGCGTGTCATAAATAGAAAGGGAAGGGTAAACCCCTTTAAAATCCCTCCTGGCCAGAGGAAATCTCCTCTCACCTGTAAAGGGTTAAGAAGCTAAAGGTAACCTCGCTGGCACCTGACCAAAATGACCAATGAGGAGACAAGATACTTTCAAAAGCTGGGAGGAGGGAGAGAAACAAAGGGTTTGTGTGTCTGTCTACATTTTGTCTTTGCCGGAGATAGACCAGGAATGAAGCCTTAGAACTTTTAGTAAGTAATCTAGCTAGGTATGTGTTAGATTATGATTTCTTTAAATGGCTGAGAAAAGAATTGTGCTGAATAGAATAACTATTTCTGTCTGTGTATCTTTTTTGTAACTTAAGGTTTTTGCCTAGAGGGGTTCTCTATGTTTTGAATCTAATTACCCTGTAAGGTATTTACCATCCTGATTTTACAGGGGGGATTTCTTATTTCTAATTACTTCTATTTTTATTAAAAGTCTTCTTGTAAGAAAACTGAATGCTTTTTCATTGTTCTCAGATCCAGGGGTTTGGGTCTGTGGTCACCTATGCAAATTGGTGAGGCTTTTTATCCAACATTTCCCAGGAAAGGGAGGGTGCAAGTGTTGGGAGGATTGTTCATTGTTCTTAAGATCCAAGGGTCTGGGTCTGTAGTCACCTAGGCAAATTGGTGAGGCTTTTTACCAAACCTTGTCCAGGAAGTGGGGTGCAAGGTTTTGGGAAGTATTTTGGGGGGAAAGACGTGTCCAAACAGCTCTTCCCCAGTAACCAGTATTTGTTTGGTGGTGGTAGCGGCCAATCCAAGGACAAAAGGGTGGAATATTTTGTACCTTGGGGAAGTTTTGACCTAAGCTGGTAAAGATAAGCTTAGGAGGTTTTTCATGCAGGTCCCCACATCTGTACCCTAGAGTTCAGAGTGGGGGAGGAACCTTGACAAATGTATATTAAGACAAGGTGCCAAAACAGGTTTTTCTTATTCATACAGCCCTCATTGAAGCAGGATTTGAAGTCAAAGGGAGTAGTTGAGGTGTTAAATATGGTCCCTCACTGGACCACTGAAGACTATTATTCATTCCCCCGCCCCCTCTGGTACTACAACATAACTATCCTTCCTTTAATTAAAACCCTTTAAGCACCCATCATCCGCAGTACTGATGTTACTGGTTACCCTCTCCAGTGGCATATGACTTCCTGGGTTCCTGCCACCCCAGTGATTATCTACATCTATCCTTCTCCAAACTTCTCCAACACTCCTCTTTATATTTTTAAAATGTCTTTATAAAAAAGAAGTAGTAGTAAATTTTACGTACAAAGCTTCACTTCCTTTTCAAGTCCACGTAGCAGAACCCAGAGTGTACTGCACAACTGAATTGAAATGTAAAAATTTGGTAATAACATGCATGTTCCCATTACAGAGGGTTGAAAGTCAATGGATATTTAACAAAAAAATACTTGTTTTAGTCCCATAACATTATTTTCCTCCTGCTGTGTGTGCATAATATGTTGTGAAAGGCATAGACCACATACTGTTAGGATTCACAGAAGAAAGGTCCTGAAAAACAAAATTCAAAAGTGATTTTTGCAAGGGGAGGAAAAAAAGTAAAGATCATACTAATTCAATGTACTTTTTTGTACTGCAATTAGACATTTATAATTTCTTTTGATATCCCTGTAATTCAGTGCATATATTCGGCCTAAGTTATATATTAACTACAACTAGGAATGAAAAAGAGTTAGCTTTTGCTTTTTATGAATTTTGATGGAGAATACATTTTCGCTAAGAGGTGGCAAAACTGACTATGCACCATTTATGTGCAATGAACGAGGCTAGTATCCTGTGGAAAGACTATACAGTCAGATAATTAGAGATTGCATTATAATGCCTCTGCATGATAGGACACAGCTACAATTGAGCATGCAACTGTAACTTTGTTGTTTCTTAACTTGAGTGCTTCACTTTGCAGCCTTAGTGTTTTCCTGACATGGGTTTTGTTTTATATGTTACTGCTAGATGGAAACAGGGGAATCCACTCCACAGGTTCCATGTTTTTCCTCAATCTGTGCACTACATTTATTTGTACAGATGAGTTGGACATGAAGAGCAAGGACAATACATAACTATTCCATCAGAGCTTGAAGCTGACCCAGTAACACACTTTTTTGCACCAGATTTTCAATGGTTTTAAGTTGATGGAGCTATAGCCCCTTGATTTTTAGCCTGCAAACACTGAAGGGAGTCTGTTTTTCCAAGATGCATGGGTACAACATGCTAATTGAAGGGCAATTAGATGCACAGGTCAGGAAATAAATGTAACTTCAATTTTAAACTATTTTCCCTCCATCCCTTCTGTTTATCAGTGGTACTCACTGCATAGCTTCTGTAGCCTAGGGCACATAATGAGGTGAGCAGATTTCACTACAGGAGAGTAAGAGATCATTTATTAGGAGACTGAAGTGTATAAATTACACCAAAAAGACCTGACAAGCCTGGAAGATGCTGAAAATCTTCTTTGAGCTCCTGGAAGCCCTTGGCTCCCATAGAGACTCATGTGCTTAGCAGTTCACAAGAGATGCACCTTGCAGCATCGGGCCTCACATAATATGCAAAAGCACAACCAAACAGAGGCCCAATTCTGATCTAACTTAAACCAGTTTTATACCTGAGCAACTCCACTGATTTTTATAGCAGCCACATCTGATTTATACCCATGTGAGGTACCCTGCAGGCTTTAATGTTTTTGATTAATTTTGTGGGGCTTGTGGAGGCATTAGTTTCTTTAAAAATGAAAACCTTTCACTTATTCTATCTCGGTTCCATTCTCTTTTTTTTTCCCAGGGTTCCCTCTTTTAAATAGAAAAATGTGTTAAATTCCTTACACATCGCTCAGTGCCTGCCTTCTGCAAGTATAGCCAAATCCCATAGTGATTGGATGTCTACAGCCAAATTTATTGCATTCCTTCCCTCTATAAACAGGCAAGGCAAAGAATGGGACACTTTTGCTTATATACTGTTTACTGCTCAATTTCAGCGGGGGTGGGAGAGAGTGGCGCACTCTCCCATCTTGCGCACAGGTTTTCCAGATGCATGCCCTGAAATTGAAATTTAGATTTATAAATAAATAAAACCCCATTTGAGTTTAATGCAGTACAATATTTACATAATTACTTCTCAAGGTAATGAGTGTGACAGAAGCCGAAACACAGAAGTTGAATATCTTTAAAGCAGTCTGTGCCGGTAAATAAACACAGAGGTCCTGTAAGAATCAAATTGCATTGCAGTTTAGAACCAATGTAATTTTTTAGGGAACAATGAGCAACCATTCGTGTTGGGCGAGTTGCCAAGGTGAAAAAATGAAAGATGTATATATAATTGAATATCAGATGAGCCATCGTTTTGTTTCATAACCATTTGTCATTTGAAATATCTATAACCAACCATGCTGAACAAGACATCAGGTAATGAAGGTGGCTGTCAAATCACCTTCTTCAAAGCCAAGAGCTTACCAGAGGAAACAGCTGGCCTGAATCAATTAACACCAGTTTGAAAGAAAATAAATCTGAGGAATTCAGTTCCGTGTTTATAGTTTTAAGATTTGTTTATTCACAATGTCTCCCCCGCACCCCCACTTTGTAGGTGAGATAAGCCACAGTTTATGCACAGAGCTACTCTTAATGGGATCACCATCTCTCCTAGTCTACAAGGCCTCTGGAAGATAGGGTGGGATGGAGAGCATATGACTGACTAATCTGTGACTACCCATATCCACTGGCGAAAGTAAAATTCCCGTGGATGCTATTACAACTCAACAATACAGTAGGGCATATCTGCTGCCCCATTACAGCCAAGAGTAGGAAAGGATTCTGTTATCACAACTTCTGCATAACTCTCCTAGGCACAACTAAGGGCTTGTCTACACTTGAAATGCTTCAGCAGCCCCACTCTTGCACTTCAGTGTAGACAATACCTATGCTGATGAGAGAGGGTCTCCCATCAGCGTAGGTAATCACCTGAGAGGCGGTAACTAGATTAATGGAAGACTTCTTCCATTGAACTAGTGCTGTCTACACTAAGGGTTATGTTGGCTTAGGGGTGTGGATTTTTCATACCTCTCAGTGATGTATCTGATCAACATACCTTTTTAGTTTAGACCAGGCCTAATTGCTATAAAAGTCAATGATGTTAAGTACCTAACTGCCACTTGTGCCTTCGAACACCTCCAATAATTTTCTAATACTGATATTGTACCCAGTATATGGGGAGTCCATATTAGCGGACATGCTAATAAATAAAGATGGACTTGATTACTGAACTAAAAAGTTGCCTAAACTCAAGTGATTATGACCTGGGATTACTTCGTTTATGCAGTAAACAGTCCTAACAAAGAAGGATGCACCCAGGCACACTCCACAGTTCAAGGAAAACATCCCAGAACTAGAATGATTATCAACATTGATTGAGAGAAAAAGTGAAAACTGGGAATTGGTTAAGAATATTTGCTAGATACTTGAAAAGCCAAAATTAATTTGCAAAAATTTTGACTTTGGTTAAAAAATCATCCAGGGATATAGGGGATGTGAAAGCCTTGGTAAAAGTAAAATTATTACACCACAAATGGAAGTGAGGTGGTAGATTGTAATCCATAAACAGTTAAGAAATGCAGGTAATTATAAGAAGCTACAGACATCAATGAAATACAGATGGCCAATAGTGTTACAGTTAATAAGGATTTTTTTTAATACATCAGGAAAAGGAAACCTAATCATGGTATAGGTCCATTAATACCTGGAGATGGTAAAATTAAACAGAATGGCAGAAGTATAAAACAAATATTTCTTTTCTGTAAATGGAACCAATCTGAACAATGTGTCCATATAACATGATGAGGACAAAATACTTTTTTCAGTAGTAATTATGGAGGTTGTTAACAGCATGTATTAAAGGTAATTATTTCAGAGACTTGGCTAAGGAGTGCTCTGCACCATTGATGTTAAATTTGAGTAAATCTTGGAAAATTGGGAAGGTGCCAGTAGACTGAAAGAAAGCAAAAGTGGTGTAAATATTTAAAGACTAAACTGGCTAACCAAGACAATGATAGGCCATTTAGCTTGATATCAATCCCAGGAATAATGATGGAACACTGATACAGAATTCTATCAACAAACAAAGTAAGCTTCCCCCCCACACACTTTCCCCCCATTGAAATGGTACATGAGTCAAATTCTACTGTTAGTTACACTAGAATAAATCAATAAACATCAAGAACGTTACAGTATTACAGCATACATCACTGCAGCACAAACAGTTTAGGGAGCAATCTTGCATTGAGTTGAGCTTCCTACCACCAGTTCAGCAAAGCACCAAATAGCATGCTAAACTATAACTATGTGAATAGGTCTAGTGAAGTCACAGAGTCCATAGTGCAGGACACTAGAAATGAAACAGTACTGAGTGTGCTGAAGAAACTGCCAGCAGCGTGGTTTACGTTCTTGGTGTTTACGTATTTTTATTATCATTATTTCTTCTCTCATGAAGACACAGATTTTAATATAACAGAACAAATTCAGGCTTATCAGGTTTTTAATAATAGAAATGCCTAGATTCACTCGGTCCTCCTATTAGGCACTGTGAAAGGTTTATATTAACTAATACATGATTTTTTGCTGGAGTTTAGAAATACTCTTTTTACCTCGTTTTAGGCTTTTTTTTGGAAGGAGAATATATGTTCAGTCAGAAACAACGCTCTAATGGGTTCGGTCACAGAGACCCCCTTGGGACTGTCACCTGATGTGCTCAAGACTACCTCTGAGCCTGTTTTCTCTGCTGGTTTGGCCCTTCAGAATCCTGCTTTGTCGAGCCAGACATTCTAGCCTGCTGCAACACAGACCCAGGGTCTGAATCACGCCCCCAAAGCTGCAGACTTAACTGAAAACAGCTTAAGAAGTGCTCCTAGCACCCAGACACCCAGCTCCCAATGGGATCCAAACCCCGAATAAATCCATTTTACTCTGTATAAAGCTTATACAGGGTAAATTCATAAATTGTCCGCCCTCTATGACATTGATCGAGATATGCACAGCTGTTTGCTCCCCCAAGTATTAATTACTTACTCTGGGTTAGTTAATAAACAAAATTGAGTTATTACATACAAAAAGTAGGATTTAAGTTGTTCCAAGTAATAACAGACAGAACAAAGTAAGTCACCAAGCAAAATAAAACAAAACACACAAGGATCTAGTTACAAATACTAACTTCTCACCCTAGATGTTATCTCAGGTACAATCCTTTAAAGACCAACGTTGTAGTTTACGGCCTTGGTCCAGCAATCACTCACACCCCCGTAGTTACGGTCCTTTGTTCCAGTTTCTTTCAGACATTTCTTTGCGGTGGAGAAGCCATCTCTTGAGCCAGCTGAAAACAAAACGGAGAAGCTTCCAGGGTCTTTGATATGCTCCCTCTTGTGGGTGGAAACCCCTTTGTTTTTCTGTGCAAAATCACAGCAACAAGATGGAGTTTGTAGCCACCTGGGCAAGTCACATGTCCATGAATGATTCAGCTTTTTGCAAACTGACACCATTGTTTACATGTTAGTTTGAACGTTCCCAGGAAAGCGCAATTGTGGATTAGCTTCTCCCAAAGTCCCTTGTTAGTTCAGTACTCCCCATTACTTGAATAGACCCTTCACAATATGTTGGCCAAACCTCCCTTATGTGTTTCCTACAGCAAACACTTCAGATCAAAGCATAGAGAAAACACTCATAAATTCAGATATAAAAATGATACATGCCTACAAATAGGATGAATATATTCAGTAGATCATAACCTTTGCAAAAATATGTTAGATGGCATATCTAGCACAAAGCATATTCCAGTTATGTCATATTTATACTCATAAAGATATTTCCATAAACTTATAGAGTGCAACGTCACAAATGTATGAGTATATGTGTAGTTGATTAAGCAGTTGATCGAGGCACCAAGAACTAATGTGATTGGGCAGGGAGCAACCAGACTCTTAGCTTACATCTTCTTCCAAGCTTCAAAAAGTGTTTAAAGGTAAAATTCCTCTCTGGATGGTTATATTTTCCAAATGCCCACATCCTCCTCCTAAAACTATAGAAGAGCCCACCCTAGAATTTAAGCAGGTACCTTTGCATGAATATGTTTTTCTTTGCCTCCAAAATAAGATTTGCTCACACAAATCAGCTGCATCGTTCACATGCAAAACTGAGCTGACAGCAGAGCTGGCTGAAAATTTCCAGTCACAACACCTGAAAAGTTTCAAAGGAAAATGTTGATGATGAGAACAAAAAATTGTTTTTGTCAAAATTTTTCCACAGCAAAATATACCATTTTTCAGCCAATCCAACTTGATAGCTTGGCAACACAGTGGCTGCCCATGTTTGTGGTGTGCTTTTATGGGTATTCATATTTTTGAGGGCAATTTTAAAACCTTGGTCCTTACACTTTTTGAAGTATTTGAACAGCCATTAATGTGCCCCAGCAGAGATAGTAACTTGATTTTGGATGGGTAAGAGGCGTTCTTCCTGTCATGAGCTGGTGATGCTGAATAGCAGGAAACTCCCTGAGCAACTAACACCTTTATAAATGCAAGTGCATATCCAGGAGATTGTTATTTGCAGCCTGAAAGTCCCAAGAATTTATAGAGTCTGTGTTAGTTACTAGTGTGGAGGGGGAAAAAACCCCTCTGAACTCTATTAAAAAGATTGATGCATTGCTGGGAGAGTTACTGACATTCAAGCTGTTCTTCTGAAAGGTTGCTTAACATATATATAGCAAAAAGATGGTAGGGAAGGATGCAAATTTCCCTATGAATTTTGAAACTAGTAAAATAACGAGATGATTGAAGCACAAATTCTATGTAATTGAGAATATGCAACTTCCAACTTTAAAAGAAACTAGAAATTATGTAGGGGAATAAAGTCAAAAACTATAGGTAAGGTGTATGGCTATGCATTCAGGGCCAAATCAAACTTCACCATTCCCTCTGAAGTGGAAGAATGAATTGATGGCAGAAGTAGTGCAGGTTTTCTGTGTGGATCCCAAGCAGAGGGCCCACACTACCTGGGAGCTGTGTACTACACAGCAGAGACTCGTCCACTCTATATAGAGAGGCTGTGTGTGGCCTGGTGGACAGAGCACTGGATTAACACTTAGAAGACTTTGGTTCCATTCCTAATTCTGCCACTGGGTGACCTTAGACAACTCACTTCTCAGCTGAGTCCCTCAGGTTCCACATCTGTAAAATGGAGATAGTCACATGGCACGTTTGTAAAGTGCTTTGAGATCTACTGTTGAAGAGTGCTACATAGGAGCTAGGTACTATTACAACAAAGGTCAGACTCCGGAGAAGGAGTGGGCTGCCAGATCAACAGATGCACATGTTGAAGCCTATCTCCATGGCTTGAAGAGAAGAGGTCCTTCCTCTTCCTACAACTGAACCACAACAGGACCTAATCCATTCACCCAGCCTGGTTGCTTGGGCTTGTCATAGGTGGTAGAATTTGATTCATAAGGACAGTTAGTGAGTATGTTGCTCCAGTCCAGTTAACAGTGAAGACAGAACTGGGATATCTACCCAAACCAAACAGGAAATATACTGTAAAAGGTCTCTAATTATCTTACATCAAAGTGTAGCAACCACTGTTGGAGATAGGATACTGGACTTGATGGACCAGTATGGCAGTTCCTATGTTCATATGAAACAACCACTGGAGAAGCTGGTCCAGTTCCCTGCCTTACAGCATTATTCTTTACAGTACATTGTTGACTATTTTGACCAGTTCAATTTTAAGAGTGCCACCACTTTTTTGAGAAACTCCAACTGTCTAATATACTTCACTATCAGCCAGTGTTTCCTGATATTCAGTCTAATTTCCTCTCTCAATTTTCATCCCATTGCTTCTAACTATTCCCCTGTTTTCATCCAAGATCACAAGCTCTTTGGGGCAGGGACCGTGATTACTTATATATTTGTACAGCACCTAGCACAATGGGGCTCAACCTAATTGTAGCTTGTAGGCATGACCACAATATAAATGTTAAGTGACAATAAATAATTCCTTTCCCTCTTTGGTGTTTACATCCTTCCAGTGCTTGTAGGATGTTATGTCCTCCCTTTGTTGTTTCTTAACTAAAATTATACACAGTTTTGTCTTGATACCAGCACCAAGTAAAAATAAACAATGGGAGTTGCAGGTGCTCTGAATCACACAGGAACAGTCCCATGGTTATTCTAATCATCACTTAAAAATAAATCCCTCTACCTGCCATGTAATTTCTGTAGGTCTCAACTCCCTGCAATTTATTGTCATCTTTCAGGTAGTGTGATGCTCAGACTTAGACACAGTATTCCAGGTAGAGTTGTTGCTACTTGTATTGTATTTTCCTATATAAGAGCAAACATACTGTAGGTCTGCATTTATGTGCATGTGATTTATTTGTTATATATTTTATTACTGTAAAAAATATCTTCTCAATGGACTTTTATTGCAGAGCCCATATATTTTTTTTATTAGAATTGCATTGCAGGATGGTTCTACGTAAACATAGCATGGGGTAAAATATAAGAGTTTCCCATGGACATGATAACTAATACCCAAAAACTACGTCATGAATTTGGCAAATAGCTTAAATTGGTTACTAAAAACCAAAAATTGTTCAAACTAGCCATTTCAAAATATATGTATTAATACAAGTGCAGCTAGTGCACAGGTGGGCTGATTGTCTGACACTTCCCATCGTAAGACCTGCATTCAATTGCTTATTAAAAAAAAAACCAAAAACCTTTGCCAAGCTCGAACCTTTTGGACTAAAATTTTGCATGTCAGGTATCTGCCTCAGGCTAAATATTTTTGGAATTTTTCAGCCATTCCTAGAAATGGGGCTAGGAAAAAGACACACTTTATCTATAGAGTGAACAAAAAAACCTGGTGACCTTTTTATTGAACAGCTTGAGCGCTGCCATACACTGCCGAATTTCATCCCTTTGGACAAAGGATGGCCTTTGTCTGCAATGTGCCTTCTGTCATCCCTGTGAAAATCTGCCCAATTTTAAGCTAATTATAAGCTTTTGAACAAAAATCACAGTTAAAAAATTGTACAGTAGAGCTCTATTAGGGTTTTGCAGCTAAAAAAATCCACACAAAATGTAATCTTTCTAAAGGAAGATTTTATTAGACTCAAGACCAATGGAAATGTTGCCGCCACTTTAAAATTATAAGGAAAATAGATTAAAAAATAAACAAATATCCCCCCCCAAAGACACATACATCCCCCTACAGAAGTGTTTGATACATAAAATCTCAGAACTCAAACCATAACCATCATTGATTTTCAGGGTCCAAATTAAGGGAAAAGTAAACAAAAATATTAGTGGGGGGCTGCATATATTTGAGCCATGCGACCTAGTGGATCATGCACTGTACTGTGACTCAAGAGACCCGGATTCAATTCTCAGCTCTGCCACTGATCTGCTGTGTAACTTTGGCCAAGACAGGTCAAGTGCCTCAGTTTCCCCATCTGTGAAATGATGATATTGACTGCCTTTGTGAAACGCTTTGAGATCTACTGGTAGGAAGCATTGTATAAGAGCTAGATGTTATTTTAATAGTAATATAAAGACATGTTTACAGCACACAGGACCAGACCCTTAGCTGGTATACAGTATATAATTCCATTGACTTCAGTGGAGCTATTCCAGTTAACACTATCTGAAGATTTGTCCTATTGTTTTAAAGTTGAGAGTGATTGTATCAATAGAGGTGACACATGCATTGTAAATACCTCTAGGCCCAACTTTTCAAAAGTGTGTGGATCTCTATGTTCATTCAGTGGAACTTCTGCTTATTTCAGTGATAATAATAAGCTTTTATATACTTTACTCCTATAAGCTATTCTGGCATCAAAACCTAAAGTTAAAATTTTTGGTCCTTTTTTTTTTTTTTTTTAATGACAATGGTGTTGCACAGGTATGTGCAGAATTTAACCTAAAGCTCTTAGTTACTGGTGGTGGTGAAGCCAGAAAGAATATATCATCAGATGTTCAGCTGCATGCGTGTGTTCTCCCTGTGTGCTGCCTCAGCTCTGCGCAGACAGCTGGCACAGCAGACCTCGAGTGAATCGCCCAATGACCACAAAATCTGTTAAGGTACGAAGGCACTTGGTCAGGTTTATTGTCAATGAAGGACAGTCCTAGTTCCCCGTATCAGTGTCTACAGTTATACTAGCACTTGTGACAATGGATGCAGCTCAGCAGTGGCGGGACTTTCCACTGCCCCTTAGGCTGGACAAAGACACTCCCTCTGAGATACATCTTTATATATCAATACAAACAAATTATGTATCATCCCTGACGTATTAGGGTGCCACCCATTGCGGTTGGTTTGATCAAAACATCTCTATCCATCATGCTGTCAGCCTGACCTTATCCTTAAGGATGGGTCAGTGTGTTCCTGTTATCTTTGGGGAATGTGCTTATCGGGGTGTTCTGGGTCCCAGCCTTCTGGAATGTGCTGGTGTAAGTGTTTTGTGCCTAGCACCTCTTAGGAATATGTGTTTTTGCAATATCAACCCTCTGCTTGCCCAATTCTGTGAGCAGGGCCTGCCTCTTGCTCACAACATAGCTTTGCTTTGTATCAGCAAAGTTTTTACTACTTTAGCCCAGGCCTCATACCAGGCCTCTGATGCATTGGCTTATATTTCAGGCCCTTTTCTTACCCCCCATGTTTTGTCTTTTTATTGGGAGGATGTTTACCCATCATAATGCATGGACTGAAGATGATCTAGTGGGCTAAACACTGTTATGTGGTCACCTTACTTTACCATCCGTATATTCGTGCCCCATCTGTCCCGTAGTCTGCACATTCCCTCGTACAACTGATGGACAGATTTTATTGTCCAATCATGTGTAGTCCCTTATGCTGAGCCTGGGAAAGTTAGGCCCAGGACCATGACTGAGGAATGTAGTTTTATGATTGAGCCTTAGAGGCACTCTCAAATAATTAATACATATGAATAATATGGATATGATATAGTGTATATAGACATATATGTATGTGTACATATAACACCATCTTATATTCAAGCATAACAATTCTTTTCCAACTGTAAAATGATCAAACTTGATCTAGAAATCACTGAATCACAATAAACATGAAAGCACATGATGGCACTTTGTAGACTAGAATGACACTAACAGATTACAACTCTCATACAACTGAAGCAGTTTACTTGACCAGTAAGAAGCCAACAAAAATCCCGGACAAGCTCAGTAATGTTGATGAATCTGATGGCTCCCTCCTGGATCTTACCCTGAGGAGACAATGATGCTCCCAAGATTGTGTGTGAAGATTTCCCTCCATGCTCAGATAACTCACTGATACCCCTCTCCACCCTGGGAGGGAGGAATCATTAGTATTGGCATGTGGAAGGGGATACGGAGATGAAAGTTGGAGCAGAGCCAGGAAGATATGCATATGTTCCTGCACCAGCTGTATTCATTGAGGAGGGGAAACTGCAATAGTGGAGAATGTGGTGTATTGAGGACTGTGCTGGAATTACAAGCTATCACTTTAAGAGTGTTCCTGTCCTACTTACTGGCAAGGGACTCTATAGTGAACCACGCAATGTGGGAACAGCAATCAGTCTGGGAAGAATCAGTTTAGAACAAGGTACGGTAAACTGTGTCACTCTGCCTTAGGGAGCAGCCTGTTTTCTTTCTCTCATTTTTTTGGTCACAGCATGTTATGCTTCTGGGTTATAAGAAAGCAAATAGTGTTATATTGCCACATTTCAAAAGGAGTACAATTTTTTTTTAATCTAACTTCTATTTCTATGCTACAAATATAACAGAACTCTAACAACACTTCAGGAGCCAGTGTGTAGGGATCCAGTGGTAGGGGGAAGCCTTGAAATCACAGCAACATTGAAGTCATGCTGCCAGGGAAGCCGGGCCAGAGAGAAAGTGATTTTCTGCTACTTTCAAGGACTAAAGGATGAAACAGTGCCCTGTCCACTGGGGGTGGGGATGAGGGGACCCATTATCCAACCGAACAATTTGGGGAAACTCTGCTGGGTTCTCTGTGCAGATTTTTCCCATCATAGTCTCTTCTGAGGAATCACCCTCTTATGAACAAATTTCAAAAGGTGCCAACCAATGGCTCCCTAGTTCATTGCCTGCTGTACCTCTATTGTTAAATCCAGGCCTGGCAGCTGCAAACTTGATTATATCCATCCATACAAACGAACCTCTACTTGTCTAAGTTAGCTAAGTATATTAAAAATATTTGTAACAAAAGTCTCCTCTCAGCTCCCTCTTAACTCAGTGGGTGGGTCTGTTGTGGTGAATTATGTACTGCAGGAGTCTTCAGAGGCTATGTAAAGCTGTAGAATAGATTTCTGCGTATCACTGTGTAATCCAGCAGGAATTCAGCCTGGCTACAGAAGTTTTATGCTTTACATTTTTATAAGTACCATCTTTAGATAGTCAGTCAGGGATAGAAGATTTATATAATGAGATTCTTTACCCCTAATCTGCTCTGGGCCTTGCTCTGGAGAGCTAAATATGGGTTTTTTGAGAGTGTGGAAGAGACTGCATTATTAGAAAAGTTGAAGTTAATCCAGCTCAGTGCTGGATATTTTTGCCCATCTCATACTCAGATCACATCCTATTCCCTGCTGGCAAATTTATTTGACAGAAAGCTGCATTCATTTTGGTTAATGGAGCACTTGAAAATGATACATTTAGGGCTACAGTATCAGGCTTGTGGTGCACCAAAGACTGCATTGAAATTGCAAGCTATGAGTTTAAAGGTTGGGGAGGGGGGGCATGGTCCTAGTCCTACTTGCTGGTTAGGGGGCTGTGTAGTGAAGCTTGCAATCAGAGGCACTGTGGAAAAAGCCAGCCTAGTACCAGGTGGAGTGAGTTGTGCCTGTCTGCCTTAGGGAAAAGTGCGTTTTGTCTCTCTGTTTAGGTTTACCTTGTGCTATCATTCTGGCTTCTAAGATTAAAAGTAGCATTAGGTTGCAACCTTCCTTATGGTTAATCTAACTTCTCTGTGTATATGCTGTGACCATGACAAGGGTGATGTGGCCTATAGGCCGCCCTGTGTAAACGCTGGCCAGCCAAATGGTGAGGTGCAGAGCAGCAACACTGCAGGGGGAGTTCGGAGGATCTTACTGGATCTCAGGAGTAGGCCTGGCCAGAAAACAAGAATCCCATTTTGAGGGAAAAAGTGGGGGAGGAAAGGTTTCAACATTTGGTTTCATTCCATATTGGGGTGAAATATGGAATGAAACCCTGAGACCCTCTGGAATTTTTCCATTAAAAATGTGAGAAAAGAAACTGACTCACCCTTACACAGCTCACAGCCGAGTGCCTGAACCACAGGGCTATCGTCAGTCTCTCTCTGGCCCAATGAACAATTAATTAATTAATTCATTAAACAAACTAGAACAACTCCCAACAACTTACCTGTGATTTACCTATTGCAGATAGTGAGCTGGGCAGGCCTAGGCCTGCCCAAACCTATAGGCCCACCCACTCAACTGAGGAGAAGGGACCACAAAGCCCAGACCACAACTGAGTTCAGGGGACAAAAAGTGTAATACTGACAGGAGAGAAGGTCAGAGGGCCAGAACTAGGGATCCAGCAGATGACACCAACATAGAACCTGTACAGCACCCACCGTTCCTCAAAAGATATCCAAGAAGCCAGCAGATGCTACCCAGGGGAACTCTACTCAAAAACATGAAGCAATGAAGGAACAGAAGCAGGCCCCACAGCCATAGAGGATGCCCTCATCATGCTTTCTCCTTGTCCCTTTGTGGGGCACAAATGGGATGCCCAAATATAAGGAGAAGTGGGTCAAAGTGCAACCAGAACCTATTCAGGTGGTTCTGGAGGAGCCAGAAAAGGGGCTGCAGCCTGGAACACTCTGCAGATGTGCTCCAGGGTCTCCTTCTCACTGCAAAACACGGTAGGTATCAAGAGATTCTATCAATCATGCCAACCACACACCCGTGCTCTCAGCTCCATGGAAGAGCTGCCAAATGCCTGGCAAGTGGAGTACAGTTGGCCCACTGGGGCTCCCTCCCCTCTGCAGGGGCAACACATCTCGCCACTTGGTGTTTAAGTTGAACATGAGGGCGAGGAAGTGGATGGTAATGGAGCATGAAAATATGGAGATCTTTGCAGGGTGCAGTTCAGAGACAGACCATCTGGATGCCATTCAGCCTGCTCTAGTGATCCATGAGGCAGCTGGGGCTTGGGGTGAGGGCTCAAGGCAGCAACTCCAGAGGACCAGGGTGAAGAGTGGGTGCAGAGTACCCTCTCACAGGACCCACTTGAGAGAAGCAGGGGGCAAGGCTGCCTCACCTTGTAGAGCACAAAACAGGGGACACATGGGTGGGCAACCACATGCACCAGCCAAGTGTCACAGTCCGACCCAGAAGGTCTCCAATTCTGGCAATACCAACCAGGACTATCCCCCAATCCACACAGGGAAATGCCATTGCCAGCACACGAAGGTCTCTGTTGTGTTAAACTGGTTCAAATGTGACCTTTGGGTGAAGATTCAGGCCATTTATTATTATCTGTACTACACTGGTGCCTAGTGATCCCAACCAGGATCAAGGGTCCCACTGTGCTAGGTAGTGTGCACACAGATCGATCTTACAATATAAACAGACTCATACTACAAGACAGATGGTGGAAGGGGAGAGAGGCCCAGAGAGGTTAAGTGACTTGTAGTAGATCACACAGCAGGTTAGTTGTAATGCAGATATTAGAACCCGGGTTTCCTGACTTCCACTACCTACTAGCCCAAACTGACTCCACTTGGATTGTAGGGGACCCATGTCCAAGTCCCTGGTTCAAAATAGGCTGAGCAGAGACTTGAACCTGGGTTGCCCCCATCACAACTGTGTTTAGGGTGCTCTGCTCTGTGGGTTATTTTGGAGTCTCTCTGTCTTTCCCTCCAAAATTCCATCTTGGACCGGAGAAACCTTTCCCAGATAAACTGTTTCTGTGAAATGTTTCCCCATCAATGAATTGGCATTTTCTGACACCCCCCAAAAATCACAAAAAATTTCCAGCAAACTCTATGCAGGAGGAACATTAACATGTAGAATTTGAGCATCCCTAGTCACAATATGTCATAAATATAAAGGGAAGGGTAAACCCCTTGAAAATCCCTCCTGGCCAGAGGAAAAAATCCTCTCACCTGTAAAGGGTTAAGAAGCTAAAGGTAACCTCGCTGGCACCTGACCAAAATGACCAATGAGGAGACAAGATACTTTCAAAAGCTGGGAGGAGGGAGAGAAACAAAGGGTCTGGGTCTGTCTGTCTGTCGCTTTTGCTGGGGATAGAACAGGAATGGAGTCTTAGAACTTTTAGTAAGTAATCTAGCTAGGTATGTGTTAGATTATGATTTCTTTAAATGGCTGAGAAAGGAACTGTGCTGAATAGAATGACTATTCCTGTCTGTGTGTCTTTTTTGTAACTTAAGGTTTTGCCTAGAGGGATTCTCTATGTTTTGAATCTAATTACCCTGTAAGGTATCTACCATCCTGATTTTACAGAGGTGATTTCTTTACTTCTATTAAAAGTCTTCTTGTAAGAATGCTTTTTCATTGTTCTCAGATCCAAGGGTTTGGGTCTGTGGTCACCTATGCAAATTGGTGAGGATTTTTACCAAACCTTCCCCAGGAAGTGGGGTGCAAGGGTTGAGAGGATTTTGGGGGGAAAGACCTGTCCAAATTACGTTTCCCAGTAAACCCAGTTAGAGTTTGGTGGTGGCAGTGGAGATCCAGGGACAAAGAATAAAATTAATTTGTACCTTGGGGAAGTTTTAACCTAAGCTGGTGAAAGTAAGCTTAGGAGGTTTTCATGCAGGTCTGCACATCTGTACTCTAGAATTCAGAGTGGGGGAGGAACCTTGACACAATATCTACTATCCTGAACCTGTCACTAATCCTGAACAAGGGGTACAATAGAGTAGGCTATATAATTTATTACTTTACCACTTTGTGATACGACCAGTTTCCAGCCATTGTGTGTCTACTGTATCATGTGCGTCTCAGCTGTATCAGTCTAACTTAGAATGTAACCATTAGCATTCAATAAATAGTCATTCCTTAGTTGAAGGGCTGCTTCCTCACGTTCTGCCAGTGGGGAGTGAATCAGACCACCACTAATTGGAAAAGCTAAAAGTGCTGGGGATTTGGAAAGGAACAGGTGACAATTTACTTGGTGCTAATTGAAAGCTAATTATATGCAGCCAGCAAGTGGTCACCAGGTGTTCTTTGGTGCATAAGCCACCAGATTGGTAGAAAGCAGCCTGCTGCTTTTTGGCTTGCGGAGTTGATCGAAGGAAGAAAACAAAATACTTCTAGTGGTTGTTTCTATTACAGCTTCACTTATCCTTTATGTAGGGTAGCAACCGATTAAAAAAAAAAAAAAGTTGCCTGACTTTTTCTGGAAGGAAGAAGAACCATTTTGCTTTCTTTATTTTGTACATTTTTGAAGGTAAATAATGTCAGTCAAAAGTCTCTTTGAAAGCACTTTGGTTCCCTATTTCCTCTTGTGTTGGCATTCTAGGCCTGCTAAAGGAACATGGTAATCCTTCCAATATTATGCTGCCATAGGCAGCCTTCTCATTACAGATGGGTAATTATATAAGTACATATGAGAACCTGCCATGAAACACTATTTCAGATTGATACACATTGAACTCAGATCATCCCGGTCCTTGCAAGGAAGAAAATGAGCATAAATTCAAGCAGGAAAATCACTTAGAGTCCATTTTGTACTTTGACACCAGAATAAGACATCTAGACGTTAAAAAAAACAAATAGACATTGTAACATTGGGGTATCCAAGGGAATGGACTTGAAGCCTCAATGTCTAAAAGAATCCAGCAAAATTTTAAAGCAGCCAGAGCCACTCCCAGCAGTATCTGCTTCCCTTAAAGCTGGCCACAGGCAGCCCCACATGCTTTGTGTCAATTCCCATTCCCCTAATGTCTCTTAAACCCCTCCCACCTGCAGTCCAGCCAGTGGGGGAAGGGAAGCCCATGGCAATACTTTAAATTTATACTGTGCCTCATTTTTAACTATCGAGAGACTTACCAAGCTCCCCAATAGTGTTGTATCTGATCACCTCATTAACAGTAACTAACTTGTCTTTTCAATTCCCCTGTGAGGTAGGGGAAAAGCACAGAGATTTGGGCCCCGCACCCCAAAATGTATTTAAGCACCTAATTCCCACTGATTTAAAATGAGAATTAGGGGTGACTACAGTTGTAGTGTGTCCCCATTTGATGCTGCAGTGAGGGACAGCTCCTTGCATCCTCTTTCCCATGCTCCTGCATAGGGCAGGGCATGGCAAGGCACAATATATCCTAAAGGATACAGATGAGAGAGAAATTAGAACCTCCTTGGGGATGTAAAAGACTTCTCTAGGGGGAGGATGCCCAAGAGACTGACAATCATTTCGTGAGATAACAGAAAGAAGCCAGAAAAAAAATATCTTCAAATATTTCAAAACAAAATATTTGGCTACAAGTTTTAAGTCCACCAGCGTTCTCTGTCAAAGGCAAATCTTGGTCCAGAACAATTGAGCTACACTGAGTCACAGCTGCTAAGTCACACACAGCCTCAGGATCCTAATCAAATCAACAGCAAAAAAAACCCATTGACTTCAATGGGACCCATTTGTATTTGTGTTTAAAAGGGTTTCAGCTCATTTTGAACTAGGTTTGCCTTCAAGGGGGCATTATATGGCGCAATACCTATTTCCCTTTTGCTATATAACCTCAATTGCAAGGCATCCATGACTTTTAACAACACACAATATAGTATCAGTTTTAGGCGCTACATGGTAAAATTAATATACTATAGCTATCTGCTAACAATTGCCAAATGATAAATCTTCTCAACTCACTGCATTCCATGAAAATGAAGAGAAGATTTTAATTAAAATGTCATGCTTGAGATGCTTGAACAGGATTCCTATCATCCATCATCAAAAAACAAATAGAGTGATTTGAAAGGAAACAAGCTGAAATTATTGCTTTTGCATAATGTAAAGAAGAATTGTACTGCATCAAGTTGCTAACAGATTTTTCCATACATACATGATCTTTCATATTCAAGTGTAACGTCCTTCACATAGTTAGGTGATTCATTACAAATGAACACACAGACTGCACAATATGATTCTGAAAAGGATGAATTCACATGCGAGTGATCTGGATTTCAACAAAAAGTGACTAACAGTCAAGAGAATGGACTTCTCAAACATCCATAATGTAGTATGTTTGCAATGGACTTCATGAAACACATTTCCTCACAGTTATGGTGCAACAGTATTTAAGATGTTGCATTATTTTTATTGAACAGGAAATAATTGTGCTGGCAATAAGTGTTGATTATTTTGAGTGATTACCACTGCATCGGCACCAAGACCAGTCCCTGCAGAACTTATAGTGCTGATCATCTAAAGCAGAAAATCACATGTTTGACTTTAAGCATGAATTGACCTATTGAAGTTAATGGAAAGTTAAGCATATGCTTAAGTGCTTTGCTGGGTAGGGCTCTAAATTAGCAGGAGGCAGTTGCACTTTGGGAAGTGACAGTGTACAAATAAAACAGATCTGCCTCTTGTGAGTGTTTAAAGGCAAGTGCGCTTACTTGAGTGACAAAAATTAGTTTGTACCGCTCATTTCTCCTGTTAGCACGGAAGAACTGATACAGGTAAGAGAGAGAGAGAGACGGACTATACAGTCAGTAGTTTCTTGTCAGTTACACCTAGGCAACCCCGCTGATAATAAGGTTGCACTGATGTAGCTGAGGGCAAACTTTTACCCAAAGACCCTCTATTACTGGTGATTATAAATGAGAAGGAAAGAACTCAGTATGAGTTAGAGCCCGGGTTATGTTTGTAGGATTGCGAGTCAGAAAAAACACCATCTTTTTCTTTGGAAATGGAGTGTGTTAGATATGGAAGACATTAAAAGACCAACCATCTGATTTTTTAAGGTAAAGTTACACTTTAATGACAAAAATAATAATAAATGACCTTGGCCCAAACCCCAGCAACCCTTCTCCTAATCTATGGGAAAACTCCCATTGGTTTCAGTTGGACCAAATTTAACTTTACTAGAAGCCTGCACAGAAGTTTATTCTAGTACCACGGCCCATGAATTAGAGAAGCAATCATTCCAGCTTTCTACCCACTAATACTTTCCTTTAAGAATCTGCATTTTGACAAGTCCATTATGATGGGCAATCAGTTACCCTCTAGGTTTCCTAGTGGATAGTTATGTTGTGTGCAAAGTAAGATCTTCAAACCCTTTTTCATAATGGTCTCGTTCTTTTAAAATGACTTGGAGAAAATGAGTTACCTGTGAGCTTTAGAAAGTGTAGTCCTTAAAGGCTTTCTTTTTTTTCTCCATTGATTCTAATTAACTTTGCACTGGCTTGTGAGCATGGTGAACTTGGGAAAAATCTTTTCATTCACGCTTTTGCTTCTATAGCCTGAATAGAAATGTACTTTTCATATCTTTCTTCAAAATGAATATGCAAATTGGGCACTATGGACAAAAAACACTTCTCTATTAAGACTATGAAGCATTTGAATGAAGAATGAAGTAGCACTTATGTAAGGAATAAGAGAATAATGAATCATGACAAATGATATTTCATGCAAAATGCAGTGATAACACTCATGCCCTAAAATGTTAGTCACACAGTGTGAGGAACAAACTGATTTTTTGCAACAGGATATAACAGAATAAAGCTTTTAAGGGAGAGAAGTGCTTAACATTCAGATAAATTATTTATATTACTCCAGAACCTTTTCAGACTGGCATTGTTATGTATTAGCCTAACGAGGGAGTACAGGAAATACAGAATCAAGGCATTGAACTGGTTATGCTGTTAAGCCTTGTTACAATGGGCTTTTGCTTTTTTCTGTTTTATAATTATTTGTATTTCATTTATTTTTTATCAAGATGTATGTATTGCTCCATCTTCTAGGCTGCAAGGAAGTGTGAATTTATTATTAGTAGTATTGCAGTAGCTTTTCGGGCCCACCAATCAGGGGCCAGAACCTCACTATACGAGGCCCCACCCAAAAGAGCTTGCCAGCAAATATTTGAGGGTAATTAGAGAGGAACTGTTAAGGTAATTAGACTTTAAATAAAATAACACTTTTAAAATGTAACTTTGATTGTGCTTAATTTTCATATTTTACCAGTGTTCCTTTTCCATCTCAATCATTACTAAGTTATTAAAAATTACAACAAAAGGCAAAATTCCTGGCTTCATCTTGTCTTTCGGAGAGAGCTGGAGACCCTCCACAATGGTGGTGAAGAAGATACTGAAGCATCAGGGCTCATGTCATAAATATAAAGGGAAGGGTAAACCCCTTTAAAATCCCTCCTGGCCAGAGGAAATCTCCTCTCACCTGTAAAGGGTTAAGAAGCTAAAGGTAACCTCGCTGGCACCTGACCAAAATGACCAATGAGGAGACAAGATACTTTCAAAAGCTGGGAGGAGGGAGAGAAACAAAGGGTATGTGTGTCTGTCTATATTTTGTCTTTGCCGGGGATAGACCAGGAATGGAGTCTTAGAACTTTTAGTAAGTAATCTAGCTAGGTACGTGTTAGATCATGATTTCTTTAAATGGCTGAGAAAAGAATTGTGCTGAATAGAATAACTATTTCTGTCTGTGTATCTTTTTTGTAACTTAAGGTTTTTGCCTAGAGGGGTTCTCTATGTTTTGAATCTAATTACCCTGTAAGGTATCTACCATCCTGACTTTACAGGAGGGATTTTTTTTTATTTCTATTTACTTCTATTTCTATTAAAAGTCTTTTTGTAAGAAAACTGAATGCTTTTTCATTGTTCTCAGATCCAAGGGTTTGGGTCTGTGGTCACCTATGCAAATTGGTGAGGCTTTTTATCCAACATTTCCCTGGAAAGGGGGGGGTGCAAGTGTTGGGAGGATTGTTCATTGTTCTTAAGATCCAAGGGTCTGGGTCTGTAGTCACCTAGGCAAATTGGTGAGGCTTTTTTACCAAACCTTGTCCAGGAAGTGGGGTGCAAGGTTTTGGGAAGTATTTTGGGGGGAAAGACGTGTCCAAACAGCTCTTCCCCAGTAACCAGTATTTGTTTGGTGGTGGTAGCGGCCAATCCAAGGACAAAAGGGTGGAATATTTTGTACCTTGGGGAAGTTTTGACCTAAGCTGGTAAAGATAAGCTTAGGAGGTTTTTCATGCAGGTCCCCACATCTGTACCCTAGAGTTCAGAGTGGGGGAGGAACCTTGACAGCTCAACAGAAAAGGAACATGAGGTAAAGAAATCAGCTTTGTCCAATTTGTTTCTGCTTTGGGAATATTGTGTAACTCCCAGGTAGAGGTTTCCAGCTCCTGGAACGCTGCACTGAGCCTCTAGAGGGTCCCTACCCCCTCAGCCATAGGCAACACAAGCACTGCCTTCCAGACCTCCCCAAGCCCCACTGTCTCTCTACAGGTTAAAACTGGCACATTCCAACCCTAAAGCTCCCAGAGCATCCCCTCTGGAGTGTCCAGCCCCTGATTCACTGGACACTTGCCACAGAGGCAATGCATGAGAGGAGCATGAGGGAGTCATGTGCTCCCCTAGATTTGCTGCTTGGCTTGTACAGTGCATGCTCACATGGAGGGAGCATCTCAGTAACATTGCTGAAGCTGGCTGCCCTCACTCTGCCCCGCCCCACCTCCCCCCTCCACTACCAACAGGCACAGGTTATCTCTGACTTGCAGTATTCACAAACTGGTTGCTTCCAAAGAAACATTTCCTGCGTTTTCAATTTCCAGCTCAAATCACTGCTCTGCTTAACACACAGCATGGACATACATCAATAGAGAAATCAAGCATAAGTTTTAACAAAGCATAGAGATTCATGTGATAGCAAGTAGATGTATTGGAAACAAATGGTTATGTATAAAGTAAAAGCATAACACGTTCCAAAGCCTGTACTTACTTAACTAGATACCTTCATGTCCTGTAGAATAAAGCTCACCCAAAGTCCCCGGATAACCCCAGGAAGCGTCACAAGGATACTTTTCAATCCAGGGGCAAAGACATGGTAAGGGGAATCTTTTGGTTTAAGCCAGCCAACATTCACAGCACTGCAGCACTCATCTCCATCCTTGGCATGCCATTATTCTGGGAATGTGCCAGGGAGTTTGGGGGGTTGGGATGAGTTTGGAGTGTTGGGAAATGGGAAACATTGATATTTTAGTACTTATTAGTGAACCCTAGCCATATTTTCCTGCTTCCAATAGAATCCCTCTTTATTATATTATTTTGGGGTGTATCATTACTTTGTTGGGGTTTGTGTTGAGGTACTTTATTGTGTACTGGATGTTATACTCGTTGCCAGCAGTGGTAGCAGTATTTATTTCCCCAAAGGACAGCACCCCTTGTGTCCTGGGCACAGAGGACTCACCTTGGGTGGAGGTACCAGACATCCCTTAAAAGGAACCCAGGACCCAGCACATGCGAGGAAATGGGACAGGTGCAAGCAACAGGGAGGAGGGCTTGTGCCATATCTCAGGGAGGGGGGTCTACATTTTAAAATGCTAATGTCTTTGATCTAGGGATATTGAGCAACTAAAGTCAATGGAGTTATGCCAACTTTCACCAGCTGAGCTCTGGTGCTTACCGATAGACCCAGACATGCGTAAGCTGGAGCAGCTGAATGGAGTTGCACCCACTCACACTTGCTCTGAATTTGCCCCAGAAGAATAAAAGTAAGCCAATAGGTAACAATGCATGACATTTATGGACCAAACTGTTGGAAGGGAACACTCAAACTCAGCTGGGAGGAGCAGAGACAAGCAGCTGCAGCAGAGACCTTAAACACAGATGTCCGTGTCAAACAGTGGTTTTTAAGTTTTTACCCTAGTCATTCTCTCTTCTGTTCTGATTGGTTTTTTGCCCCCACACCCAGCGGACCCTTCACTTCAGAGTCTGGCTTAGGACACCTGCCCACTCAATTACACCTACCCTCTCCTCTGTTTAGCCAAATCACTAACAAAACTCTACTGTATTATTATTATTAATAAAACCATGGCACTAAGATGTTTGTAAACCATCACATTGTTCATGCTCCCTTAGAGACTAACACATTTATTTGAGCATAAGCTTTCGTGAGCTACAGCTCACTTCATTGGATGCTTATGCTCAAATAAATGTGTTAGTCTCTAAGGTGCCACAAGTACTCCTTTTCTTTTTGCGAATACAGACTAACACGGCTGCTACTCTGAAACATTGTTCATGCTGTTTTTATTGTACATCTTTCCCCCTGCCTGTTGTCTGCCTAGCTTTTGTTTGTTTAAAATGTAAGCCATTTAGGGCAGGAATTGCTTCTTATTCTCTGGTGGTGCAGTGCCTAATGAACTAGGGCCCTGATTTTGATTGGGTTCCCTAAGCATAATACAGATAATAACACCAATAATTAATGGAACCTGGAAAGAGATGTGCGAAACTAGGACTAGGAGTTTCCTCTGGGAATGCTCCCCAGTGTAATGGTCAGCGACTGAATTTAGAATGGCAAACAGATGATTGTGTGCAGTAGGGAGCAAAGTCACTTCATACTTGGGAAAGCCACTCTGTATTGCACTTTGAAAATGTATATATTTGTCCACTGAAAGTGTTATTATATACCCAGTTTTTATTTGGGGACGTACATTAAGTTATCATATTCAAAAGCATTACAAGTAAAACTTGCCAATGCGACATTAGAAAAGGTCCTAATTCCTTATCACTAGCACCAACAGTTCTTCCAGGCTATTTTAATATGCTCCTGTTCTGTAACCTCCCCCCAGTCTTCCTTGTTCTTGAACACACGGAAGGATTTTTTAAAAGTTCCTAGATCTGAATGTTGATTGCATTAAGCTGTTTGTGCTGGCCTTAGTTCTACACAAATCCTATTATGTGAGGCTATGAACGTATACCCTTTTCATTTAGCTATGTAAGCCTTTTTAGTAAACAGAGCCCTAAGAACTTTCGAAACGAATAAGACTCAAAGCCTCTTATAGACACTGTCTAAATATTATAGTTTTCAGAAACATGAAAGGCAAAAGATGAAGCCGCTACGGTTATGTTTATTCTGTGTTTTAAAACCTGTGGCACTTGCAGTGAATCTCAGAGTCCGGGTCTACAGACTCAGGATTGCACTACAGTGCTAAAAACAGCCATGCAGACATTTGGGCACTGAAACCCAGGCTTTTCCCTGGGACTCAGAGCCTGAGCTCCAATGTCTAAATAGCCGATTTTAGCAGTGTAGTGCAAACCTGAGTCTTCAAACCTTGGCTGTGAGACTCACAGCCACAGGTTTTTAAAACACACGGTAGACATACCCTATATTAGTATTCAGGCTGACTTCAACTTGTGGTTACTTTATTCTACTTAAATATGAACAAAAATCTCAGCTGAACTGTTTAAATAATCCAATCTGTTAACTAATAAGGCTGCGGATTGTTTTACAGCGAAATGAAAGTGTGATTGCCACACAAATCTTTTGCGAAGCTAGAGATCACGTACTCTGTTTAGGCTGAGCTGGATTTAGTGAAGTGCTTGCAAGGGTCACACTGTTCAGCAGATACCCAACCAGTCTTAGTTTCACTTACTGCTCAATACCATATACCTGTCTGTGCCATACTCCTGGCTGCTACACAGTGGGTGAAGATATTTGGGTTTTTTACATGACTTACCATCAAGAAGCAGAACCATCAAATACCGCCCTCCTCCTTCTCCCAACCTCTCCCGCACCATGCACACCACTTGCTACAAAACTCTTGATTAATTTAGGTCACAGATTGTGTTCCTCCTTAGAACAAGAATTAATTCTCTGTACCCACAGCAAAAAATGATTACCTGATAGCAAAGGAGAGAAAAAATGAGATTCAACTTAATGTTTAGTTAAGTCATTCTGTGAGACGTTGCTTGAGCCAAAGCTGTCTGGGCACGTGACAGATTGACAGCAAACTGGCTGGAGCAGAGTTTTATTGATGTGATGCAGACATGAGCTGCAGCCTCTAAATTGATTTATAATTTGGTAATTTGTTAAGTTATTGACACTAGTTGGCTGCATCACTCTTGTGTGTTGATCTGAAAATCCACAAAACAGCACAGCAGTGCTTGACCCCTGAGACTGCCCAAATACTGTACATGGAGCTCAGTGACAATTAATCTGTAACTCAAATCAGTCTTGCAGATCAAGCAATATCTGACCACGAAAAATATTAGTTTAGTAAGAGGACATCTGTGATATAAGAATGTGGCTCCATTATCTTTTGCAACTCGTTTTTTGACTGATCATTTAATGCAAAAAGGAACTCAGTTTGCTATGGAGTAGTTACTCATTTTCCAGTCAATTCCATAGGATTAGCATTCAGAGGTAATTTTCCAGTTTATGCACATGGTTCATTTACAAATTAATTTAATTTGGTATCTAATTCTTTACAAGTAAAATAACTTCCCCATGACTTACTGCCACCGTAGATTTTGATAACATGCCATATAACCTCATATTTCTCTTTATTCTGTCCTAAACTGAAATTGTACAACCTGAGAGTAGTTTAACCTTGTCATTGTAAGAGACATCACACATAGGGTTGGTCCATGGAAGGCATTTAGATGCCTAAAGCCCAAAATTTTGATCCTCAAAGCCTTCCTGTTCAGCTGCTGCCTAAACCTGTGGGCACCTAAGTTTCTTAGGTGCTTGAACGTCCCCTAGACTCTGAAGTCCCCAGGTGGCTTAATGCCAGTGGGCATGTGCAAAGCTAAGTCCTGTGACCAGCAAGGTCCTCAAACTAAGCATCTGCCCACCTGTTTCACCTGTGAGCTTCAGTCCGTAGGCATGCTCAGAGGTCACCTTAGAATATACTTACCAAATTGAGCCCTGCACAAATTTACTGGAGGGAGCACCACTGCCCCCACCCAGTAGCCCAGTGGGCAGAACATTTACACAGCATTCAGCAGACCAGGTGAAACCACCTTTTCTGCCTATGCTGAGCACTGCAACACCCAAATCCCCCTTGTGAATATAGCCACTAGTGCCAATCATGGATTAAAAACTAACATGATCTCAAGCAACAAACACCACTTAATAAATAACTACAGTGTTTACGAAGCACTTATTATACACATTACTGAGCTGTCACAGGGAGATGGAACAATAAGCAGTAACTAGCTATGTTAAGGATACAACAAGCACAGGTAATTTGTGATATCATTAGTTAAAAAAAAGAATCAGAGCACCCATTTGGGGTCAACATACCACAGCAAACAGGCCCCCATGTGACTACCAATGTTATGTATATGATATACGATAAGTAGTTTGACAGTGTGGACTGAGCAAGTTATCTTGAGTACAACAAACTTATATACTAGAAAGAAAAAGTAGATTTAGACAAAAGATGCCATAGGATGACAAGCAATGCTAGTCAATGTATCATAGGGCAAATGACACTTGGATTTATGCTTCTTGGATTAATCCATCAGGAGTAGGAAGATAAAATAAGAGAGTTACTCTTCAGTGAAAGATTTGGTAGTAAACCAGGAATTAATTTATGATAACTGGATGACCTCAATGTTGTCTTTAAAATTGTGTTTATAGAAAGACAAAGACAACAAGTAATCCCGGTTCAGCAAACAATTATTTCTTTTCTTTTCTTTGTTGTATATTTTACATCTATGCCTCTAAGATGGTATTTCATTCCTGTATGAGTTTTGGAATCCATTTAGAGACTGGCTGCACCACTTTTGAATCAAATGTTGGGTATGGCACCATTCACATGTACAGAAACTGTAGATCAATTAAAAGAGTACATGCTAATAAGACTGGCTTTTATATCCCTGGTGTAGTTTCGCTGACAATGAAATTATACCAGGGATACACTGATTAGAGCTGGTTGAAAATTTTCAAAGTTTGCAATTTTGACATTTTTTCATGAAAAAAAGGGATGAGAAGTTTTGTGAAAATTGCATCTCATTTTTTGAGCAGCTCTAATGTCAATGTACTTAATCACATCAGTGCCAGATGGTGCTCCAGAAAGGCTAGGCAAAATGATTGCCCAGCACTACCCAATATACTTGATGACAGCCTACTTTAAATGCGGATACTGCTGAAAGATCTGGCTGGAGCAACTCATGTACTTGTGGCCTCCAGGTTGGATTGCCGGAACACACTGCACTTGGAAATGCATCCACAAAACATGAAAGAAGCCCCAGCCAGTACAGAATGTTATCAGCCTGACTGTTGGCAAACACAGGTCAACATGAGTATATCACTCTGATGTTCAGCTCATTTCACTTGTTGCCCACCAGCTATCACATCAAATTCATAGTCCTAGTCATGATTGCTGAAGCATATAAGCTGCAGCTGAGCTATCTCAAAGACCACCACTCCTTCCAGGACATGACCTTCCAAGGCAGCCACCTTCCCCAGGAGCAATGACACTCTCAATGGGCTGGGTAAGAGTGGAAGACAGAGTCTTTTCAATCGTTGGCACATGACTGTGGAACTCTCTTCCCAAAAAGCCACGGATGAGACCAAACCTGACCACCTTTAGGACAAAATGGAAGGCCCATCTGGTTGATGTAGACTTCTAATGTTTCCATGCACCCACACTGTAGTGCAGGTGCTCAACACCTTCTAAAACCAGGCCATCTATTTCGGTACCTAAATATGGATTTTGGACCTTGGCTTTAGGCACCCCATTTTGCAGTTTTAGTCAAATATAAAAGTTATGCGCCTGTAAACAAGTTGTGACCCAGGCAGAGCTTTGACAAGTTCCTGTGCAGCCACAGAGTGAAGTAATTGGCATTGATATTGCCACTAGGTGTTCGGATCGTTTAATCACACTTTCCTGCTTTAAGCTAAAAGTGATTTGTCATAATTTCTTTGATAAACTACCAGTAAAGGTAATACACAGTGTTTCTCATTTTAAGAAGTAGGCCTTTCCTTTCAAATATTTATCTTTGTTTGAAATGTTAATATCATTGAATCCACGGCTTATATTAGCAGGGATACTATAGGATTCAAAACGGAAGCTGCTGTCATTTTGAATCTTTAGAGGAATATTTCATTCTGAAATGCTAATGCTTTCTGGATCCCATTCCTTCACAATTGGCAGGTCGTACTTTGTGTATTAAAATCTAAAAATAAGAGCAGTTTGCAGTTTTGTAAGGGTGCTTTCAAGCTGTTTTTAAAACGTTTAAATCAGTATATTATTCAACCTTGAGTCCAACTAGCTGTTGTCTGTGACATATGGTATCAAACTTCATAAGGTATTATGTTGCTGGGCAACTATATAATTTTATTATAAATTCAATCTAAAATGTTCTCATATATCTGTTCTTGAAAACAAATTTGTAAACTTAGATATGTTCCTTTCATATGTCTGTCAATTCTCCTAGATGCATGGTTGTCCAATCCTTTCTTTATATAAAAACCTACACAACAATGAAATCATTAACATAGTATGTGGTCACGTGGCACTTTGACTGCCAGGTTTAATTTAGTAGGTTTTACCTTTATTTTTTGTTCAGCATTTCAATAATTCTGCTTGCAGAACACATATGTGAAGCCAACAGCAAGTTCCAAACCACTCTTACTATTCTTTATTTGTATAAAGCTTTTTCTCTTACCTAAATGTGATTCACTGAGGAAAAAAATGGTGTTTCCTGTAATTTAGTCTTTACAAATTATTACATTTCCGTGAATGGATTAGATTAGGCTTTATTGAACAGGCCATCATGCTGTCAGTGTAATGAATGTTGGAATAGATCAAAACGCTGGAAAGCAAAAGGCATTACGCTCACGACACTTGAACACCGTATAATTAGCATTTCCTTGTTCAATATTTTAGAAGCATATCTAGCACTACTACTGTAGGGCACTGTTAGCATATCAGTGATAAAATCTGGGGTTGGTGTTTATAAGAGATGGGCCAGAACTTCAAATTTTACATCTGGATCCAAAGTTTATTGGGTTTTAAAAACAGAATTTTGATTTGATTTAGTTGATACTTTTGCTTTATTTAAAAGAAATTATTTCCCCACTAACAGGTATCCATCCTATATTCTGGGCATCCTTACATTAATGAAAAACAACAATAATCTAATACAGCAAGTATGAGAACAGCTTATTCCATCATAGGTAGCTAAATAGATAATGTCTCTCTATGCTCCCAACAATCAATCCCAGCTCCCTTGAACTGCTTCCTCTCTGAGAACTTGGTAGAAAAGATGGGCCTTGCATTGTGCCTGGAAAGCTAACACATCCAGATTGAGGTAGACCCAGAGGGAAACAAGATCCATAATAAATGGGCCTTCACGGAGGTTGTCATGCTAGCAGCCCACTCCCATTTACAGAGATGGAGTTCCAGCTCAAGTGCTTCTGCTGTTTGTTGGAGAGAGGCACTCATGAATCATTTAGGGTTTCAAAAGGTTGAAACTGACACCTAAATTCATTGTTAAATGGTGCAGACACTGGAACACCAAACAGGCCACTGAAATTCTGCATCAGCTTCAATTTCCATGTTGCCTCCAGCTGTAGCCCTATGTAGAATGCATCATAGAAATCTAATCTAAGGTGACAAAAGCATGAAAATCATGTAGCAAAGTACATGTTCTGAAGAAAAAGTACTAGCTTCATCAAAAGCAGATGACAAAATGCCCAGGTAGCAGACAATACCCCTAAATTTTGGCTAAACTCCCTAATCAAGGATGCCAATACTTCTGCTTCCTCTTATCCGCAGCGCCGCCCAGAAGGGAGGGCGAGTGGGGCAATTTGCCCCAGGCCCTGGGCCCCGCAGACAGGGCGGGGGCAATTTTGGCGGCAATTCGGCAGCGAGTCTTTCAGACCTTCTCTTCCTCGTTGGCGGCACTTTGGTGGGAGCTCAATCGCTCCGCTTCAGTCTTCTATGGCAATTTGGCAGCGGGTCCTCCTGTCCGCTTCTTTCTTCTGTGGTATGACTTGGGTTTTTCTTTTCTTTTTTTTCCTTCGCCTCTTGGGGCGGCAAAGCTAACTTTTGTTTATGGAAGGGGCCCCCGAAATTGCTTTGCCCCAGGCCCCCTGAATCCTCTGGGTGGTACTGCTTATCCAGGCCACATCCTGAGGTGTCCAGACAAACTGCAGCCCAGGGGTTCACCTTTACACTCCCTTAATCATGGGGTTGTTGTGTACAGAGAAGTTGGGTATTATTTCCCACCTCCCGTCCCCCTCCCCCAGAATTTTGCAGTGCAGGCACCAGTATAAACCAGCTGTACACATAAACATTGGAAAAGGAAACCTTTCCACAGATTAAATATTTGGGGGGGATGCTTTGGCTTTGCATTAAAATTAAGATTTTACAAGTCTTATGGAGAGTGGTTACTTAGATTTAAGCAGATGGAATATTATTTTCAAAAATAACTATAGATCCTATTGTTTAATGACAAAACAATTGTGATTGTTTCATAGTACAGATCTCACTGCGGTGTGTTTCAGTGTCAAATTAAGAAGGGGAATTTTAATGATACCTGAAAGGGTGCTGAAGCCCTGCTAGAGTTAACTTCCTGTCTAGGATAATCAGGTCAGACTGTTGGATGATAATTAGACAAGTTAGTTGCTTAGAATTAAACACTCTCTCTCTCTCAAGCTCATCAGAGAAAGAGAATGAAAAGGTGGAGCATAATTAGAGGATTGAGCTGGAATCCATTCCTGCTGGGTGGGGGTACAGCAGTAGAGACCTCAGAGCTGAATATAGATAGAACCTCAGATGGAAAAATCCAATCCAATCTCCATTGACTACAATTGAGAAGCTTTGGCTTTGTGTTTTGGATTGGGTTCTTAGGGAAGGACTTTTTCATGCTGCATTGGCCCTGTTCACTTTCTTATCTGTGATAGAGTTTGGCAGAATTAGTTTTAATTATTTTGATGGATAATATCAATGTTTATTTTTAAGCATTTTCTTCTATGGATTTAAATTCACAGTTGCAGAAAACTAGGGGAGATGTCAGAAAATAGCGAGGGGGGTCAGATATTTAATGACCTTCAAAAAGTTTATAAGCTAACAAACTGTTGACACCACATGTAAAAATATACAAAGTAAATATGCTTAAATCTAACTTTGATAAGTTCCCAAGCAATAGTTTTTTTTACTTGACCTATGTGTAAATTTCAGTATTATTGGTTTGTATGAATATGGTGAAATTCACATTTACCAATAAAAATCTAATCCTGCCAAGCCTAGGTACAGTACAAATAGGAGATAACTAAGGCAATTCTATTTATAATATCCTTTCAGATGTTAAAGTGTGTGATTACCAAAGGAACCCTGTTATAATCCAATGAAGATATGTCATGATGTAAGGATACCAAGAGGTAGGGAAGCAAACATTTGAAAGAAAGTCTAAAGAAAAACACCCATTTAAATGAGAAACATTCTATCCAAGTCAATACAGGAAGTTTTACTCTGCTACTAACAAACAATGTAAAGAAAAAAAATGTTAAAAATGGTGCTATGCTATCAATATTGGTATTATTTTTATAGTACCCAAACATGTGCTAGGCCAGGAGTTCTCACAACAAAATTTTTGGTGGCCTCACAGTGCGGCCACCAACTCTTGCTGGTGGCCACACTGATACTTTTTCCTTAAATACTTAATTAACTTTAGGAAAAACAAATGAATATGCATGTATACACATCCAGATCATTGTAATTTATTTATGTAGGGTTTTGATTTTTGCAGGCTCAATAAAAATAATGCTATGAAAAGTAATATCTGTATGTTTGTTAATATCACTTTTCACAGCAAGTCCTGGCAAGTTAAGACCTGGATGGAGGGGTGGGGGCTGCAGCAGGAAGGGCCAGGGAGGATGGATGTGGGGGCGGGTGAGGCAGCAGAGGCCAGGGACAATAGATGGCTGGGCCCTACCACCACATGGTCAGAAGTGTGGGTCAGCACCTGGGGCTGGCGGTTGGTGCCATGGGCCAACACTCACTGGAGCCCAGGGTCAGCGCCCACAGCTGTGTGGCCAGGGCCAAGGATCAGCTCCCACTGCCATGCAGCCGGGGGTCAGCACCTGGAGTTGGCACCTGCTGCTGTGTAACTGGGGCTGTTGGGGAGGTTGGCGCTTGAGGTCAGTGCCCAATGCTGCACAGCCAGGCCTAAGAGTCAGTGTTTTGGGCCAGCACCTGCTGGAGCCAGCTGCTGCACGACGGGGACTGGAAATTGGCATTCAGGGTCAGCACCTGGCAGACCCTGGGGTTGGAGTCTGCTGCTGCATGACTGGGGCTGGTGCCTGGGGCTGGGGATCAGTGCCCATGGCCAGCACCTGGCAGAACCCAGGATTGACATCCAGGAGCAGTGCCCGGGGTCAGTGCATGCAGTTGAGGTTTGACTGCTGCCGGATTTGGGGCTGGCACTTGGGGTCTGTGCTTGCTGCCTCACAGCTATGGCTAGGGGTCAGCATCCAGAGCCAGCACTCACCGGAGCCCAAGGCCAGTGCCAGAGATCTGCACCCAGGGCCGGCAGCTGCTAGAGCTTAGGGTTGGCGCCTGGGGCTGGCACCCAGGGTCAGTGACTAGGGCTGGGGGTCAGAGTGCACAGATGGGGGTCAGCACCTGAGGCCAGCAGCCACTGGTGGGATTGGGAGTTGGCACCACGCAGCCAGAACCAGAGATCAGAGCCTGCTGCTGCCGCGCGGCCAGGGATTGGAGTCTGAAGCCCCATGGCTGGAGCCCTAGTCTGCAGCCAGGCTCCTGGCCTGGTCTACACTGGAGAGTTAGGTCGAAGGAAGCCGCCTTAAGTCGACTTGTTAATGTATATGTCTACACTACTGAGTCCTTTACGACAACCTAAGTCACCTCTGATGTCGACTTCTGTAATCCACCTCTGTGAGAAGTGTAGCACTTAGTTTGATTTTCATGGGCCAACTGTGAGGTAACAGATGCAGTGTTGTCTAATTCGACTTAATTGTCCTCCAGGTGGTGTCCCGCAATGCTCATCTGTGACTGCTCTGGAGATCATTTTCAACTCTGCTGCACTGCAGCCAGGTACACAGGAAACAACCCCTCCCCTGTTAAAGCCCTGGGAACTTTTGAATTTCCATTTCCTGTTTGATCAGCATTGGGAGTGTGCCAGCTTGAGCACAGCTGATCATGGAGACTACATGCCAAAACGTGCTCCAGCCTGGTCTGCACAGGTGGTGGTGGATCTCATTGCTGTGTGGGGAGAAGAGGCTGTGCAGGCAAAGCTCCGATCCAGCAGAAGAAACGCTGACATCAATGCAAATATTGCTCGTGGAATGGGGGAGAAGGGTTACACGAGGGCTACACAGCAGTGCTTTCACAGCAGTGTGAAAATAAAAGAACTTTGCCAGGCGTACCAGAAGGCAAGGGAGGTGAACAGTCGTTCTGGTGCTGAACCCCACACATGCCGGTTCTATGACGAGCTGCATGTGATTCTCGATAACCCGGGGGGGCCTACTCACCGTGGCTGGATCAGCAAAGCGGCACAGTGAACGGTTACGAATTCTGATTATGTTAAGGCTTGCACCTAGTGTAATAAGGGGGTTTTATTTATGAAAACAGCTTTGCTATGGAAACATTTTATTCATGTACAATGGCTCCTTTATTTTTTTCCGGCTGACTGACAGCTGGAAATGTGACCTTCGGCATGTCTACACCTGAAAGTAGACTTTCGCTGATTAGAAGGAGGAGAAAGAGAACGCGGGCGGACATGTTCACCAAGATAATGAACACCTCCAGGACAACTGACAGAGAGCTGAGAGCATGGAGGATTTCACTGTCTGAGAAGTTAGACATGGACATGGAGAGCAGTAAAGCTTCCAATGAGTGAGAGCATGCGGTGCAGGATGAGATGCTTCAGATTCTGAGGTTACCAAGCAGACATGTTGAGGTGTCTGGTTGAACTGCAGGAACAGAAGCAGGAGGCTAGTGTCCCTCTGCAGTCTGGTGGACAGCCAGCCAGCATCACCTGGCACAGAATCACCCTCCCCAAGCATTCCATGAGGTGTGGGCAAAAAGTCCATTATCCCTTTCTCTTTACTCAGGGGGGTGGGTGGAGAGGGTACAAGGAACCATTCACAGACCTTTGATGGTCTGTAATGTGGTGTTAGGTTACACAGCTGAAAATGTTTCTCCCGTTCCAACTTTACAACTCCCTTTCCCCAAGGTTGCCTTTTCTTTCTGCTCTCTCTCTTTACTTATGGTTGTTAAATAAACTAAATGGATTCGAGAAATAAATGTTCTTTACTGAGTAGAAGGGGTTGGCTTTGCAGGGACAGTGATACAAGCCAAGTGAAGGTTTGGGAAAGCACAGTGCAAACAAGCAGCTCACATTACTGTGACTCATTATTGAAATGGCTTTTCAAAGCCTTGCGGAAATGCAGCACCCCTTGCTGTGCTCTTCTTATTGCCCTGGTGTCTGGCTGCTCAAAAATGGCTGCCATGCGATCTGTCTCAAGTGCCCATACCTGCGAAAAATTCCCCCCCTTTTTTTCCCCCACAGATATTATGGAGCACACAGCAGGCAGCTATAACCATAGAGATGTTCTCCTCACTAAGGTCCAACCTTGTTAGGAAACTTCTCTAGCACCCTTTCAAGTGACCAAAGGCACATTCAACTATTCTGCACTTGCTGAGCCTATAGTTGAACCGTTCCTTACTGCTGTCCAGATGGCTGGTGTATGGCTTCATGAGCCATGGGAGCAAGGGGTAGGCTGGGTCCCCCAGGATAACTATAGACATCTCAACATCGTCAGTGTTAATTCTGTGGTCTGGAAAGAAAGTCATGGATTGCAGCTTTTTGAACAAACTCTAATTCCTAAAGATGCACGTGTCATGAACCTTTCCCCACTATCCTACACTGATGTTTGTGAAATGCCCCGTGATCCACCAGTGCTTGCAACACCATTGAAAAGTATCCCTTTGGGTTTATGTACTTTTTGGCAAGGTGGTCTGGAGCCAAGATAGGGATATGCATGCCATCTTTCGCCCCACTGCAAATAGAGAACACCATCATGGCAAAACCATCCACTATGTCTTGCACATTTCCCAGACTCACTACCCTTTGTGGGAGAAGTCGATTAATGACCCTGCCTACTTGGAGCACAGCAGCTCCCAAAGTTGATTTACCTACTCCAGATTGATTCCCCACTGACCAGTAACTCTCTGGCATTGCAAGCTTTCAAATAGTGATCGCCACTCGCTTCTCCACTGTCAGAGCAGCTCTCATTTTTGTGTTGCTGAACTGCAGGGCAGGGGAAAGCTCTGCACACAGTTCCTGGAAGGTGGCCTTCTGCATTTGAAAGTTCTGCAGCCACTGCTCATCATCCCAGACCTGCAAAACAATGTGGTCCCACCAGTCAGTACTTGTTTCACGGGACCAGAAACGGTGCTCAAGTGCAGCTGCTTTGTGACTGCCATCAGTAACTGTGAATTGTTTTTTTTTCAATGGCTTGCAGCAAGGCTGCTTGCAGGACATTGCTGTGTTCTGCGCAGCAGACCCTACTTCAGCTCTGGAAATACTGCAGGAGAAGGTGCAAGGTGTTTGAGATGCTCACAGCAAGAGTGCACAGGTGAGCAGGCTCCATGCTTCTGGGGTTATGGCATATGCATGGTGGTTTTAAGGTGCAAAAACCACTGGGTTGTTTGCTGTTGATGTGAGGGAGGGAGCATAGTGCATCATGGAATGCTGATGCAATGTTCCCATTCTCCCCTGTGACAATGCTTTGGTCCCATGAGGCATTGCACAAACTTCCCAAAGCACACGGAGGCAATTTTTACTTTTGGATAGCGATCCATGATGCACTGCTTTGTGCATCGCTGCAGGTGCTGCTAGTAAGGATGCACGCCATCAAGACAATGAGCATGGTGTGGCCACACACGATCGACTTAATTAATTTGGGGACTTGAGGTCGAATTAGATAAAGTCGACTTAATTTTGTAGTGTAGACAAGCCCTAAGTCCCCACTGCCCAACCACCCCAGGGCTGAAGTCTGAGCCCCACTAAACCCCCCCGTTGATTCATATGGGGCCTGAGCCACAGCCCATTGAAGTCCACGGAAAGGCTTCCATTGAAAACCCATTTAAATCAATCAGGCCCATAGCATGATATATGGCGCATCTCACTGTTGTGAGACCTCTTCATAGAAGACTTCATCTGCTGCTATTGGTCGATATAGCAGCTCTTGCTGCCTTAGCTGATTTTTCTCTTACTTGCATTGGTTTCTGCTAGAAACGTCACATTTTCCTGTAGGTTTGTTTGTGCATGTGTTTAGTTATATACGGCTTGCATTTAATTTGGATGTCTGATTTTTTTTTTTTTAAAAAGTCATTGCAATTATTTCAAAGTGAAGAACCATCACAAAGGTTATCAGTGGATTTTAAAATAAGATTAATTACTGTAGTGAGAACATACAAAGAGACAGCATGTCGTTGCCAATATTAGTTCTAGAAGCCATTCACAGATTTGCAGCAATTTAAAATCTCTCCCTTTCCAGAGCGATCTACTTTTGTCCCAGTCAGCATTACATTTGCTTGAAATTTTCCTTAATATGCAACAGCAGATACCACCTTTCAGTTAATTCACAAACAATTCATCTCTTTGTTTCTTAATAGACCACCTGGCACACTTTGATACATTGCATATATCCTTTTAAGGGGTGAAGCTCTAGATAAGAAAGATGGACTTGGGTACTGTATAAGTTCCTGGATTTTATTTGTGGGTTAGAGCAAACAAATGGTTGGTGTAAATACCACATAGAAATAAATAACTGAGTTATGCCATGGAATTTATTTGTATTATGTTCAGTTTGATTTTGCTGGCTCGGTAGTGACTGCCATTTTGATAATATATTTTCCTGAATAATTTAGGTCTGACCTCAGTTTTGCATCATACATATAAAGTAGACAACACAAAAGAAACTAGATCAGAGTTAAAATAATCTTTTAAAGCTGTATTGATGAAGTGATCCAACTTTTTAATTGATCCTGTTTTCCATTATACACTTTGTTGCTCAGATTGATTAAGAGATAATTACATTTGATGTAGATCTTATAACAGGAAACAAATTTAAAGGTTTCATTCCAACATTTACACAGTTAGTCATATATTCATAAATGACTTGTCAATGTCTTCAAATTTCATTAAATGGCAATTGACTAAGTCCCTGCATGTTTATAACAGCTGCATTTAGGGTCTGATCTAAAGCGCATTGACGTCAATAGGAGTCTATTGACTTCAATTTCAATGGACCTTGGATTAGGCCCTTCATAACGGCTATCAAAGCAAGCACTGAAAAGTTGATTCACTTCAGTCTCTTGAGGTATATCTAAACAACAAAAACACCCTGAGAAGCACTGCCACAGGTCTACAAGACCCATGGCTGATCTGTGTCAGCTGATTGGGACTTGCAGGGCTTGGGCTGCAGGCTATAAAACAACAGATGTAGATGCTCAGGCTTGGTCTGGAGTCCGGGCCCTGGGACCCTCCCCACCTTGCCAGGTTTCAGAGATCAGACTCCAGCCTGAGTCCAGGTCAACTGACTGGTTCATGCTGTGGAGCTAAAAATGGTAGTGTAGACATCTTGGCTCAGGCTGGAGCCCTGGCTCCAAGAATTCCCTCCCGTTCCCCCACCCCCAGTCGCTGGGTTTCTGATATAGACTGCTATTTTTAGCCCCAAAGCATGAGCTGGAGTCAGTTAACCTGGCTCCGAGACTTGCTGCTGTGGGATTTTTTTCTGGCTGTGTAGACATACCCCTAGTCTCTAGAATCCCTTAGTCCCCTGCACCATGGTTTGCCTACTCTGAAAGATAGGGTGAAATCATGGCCCCATTGAAGTCAATGGGAGTTTTTCTGTTGATCCCAACGGGGTCAGAATTTCACTCAGTTTCTCTGAAATTACATTAGTTTCTCCATATAGACAAAAGCAGGAACAGCACAGATTTTCTTAAAGCTCAGTTGGCAATTTACCCAGCTGAGATTGTTTGGTTTCCTTTTGTACCAAGGGAAAAATTTTGAAGAAAGAAAGTGAAATTATTTTATTTTGAATTAAACTTATTTTACTGCTCACTTTGATGCTTAAAGCCAAGCAATCTCAAGTTAAAGTTTCATTAATTATGGTCAGTGATTTAATAACGCTTTTGATGCTCCTATTTTCACTAGCAAGCTTTTGGTGGAAAAAAGGACACATTTTTGAGCTTATATAGAGCTCTTCTTCAGGTATGGGAAAGGTATTCAGCCCTGGTCTACACTACAAAGTTAGCTGCCTTATGTTGACCTAAGCATTGACACTAAAAATGTAGCTCCCACCGATGTACTCACCCACTACTCTCAATTAAAAACTCCACTGCCGTGAGAGACGTAGCATTTAGGTCGATGCAGTATCAGTGTAGACAATGCATTGCTTACAGTGATTGTTGCTGCCTTTCAGAAACCATCCCACAATGCCCCATGCTGATTGTTAAATCAGTGCAAGCGCTCCTGGTGAGGATGCGCACTGCCGACACAAGGAGCGTTGTGTGGGCATGCAAAAGTGATTTAATTGCTGCAAAGACTGTACATCAATGTAAAGTAGGTCAATTTAATTTTTAGTTTAGACTTTCCCTCAGGGTCCCACAGCCAAATACAAGGGTGAAACAGATAAAGTGTTAACACATGTTGCAAGAGACGATTCAAGGTGAAGCTGGCAGTTAACACCTCTACAATCATAGGACAAAGGAGGGTTAGTGGATTAAAGGTTGTTTTAATGAGCCATAAATCCAGTCTTTGTTTAATCCATGAATGTTAGTGGCTGGCAGAGTTATGAATGTAAATTCCCAGGTTCATCTTTTGAAGGTATGTAGCTTTCCTTTGAGGATAAGGACTGAGAAGTCAGATATGGAGTGATTGTTTTGTGAAAAGCATTGGCCCATGGGTGATAGCATTTTTGTCTTATTTTTCTGTGAGAGTTCATTCAAGGGCATATTAATTGACTCATTTCATCCACATAGCTGATATTGGAGCATTAGGTGTATTGGAAGAGGTACACCGCATGTTGTGATAAGCATGTTTAGGACCCATGGATCTGGTAGGGTGTATTGATCATTGTAAAAAGAAAAGGAGGACTTGTGGCACCTTAGAGACTAACCAATTTATTTGAGCATGAGCTTTCGTGAGCTACAGCTTACTTCATCGGATGCATACTGATCATTGTAGCAACAGAAATATGTCTACAGATTTTGCATCTGTTATGGCAGAGTCTAATGCTGCTTTGAGTTGGTGTTTGCTGGTTGGTAGAGAGGAGGTGTGTGCTTCTGAGGAGCTTGGTGAGGTGGAATATCTGAAAAAAGTCTTGTGAATTAGACCTCAGGCAGTCAAATAAGAGATGAAGTTTTTAGACCAAACTGGGGTGAAGTTTTTAGACAAGTCTTCATAACACCACATGAAAGGACTCATAAAAGGAACTATTTTCAGAGTTCCATATCTTAGAAAGATTTTGACCAATACACTTCAAAGTCTACTAAAATACTCATCTGTGTTCTCCTATTCAACGCTGCCTTTGTGCTGCACTAAAAATGCAATCACCCCAAAAGCCAATGTAATCTCCTCCAGTGGCATAAAGCCAAAGTAGGGATTCTTACACGACTCCCCTCCTCCCTGTTATGGTACCAGTGGAGCAAGGTGGAAGGAGAGATGGTATGGCCAAGACATCCCTAAACCATACTAAGCCCTTAGGTTGCTCTGTCTTGTTGCAGAGTCCCTCAGAGCAGCAGTAAGACCAGCATCGGGGGAAAAGATATATAAAAGCAATTTCAGCTGCTGACTACTGCCACCCACTTACCAGGCTTCTGTTCAGTGTAGCCATAGTTGTGGATCTGGCCCAATATCCTCTGGTAAGAAGTTTATATTCAAGATTTTAATCAGAAAGGACTTTTTGGGTGGCAGGGGAGAGAAATGGATGAGTGGCCAAAAACAAATAAATAAAAATCCAGCTCATACTGGAAAGCTAGTTACATGTTTAATTATGGAGTAACTTCTGAGGCACAATGGCATCTATTTTGAAGGCAATTTTGCAAGCTATAGATTTTAAAAGGGGCCACATGCCTATAGAAAAAAAAAAAACAAACACACATGCAAGTATATCATGCATGATAGTTATATTGTCAGTTATTCAGGTCTTCAGTAAGGGTAGTCAACAACTAGAACAATCTACCCAAGACTGGTGGATTCTCCATCACTAGCAATTTTTAAGCCAAGATTGGATTACTTTTTTCTAAAAAGATATGTTCTAGTTCTAAACAGGAATTATTTTAAGGAATTCCTATGGCCCGTGTTATAAAAAGGTCAAACTAGATTCTCACAGTAGTCCCTTCCGGCTTTGGAATCTAATGAAACTTCCATTCAGATTCAGCCATTGGCTTCAACAGAGCAATGAAGGTTTACACCAACTGTGGATCTGGCCTAATATTTCAAAGAACTTTCAAAAAATGTGATTTAAGGGAGAAAAAGTAAAATTAACAGAGCTCACTGGAATTTTGACAAAATGGCATTTTCTTCAATGAAAATCTAATTCATTGAAACCAAAACTGTTTCCAAAACAAGGTTAGGTTCAACCAATTTCTGGACTCCAAAAAAGACTAGAAAAAGGTTAACATTCTCTATTTATTTATTAGATTTTTAAATAAATTCCAATTTTCTGGTCCAAAATGATTTGTTCTGAAATTTAAGCTATTACACTGAAAAAGGTAGGAAAAGAAAAAAGGTCAATATAGAAACTAAGGGTTTCAAATGATCCAAAAATAAATGGTTTCAGAGTAACAGCCGTGTTAGTCTGTATTTGTAAAAAGAAAAAAGAAAAGGAGTATTTGTGGCACCTTAGAGACTAACCAGTTTATTTGAGCATGAGCTTTCGTGAGCTACAGCTCACTTCATCGGATGCATAGCATATCGTGGAAACTGCAGTACACACAGAGACCATGAAACAAAACTTCCTCCCACCCCACTCTCCTGCTGGTAACAGCTTATCTAAAGTGATCATCAAGTAGGACCATTTCCAGCACAAATCCAGGTTCTCTCACCCTTCCCCCCCCCCCCCACAAACTCACTCTCCTGCTGGTAATAGCCCATCCCTCTTTGAAACCTCTCTTTATAATGCGCATGATAATCAAGGTGGGTCATTTCCAGCACTAATCCAGGTTCTCTCAACCCCCCCCCCCACACACACACACACACACCCCCTCCAAAAACCACACACAAATAATGTGTGTGGTTTTTGGAGGGGGGTGTGTGTGGGGGGGGGTGAGAAAACCTGGATTAGTGCTGGAAATGACCCACCTTGATCATCATGCGCATTATAAAGAGAGGTTTCAAAGAGGGATGGGCTATTACCAGCAGGAGAGTGAGTTTGTGGGGGGGGGGGGGGGAAGGGTGAGAGAACCTGGATTTGTGCTGGAAATGGTCCTACTTGATGATCACTTTAGATAAGCTGTTACCAGCAGGAGAGTGGGGTGGGAGGAAGTTTTGTTTCATGGTCTCTGTGTGTATATAATGTCTTCTGCAGTTTCCACGATATGCTATGCATCCGATGAAGTGAGCTGTAGCTCACGAAAGCTCATGCTCAAATAAACTGGTTAGTCTCTAAGGTGCCACAAGTACTCCTTTTCTTTTTTCCAAAAATAAATGACTTTGGTTTACAAATATTTAAGATATTGACTTTGTCCTGATTCAAGATGGAAAAAGATTTGAACTCAAAAATATTCAGGAGATGTTAATTAGCAGGAAAGAGTTTTTCCAATACTTGAAGAAATTACTTTATTACCTCATTTGTTGATTCCCAAGATATCAGTCTCCTGCTTTGCTATAGAGAAGGTTCTTATGTCATTTAAGCAGTAGATTTACTAAAGTCAGTCAATAACCACAGCTGACTTCAAAGTGTGCCCTTACTTGTATAGAGTAGTTTGTACAGAGTGAAAATATACTGAAATGAGTATTGGGCACACTTGGTACACCTCAAGAGATACTGGAAATCCTCAGCTAAGGTAGCTACAGAATGGACAAAAAACTGAGCAAGAGGAATACAGCCAAGTTATTCTTCAGGTTGAGATTTATATGGTGCTGAGCCTCAATTGTTGAATATACTTTTCCTCTTTAATGTTTATAATGTTTTATTGCACACAAGTAAAAATAAAAATGTTGATTTTTAATTTGCCCCCGGTTCACATTAATCTTTAATTACATGATCACATTTTCCACAGGACCCCTTGGTCTTTCATTGCATAGGTTGGACACACAAGGGGACAGAATTAAGGATGCATGGGCAACCATAAATCTGACATTTGTTAACTCGAGCATTTCCCTTTGAAACATGAAGGGGTTTTTAAATTTTTTTAATGTAATAACACTAAACACCAGGCTCAGTATGAATAGCTTGGAATACCCAACAATTCCATCCCATTCTGAGGACACCCTTTTGACCTATTTTTTGTTTCTCTTAGATAGTCAGTGGTAAGTGAAAGAATAAAAACTTCCTATGTTACCTTAGGTGAGTCACTTAACCTCTGTCTGTAAAAAGGGGATAGCGACTCTTACCCTCCATTGTAGAACACTGACATCTATGAATGAAAAGTGCTGTGTAACAGCTAAATATGGTTAGTAATATTAAAGTAAATGATTATCCTCAAGTGCTGCACTGAGACTAGAACTTTGCAGGGTGGAATATTTCTTATCTTTACTTCAATATATGTAATAAATGTGAAGAGTAACCCAAGTGTGAAATTGTTAAGAGTAAAAGACATTAACAAGTCAGCAAACAAGGTGCCCTAGGGGAAGTGACCAAGACGAAGTTGCCTATCTTGAATTGCTGTTCCGTCACTGTCTACATGTACAGTTCCTTCTTGGGATTGTAAACTGACTGCTACACAAGCTAGTTCTGCAGATATCGACTGAATGCTTTGAACTACCTTGTGTGGTGGGGAGACTTCATTTGTCATGACAAAGAAGCACATCAGTATGCTCAGATGGTGTGTTCATTTGAGGCTTTCTTGGGCTTTGGGAGTGATTATTCAAGCCTGCTGTATCATTTGTTTGTATGATGTTTAGTATTTTCATCAGTTACTGTGGTGGAAGGGAAAGGATTTGGCTTAAGTATTCAGTGCATTGAACTACAAAGTTGTTGTGGTCCTTTGTATTTCATATTCCTTTAATCATTCTTGGAAGTGTAAACTAATATGTTTGTGGTGACTAAATTTCTTTTAGACAGTTTGATTTCAGGCAACAGTCTATTTGTATAGAATCATAAGGCCAGAGCAGCCTCTCTGCTATCATGCACAAGGGATCCCACATGGCCACAAATTGTCCTGGCTCTGATGGAAAGGTGGATACACCATTTCTCCCATCACTCTCTGAGGCTCCTTGCAGAAACCCTTCCATAGAAGAATCTTTGTGGGGGCTTGGGGATGGGAGAAGATGAATCGAGGCTCTACAACATTATCCCATGCTAGGTCCCTATATACCTGACTGGAATTCCTGCAGGGTGTTGCTTGAAGCAACATTAATGCCAGCAGAGTCTCCTCAGCGACTGCTGCTTAGCAACTGCAGGGGGACTCAGCCAATGGGACGATGGCTCCTGCCAAAAAGTTAGTGTACCTATACAAGTTTGATGTGGCTTCCTAGAAAGCCATGGAGATAGCTAACATTGACTCTTGAAGGCCTCTTAAATTTGTAATTTTAACACTTGCAAAGGCAATATTACCAACTTTAATTAGGGGGAAAAAAATCAAGGTGGGGAGCAAGGACTGCATTAGGCTGTGTGTGAATTAAGAGTCATTTTTTGAGATAGGCTAGAACTATTACAATATAAGAGGTTTGGTGTGGCTGAGCAAACAGGAAATTGCAAAGACTGCTCAAACTTGAAAGGAGACAAGCATGCAAAAGTGTATATGTAAAAAGTGTAATCTGCAAGCAATACACTCCTTAGTGAGACACTGTCAATCTTTCTCCACTTGGGAGCTCTTGGGCTATTTTGGCCACATAAGTTGTGTGCTGCATTTTGATCCCTTGGCATGTCCTCAGGAAGACTTGTCAATGCAGCTTTTCATTTTCTAATTTGATTGCCTCTCAGGTAAAGCAGTCAGAAGCAATAATTGTTCCAGAAAAGAAATCCTCCTAAAGTAATACAAAGGTGATCTTAACATCTGTCTCAAAGATTTGTCCAAGGGTCCACAATGTCTACAGTTTAAGAGCTGTTCATACCTTCAATTACTCAGTGTAAGCATAAGTGCATGCTTTCTGCAGGCAAACCCTTGTGCATGAATGCTCAAATAAAAGTAAGGCACAAGTCTAATTTCAATGGAGTCAGTTGAGTTAAGCTCAATTTAAAATAAATAATTTAGCCTCTGACCCTGTACACCCATCTGTCCAGGTACCCAGGGTGAATGTGAGGGTGCAGAGATCCATGTATGTTGATCAGCTGCAGGATCAGGAGCTGAGTCTATGAAGGATCCAGTGCTGTAATAAATAATCAGATAATCATCCCATTGCGTTTAATGCTCATTTTGCCTGACTAAGGATGGCAGGATCAGATCCAGAGTTCTTAGGTGTTCTAAATTAGTTAGAACACGAGTTCTTTTCCCTTTGTCAAATATCCTATACAGAACCTTATTTATACATAGGTTAGCACTGAAGACTGAGAATTTTGGATAATGTGACTTTACGCAGCTTTAAAGAACACTTCCTCTTTACTGGGTAGCAGAAGTAAATCTGCAAATAACTTCCATTTTTCTCTAACCTATTGCCCTTTCCTCTCTCCCTGAGATTGGTGTGGCTGTTTGAGGATCCCCTGTTGGAAATCTGGTTTTGCTGCCTTCTTGTTAGCATGCTATGCACTTGTATCCAATTTGTTTAGGTATTTAATTTTGGTAGAATATCTGGGAATGAGAAAGTTACTATAACTTCAGGCAAACATGACTATATCTAGTCAGGTTGCTGTCTGGGTCCTTTTATCCAGCAAGGAAATCAGAAGTCTCTGTAGACCTTCTATTAAGAATTTGTGTCAGAACTAGTGGGAGATTAATCCCCTTAGCAGATTCTATTTAAATTCAAATCCTAGTGTGTTAAATCCTTCTACAGTTTTTAGTAGAAGAGGATCAGAAACAATACTGACTTTCAGAGACACAATACACCAGTTTAATGTGTCACCTACACTAGCAAGTATACATGATCCTAGTTACTGATTTAGAAACTGGGTCAGAGTCTTGACAATGCTTTCGTTGCTCAGCTAGGTTTGCAGGCCTTCTGTAGAAGAACGTCATTCTGAATGTAGAATTATCAGCTTGTTATAAGAATCCTGCACCCTTAATGCATTTCTGTAGCTGGCAGCAGAACAATTACAATGCCTTTCAGAATAGTGATTAAAAATTAATAAGCCAAAAACCAAATGGTACATGTGTTAAGAGTACTCAAACCATAAATAGACAAATCAAAGCAAATTAAATGCTGACAAATGTCAGCTCAAGAAATATAGTGCTCAGCACTGTAAATCTGAGCCTCACCCCTATAGAGAACTCTGATTATACAGGACATTTATCTAACTCTCCATGATAAAGCTGTTCTCATTACAGGGCATCAACAACCTAACCTCTCCTTCTGGCTAAAGGAGAGTCAGAAGGAGTTAGACCTTTGATGCTGAATAGATAGCTCATGAAATTCTCCAGCAACCTTAACTGTCACTGACCAGATGCTGACAGATTGTCAGGGGGAAGTTTTAAAAATAAAACTGCTTGAGATAGACAGATGGTAGTCATACTAGGCCATATTCATGCTTGATGTAACTATGCTGATGTCAATAGAGTTATATCAGAGATGAATTTGTCGCCCCCAGTGCTAAGGAATAGTTGATTGTAGAACAATCCTTAAAGGACCAACTCCTACTGTCATTTTTATGAGTGGAAGTGCCACCAGTGTAACAGAATTTGGCTCTAAATGTAAACAAAGCTACAGCTATTGTCCAACAGCTGAAATAGTAACCAATAGATCTAAAGTGATGGTTTAAAATATGAGAGACTTGCACGTCTACCCCAGTAAACTGGAAATTGCCCACAAAATTCACAATGTAAATTCTTCAACAACTGCAGCAGGAAGAGGGAGGCAAGAAGCAATGCCTCTACAAAGCTGAAACAAAATTTCAAGAAGACAGCCATAAGCAGAGAACCATTGGGAGACAATCCTCATTCTGAATTTCATATTTAAAACAAAACCAAAAAAGTAAACCACCACCAGATTCCTGATTTAACCAGTGTAAGAAAGAACAGAATTATTCCCAGAGTGTGTATCCTCTTGATTATAATTACACCATTTTTAGATGTTAAAAAAAAAGGGAGGAAACAAATGCTGTCACTATTTGAGCTCTGGCCACATTCCCAGGATAGTTTCATTAAAAAAAAACAAACAGCTAGCTCTAGCAGAAACTCCCCTCATCCCCCATCTAAAAATACCATTTTGTCAAAACAAACATTTCATTGACATATATCGGTTGACAAAAGCTCTGTCAGGAAGTTTAACAGACTGACTAGTCCCTAGGCTGACTCAGGCAAAGCAGGGACTTGTAGCTGTGGATCCCACATTCCAGGCACATGCCTTGGCTACTCTGGGCCTCTCTCTTCCCCTACAAAAAAATTTGCAAGGTCTGCATCAGATCAAAACCTAATTTTAAAACCTTTAATTCCCCCCCCCCCCCCACAGAAAAGAATTGCTTTCCCGATCTGCCCTAGATTCTGCTAAAGTGATCAGTAGTAGCTTGCTAGATTGATAAATTATGTTGCCGTCATTAGGCTTGAGAATCATCATCCACTGAGATATCACTAGAGGTATTGCTTCAGTTGAAATTCTGTGCCACTGAATGTCTTTGCCTCCTATTTAGGATGTGTCTTCAAAACTATAAGGACTATTTTTTTAAATGAAAAAAATGAGAAACTCATGAAGGCTGACATTTTGGATTAACCAACTGGAAGAGTCCCACTAGGATGCACCATGTGTACATGCTCTTTCCAACCGCTGCTCCTGATTTAAAAAAGTGGTGTTGGTGGGCGGGGGGGGGGGGACACAATTGACTAAGCAAGAGAAGACCAGACTAACCTTTGAGGGTGAAGGAACCTGTTCTCCCAATGACCTAGGACCCCTGCACTCACCTTACACTAATGACTGGTTTTGGAACAAGAACCATAAGAGCCTGCATCAGCCTAACTGCATCCAGAGAACTCTGCCCACTCCTCCCCCACCTCCCAAATGTAATGTTGCTATGCATGATACTGAGGTTGAAGAACCCACCACAGCAGATGGTGGTGAACCACAGCCCTGCGAATGCTCAAGAAGGTAGATCTGTGGCTCTGCCAAGTTGCAGGTGAAAAGGCTATAATACAGGAGTTGTTACTGCCACTTCAGCATCCTCATCCAGTCATCGCTTTAGTGCTACTACAAGTGTCATCTGCCCTAGCTGCTTTCCCCAGTTTTTTGAATTGGTGCCAGTAGAAATGATGCCGTCTTTCCCTTCACTTTGGCTTACAAAACAAATCGTTGTTTTTGGATAGTAACTGAAAAAAGAAAAGGAGCAAGGGAAGAAGCACTTCAAGTACAACTCACTGGTTTGGGCATTTCAGGGTTTACCACCTGGTTTCAGAGTCTCTCCCTGCACCTCCCTTTTGTTGCGGTCCTGCAGTGAAGTGAGAGTCCTGCTACCATGCAGGCATTGGCTCTACTCTTGAAAAGCTGCTACAGCAACCAATATTCCCTCCTTGACTTTCACCTTCTGTCCACTCTGACTCACAAGGCTGAGTTTTCGTTTGTAATTTAACAATGTTCTCCACAGCATCATTCAGCAATAAATGCTTACACACAAAGATATCTGAACACCAAAAATTAATGGTTCTTTTGGACTAGGCTGTTAGACAAGCGTTACAACTATGACATGGCACCTTTGGGCTTTGACTGTGCTCCTCCCTCCATCATTCTGCCCTAAACATAGTTCCTGACAATTTACTCAAGGTGCCAGTTAAAGATATTAAAAAGTTGATGAATATAAAAAGACTAAATTTAAATACTAATGCAGCGGTTCTCAAAGTTCATTACATCGTGACCCCCTTTTGGGAACAAAAATTACTGCATGACCCCAGGAGTGGTGACTGAAGACCAAGCCTGCCTGAGCCCCACTGCCCCAGGCTGGAGGGTGGTGGCAAAGCTGAAACCCAAGGGCTTCTGTCCTGGTCGGGGGGCATGTACCCTTATCCCTGAGTGGTGGAGCTTGGGCTTCTGCCCTACTGGGGCCCAGCGCCAACACCAGCCCTTGGTGACCCCCATTAAAATGGGGTTGTGACCCACTTTGGGAACCCTGTACTAGTGTACCACTAGTGGGAAAATGAAATCAGAACAAGTCACCTATGGTAGTTACTTTATTGCTCTCTACAATATTACTCCATTGTATCTTTATACAGCAGTTCCTAAACGGTGGTCCAAGGATCACTAGCTGGAGTCTGACGATCTCTGGAGAGCTGGCTCGTCATATGGTGTTGACTCTTTGTTTCCAGCTGCATACTTCCATTAATGACCGCTAGAGATCCATTAAATATTTTCCCATCATCTTTTTCCATATCAGCACTTGATACAAGGTTGCCATCCGAAAGGAAGTGATCCATGTGATCCAAGACGGGAGGGAAAGTGACTGGTATGATCATGAAAGGAAGGGGAGTTTGGTCCAGAAGACAGTGTTTGTTAAGATGTAACCCACAAAATGGAGATATTTCAAAATCCCTCCTAATAGAAACAGGTATGAAACAGTGCCTGGCACACTAGACACTCAGAGCTTTAAAAAAGCACAAGTCATCATTCAGGTAGCCACTGATGGCTATGTCTGATCTTGAAGTGTCACCTGCCCAAATCATTTCCTGGCTTGCTCCAACCCAGACTTTCCCACGTATGTTGCCATTCTTTTTCTATAACTCATCTAATCACCACAATGTCTGTCAGAGGAACACAAAGATACATCTTTGACTGAAACAGTGAATGAAACAAATTCAACAAAAAGAATCATAATACAATAAAAATGAAAATAAAATTGAATTTTTGGATCTGCACTTGAAATCTTATTCTCCATCTGCTCAATTGTTACAAAGGCTTACAGTCTCATGCGCTAAACATCCCTCCAACTCCTAATACATTAAGTTCAACTGACCCTGCTGCATGTACTTACATTCTGGATGGGAAAGACCATTCAAGGCTTTGTCTGAAATAGGCAAACTGAATTGTAGTTTGATTTGAGCTAACACTTTGGAAGCAGTCAAGGCTATTGGTTTTCCTCTGATTACCTTCAATACTCAATGTGCTGACAAAACAGCAAACAAAATATTTGGCCATATAAAGAAAGGATGGAGACTATACGAAGATTATAATAAAGGAGCAATATTAATCAGTGGTACACACAAACCTGAAATACTGGATTCAGTTCTGGAAGAGCCATCTCAAAAGGATATGGCTTAAAACAGATGAGGTTCAGAGACGGGTGACAATAGTGATTAGAGATTATTAAAATTTCCCGGAAGACAGATTGGAAATATCAGGACTGTTCAAATTAAAGATGAAACAAATGAAAGGTGACATGATTAAAACTATACAAAATTATGAATAGCACAGAAGATAGATCAGGGATTTCTATTCACCCTCTCTCATAATACAAAACAAGGGAACATGCAATGCAATTAAAAGAGCAAATTTAATTGATAAAAATACATCTTTTCCACAAAATGCACTATTAGCCTGTAAAACTATTTGTCACGGGATGTCTTTGAGACCAAGGGGCCAAGTCCCAATTGATGTAAGTTTCTATAGCTCCATTGAAGAGACAATTTAAACTGACATTTCAACTGACAATTTAGACCAACTCAGGATCTGCTGTCCAGAGTTTAGCAGGATTAAAAAAAGATTAAATGGATATTTATACCACTAACAAGAATATCCAAAGATTAAGAATCAAGAGTTTTGGGAGGGATATCAGCCCTCATGCTTCAGGCCATAAGTCAACCTCTAGCTATTGGGGGGAATAGGAGGAAGCATTCCCCAAGGGAAGGTTAGCCTATAATTTTGTACTGCAGGCTTTTGCACCTTTTTCTGAAGCAGCTTGTATTGACTATTGATGATGCCAGGATAGTGAATTAGATGGAGCAATAGTCTAATCCAACCCGACATTTATGTTCATCTACTTTGTATTGCTGACATTAAAAGAATAGGCCTTTTCCATTTGAGTTCCTAGATTTGGGCACCCATTTGAAAATGTTCACATTTACTGATTAATATAATCAATTAAATTCATGTTTAGTTATGTAACTTTACTACTTAATCTATACTTACACATAAACCTTTCAATTTTATTTAGGAGAATTAAGATCAGTAATATGCTGAGAACAACTTTTCTGAAGTTCTCAACTAGGAAGGGAAAAGCAGAATTCCTAAAAAAAGTTAGATATTTGAGGCCTTCAGCTGAATATATGAAAGGATACTTCCTATTCTCATAGTTAACGGCTTACCATATATTCAGCTCTTTTCTCTCTTGTGTTGGACTATGTAAGTGGCTGTATTCACTGCCATAGCATCAGAGCACTGCAGGGCTCATTACCAGCACCCCTTTTTAACCACTTTGACCCTGCAACGGTTTGTGAAGTTATATCTTCTGTGGCCCAGCCCTCCTGCCAGGTCTCCTCTTTCCAGTTCTGTGGACATTTTCTCTGGAGGCCCCTCTTCCTAGCAGATTTCCCCACTGCCTCTCCTCCCCAGAAACTGTAAGCTTCTGACAGGCCCTATCTGCAGGGCCCCTCACAGGAGCCTAGCCTGCTCCCTGGTTCTCTCCAGCCAGCCTTCACCAGGCCCTTCCCAGAGAGGGAAACAGGGAAGTTTCCTCTCTCCTGGGTCTCCTCACCCCAATGACCTTTTCACAGACGGGATCACTAATTGTAGAGTCACTGCACCAGGATCAACTGCAAGGCTGAGCCAGACTCCCCTTAAGGAGCAGCCAGCTTTGACAGACTAACTATTGGTCAGCTATAAAATCATCATTTGCCCCCCAACAGTTACTACAAACATTTCCTGTATTATACTGGGGGCTACTACCACCCAGTAGTATCGAAGTGGTAACCGTATAGCCTATAACCCTATTCCCTATGAAAAGGATCAGTTGTGTAGGCCTCCTTTGCCTTCCATAAACTGGTTTCTTTCCTGTTATAACCATGTCTTTCCACCATTTATGTCCCTTCTTAATTGGGCTCAAAGTTCCTCCCCATGGCAGCATGCTGTGCTACAGATAGATTTGCTGGTCCTGGCCAGATGGAAAAAATTGTGTTGGAATTACACTGTGGCAAGAAAAACCAGCCAGCTTTGGAATATTAGAAATAATCTCTCACCATCAGGAAACTAGATGCAAAGTTAGAAGACAGACTGGTTTTTGTGATCTTTCAAATATTTGAAGCTTTAAATAGTTAATCTGAGAAGTAAACTTTATAGCAGTAATATGAATCCACCTGAATATTCCATAGCTCAGAAAAATGTTTCACTACTATGAGAACCAAATATATATTAAGCAGTTCTGGTAACGTTTCCTCTAATTTTACATGATAGCTCTTAACCTTTTATTTATTAGCACAGAAAAAGAGGCATGTGTTTCTTTGTACACATAATGATTGTTAAGTTGAAGGAACAGAGAGTACGCTGTTGAGATGGATGGATGAGCTAGTGTCACTTATTGTGGGTCATAAGGACTCCAGGCCTGCACAAAGTTGTTGAAAGTGGCATCGGGCTGTGCACGAGCAATCACCCTCTCAGCCTTCACGGCCATTTTGTCCACTGGTGCAGAAAGTTACAACAAATGGGTAACAAATAAAGATGCAGCCTTTTGTGTGGTGCCTGCAAGACAGTCACATGCAGAACCCATTGAAGGCCAAGCTGACCACAGCCCACCGCCTAGTCTGTGTAGCAGTGCCAAAAGGTGGCTTGCTAATGCCACTGCAGACTAAAGCAAAAAGCAGCTGCTCCACTGAAGTCCGTAACTGGCTAGTGGGCCAGGCAGTCCCAGTTTGAATTTAGAGCATGCCTTCTCCTAACACAGCCGCCTACCAGGGCTAAGGAGTCTGGTCTTCCCCAATGATGGATTGCTTTTTGTCTGATCCCTACCTTTTGACTTGTCTGGCTGGGGTGGCCCTACTAGGGGTTAAACTCCTGCCGGCATAGCTGTCAGGGTCATTAGCGCTCACAAGCCTTCCCACCAGGTCAAAGTGTAGCCCTCAGGGAAGGATGTAGCATTTAGCGATAACCACTTTTGCTGTATTTCTAAGCGCTATGAGCAAAAGTGAGCTAGATAAATTTTTATAAAGAAACTAACAAGTCTCTGCTGTCTCATTAGAAATTCAGAAAATCCTTCCCTAGAATTTACAGGTGCCAAAAGAGCACTGTAAAACTCAAATCACTTAAACACATTAAACCATTTGTATTTTCCCTAAGTGAGGAATCCCAGGACTTGAAGGGGAAAAGGAGTAGAGTAGAGACAAGGTGTGGGTGAGGTGATATCTTTTATTGGACAATTTCTGTTGGTGAAAGAAGCTTTTCTTGTGGACCTGAAGAGCTGTGTGTAAGCTCGAAAGCTTGTCTTTCACAAGAAGAAGTTGCTCCAACAGATATTACTTCACCCACACCTCGTCTCTTCAATATCCTGGACCAATATGGCTACAACAACTCTGCAAGTGACATTTATACCCAAGGGTAGGCTGAAATCTTAATTCCTCCTATTTCAGCTGCTCTGTATTTATCCCTAGGCTTCGCATCTAATCTGTCATCTATCCATCTCATATTCATCAGCATAACCTCCAAGTGATTTACAGATGCTCAGTTTCTCATGTTCCATCCCACCCTTAGTGCAGTGCTACTCAAAAAAGATCACTTGCCATTGAACTTGAGCAGTAGATCTCTTCTCCCTGCTCTAAGACAGAGATACTGAGGTTGCAGGAATAAATCTTTCTGGCTCTGCTCACCATGAGCAATACTTCCTTCTCTAGCTGGTTTCTTACTATGCTGCACAGGGGTCTTTAGGAGCACAATGAGAGGGAAGGAAGAAGAGGGGACAGATAGTTATTGCTCAGGCACCATGAGAGCAGCCAATTAACGATTAGAAAGCACAACTGCAAGGGAAATAAAACCTCAGTGTCACCCTGTCCTAACCCTGTTTCTGAGCCAGAGAGTGAGATCAATGATGGCTTGTTTCATTGCCCATCCTCTCCTGTGGCTGCTCATTTCAGTATGCCTCACTTCTCTACTCCAGGAAGGCTTGGGGGCGGGTCTGATAGAGGTCAGGCCCAGGCCTGAGGAAGGCTAGTGCTACAAGTCTCCACTACTTGTAGCAGGACACTTTTAAAAAGCCAGGGGACAGGGAAACAAAGACAGTGGCTGTTGTGGGGAGGAGTAAGGAAGGTTTGCAAGAGGGTGAATCACTGCCTCACCAGGCAAGGGAATGGTCCACTAGTTGAGGTGTTAACTTGGGATACTGGGTTAAATTCCCTGCTCCAGCACATACTTAGGCCCAGATCCACAAAGGATACCTTTGTGGATCTGGGCCTTAGTCTGACTTGCTTCTATAACCCATCTGTAAAATGGGGATAATAGCACTTCTTTCCATTTATTCTTACAACACCCCTGTAAGGTAAGGAACAGGAGTGACAAACAGGGGAGTTCCAGAGGGTGCAGCTGCACATCCTACACTTGGAGGTAGAGGTACTGATATGATTAAACATTTTCATCAATGATCTGGAACTAAATATAAATTCCCTGCTGTTAAAGTTTGCATATGACAAAGATTGACAGAATGGTAAATGATGAGGAGGACAGGGCAGCGTAGGAGTAAAAGGGGTATTTCAAGTGGTTGAGCACCAAGCAATTTCATCCCCCAAATTACTAAAATTCATAGTCTAAGTAAAAAAGAAATGGTAGGGCCCAAATCTTAATAATTGTCTCACTGTCAATTCAGGGACATGACTCCCACTATTTTGGTTACATAGGTTCCCCCCCCCCCCGCCCATTTCTTAAGGAACACTATGATTATAAACAAGCAAAATAACCACAATTATTAACTATGACTATTTTATTAGCAAAGAAAGGAAGAGAAATTAAAAAAACAAAAACAGAATAGAACACAAATACTAAACAATGGTTACTTTAGTTTTTGTTCTGTATGCTACTGTGGAGAGCTTTTAACAAAGATTACACTTTGAGAGTAGGCCTGCCTCTGTTGGGGGTGGGGGGGGGGATGTTCTATAATCTTATTCTTAGAAATTTCCTCTTGTTTCATAGGACTTAGTTAAATTCGTTACTTAAAAGAAGCCATTCAAGGAGTTGTCAATAAATGAATCAATGAACATTAAGAATTCTAAATCTGAAATTAAATCCAACTATTTATCTTTATAGATCCAAGTCTCTTGTTCCAGAATACATGGTCTAAACTATTTCGTGTTTAATAGAAGAAGCCTTTAGTATTTTAAGTTACAATAGTATATCACTATCCCATAAAAATCATTACAAGAAAAAAATAAATCTAATTTATTTTCTTGGACCAACTTCTCTTGGTGGAAAAACCAAGCTTTATGTAGACAAGTTTGATGGAAGAGACAACTTGTCTGTTGGTCCAATAAAAGGTATTACCTCACCCACCTTGTCTCTCTTATCCTGGGACCCACAGTACACACATGTTATTTCTTGGCAGTGTTATTTCTTGCTTTAAGAAACTTCCATTTCACCAATCCATGTTGAAGTTGTGCTGATGCAGTCATCTGATTTGGAAGGTCACTGCTTCTTGAAGCTTCTATGTGGCTATGTGCTTAGAGGTCTTGCTGAGACAGAGGGTGTTGCATGGATTTGAGAGTGGCGCTGAGTTCAGAGTGTTTTTATAACCCTCTGTCATGGCATCCACTCACCAATTGTCACAGAATGCTGTACTCAGTGCTGGATGGCACCTCCTTCTGGCAGTTTTGGGGGATTAGTTTTGCAAGGTCTACAGCCCTTCCCGCAGTTGCACACCATCTCTACCTCTCTCGTTTGCTCCATGAGCTGCTGCCCAAGCCACTATATGTGTTTCTCCACTCTGGGGTACTAAAGTCTTTTGGGGCAACTGTCCCAGGCAGTCCACTCTCCTCTGCCTGATCTATGTCACTTCTCCAGTAGCTGGAAGGGGAACCTGCCTCCCCTCTACTCTAGGTTCCAGCTCAGGAGCCCTCTCATCAGCAGCCAAGATCTTCCCAATCCCATACCTTGCTGCTTTCCCCATAAGCCTTTCTTACCTTTCTGGCTCTCCTCTGTCGCTTGGTTTTCTAGCCCCAACTCCCTCCTCCCAGGGAGGAACTGCAGGCTGCCTATTGCTATAGCCCCAAACACACCTTCTTTCTCCTAAGGGAGAACTGCAGACTACTTCTGTGCTCAGCTCCTGGGCTTTATACAGGCCAGTCCTGTTCCTGCCCAGCTGAGTTTCATTTAGTCAATCCCAGCTCCCTGGCTCCTCCTGCAGGTGCAGCCTTGAGAATTAAATGGCCCACCTGGCCACCTTAACCCATTCATGACTTGTGCAGGGTGAACACTCCATCATATCCTCAATTTCCTCTAATTGCATAGAATGAAGGGGGAAAATTGCACCTTTTTCAGGTGTTTGTCTTGATTCAAATTTTAAGATCCTTTCACTGGCTTAATGTCTTTCTGGGTTGGCCTTAGTAATATTTTCAGCTCATGAATATTTAGTCTGTGAATGCATATGCAGCAGGGTTGTAATTTTCCCTTTAACTTAATTGGTATATTGGGTTTGTCACAGGAAATTCTCAGAACATTTTAAAGTGTTAAATTTTTAATTCTCTCTTTTATGTAGCCCATTTTCTGAGAGATTCCTTCACTTACATCAGTGTTTAATAGGAGTTCAAATTCTGTTTCAAGTAAGTTCAAACACTCCTACTTTCTATATAAAAGGGGTTTTGTTCTCAAAATAATCTTTTTAAAACTTAATTTTAAAGAGGGTCTTTAAATGCAAATAGCTGGGCACAGTGGCATTTTCTCTTCTTCCTAAGAGTCTTTGGAAAGATGGCTCTGGTTTTTTGAGTTTGGTAAGGAAGCCGCATAGGCATTATCAGATAACTAATTAATTCCTCATTATAAAATATCCTATGTTATGATTGCTTTTTGTGTTAGTAATCAGTCTAACAAAGTCATTGGAGTCCATGCGGGTACATGAAGCTACTTACCATTTACATAGCAATGATATTAGGAAGTTACTACATTAGAAGCTTTGCATTTAGATAAGATTTTTGAAATATATATTTCAAAAGACTCTGATGCCATATTCAAACATTTAAGGCTTGCACCATCAAGCAGAAACATGAGTTAGACAGAAGTAACCCACATCTCCCATAAATTATTTTCCAGCCATCAATGTTTTTCTTAAAGATGACTCTATGCTGCTTGCAAAAGAAATTACTTTCAGTAAGAAAATTTAGCACCTTTGGAGTAGGTTTAAATTAGAGGCTTTCTTGCAACAGGCAGAGATGGGTGGTAAAAGAAAGCTTACTTTTGTAATTTAGTTTTATGGCTTCTGATAAGGATGCCTACATTCCTCTTTGCTCCTAAAAGAGAACAACCTTGCATTTTTTTTAAATTCAGGATTTTCTAAACCATAATATTTTACAAAGTTTGTTTTTCAAGGTAAGATAATATCTACACGAACTGGTATCTTATACAAGATATACCTTTTGGGGTTTGGTTACCTTTGGTGTCCAGGGGTTTAAGACCTGTCATTTGCAGTGTATTTACAACTTGCAGCTAGAGATTTCTTATTAAATACTGTATACATAGCACAAAGCACCAATGCTTTTATACAGTTTTAAAACATAGCATAAAAGAAAATACTATAGAGTACACACTAAATAGAAGTTATGAAAACTGCATTTTTAAACCTATATATCACAGGGCACAACACTCACCGCTGGGCTGGTGCCTCCTCCTTGTCACTGGGGATGAGCTCGAGGCTAGTGTACCCCATCTGTGGTTTGGGTCACTCTGGCTCGGCATCCACTCTCACAGCCTCAAGAACTGCAACGTCTTCTTCATGGCTCAGCCCTCCAGCCATGTCATCATGTGTGTTTTCCCCTTCCGGGGATCAATATCCCAGTTCAATAATCATGCCCCTTCACCAGGCCCACCCACTACTCCAGGTCCTGAACAAGAGACCCTGTCAATGGCTCTTCTTGCAACTCTACTCTTCCATGCTGCTCTTCTTGCAACTGCTCACTACTTTTCCCTGGGCCTTTTCCCCATTGCCCCTGTACCGACTTCACCCTTAGCTCAGGGCCTTCAAGCATGGTGCTGGTGGCCCAGTGTTCACTCCCTGAGCCCCAGACAACTCCTGACCCTGCTCTGCCTTGCAGCTCCTCTTATCTGAGCCTGCCAGACCTGGATTGGTTGCTTTCTGCAACTCTCCCCCGGATTGGCTGAGCCTCACACAGCCTCTCCAGGCAGCTTGGAGGACTTATCTCCACTTCTCCCTGCTGAGGTTAACCCTTTCATCACCTGTGGGGACAGATACCCCATCACACTATACAACACATCTGTGTTTTATGACTAAGGGTGTCATCTTCTTTTACACTTTGGGAGCCTGTCACTAGTTGACAGAAAGCAGAAGCCTCCTGGAATTTCTTTAAATAAGCCTGATATTTAATTTAATAAAACGAGTAACCAAAAACAGAAGTATGTGATATTCTCCAAGTATCATGGGTATAAACATAATTGTAGTTATCGCTTAAAGATTCATATAAGTTTGCAATGACCTAAAATAAGACTAAAATAATACTAATTTAATTAAAAACTATTTTCCATCAATACTGTGGTTTCTCCCCTGCAGCTGTTATATAGAGCCTACTCAAACAAAATGTGCTTTAATAGTAATCCAAAGATATACATCTAGGAATAAGGAATGCAGGCCATACCTACAGCATGGGGGACTGTATCCTGGAAAAAAGTGACTCTGAAATAGACTTAGGGGTCATAGTGGACAAGCAACTCAACATGCACTCCTAATGCAATTATGTAGCATAATATATAAGGCAATAAGAAAATCACAGGCCATGATTTTGTTGCCGAAACTACAACTTCCAATGCTCATCTCAATTTCCAGCATGCACCTCAGCTTCCAAGGCTCATTGCAACATTTTCTCCAATACCTGATGGAGGGGTGGCTGGGCCAAATTTCAGAGAGTGGCCTGGCAACCTGGGGCAAATGCTGGAGGTGGCAGGGAGATGGACAGGGCTGGGCTCCCCTGGAGGCTTGCCCCGCTAGCTGTCTTGGCTCTGGGTCGAGTGCCACCACTTACACTCAGCACTGCTAGTGTTGACCTTGCACTTCATCCAGGTGCAGTTTAGCCTGTGCCAGGTGAGTGCCAGGCCTGCCGAACAGAAGCAACTCCTGCACAACCTCGAGGACTTCACCTTCCACAGCTACCAGTGAGTGGAGCTGGGTGAGGGCTGGGCTTGTGCCTCCCAGAGGGCATGGGGCTGAGACAGAGGAGCCCTGGTGGTGCCAGCCCTCCACACAGAGTCTCCAGGAGTTTCTGAGCTGGGATTGGCTCTAAGGTGCAGGGGCTTGGGCCCCACACCCCACTTGGGGATTGGTGGAATGGGAGGGTATTCAGCCCCCATTGCTGGGAAAAACCCTGCTGCCACCTTGACATCTAGTCAGTTGAAAAGTTTAGGTTCTACAGCTCCCAACACACCCATCCACACCTCCACCCCCATGCCTCTGCCCTGAGGGCAGAATATGGTACCTGAACTGACCGCACCAAAACTGCAATTTTAACAACTGTGGCTGCAACTTTTGAACCAACTATCACAACTTTCTTACATCCCAACCAATGCTGTCCTGGGTTGTATGAACAGGGGAATAGCAAGTAGGAGCACAGAAGTGATTTTACCTCTGTAGAGGGCACTGGAATCATAGAATCTCAGGGTTGGAAGGGACCTCAGGAGGTCATCTAGTCCAAGCCCCTGCTCAAAGCAGGACTAATCCCCAACTAAATCATCCCAGCCTGGGCTTTGTCAAACCTGACCTTAAAAACTTCTAAGGAAGGAGATTCTACCACCTCCCTAGGTAATCTATTCCAGTGCTTCATCACCCTCCTCGTGAAATAGTTTTTCCTAATATTCAAATTAATGCGCCATACAGTTCTGATATCCATATTTTAAAAAAGGAAGTTGAAAAAACTGAAGAGGGTTCAGAAAAGAGCCACAAAAATGGTTTGAGGGCTGGAGAAAATGCCTGAGTAGTTGATTACCTAAATTGTATTATGCTGAGGAATCTAGATGTTTTCTCTACCTAGTATGTAGCAGTTATGATCAAATCCTATAGATTTTGTGGCCTGGTGATGGAAACACTTAGCAGTGCAGGTTTCCAGTGTGGGAATGATGAAAGGTGCTTATTAAAATGGGTCATCAGTACTGTACATTATTTGTTTCCCTGACATATTGTACCTACACAGCATTTTCAAGATATCAAGTAGATTATCTGATTTATGCCACAGTGTGATTCTAATGTCATAGATCAAACTCCTGCTGAGAGGCTCTGAATAGTGTCCATTTTATGAATGTGTGATATATTACACATCCTTTGGATCCATTTCTAAATCATTGTGGTCTTGGCACTTTTATGTGGAGGGTTGAATAGTTTGCTTGCACAATGCTAGGTTACTAGCTAACGGGCACAGAGACTTAACTCACTAGCCATTCTTCTCTGCAGACCCAAATGACTTTAATTATCTTCTTCTCGTTTCCAGTGCACTGTGGGTAACATCACAGAACTATTTTAGTTTAGACTTTGGAAGTCTTTGTTTAAGTGAAGTTCTGGATTGGGATATTATTTACACAGCATTAGTACAGACAATATAGTAAAGGCCACATTTTCAAAGGTATGTAGATAGTCTTCTAGAGCAGTGGTTCCCAAACTTGTTCCACCTCTTGTGCAGGGAAAGCCCCTGGTGGGCTGGGCCGGTTTGTTTACCTGTCACATCCGCAGGTTCAGCCGATTGCGGCTCCCAGTGGCCGCGGTTCGCTGCTCCAGGCCAATGGGAGCTGCTGGAAGTGGTGGCCAGTATGTCCTTTGGCCCGTGCTGCTTCCTGCAGCCCCCATTGGCCTGGAGCGGTGAACCGCGGCCACTGGGAGCTGCAATTGGCTGAACCTGCGGACGTGGCAGGTAAACAAACTGGCCTGGCCTGGCAGGGGCTTTCCCTGTTGTCAGGGTTCCTCCCCCACTCTGAACTCTAGGGTACAGATGTGGGGACCTGCATGAAAACCTCCTAAGCTTACTTTTACCAGCTTAGGTTAAAACTTCCCCAAGGTACAAATTAATTTTACCCTTTGCCCTTGGAATTTCCACTGCCACCACAAAACTTTAACTGGGTTTACTGGGAAACGTAGTGTGGACACGTCTTTCCCCACAAAATCCTCCCAACCCTTGCACCCCACTTCCTGGGGAAGGTTTGGTAAAAATCCTCACCAATTTGCATAGGTGACCACAGACCCAAACCCTTGGATCTTAGAACAATGAAAAAACATTCAGTTTTCTTACAAGAAGACTTTTAATAGAAGTAAAGAAATCACCTCTGTAAAATCAGGATGGTAGATACCTTACAGAGTAATTAGATTCAAAACATAGAGAATCCCTCTAGGCAAAACCTTAAATTACAAAAAAGGTACACAGACAGGAATAGTCATTCTATTCAGCACAGTTCTTTTCTCAGCCATTTAAAGAAATCATAATCTAACACATACCTAGCTAGATTACTTACTAAAAGGTCTAAGACTCCATTCCTGTTCTGTCCCCGGCAACAACAGCATACAGACAGACACAGACCCTTTGTTTCTCTCCCTCCTCCCAGCTTTTGAAAGTATCTTGTCTCCTCATTGGTCATTTTGGTCAGGTGCCAGTGAGGTTACCTTTAGCTTCTTAACCCTTTACAGGTGAGAGGATTTTTCCTCTGGCCAGGAGGGATTTTAAAGGGGTTTACCCTTCCCTTTATATTTATGACACCTGCAGAAGCTGTGGAACAAGTTTGGGAACCACTGTTCTAGAGGGATCTAAAAGTGCCTAGAAACTAAACTCCCACTGAAATCAACTCAAAATGTTTATTTTCCAGTTACATTGTTCAGTCTGGGTTGTCAAAAAGCCCTCCCTCCCAAAAAAGTTTTGTTAAAAGTGGATATTTCCTATGGAAGTTTCTAGTTTTACAAAACAAAAACAAACAAACAAACAAAAAAGCTAATTTTCTGGGCAGGGGGAGCACACAACCTTGAGTAGTGCAAATGTATGATCCCCTATCCAGCACATTTCAATAGTACAAACTCAAGATAACAATAGCATGGATGACAGCAGCAAGGTCTGCCTCCAAAAGACAAGGTCACACTGTCTGTCAGATGCAGATGAGCATCCAGGAGCAGTCTAAGAACTAATAAAATCCTAATCTCAGAACATGCGTATTAAATGTCAGATTGACCATTTCAATCAGGAGTGAAGATTTAATATTAATAATTGATTCTAATAATTCAGATACTAGTGTGAGAATGGCACCTGGCACTGTGATTAACGTGCTTCTTTAAATTTGTCCACAAGGTTCACAATTTAGAAGTACACCTGGATCTCATCTTTTCGCTTAGTTTCAAGTTTGACAGAGGATGTGATTGACAGCGTAGGAGATAGAAGCATCTGGCCCCCAGTGACCATTTAGTAAAGGACCCAATCCTGTGATGTGAAGTCCAGAAGCATCCAGAATCGGCCTACATTTCTAATTAGCACTAAAATGGGGGGCTAGGGGAAACAATGCAGTGGAGCTAGGGAGATACTAAACTTCCACAGAGCCAATTTTAGTATTAAATGGGAAATTCTGAGTTGAGCCTGAAAATGACAAATGTAAAGACATAAAGAGGCCATAGAAAATGTTAAAAGATTCATTTTGTGTCGAGGATTATGTGAGACACTTAAAATAAAAAGCAATAGTGGAAAATAAAGGGTGTAGAAAAAGTTAGGAAGGTAAAGAAAGAGGCATATATGAGATATAAAGGATTTGCCTCCCCAAGAAGGAGCACACAGATGTACAATTATTTTCAGTTAAGAAAAACAGCCTTTAAATAAATCAAAGGTGGAAAATGGAAGGAATATTGCACAAGATAAACTAAGAAAAATGTCAAGCTCTAAGGAAGAAGAGGTCAATAATGGAGCCTCTTAAAGATAGTACATATATTTTTTTCTTCTTTTCTATATTTTATTGAGAGAGATAGACGGCAAAAAATTGTCTATTTCAGTTTTCACAATGGGGTATTACAAAGGACAAAAGAGATCACACATACCAAATACGAGGACCCTTAAAGTCCCTATTGTTTTTTTTTGTTTTTTCTTAGAATTTAAGATTTTCATCTCTAGAGATTTCCTGTTATTGTGAATATTTGAAGTATGGTCAGAGGTGAAAGTAAGCCAGTACGCCCCAGTGTGGCGTACCAGCAAGAGCCCGAGTGCCGTACTGGGGCAGATCGGCTTCCCCAGGCGGCAATTTAAAGGGCCTGGGGCTCCCAGCAGCGGCTGGAGCCCTGGGCCCTTTAAATTGCCGCCAGAGCCCTGCTGCCAGAGCCCTGGGGAAGTGGCGGCGGGGCTTGAGCGGCGATTTAAAGGGCCCGGGGCTCCTGCCGCAGCTACTGACCCGGGCCCTTTAAATAGCTGCCAGAGCGGCAGCAGGGCTCTGGGGATGATTTAAAGGGCCCTGGGCTCCGGCCGCCGTTACCACCCCGGGCCCTTTAAATAGCTGCCAGACCCCCCGCCGCCGCAGACCCTTTAAATCGCTGCCCGAGCCCCCAGGGGTCACAGCGGCGATTTAAAGGGCCCGGGGCTCCGCCGCAGTTACGGTGGCTGGGAGCCCCTGGCCCTTTAAATTGCCACCGGAGCCCCCGGCTGCCACTGCTACCCCAGGGGTAGATTTAAAGGGCCCGGGGCTCCCACTGTCACTACCCTCCGGAGCCCTTTAAGTCGCCACCCGAGCCCTGCTGCTGGAGCTCTGGGGTAGTGGCAGCGGGGCTCCGGCTGTGAAAAGGCCCCACCTCTTCCAGTTGAGGCCCCTCCCCCTCTTAACGACTCTGGAGTACCGGTAAGTCCTTTAAATTACTTTCACCCCTGAGTATGGTAGTGACTCCACCACAGCTAAAGGTGGGGCAGAATTTGTCTGGGCTTATCCAAAGAAGGGTAGCTCTGCTTTGTGGTTGGGCGGGGGGAGAGGCGGAAGGTCAGAAACTGCTGCAAAAGGTGCTTTGCAACAATGACCCCTCCCCCCTGCAGGAATGTACATAAAGGTACAAAACCTGGATGGGGCAAGTCTCTATGTCCATGCAGCGAGGAAGCCAGCACCCACCCTCCCTCCCCTAGCGGAGGTTAATGGCAGGCTGGGTTAGGACCTGCTGTGGGCATTACGCTAGTTGCCCCTTTTAAAGGGGGGGCTGGGAAGGAATTTTTCCCGCACCACCAGAATTGGCTTCGGCGGAGTGTGGGTTTTTTGGCCTTCCTCACAGCAGGTGTGAGGATGGACCTTTTCTGGTTAATAGAAAAGGTGGTAGGCCATATGTCGCAACTTATTTTGTAATATTGGGCGGATGTTCAGTGCAGGTATTCCTTAGGGAGGGCAGCCAGTGACCAGATAAATGGCCTGGTAAAGGATTTAAAAGGAGGTCCTGGATTAAGGAACAGAACAGGGGAGGAGGTTCGGGGACTCCTATGATTGATATGGCAGGGAGCCAACCCCTTCCATTCTCATAGACCTCCTTAACCCTCTTACGAGGCTGCTGGATGGTAAGGTCCAAGCCATGGCTCGACTAGGGGACCTGGATGGAAACAAAGGGGGGCTGGTGAAAGCCCCAGAAAACTGACTTGAATAAGCATGGATTAAACAAAGCGGGGCTGGTGAAAGCCCCAGAAAATTGATTTGAATAAGCATGGATTTGCCTGCACTGTTCACTTTATCTGCTGGGTAGTCCCAGACATCTATATAATAAAGTTGTGGCCTGATTAAAACCCATAACACGTCTCCTGTCCTTACGGTATACCCAGACAAGAGCCTTCCGGTTTTACTAGACTGTCTTTTTATGAGGTGGCCATGTAATCTGTGATAGTCTAGTTCTAGAAACTGGCAGAATGTATTATTTTTAAAAGACTTTATATTCTTTAAGAGCCATGCAAGTGTATAAATACTTATTTCACTTCCTCGGTTTTATAAAGTGTAACCTATTGAAAATGTCTCCACTTATGTGAACACAAGATAACAGACACACATTTTTTGCTCCTTTTATCAAAGTGAAAAGATACGATGATGTTCATCAAAAGCAAGCAATTCCCACTCAGGAAAATGTATGAGAAAGGAGGTGGGCCTCTCAGTTCTGGGCAGGAGTTTTGGGCTATGTTAGACCAGCAAAGAAAGTGAATTCCAGCATCCAAGGTCTTCCACTGAGGACTCTAAGCGTCCAGGTATATAAATTTAGATACTATTAGCTCAGCTGCTCTGTTCTATTCAGGTTCTTTGCAACACCGATTTCCATGGTATTCGACAATACCTAGGGAGGGTAGGAGTCACTGATATAAGTGACACAAAGAAAGGCCAGATTCTGGGCTTCATCTAAGCTGCGTTCAGGAACATGACTGGAGCCTACATACTTTTAGAAAGAGGTGTGTTGTAGGTGCAGATGAGGCATAACCAGATCTTACGAGTTCATGGTGATGATAGATGGGGATGAGATAGACATTCTAGAGATTATAGAGATTCAGCGATCAGCCTGCTAAATCAGGGTAGGCTGTGACCTGGGACTTCTAAATTGTGAAATGCAAGAGGGTGTGAATTCATGTAGCATGCATGCTACATTTTCCATGAGTGTGGTCTTTGAACGGTAGAGACACTGATACAGTGTTCTCTTTTGGAGTGGAGATTTTCCCTTTGTAGTGCCAGGCTATTTTACCAGTACTTTTTCCTTCCTCTCGGGGCTCAGCCTGAACTGTCTGGTACTCCCCTGGGCACTCCCTACTATAACTAACAGTTGTGTATGATTGTTTAACTCAGATCAGTCTGTGTAGGCATTTAGCCACTCATCAGTACAATGTCTGAGTGCCATAGGATTACAGTGTGCTTACTCACATGAAGTGTTTTACCTACCCTTCACAGGACAACTATGGCAAGCCTGCCAAGTGCTCTTATTTTCACTACTGGGTGCAAGATCTATAATATCCTGCATTTATCTCCACTTTCTCAGCAAACTGCCTGTGGAGTGGATGAATAATTTAATCATGCCTGTTTGATTCCATACATATTTAGCTTGTTCCACTCTGAACAAGATTTTTCTCAGAGGGCGAAAAAAAAAAAAAAGAGTCTGGCTCTTCTGAACATCATCCTCCTCCCAAATTTTAATTTCACAGACAATTAATTATAGTGGTGACATTTTTATGGTTACCTTGGAATATTAATATTGATCTCTATCTATAGATAATCATTCATAACATTTCTCCCTCTATGTGAATAATTAATTATTTACATTAGTGCTGGGGGTAGTGGATATTTTCTCCCTAAGGGTCAGTAGAATAACTGTTTCAGACTTATAATGCATTAATGTAAATTAACGTTAGCAACAGCTTTTGTCTTCAGTGATACAGGATGTTTAATTTGGTTATTGTAATATGAATGGTGTCCATCATTAAGGATCTTTTCTATTCAATATTATAGTTATAGATAATGTGTGAAAATTAGGATGGTCTGGTAGCTGGATAGTGTGGTCTGGTGACCTCTTGTCTCAGGAGGCTGTGCTCTGTACCAACTCTGCAAATGGGTTCATTGGTGCTCAGATATTATAGTTATGAGCACAATATAAATCTCTAAATCAATAAGCAGGGTATTCAGCCATTCCATGCCTTGTCTTACCCATCTGTAGAATGGCAATAATTTTACTTATCACCACTGTAAATTGAGAAATAAAAATACATAATATAATAATATTAATAATAATTAAAATAAAAAATGACTGAAGGGAAGATTATTACCATTTATTTATTGCATTGTTTGACACTGTACATTTAAGTCTTGATTGTGATTTTTATTGTAACTAGATATCCTCTGATGTCACTAGTCTGTTTATTGATCATTCAGCAATTTTTTGAAATTGTACTGGCAGCAATGGAATTAATCATTACATTTTGGCTGACCTGGAAGATTGCTCTTGGGGCCAAGTGATCGCATCATGCCGGCTGCTGTCTTGCTTGAGAAATAAACTGATTTTTTAAAATTTGAATACCCTGTAACAGTATTCTATTTTCTTTATTCTAGCAACTTAAGTTTGTTTGCTTAGACTGTTCTTTCCTAGAAAAAAATCCAGAAAATATTATTTTTACTGAAAATTGCCAATACTTTGCAATAACAGCACACACAAAATACAACCTGTATAGCATACAATATGTATGGCAAAAGAAATTCAGCAGTCTTCTGTAATAAGCAAAATGCTGCCTCCTTTCATTAAATTAGATATTAAAGACAAAAAAAGCCTGAGTTACTGAAATTATTGAAGATGTTCTACAGGAGAAAGTCTTTGGAAATCTCGGTATAACTAAGTAAAAATAATACAGGCCCAAAGGTCAAGAAAGGAAAGAATCTGTCCTACAGATTCCTGGTCCAAAGCCATTTAAAGTCAATGGGAGTCTATCCATGGACTTTAATGTGCTGTGAATCATGCCCTGAGTGAGTCTGGCTGATTATATTGTCAGATGGATAGAAATCACAAAGCAGTGAATTTAGGACTACTCATGACTCCCAAGCTGCTACCAGAGAAAATGGAGGTGGAGACACTATACCTGCAACACCACCACAAATTTTATTGATAAAACACTTTAAGAATCTGGCACAGTTTAAGACTCTAAAAAAGTTATTAAAAAGTTATTAAAGTTATTAATTCCAGTATGATTTTATGAACTTTGAATTATACTGGAATGGTTGTCTTTCACTATATCATTATACCATACCTCTTGTGTTCATGGGAGGGAAACTGGCATCTGGGGTGTCTGCCCAGACAGTTGTTAGGGCCATCAACGACTGAACAATGTCAGACAATGAGCTGACTAATGCCCAGGGGAAGTTGTTCTTCCAAGGAGACTGATAACCAAGCAATGGATCGTCTGATGAAGGACTTCAAGTCAATGAGGTAGTCACCTGACAACAGTGACTGCAACATTATATTAAAAGGACTTACCTCTGCAAGATGAGGTGTGGGGAACTGATGAGGCTGAACTGGAGGAGCAGAGGAATCCTAGACTGCCGATAAAGAGACTGACCACATCCCAAAGACCTCCTGCAGTGATAAGGAAACCAAGGCAGGGATTTGTGTGGAGATTTTGTTGTTTTTCCATAGATCTGTATATCTTTTCTGCTATCTTGCTGATCTTAAACACAAAAAAGAGGTTTACAAGAAGTGGAAGATTGGACAAATGACCAGGGATGAGTATAAAAATATTGCTCGGGCATGTAGGAATGAAATCAGGAAGGCTAAATCACACCTGGAGTTGCAGCTAGCGAGAGATGTTAAGAGTAACAAGAAGGGTTTCTTCAGGTATGTTGGCAACAAGAAGAAAGCCAAGAAAAGTGTGGGCCCCTTACTGAATGAGGGAGGCAACCTAGTGACAGAGGATGTGAAAAAGCTAATGTACTCAATGCTTTTTTTGCCTCTGTCTTCACGAACAAGTTCAGCTCCCAGACTACTGCACTGAGCAGCACAGCATGGGGAGGAGGTGACCAGCCCTCTGTGAAGAAAGAAGTGGTTCGGGACTATTTAGAAAAGCTGGATGAGCACAAGTCCATGGGGCTGGATGCGTTGCATCCGAGAGTGTTAAAGGAGTTGGCAGATGTGATTGCAGAGCCATTGGCCATTATCTTTGAAAACTCATGGCGATCGGGGGAAGTCCAGAAGACTGGAAAAAGGCTAATGTAGTGCCAATCTTTAAAAAAGGGAAGAAGGAGGATCCTGGGAACTACAGGCCAGTCAGCCTCACCTCAGACCCCGGAAAAATGATGGAGCATGTCCTCAAGGAATCAATTCTGAAGCACTTAGACGAGAGGAAAGTGATCAGGAACAGTCAGCATGGATTCACCAAGGGACAGTCATGCCTCACTAATCTAATTGCCTTCTATGATGAGATAACTGGTTCTGTGGATGAAGGGAAAGCAGTGGACGTGTTGTTCCTTGACTTTAGCAAAGCTTTTGACACGGTCTCCCACAGTATTCTTGCCAGTAAGTTAAAGAAGTATGGGCTGGATGGATGCACTACAAGGTGGGTAGAAAGTTGGCTAGATTGTCGGGCTCACCAGGTAGTGATCAATGGCTCCATGTCTAGTTGGCAGCCGGTATCTAGCGGAGTGCCCCAAGGGTCGGTCCTCGGGCCGGTTTTGTTCAATATCTTCATTAATGATCTGGAGGATGGTGTGGATTGCACCCTCAGCAAATTTGCGGATGACACTAAACTGGGAGGAGTGGTAGATATGCTGGAGGGTAGGGATAGGATACAGAGGGCCCTAGACAAATTGGAGGATTGGGCCAAAAGAAATCTGATGAGGTTCAGCAAGGACAAGTGCAGAGTCCTGAACTTAGGACGGAAGAATCCAATGCACCGCTACAGACTAGGGACCGAATGGCTAGGCAGCAGTTCTGCAGAGAAGGACCTACGGGTGACAGTGGACGAGAAGCTGGATATGAGTCAACAGTGTGCCCTTGTTGCCAAGAAGGCTAACGACATTTTGGGGTGTATAGGTAGGGGCATTGCCAGCAGATCGAGGGACGTGATCGTTCCCCTCTATTCGACGTTGGTGAGGCCTCATCTGGAGTACTGTGTCCAGTTTTGGGCCCCACACTACAAGAAGGATGTGGAAAAACTGGAAAGAGTCCAGCGGAGGGCAACAAAAATGCATTAGGGGACTGGAACACATGACTTATGAGGAGAGGCTGAGGGAACTGGGATTGTTTAGTTTGTGAAAGAGAAGAATGAGGGGGGATTTGATAGCTTCTTTTAACTACCTGAAAGGTGGATCCAAAAAGGATGGATCTAGACTATTCTCAGTGATAGCAGATGACAGGACAAGGAGTAATGGTCTCAAGTTGCAGTGGGGGAGATTTAGATTGGATATTAGGAAAAACTTTTTCACTAGGAGGGTGGTGAAACACTGGAATGCATTACCTAGGGAGGTGGTGGAATCCCCTTCCTTAGAAGTTTTTAAGGTCAGGCTTGAGAAAGCCCTGGCTGGGATGATTTAGTTGGGGATTGGTCCTGCTCTGGGCAGGGGGTTGGACTAGATGACCTCCAGAGGTCCCTTCCAACTCTGATATTCTATGATTCTATGATTCTATATAAGAGCAAAGTGAAGGAGTATTTGTGGCACCTTAGAGACTAACAAATTTATTTGAGCATAAGCTTTCATGAGCTACAGCTCATTTCATCGGATGCTGTAACTCACGAAAGCTTATGCTCAAATAAATTTGTTAGTCTCTAAGGTTCCACAAGTACTCCTTTTCTTTTTCCAGATACAGACTAACAAGACTGCTACTCTGAAACCTGTCATAAGAGCAAAGTGTGTGCGTGTTTAGAAATTCTTTTGCAGAGTCTGTGTGCAAATATGTGACAATAAAAGCATCTGTGTACTTGCTTTTATTGTCACATATTCTCCAAAGACAGAAGCAGTATATCAGGGGGTCCACAGCTTCGATGGAGCTCTGAGAGCATGCAATAGCTACCTGGGGAGGCTTGAAAGAGCTGACACTAATATCAGGGCCTAGGCAATTGGACCACAGCATCCTAAATGCCAAGATGGGTGTCAGGCATGGGGTTTGCACCTGGAGTGTAGTGGCATGTGTATGTATACATATGTATAGTGGTATTGGGGATAGTGCCTTTGAGGGCTGAGCTTCTAGACTGAGTCTGGGCAGGGTACTTTGAAACTCCTGTTATTTGCATATTATGGAATGAAACTCCAAATAAAACAGTGGTAAGCACTGAGTGATCACTGAACACCACATGAACCTAGAGGCCCAGAGTCAGAGTGATAGTGCTGAAAATCTGACCAGCCCCAGAAAGACCACAGCACATGGGACCCAAGATGTCAGTCCATTTCAGCATCCTGTTGAGTGTCCACTATGGATGTAACAGGCAAAAGGTCCACAAAAACACAACTCAAAATATAAAGAATCAAATGTGTGAAAAAGACAATACCCCACATCAACCTAGAATCCAGAACTTCCATTTCTTCATTAATTCCCTTCACAAAACACATACAACAATTCCGAGGCAAAAGTACATAGGAGTATCATCCAAGTGATGTTGTAAGGTACTCAAGAAACACGAGGCTGTGTTTCATCTAGGGTTAGATGAACTAGTTTACCTACAGTAAGACCATTTGCCAAAAACTCAATTCAGACCTGAACCCAAGCCTTTTCTGAGGTCAAAGAAGTTCATCTATGCTATTTTGTTTAAGTCACATCCTGGATTTGGAAGAGACTGAAAGCAGATTTACTAAAATATTCCTAAGAAGGCTGTTCTGGTGGTAGTTCTACCCTCACCAAAGGCAGAAAATGTTGTGACAAAATTTAAACTTGGAAGATATCCACTCTAAATTGCTAAGACACAGGAAGTTTGGTTAAGTATGATAACCTTCCAATGCCCTTTCAAAACTTTGGAAGCTTTTGTAAGTCTCTGAACTTTGATGTTCACTCACAGCTAAATTCAAACCCTGAAAATGTATGGCCCCAAAAGTTTCCCTCTCTTCACTAGGGTGTATAAATATTAACATTAGAAGCTCTAAGGAAACATTTCCAAATGATCTTTCAGCTTTTAAAAAAAATCATAGTACAGACAGCCAAAGTCGTGCAAGAAATAACAGTGTTTCTGTGAACATCTTGATCTTCAGTTTTCATAGTTGGAAGAGACATATTTGAGACAAACCTCAAAGGAAAACAAAAGGCTCTGCAATCCCAAAAAAACCACCACAGTCATGTTGAAATAATTCAGTTTGGTATGAGTTTATCAGAGGTCAAGAAATATTTTTCAGATGCTTTTGTAAAACACAGTCTTTTGATGTGTCTGATTTTGATGCCCATAAAAGGTATCAGACTGAAAACCCAGAACAAAGAAATCTTCTGTTTGTCCAAAGAAGAGATACAGTTTCCTCAAATTGCACTGCCAGTGCACCATGTTTATCCTGCATACTCATGCAAATCCTTAGTAATTCATACCCGGGTTTTCAATTTACAGCTGAGGCTAGATTTTTGAAGACCACTCAGCTCCCATTTAGGCACCAAATAAGGGGCCAGATTTTAAAAAGATGTGAACATGTTGGGTGCTCACATCTTTAAATTCTGACCAGAAATGTCACAACATGACCTACTGGATGCTGAGTTCTTTTGAGAATCCGGCTCCTAGCGAAGATAACTTTGCCCCCGCCAGCCCAGTGCTGGGTGCACTCCTGTATTTGTGACCTCAAACTCTCTTACAAATCCTAACATTTCATACACTTTCAACAAAATCACTACATTTTTTTTACAGTATGGTTTTCAGCTTTCTGCCTTTCTTGCAATAAATAAACTTACTTGGAGGCTGTGAAAGTATTCAAGAACAATACACCATATATTCAAATATTTCTGACTAGGTGGTTGCAAGTTTAACAATGTTTTGCATTTCTTTTGGTTTTATACCCATAGCGTGCATTGAACTGTAAACTAGTTAATCCTCTTGAATCTGAACATTAAACAAGCAATCAAATACCATCATTATACATGGATTTTACCACACTATTTTGAAAGGTCTCTAAATAATAAACTGACTGTTTGGTTTTGAGCATGTTAGGAATATCATTATGCAGAGACTTATTTTTCTATTTCTAATGCGTACATAGAAGCATGTGGATGCTCTCTTGCTAGTACCAAGAACAATCACATCCAAAGACCTGCCGCGGCCTCCAACCTTCATTTCCAGCTATCATCCAAAGCAGAGCCATTCCATCCCCATGGTTCCAACTTCCAGTGCCTGGAATAAGATGTAGTTCTTAAAGGTGTCAGGATCCTAAAAAGTTAATGACACAACCCTAATAAAAATATTTTGGAGAAAATAAGACCTTAACACACCAAGCAAGTGTGCTCACTCATTTTTTTTTAAAAAGTGCACCAAATAGTGAAGTGCATACAATCAGCTCTTTGCCAAGCTGCTTCTGCGCTGGTTCACACTGAGCAACTCTCTGCCTGTGCATCTTCTTTGTCCTGTATCATCGCCTGTGCAGCAACATCCATCTTCTCTCTTTTGAACTTCTTTAGGGTCTGGATCAATAGGGAGAAGGAAAGGAAGCTGGGAGGGAAAGGGATCTGACCTGCGCTGGGCCAAGCCATAGACAGGGCCAATGGAAAACACAAAGTCACCCCATGGCCATGAAGGAGATAAAGAAAAAGATCAAATGCAGTCTGGGGCTGTACTGACTTTCCTGCATAGGCCTCTCCCCCACCTTTCAATGAAGATCTGAAGGGAAGCTGTAGCCTGTAGAGGTTCTGGTAGCCACTCCACTGGAGCAGTTCTCCTTCTATGTTCAGAAGAGCTTCTCAATCCCAAATCACTGAACCAGCCAACAGACTCTTTTCTCACAACCCCCTGATCTGATTCCCATATGAAATTATTTTTATTATATTTATAGGAGGAAAGGGGAAAATGTCCCATATTATTCCCTGTTGTATCTTTTTGTCCTTCTCAGACATTAGTCCAGTGGCTGTTTACATTTTACAGTCTGAACACATTGCTGTCATTTAATGATAACTAAACATTCATAAACATTTCATATGGTGCTGGGCTCCTTCGGTAGCCATACTTCAGAGTTGCTATGTATTCTGATGTAAGTACATCTCCCTTACTAATTTGGGAAACTTTTATTGGCAAAACACTCCGCTACTTCAAGTTCTCTTGGGTTTGCATTAGCATTTCAGCTCAGAATATATATGTTTAGTGCAACTATTTTGTGCTTTTCCCTCTGTGATTTTATTTAAGAGATCTATTTTTAATTATACCAAGAAACTCCAGGGTGAGATTATACAGTGAGATCTCATCATTCTCTGTAGAGTCTTGTAACTTAATCAAATTCAAATCAATACAATGAGAAGTTTGATAAGGAAATTAAAATGCCACACATCTCTTCTTGACTCTCTCTTTCAAATAATTCCTGCTTCTCTGGCTTATCTGAAAGAGATTTATACAAATCTCACTACTAGTGGGAATTATAGTAGCTACTGTATGTCCACCACAACTTTATAATAATAAATGTATTACTTACATAGCAGTGTGCATGTTTTGAAGTGCTCAACAAATACTGCGCTAAATTTTGTTCTCCTTTGCAAAGGTTCAACTGCAAACATTATCTGATCAGGCCTCACCCTGCCATTATGATATAGGTATCCAGTGTAACCAATTGTATCCTTATTTTGCAGAAGCTGAGACAGAAGTTAAGAAATTTGTCCAAAGTCACAGAGGAAGCCAGTGTCAGATTTAAGATTAGGAATTAAGAGTTCTTTCCTGTCAGTCATGTGCTTATTCATACCTTTCTCAAAAGAAAAACCATGGGGAATTATATAGAGAAAGGTTGGCACTCTAATGTATCTGTACAACATCTAGGTGAAACATCCATAGGTGATTCACAGGTTGCCAGGCTCCAAAGATTTTTTAGTGGCCCTGAAAATTTATTGTAAAATAAATGAAGATAAACTTTTCTTTTGTGGAGCTCTCATGTTGACTTCCCTTGTCTAAACTAATTACATTAGTGTTTTGTTTTAAAGTATCTTTGCTTTTATTAAGAGAATTTCCATGAATTGTAGTGACACTTATTACTGCGATAAGAGATTTTCTGTAGTTGTATTTAGTCACCAGCCTGTTCCATCACTTCATGATTTTGTTTTTTTTCTTTTTTCACGCCAGCAGAGTACTTATACAACAAGCCACTATGGATCACAAACAAATTACTTACTTTCAAAGCCATGGGGAACCAAAACATACCAGTGGGTAGTCAGGTAAATCTGCCTGCTCCACAAACACAAAAAGTTATTGGTTGCGAGTTTAATACCTATGTTATTAACCCAGTGTACCCTTCCCAGGTTGGTGCCATGTTTTTATCGTTGTTATTCAACACCATTCTGGAAATACAGGCACTTGAACCTGGGTCTCCGATATCCCACAGGAGTGCCCTAACAACCAGACTATAGACTCAGTTTCTCTGTTGGGCCCAATGAATATTATTTATACAAAGTAGAACAGCTCCTGCAATGCCAGCTCATTCTAAGGCCCCTAGGCCTCAACTGAACAATGCATAATTGGAAACCAGTTTGGCTCACCTGTGTTAGCACAGTTAAAATAAATGTTAAGTTTATAAGAATGTGTTTAGTGTTTAGACATTAGGAAATGCTTGTAGGATGCTTTATGTAGTAATCTCACTTATAACATCTGTACCCCATGTTACAAGGTTATACTGAGAGTTTGCATGGTAAACCTCTGTAACTGTGTAACTCACCAAACAGGAAAGAAGCATTAACTAACGTAAAATGCTGGCTTCCTACAGAAGGAATTAGGTCCTGACCATAAGAAGGACTATGGAAACCAAATGAGCCATTGTGGAACATGAGAGGACAAAAGACTTTGTTGATTGCTCCTCCGCCCCACCTATGAAGAAAAGACATGCATAGGGACTTGACCCATAAGATTGAACTCTGGGGGAAGGGAATAAAAATCCTTGACAGGAAGAAACTGCATCTCCAAGCTGCTTGGATGTTGAGAGGGCAAGATGTCTAAGCATAAGCAAGGGATCCCCAGCTGCTTAGTCTGGGTTCGCCCTAAAGGAAATAAAGAGCTTGCATATTACAGCAGCTTCTATCACCTTTTGGAATCTAAGAGCGGTAACTCATTTGTTTGTGTATGTTTGTCTGCCTTAAACTTATAAATAACTCTTGTTTCCTTTTCTTAGTTAATAAATCTTTAAATAATCTATTATAGGACTGGCGCTAAGCATTGTTTTTGGTATGAGATCAAAGGTGCAATTGTCCTGGGGTAAGTGACTGGCCCTTTGGGACTGGGAGTAACCTGTATATTGTTGTGATTTTGGTGTAAGGGACCATCTATCACATAGGCAAGCTGACCTAAGTAGCAAGATAAACTAGTGTACCCAACGGGACTGTCTGTGACGCCATGTTAAGGGTTTTCTAGTGTTTGAGGAGTTCACACTTGGTGCTTGGTTGGTGAAATCTTAGTATGGAACTCACAACCTGTTTGGGGTTTGTGCCCTGGTTTGTAACAGTCTACCCTGAGGTTGGTATTCATGCTTTTGAGCCACTCCAGATAGCCTGACAGCTCCAACAGGAGAGAGAGAGAAAAACAGCGAGAGCGAGAGAGCACAACTCTATAGTGTAGCAGTTAGGGCACTCCCAAATGAGCATCTAACTAAGGATATGTCTGCACTGCATTGTAAACCCAGGTCTGTGGGACCCACATTTGTGGATTTGATATTTCTAAGCCTGCCCTTGAACATCCACATTGCATTGTAAACCCAGGTTTATGTTTGCTGGACCCGGGTCTCACAGCCATTCTAACACATTCACACTGCACCATGCAGACCTTCTGACTCGGGACTGCGGCATGAGCTGCATCCACACTGCAAGATAACAGGGCTTAGACCTGAGTCACAGCAGGTTCTGACCCACCTCCCAGCAAGGTCCTAGGGCCTGAGTGCTTGCTGACCCAAGTCAGACTGGTGTGTATATAGAGGGAAGGGGAGCTCGGGCTCAAACCTGAGTCAGAACTCAGGCTTAGTGTGAAGTGTAGACATACCCTAACAGGCTACTAGATATTTTGTGATCTCTCTCTCTCTCTCTCTCTCTCTCTCTCTCTTTTTGCAAAAAATTTCAAAGCACCTTGATTTCGTTCTGCCTCAGACTAAAACCAAATTTTGAAACAGTTTTGTAATATTTTGTTTGCTTGCTTTAACTGTAACCTGTAGGCAGCAACTACACTCTAATAATGAGCTGTCGAGTGATACACTAAAGAAGAGCAGATTTTACTAAAGAGATAATCAGCCATTAAGAAAAAACAAAACCAAACAAACCCTCCACACCAACCAACCACATCCCAGCCAACAATGAAGCATATCTTCAAGATCTAAGACAAACATTAAGGAAAATAAATCTTACAACATTATCTGTAATAACACCATCTGAGGAATCCCAAGAATATTACAGCTCTCTTCTTATATGGAAAAAAAAAAGGAATCAAGGTTTTTACTAACAGACTTAGATTCATAGATTCATAGATATTTAGGTTGGAAGGGACCATTATGATCATCTAGTCTGACCTCCTGCACAGCGCAGGCCACAGAATTTCACCCACCACTCCTGCAAAAAACCTCACACCTGTATCTGTGCTATTGAAGTCCTCAAATCATAGTTTAAAGACTTCAAGGAGCAGAGAATCCTCCAGCAAGTGACCCGTGCCCCATGCTACAGAGGAAGGCGAAAAACCTCCAGGGCCTCTTCCAATCTGCCCTGGAGGAAAATTCCTTCCCAACCCCAAATATGGCGATCAGCTAAACCCTGAGCATATGGGCAAGATTCATCAGCCAGATACTACAGAAAATTCTTTCCTGGGTAACTCAGATCCCTCCCCATCTAATATCCCATCACAGGCCATTGGGCCTATTTACCATGAATATTTAATTACCAAAACCATGTTATCCCATCATACCATCTCCTCCATAAACTTATCGAGTTTAATCTTAAAGCCAGATAGGCCTTTTGCCCCCATTGCTTCCCTTGGAAGGCTATTCCAAAACTTCACTCCTCTGATGGTTAGAAACCTTCATCTAATTTCTAGTCTAAATTTCCTGGTGGCCAGTTTATATCCATTTGTTCTTGTGTCCACATTGGTACTGAGCTTAAATAATTCCTCTCCCTCTCCGGTATTTATCCCTCTGATATATTTATAGAGAGCAATCATATCTCCCCTCAACCTTCTTTTAGTTAGGTTAAACAAGCCAAGCTCCTTGAGTCTCCTTTCATAAGACAAGTTTTCCATTCCTCGGATCATCCTAGTAGCCCTTCTCTGTACCTGTTCCAGCCTGAATCCATCCTTCTTAAACATGGGAGACCAGAACTGCACACAGCATTCCAGGTGAGGTCTCACCAGTGCCTTGTATAACAGTACTAAAACCTCCTTATCCCTACTGGAAATACTTCTCCTGATGCATCCCAAGACCGCATTAGCTTTTTTCACGGACATATCACATTGGGGGCTCAAAGTTATCCTATGATCAACCAATACTCCAAGGTCCTTTTCCTCCTCCGTTACTTCTAATTGATGCGTCCCTAGCTTATAACTAAATTTCTTGTTATTAATCCCTAAATGCATGACCTTACACTTCTCACTATTAAATTTCATCCTATTACTATTACTCCAGTTTACAAGGTCATCCAGATCCTCCTGTAGGATATCCCTGTCCTTCTCTAAATTGGCTATACCTCCCAGCTTTGTATCATCTGCAAACTTTATTAGCACACTCCCACTTTTTGAGCCAAGGTCAGTAATAAAAAGATTAAATAAGATTGGTCCCAAAACCGATCCTTGAGGAACTCCACTGGTAACCTCCCTCCAGCCTGACAGTTCACCTTTCAGTAGGACCCGTTGTAGTCTCCCCTTTAACCAATTCCTTATCCCCCTTTCAATTTTCCTATTGATCCCCATCTTATCCAATTTAACTAATAATTCCCCATGTGGCACAGTATCAAATGCCTTATTGAAATCTAGGTAAATTAGATCCACTGCGTTTCCTTTGTCTAAAAAATCTGTTACTTTCTCAAAGAAGGAGATCAGGTTGGTTTGGCACGATCTACCTTTTGTAAAACCATGTTGTATTTTGTCCCATTTACCATTGACCTCAATGTCCTTAACTACCTTCTCCTTCAAAATTTTTTCCAAGACCTTGCATACTACAGATGTCAAACTAACAGGCCTATAATTACCCGGATCACTTTTTTTCCCTTTCTTAAAAATAGGAACTATGTTATCAATTCTCCAATCATACGGTACAACCCCTGAGTTTACAGATTCATTAAAAATTCTTGCTAATGGGCTTGCAATTTCATGTGCCAATTCCTTTAATACTCTTGGATGAAGATTATCTGGGCCCCCCGATTTAGTCCCATTAAACTGTTTGAGTTTCGCTTCTACCTCAAATATGGTAATGTCTACCTCCATAGCCTCATTCCCATTTGTCATGCTACCATTATCCCTAAGATCCTCTTTAGTCTTATTAAAGACTGAGGCAAAGTATTTGTTTAGATATTGGGCCATGCCTAGATTATCCTTGACCTCCACTCCATCCTCAGTGTTTAGCGGTCCCACTTCTTCTTTCTTTGTTTTCTTCTTATTTATATGGCTATAGAACCTTTTACTATTGGTTTTAATTCCCTTTGCAAGGTCCAACTCTACTTGACTTTCAGCCTGTCTCACTTTATCCCTACATGTTCTGACCTCAATAAGGTAGCTTTCCTTGCTGATCCCTCCCTTCTTCCACTCCCTGTATGCTTTCTGCTTTTTCTTAATCTCCTCTCTGAGATGCTTGCTCATCCAGCTTGGTCTACAACTCCTGCCTATGAATTTTTTCCTCTTTCTTGGGATGCAGGCTTCCGATATTAGCTTGAAATTAGCTCTAAAGCAAGGGTTCACAAAACTTTCATAGCTTGAACACCACTTTACTAGAAAGATTGTCTTGTGGACCAACTGCAATCTCCATTTGTGATTGCAAGTACTTCTCTCCTCTACCCACCATGATTGCATAGCATTCTTGTAGCAACTACACAACTGTTTACCTGGGAAAGTAAAGGTTGGCTTTTAACATTTTTTTTAGCTTTAATACAATTTGATAGCTGTAAACAAGGAAGAGGGCCAGCAACATTTGACCAGCTGGATTTCCAAACTGTTCCAATATTAACTTCATCGTCAATTTTCATAAAATCAATCTGTCCACTGGCTTTACAATAAATTCAGACTGGGTAACATAGGGATTAGTAATGTCTTTTGATCCCTCAGCATATTATGGCAACAAAAATGTTGGTGTAGTTAAAGACCTGGATCTCCAAAGTCTAGGTTATTCAGACGCTAACAAGAAAAAAGGATCCCAATCTATTCTGAACTCCCCTACCTGATGAGGGGTTTGTCTTGTTTTGACACCATCTCTAATTACAATTTGTATTTTTGGTTGCAACAAGTTGTTATTTCTGTGAAAAATGACATTTCTGCCAGCTTCCATAAAGGAAAAATATCAGACAGTGAAGCTATTATTTTACAACAGTGTCATCATTAGTCTCCCTCATATCGGTCGCCCCATTTTTTTTTCACTACATTTGACTCGGGTTATTCTCTAACGTCAAAAGCCAGAGTTTAGCAAAGTTACTTTATTCACAATCATCACCTCTTATTTAAATGGAACTACACTAGCTCCTCCTCTTCCTGAGAATACCGATGGCTTTTTCTGTCCCGGGGCTGTTCCATTTCTGAGGGCCCTAAGCTGTTAACTGGGAATCATTTTAAGATTTGTGGCCTCAAATTCTGATCACACTTTCACATAAAATGCCTCTTCCTTGGCAGCTAATCTCAGAATGCTGAAGGTTTGGCAACAAAAGTGAGAATCGGTGGGTTGTAATTTTGAGATAACTGAAAAGACTAACAAGATCTCAAATCTGTCCACTTCTTGGATGTGGGTGCAGAATTAGTAGATTTGGTCACAGAGGAATTATTTTGTTTGATATCAACTGAGCTTACTGCAGTATTAAAAAGAATTCTGTGTAACACCAGCTCAGAGTTAGAAATACACAAGGCAGATATTACAGCAACACTCAGCTTCAATGATTTGTAAAGAAGAAAAGTAAATCAATGCACAGAGCACAAGGAATGAATGACAGAAAAAAATCACTTATTTTATAGATTAAATATTCTACTGATGAGTCTGTTTTAAGAAAATGTAGATTTGGTTTAAGGCAGGCAATTTATGGTATAATATCTCCTGATGGGGAACAGCTCTGTCAATTTCCCAGAGAAATACTGTTGAAAAAGTGATCACTAGTGAGAAAACAGAAGAAAAAATAAAAGAATGGAATTAAAAAGAAACAAGACAAGTATGATGTTTTATTAAATGATGGGAAATCAGCCGGCACTGCCATTTCCTCATGTTTCTGTTTCAGGAGCCAGTTGGGATTAAATATGTTCATTACCATTTTTATTTTTGCTGCAGCAAGTAGCCATTTTTGAGAAAAGTGAAATTACTGTCGGGTTCCATAGATCAAAGACAGCTTCTTTGTCATCTGTCTTTTTAAAAAGTGGCTCTTTCAGATCTGTCTCCTTGTTTCATTAGACTTGACACACATTCTTCACTAAAGTCAGAGGCTAAAATGCTTTCAGAATTTAGAAAAACCTCCTTTTCTGTCCTCCCTCCCCCACAAATGCCTCTTCCTCCCTGCCTCAGACTTCTGAAGGCTCTATGGAGATGCCTTCTTTCCATTCAGGCCCTTACTAGAAATGAACTGGAGCTAAGCTTCTGAATAATGCTGCTTTCAGGGGCTCAGATACCAATCGCTCATCTATAAACTCAAGTAAAATACATTTTGGCCCTTGTGTTATATAGCATCAGGGTTTTGGCAACAAACATAGTCTACTCTGCATTTCAACGTATTATGTATCTTACATAACATCTTTCATGCAGAACACCACATTGCTCTTCACAGAAGCAACCAACACGATTATAAACAGCTTTCAAAATCTGGCTTCAAACCGCCAAAGCCTAGAGGTTAAACACAGCTTTTAAAATATACTTTTAAAAAGTGATAATCCCCATATCCCTAGTGGGAAAGTACAAGATTTTACCCATGCAATGTATTTGGCACATAATTCGTGGCAAGCTAGGGTATAAATCTTCCGCACACTAACCAGCCGCGTATTAAGTGTCTGTGTGGACTCTGCTGCCACACAAGTTCTGTAGTGTGCTTTGATCTACTTATGTCTACATTGCAGCTAGAAGCAAGTCTCCCAGCCTGGCTAGACAGATTTGTGCTAGCTGGCCTCAATAGCTGTGTGGATATTGCAGCTCAGGCAGCCGCTCAGGCCTATAAATGCACCCAGCCCTGGGTCTGAGCTTAGGTGGCTAGCTCAAGTCTCTGCCAGAGCCACAACGTCCCCAGTGCTATTTTTAGTATGCTAGCTCAAACCCAGCTTACAGTAGTCTGGTTACCCAGGCTGGGACGTACTGTAAAAGTTCCCTAATGAACTGGTATCTATTCCTGTTTCAAAGCAGCATAGATCATAGTACACACAGTGCACAGCAGGCTACTGTGAGGTAGATTTACCCCACGCCCAACACACACCCACACCCAGCTTGCTGAGAACTAAATATTTATATAGACAAGTTTGTACAGAGATTTATTGCCTATCTGCAAGAGCCATGACATAAACTTTGAAAATTTGGGTACGTGACACAACATATTTGGGGCTGATTCACATTTACACCATTCTAGCAGTGCAAAGGACTTTAAAGTGGGCATAAATTACAATTATACCCATTTTAAGGGCTGTTTACACTGTCAGAGTGGTGCAAAGGAGGCTTAGTGTAAAGGTAAGCCCACTGTGTACATAGTTAGTTCTGGAACCATACAAAGACAGGTTATTAGATCTAATTATTAGCCTTCTTGAGTTACAATGTACATTCCCCTTATGCCCTAACATGTGTGTCTATGCTTTACAGAGCATTAGAATTTGCAACTTTTCAGGGGATTGTTAGGTTACTTTGCCATTTCCTACACCTGCATCTGGAGGATATGGTCTGTGCTCAATGCTGTGGCTAATCTTAACCCAGTATAGGCAGTATTCCAACCCACTTTGGCTCCTATATACATTCCATGTATAAGTCTTCCATGCACAGTACACCCGGTTTTCATTTCCATAGATCAATTTAGAATCAATGTCTAATCTGATTAAATGTATTGCCTTCCATTTCAGGAAGGTAGGAAACAGTGCAGTGTAAGTCTAAAACCATTCCACTGTAGGAAATGCATCATTTTGAGGATCTTTGAGCCACTTTCCTTTACCCATTCCAGCAGAGGTTGCAGCTGTTTGAGTTCATTGTACAGATGATTATTAGGGTGTAGGAAAAGTGGGTGGTTGCTTTTGAATGAATTTATCTCCCTGGCGGAGCAGAGGTTATGGTGTGTGCATTAGAGACTGACTGTTCAGTCTACTGTGGCACTCTGAAATTCTGCTTCCCATTTTGCCTTTCTGTGCTGAGTCTTGCACCTCCACCATGTCCCCAGGTGCTATTCAAACCTGCAGAGAGAATGGAAATTTTTCATTTTGATCTACCTCCTTGTAATTCATTTTCATACGTGGACATAGGTTGCTGCATGTCAGTCCACTCTGTTACAGAGGAGAACGGGTGACAGATATAAAAAATTGAATGGCATCTTCCTGGTCAAGTAATTCAAAGATTTCAAGTTTGAAATCTGAGTCAATCAAGATACATTTACCCTCCACCCCCATTATCAATTAACTATGGTGTCATGGAAGAATCAAGGGACAAAGTCTGGAGTGTTGGACTTACTGCTTAAGTGGGTGGAGCGGGAATCCAGCACAGGTCATTTTTTCTGCCAGCATTTGTGGGAGAGATAATCAGAGCTTTTGTTCTTCAGCCTTTTGATACGATCTGTTCTTAACATTTTACTGTCTGACATATCCTTGTAATAGCAGTGAGCAGCCTACACCAAAACAAAAGAAAGACAACTTCAGAAGTCTTCCCTGGCATGGGATGTAAGAGGCAGTCCAACAATGAAACAATACAGAATGTTTCCTTCCCATTTCCCATTCCTTCTATCTGAGCTCAATAAGAGTCTAGAAGGGCCCTAGAAAAGGCCTTCCCTGAGCACAACAATGCCCTTCAATGAGAAAGAGGAGGAGTCAGAGTAGACAGACAGGGAAGACTCTGTGGGATCAAATATCCAACAGAAGACTCCAGCAGGGGACACTAAGCAGACCACACCACATACACAGCCTCAGAATGTCTATATAAAATAGTCTTCCCTCTGTCGGATTTAGGCAACGTTTTTTAAAGTCCAGCAAGAGCCCAACATTCCCACATCTAGGCTCTCCTATCTGTCAGGCTTCTGCTGCTGCTTCTTGTTGTGCTTTATGGCTAAGCAGACTCATCTGCTGGTCTATGACTGCGAAGCACTGCACACCACAAATTAATTCTTGAATTAAAGTCTTTCACCTTTCCAAGTATTTTTAAAGATTTGCAATATTGTTTGTTGTGGTTGTTTTTTAAATAGGGCCACATTTTCTGGTGCTCTTACTATGTGTTACAGAAAAAAATGTGATACTCTAAGAACTCTACGTTTTTCTTATAAATACCCTCTTTCAACGGTACACTCTTTGCACTCCCACAGAAGATGATCAGCTGTTTCCCGGACCTTGCACATCCCACGTAATACATATTCATTTTTGTTTATTAGAAACAAATTACTATTTAAGCCACAATGACCAATTAAAATTCTAAACAGAGCCATTTCACTCTTTCCTTCAGGGCCTTGGAGTATACCATAATTTTTGACTCTTAGGCATGTATCATAGAATCTTTTCCCCTATGATTCTTTTGCCCATATTTCTTGTCATTCCTCTCAACTCATTTTTAACTAGATGTTTAAACTCCAGTTTACTTAAAGGGATCTGTAGATCAACTTGCTCCTGTTTGACAGTTTTTGCCAATTTGCCTGCCAGCTCATTTCCTACAACCCCTACATGCACGGAGATTCATGCTATTACTGTTAATATCCATACTATAGATGATATCCAATCCCATCAATTCTGTTGTTAACAGTAATATTTCATAACGTATATCATTTCTACTAATTGAAATGCCATTTCTGATCGCTAGTAGTCCTGATAAGCAATCAGTCATGGTGACCACTCTGGCTTGGTGCGCATTTAGGATCCAGTTTAATGGGAGCATAATCCCTCAATTTAATGGGAGCATAATCAAAATGGCTACAAAATTTGTTAGCCTTATAGCTTTCTTGTTTCCCAGTGAAGGAATGCAGAATGCTGTTCCCACTCTTCCTGTTCTTACATCTTTGGAGCTGTCAGTATACATTTGGCAGTAGGTTCCCCACTTATAGCAAATCAATATGTTTGTGATAACTTGCACTTTTAACACTCCTTTCCCCCTTAATTGCATTTTATGATTTCATACCTACCTCAGGAGGTATGATTGTCCGATTATAATGCATTTTCCCCAAACTATAGATTTTTAACCTTTTAGGTGACTCTTTTCAGTACTCCCTTTCTCTTTTCAGTAAGATTCTTTGACCATGCTTTAATCTTACTTACATGAGGCATTCTGAGTTTTTTCCTTACATGTTGACCACATAATTCCCAGCCTTCATCATATCTTAGCTTAGTGTTTCCAACTTCACTGTTTCCAATTACTTTAGCCCAAAAGGTTAAGTCTAAAAGCTTCATTTTAAAAATAATAGGCATTTCACCTGTAGCTATCTGCAGTACGCACAGTAGCATTATGATGAAGGCACCACATGCAATTCACAACATCTGTGCTTGGATTGAATCAAGCTTTCTCAAATTTGTTTTTGATGCTGAACTGAAAGCCCAGCATCATACGCAATGACTGGTCTTATTACAGGCTACTGCTGCTCACTTCCTTCTTCTTTTACAGCTTTTAGCTGTGCCTGATGGGATATCAAGACCAGCTGCATATACCCCACATACTTGACCCCTTCCTGTTTTTACATGCCTTCAGAGCAGAGGTCCTGATTCTGGCACAGGTCAAGTTGCATGAGACAGACAAGGTGTTGACAAAGGAGGTTTTCAATCATTTTTGCACCTACTAGTATTGGGCCTGGCCCCAGCACAATGTACAACAGCCCTGTGAAATCAGTAGCTTTCCACAGTCACCTAGGGACCACTCCACTAGCACACTTTGGCCACCATCCCTTCGGTGCTCCATCAGCCCTATGCCATCAGAGGATTCTCTTTATACAGGGGTATTTTTTCCTGGTGGCATCTCCACAGTGAGGCCATATTAGATAAACAATCAGGTGAGGGAGGTGAGCTGAGATTTCTCTGGTGGATCCAAGACCCAACTAAGGGGCTTTGGAGTCCCAGCAGGGTAATACTCATTGATACCAAGGAGTTATGTATATTAAAGGGTTTTTGAAACAGGTCCATTGGAAAAAAAAAACAGGTTGCTCGTATTCCAGGCATCAGTTACGACTGTATTATCCCTATCATCCCTAGATGCAATATTTCGAGGGACTGTGCACCTCTATATGACCCTTTGATAAAGAAGTGCCCATGACTGATTAACAGAAACAAAGGAAGAAAAGGAATAATTACAAAGTCTCTATGAGGAATCACAGTGTGAGAGACTAACTTTGTAACAGCCGTTTTCCCTCACTCATGGGGAAGATGGGCTAGGATATCTACTCTCACTGTATCTATCTTTATTATTTGTAACCTGTTACGCCTAGGCGCTGCAGTCATGGACTAGGATCCCATTGTGCTAGGTGCTGTACAAACACAGAACAAAAGATAGCTTTGGACATAGGGAGCAGGGATTACCTTAATTTACTGGAGCAAAGACAATTCTTCCAGGCTGCCAAGCACCCACGAAGGTTAGTTTACCATGTATGGTACTGTGTGCATCCCTAATGCACAGATTAGTCACGCTTCAGGACTGAGCCCTAGTTAGGGCTTGATCAGGCTCCCACTGCAGTCAATGTCAAAATTCCCACTGAATGAATATAAGCAGTTTTATTAGTGTATTCTCTCATCTGATAGTTAACCTCTACTGGAAGCCATTCACTTACTGCACCCAGCTGAGGAAAATTAGGCACACATTTACACCAGTGTAGCCCTCATTGACTTCAATGAGGCTGCAGGACTATAGATGAGAGAAAAAATATTCCCTCCCTATAACATTTGCACTGCCTTGTGATGGTGCTGAGTTACACCATAAAAAATAAATATAAAACAAAAATCAATGTGTATGCATATGAAAAAAAATCAACTTAGATGTGTAAACCTACTTGGCATTGGAAAAAAAAGATATTTTTGGCTTATCTACCTTCAACTAGATCCTAAGTAATATAATTAATTTTGGATGACTGATTACAGGAATCCTGCTCATATATCCCCCAAACATGACATTTTAAAAATTACATCTTCTTTTCATTTTTAAGGAAATGAAATGACTTTGATATCTTGACATGAGTTATCATTCTGAGGTTGAACCACTTATCTATATAGGGTACAACCTATAGCTCCTAGGACGGATTATATATTATTATACTCCATTAAAATTAGGATAGGTGTTCTGCAGCTATCAGAAAGAAAACAAATACTGGCACAAATATTTATTTTAAAAGTTGCTCATTTTAGCTGCGTGATCTATTTATTACTCCTGAGTTTAAAAAAAAATCTGCACCAAAAAATAAAATTTTTACACACAATATTTTAAAATTCTGCATAATTCAGCATATATTATTTGTCAATAAATACATGTGGAGGCTCTAGCATGGCAGTTGGGACCACAGGCCACTGGCTGCATGAAGGTGGGAGATCATCCTGCAGTGTCCCCTCCTATCCTCCTGGACATAGACTCGGCATTGAAGCTGTACATAACTCTGACAAAACGCAAGGGCCAGGCCTGCCCTAGAAACCTCCCCGGAGTCCTGACCCTTCATGCCATGTGCAGAAAGAAAGAAAGTGAGAAGGACAGAGTCTTACATACACACTCAGTCCTGGCCCCCAGATGTGGGGCTGGCAGGTTCAGCCAGGCAGGATCCAGGTGTGGAGGGGTTTAATGTGGAGGGATCCTGGTATGGGGTGACAGGATTCTGTTTGGGGCAATCTGGGTGCAGGCAGCTTGGTGGGGGGTAGAGGTGCTGGGGGAGGGGTGTTCATTGGGGGGTTCAGGGTGCAGGGGCAATTGGACTTTCCAGGAGAGTCTAGGTAAAGATGGTTGAGGCTCAGTGGGGGGGGTCTTGTGTGGGGGATGGGGCTCAGCGTGAGGGGAGTCTGGGTGTGGGGGGCTCGGCAGGGGTCTGGGTGCTAGAAGAGTGGGACTTGGTGGGGTGAGGGTCCAGGTGAAGCTGTCTGGGGCTCAGTGGGATGGGGATCCAAGTGAGGGGGCTCATCAGGGTGGTCCAGGTGCAGGGAGGGAGATGGGTCATTAGGGTTGGGGGCTGAGGGCAGGGGCTCAGTGAGAAATGGTCTGGGTGCAGAGCTGGTGGTCCGGATGCAGGGCAGAGGGGATCAGTGGGGGGTCCAGATGCAGGGAAGGTGGGGATTTGGCGTGGTCCAGGTGCAGGGGGCCCTGGATCCACAGGGGTTGGGTGAATGGGGGAGCAGCTCCCCATACAGTGACCCCTCCCCCTATGGCTGAGGAGCGATGGGGGGCAGGAAGCAGTGGGGGAATGCAGAAATTCCTGCAGCCGGGCGTGGGTCTGATCCAGCCCAATCACTCCTTGCTGGGAAAGAGGCAGTCCCATCCTCACCCATTTCCAGCCCAGCCAGGACTAGCAGATGAGCCTAGCACAGGGTAGGAGCCACTGGCCAGAGCATCCCCAGCCCCACGGTGATTTACCTCTCCGCTGGCTGCTCCGGGTACACAAAATGACACACCCACACTGCTGGAGAGGGGCATGTGTTGGCTCTTCCAGCTTCCTTTGTTTCTCTGTTAGAAGTCATTTTTCGGTGGGGAAGCAAAGACTCTGCAGGGGACATGAATTCTGCACATGCACGGTGGCACTGAATTCCCCCAGGAATAATTTATTTCAATAAGTTGCACAGGTCCTATGCTATCTGATGGGAGACTGAATGGCTAATGGGATTGATATAAGATACGGAGACTTTCATTTCTCAGTTACTAATTCAAACAAAGCTGAAGAAGGTAGTAACTAACGGTTATTGCCATCTGATGACTGTATGGTGGCGTGTGTGAAACTAGTTGATGACTTCTGTCCAAGTTCCTGGAGGGTGTACTAATCATGAAGCCGCCACCATGACTGGCATCCTTGTTGCTAGTCTCATGAAAGAGACTAACATTTGTATGGGTTTGGAGACTGCACTTGTTTATACAGACAGCAAATGCAATGTTACACCCTAGAGAGGCAATTGAACAAAATGAAAAAGCGGGTGGCCCAGGTTTCGTTGGACACATTTGAATTAATTAGAGAGGGGACCTCATCCAAACTCCCCTACAGCTGGGCCAAGTTTAGGTCTGGATCTGAACTTCACAGCTCTACACCTAATAGTTTTTGTCGACTGTAGCTGTGAGTTTCTGCTACCTACTGTAGAAAAGTCTTTAGTCAAAGCTTTATCAAAGTCACTTTCAGCTCAGTGATAATAATAAATCCTAGGATGTCCGGCGCAGAAAATGTTCCTCCAAGAAATGCTTTAAGAAACTTGGCATCTATGGTTCATCATGTTATTATATGGAAAATCAAAGTACAGTAGCACTAGTAGAATCCCTGAAGGTTGAATCAGCATTTTCATTAGAAAATCTATTTTCCACCGATTTATAATTTGGCCATAAAAAGTTCCTCCCGGCTGAATTTTAAAAATGGCTACTTAGCTCAGATGTAAATTCTTTCTGAAAATTTACAATGTGGTTCAGCTATTTTAGGATATGACAAGCCAAATAGCAGAAAGCCAAATGATTGGGTTTTAGATGCTTTTCTCTCTCTCCCTGCTGAAATTCCAAAACAGTATATATATAAAAATAATTACAAATTAAACTGGCAAGTGATTAATCTGCAATGTGCCAATTTTAAAAGTATCTATTCAGATTATATGTGCAAATCCCACATCTGCATACACAAATAGGCAGTTAGGTTTGGAAAACAGGTGTAGCAGTTACCTGCCTAAATATCTAGCTGCACTTCATATAGATTTATTCAAAGAAAGCAAGATCCAAAAAAGGATTGGTGTCACAGGGTGACACAGGCCCTGTAAGTGGGAGCAGGGCCACTGTACCCATGCCTCATCATTTCACTCCAGTTGGGGTTAAGAGTGCACCTGGGCCCAAGAGGCAAGAGAGATGTGGTGAGTGGAAGCTGCCTTAGAGCACAGGTTGACTCAGTTGGGGAAGGGTTGCTGGGAGAAGGATGAAAGCAAGAGAGCAGCGGAGAGGTTTGCTAGTTGGCATCCCAAAGCCGCAGAGCCAGGACTGAAGAGGGCTTAAGGCAAGAGAGCAGCAGAGGAAGGTGACTGCTGGCTCTAAACCAGAGAGGTAAAGTTGAGGGCCAGAGAGGACTGAAGGAGCCGTGGAGGAGCTTACCCACTGACATCTCCAGGGCCAAAGAACTGGACCCAGGGGAGGAGCAAGAGAGTCAGGGGAATGAGGGATCTGGTAAAGATGATCTCACAGCAGAGAGGCTGCGGGGCTTCCCACTGGGAAGAGATATTAGAATAGGAAAAGGTACAGAGAAGGGCAACAAAAATGATTAAAAGTATGGAACAGCTTCCATATGAGGAGAAATTAAAAAGACTGGGACTTTTCAGCTTGCAAAACAGGTGACTAAGAGGGAATATGATAGAGGTCTATAAAATCTTAACTGGTATGGAGAAAGTAAATATATAGGTGTTATTTACTCCTTCACATAACACAAGAATCAGGGGTCACCCAACGAAATTAATAGGCAGCGGGTATAAAACAAACAAAAGGAAGTACTTCTTCACACAGTGCATAGTCAACCTGCGGAACTCGTTGCCAGGGAATATTGTGAAGGCTAAATGATAACAAGATTCAAAAAAAGTACTAGATAAATTCATAGAGGATAGATCCATCAATGGCTATTAGCCAAAATGGCCAGGGATGGAACACCATCCTCTGAGTGTCCCTAGCCTCTGTTGCCTGAAGTTGGGAGTGGACAAGAGGAGATGAATTACTTGATAATTGCCCTATTCTGTTCATTCCCTCTGAAGTACCTGGCACTGTGATGAGACAGGATACTGGGCAAGATGGTCCATTGATCTGACTTTGTACGGCCATTCTTATGGTTCTTATGAAGAGCGGGATTACGCTCCACCTGGAAGCGCTCGGGGCGGTGGGGTGTGGGGGGCTGAGCTGGCAGAGGGACTCACAAAGAGACTGTGTGTGACCAAAGGTACTGGTGTGTGGTACATGAGGCACTGAGTGATGTGATACCTTTGGATTTTAATGACTGCTTGGACTAGGGTGATACAAAGACAATGTGTTTTAGGCTATTTGCACAATGTTTTTGTAATAAACCTCCCCCAAGGAGAGTTGTTATTTAACCAACAGAGCCTCAAGTGGCGTTACTGGGGACTTAAGAAGGGAAAACTGAGGTAGGCTCACCTATCATGGCATGGCCTTCAGTAAGAAGGAGCTCCAGCTGGGGCAGCCCTATGACAACTAGACACTTAGATGGATAACACAGCCAGAGCTATAACAGCAAGAATTAAAAACCAAACAAAAATAAATAAGCTTTCAAAACGATGTAGGTTTTCATGCTCCCAGGCATAGGCTAACCTCTAAGCAATCAAGGTTAGGATGGAAACTTTCCCTGTGAGTAGATTATTACACAACTGTCTACTACAGAGTTATGTGCATCTTCCCCTGAAGTACCTGATACTTGTCAATATCTGAGACAAGACCACAGGTCTGATCCTATGTTCCTATTGATTAATCCCCCTCTGAGACAGGAATTAAACCCAGGATTAGAAATCAGGTACTGACCATTTGACCATGCCTCTCTATAACACAGGGAGCCTTAACTTCTCAGGAAGCTAGCCTCCCTTCTGCAGTCACAAGCTGGGGCATTAAAACAAGCAGCTAAAAATTCAGTTGAGCATATAAAATATACCACAGTTAATTTGCAAGGACAAATCACATAGGTGGAAATTTTATACCAACAACATTTGTGAGCACAGACTTTACTGGCACTGACTAGACCACAAACAAGAAGGCCCAGGGCCTCACGCTGTGAGCAAATTTACTCCAGAATCTCTCCCTCAATAGGGCAAGAGCCCAGAAAGTGTCAATACCAATACTGTCCTGTTCTGAGTGTGAGATGAATGGGAGCCATGTATAAACCACAACCTTTAACATTCCAGCTCTCCTGTAAAGAGGTTCCTGTCCTATAAGGTGAATCCAATTCAATAACACTGAGCTCCTATAACAAAGAAAAATCCCTTCCTAAAAGACAAAAGGAATTAAAAATTCCAGGGGCTCAATTCTGCCTAACACTAGAGCTCCGCTCACAGCAATGGATTGGGGTGCTTGCCAACTGGAGCTCCTCATTCCTGTTTCACCTTGTCCCAACATTGAGTACTGCCCTAACTTATGTCTCTAATCTAATTAGAATCTAATTCCAGTGAAGAACTGGCATAGCTCTGCCACATCCTCAAACCACCCACCCTGCAGCTAGGGCAGATGGCCCAGGAGCCACCTCTGCTACCTTTACCAGACTTAGGCCTCTGAAGAGTTTCTTTGTGCAAGTCAGATTCTCCTCTGGCAACATGCAAACTGGAGAGTGCAGGCCCAAACAACAGTGATACAGAGTTAGAGAAGGGTTAGCCTTTTCTTCAAACTGCTGCAGATTTCCCAAGTCACATTTAAATAAAGCAAAAACCCATTTTTTAATTTCATTTTCACACAGCTTCTACCAATACAGCATTGATCTGTAAGAAGACCACAGTATATAACAGAAACAGAGCCATAGCTTTGTTGAATTTGAACTGGAGAGTTATTCAATCCATGTCAAATACTACACATAAGATTATTTTGATATACAACTGTCGGAGACCACTGTAGCACAATCAGGAAAGAAGGTTGGTGTCATTAGATAAAACCTGTGGCAACAGTTCAAACTAAGTGTTGTCATTATCTTTAGTGTCTGAAAGTCCAGCTGGCTTGTTCTTCCTTATGTTGTTCTCAGGAGTGTGACCCAGGAGAATCAGTGCTTCTGTTTGTGACCAATTCCCAATTTTGCTGTTCCTGGGATAAATGCCTTGAGACCTTTATCATCAAATTATTTCTCTAAACAGCAAGCTCCTCTCTCTGGGCAAGGTGCCTGGGGGGAAATGTTGCTTTAATCAATTGGCCAGTGTGCATTAGATCCTCGTGGCCTATTGGTCAGAAATGGCAATCAGGATCACACTTCCCACCCGATTGTCCTTAATATTTCTCTTCATAACACTCCAAGATGCCCTCTCAGTGTCAATGGGATTTTCTTTAACAATAAATTTAGCAATTGAGGCAACGAGACCAGGATAAGAGGCAGCAGGAGCTGCTACTGTGGTGGGAGGGAGAGGAACTTTGTGCAGTTGGATTCTGATCTCTTTGGACTTTGACATGCCCAGGACCCCAGCCTTCCAGAAGAAGACAATGATAGTGCTCAACAAGTTGTATTGGTCCTACAAAACCTTGGAACTATGTACATAATCTTATACTGGTACCTTTCCTATTTAACTAACTAGATATATACAGGCAACAGCAACTTAGCTAAGTAGCTGGAGACAGCTTATATTTAACAACAAAAATACCAGAATACATGAAACTAATGAGATGTGTCAACGGTTGCCCCAATCACTTTGTTTTGTACCCCACTTTGTCTCCCCCACTTTGTTTTCTAGCTGTCTTTCCGTGTGTTTATGTTCAGTGCCGGTACACTGGGTACGCTCCCAATCCTGATTGGCACTATTGGAATATATAGAAGTATTAATTATTTAAAGGGAATCAGGATGTTCTTTATTTACTGGGAGGGAGTTCATGAGTTTCCAGATATGTCAGGCAGTGATATGCTAGCAAGCCTGTTAAGTCATTTTCTGGTCAGAGTGGTATATTATCAAGCATGGCCTTCACTTTTTCTAAGTGATCATCCATTTTCTTTATTTTAGAACAGATTTCCTCCATTTTGGTTTCCAGGGATGTCAGAACAGTCCACATGCCATTCTGGGTTAATCTGTTCTACCATCTCAGCTACTGACCTACCGATAATATAGGAACCAGCAAATTAAGTAGGCCTGTGTGAAGAAGTTCTCTATTGCTTAGTTTTGAATCTGTCTGTGTGTATTCCTAAGGATTTAAAATAGAATTATACCCCATCTTCTGCACACAAGAATTGAAATTGCATTCCCAAAAGCAAATAATCAATAAGCTGAAACAGGACCTTTAGAAACACCCATCCACTTCCTCCCCATTCTTAAATAAGTAGTCATACCAGGGTTTTCTGCTTTTCTGAATTCCCCATCCTTTATTGATTTAAATCACCCCATGTGGCCCAAATTCTGTTCTCAGTTATACAGGTGTAAACCCAGAATAACTTCATTAACTTCAGTAGGGTCACCCTGTATCTATACAATTGTAACTGAGATCAGAAGTGAGCCCTCAGAGAAACTGAACACACTGTACCACATTCAACTGTCAGGTATTCCTGTGCAATCCTATTGATTTCTTTGGGCTTGTGCTGGTGTAATAGCACAATTTGGCCCACTATTTGTATCTCATAACACTAATGAACAGCCAAATAATAGTCGAGCAAGTTCACCTAATTCTAGCGGCTACAGTCTGTGTGTAATATGATCAAGTGTACAGGGCTACAATTATTATTTGCCACAGCCACTTCACAGCAAGTATATAATCACATTTATTTATCTGAAACGCCAAGCTGTTCCTGTGGTCAGCATATAAACAGTTTGTGCAGACTTGGGCCAAGCTACATGACAAATGCTAAAATACAGAGGATTAGTTTCTGAGAGATTAAAAAATTGTTAGATCATTGGGGACCACTTTGAAGAAAAAGCCTTGCCTAATTCAAATAGATTACATGTCCTCTGGAACTCTGAAAGATAGCAAATTATTATTACGTGATTATAACATATCAGTGTATAAACATTAGAGCTTAAAAACTAGGTTGAAATAGCTCATATTCAGACTAATCTCTATGAGACACATTTCCAGCTGCTCTAGCTCTGTTACTCCACTAGCACTACGGTGGCACCTTGTGGCCAGAAAGATATGCCTCAAACATTTATTTGTCTTTGTACTTCAGCTGTCTCCTCTGAGGCAAAGAGTCCAAATGGAAACAAATTCCTTCCTCTGCTAGAATAGTGAAAAGTGACCCTCTGCACTATCAAACTAAATAGAGAGATAATAAAATGCCGAGTTCCATTACAAGCTAGTGGGCCAAATATTTAATAAATCCTCTTTAATTCGCCCACACCTCGAAAAGACTCCTAAATACAAAACCAGTCATTTAAATACTGCAGTGAGAAGTACTCACCTCTTTACCCCTGTAAAAATTTTGAAAAAATCAACCACCAGATAATTTTCAAACCATTGTCAATTATTGGGCAGAGCCCTTCTTTTTGTTCTGTGTCTGTACAGCAACTAGCGCAGTGAAGTTCTGGTCCATGACTGAGGTGCCTAGCAGCTACTGCAACACAAATAATAAATAATCTCCTCATATGAACCGCATACCCACAACTCCTAGACCAGTGGTTCTCAAACTTATTTAATCACGCCCCGCTTCTTTGTGTCTGTAGTAGTTTACGTCCGTCCCCTCCCACCACGCAAGTACATATACCAATAAAAAAAAATCAACATGCAACTCTAATTAAATATTAAAAACAGTAAGGCGCTGATTCAAACAGAGCCAACCATCCATTGTAATAAAAGCAAAAGCAAAACTGTGATTAAGGTCAGTGCTTACAATTAAATGTGCAGATGGCATTGTAGCAAATGGATTAACATACAGATGACAACAACTTTGTATAAAGCTATGCAAGCTTAACAGAAAAGTCAAAATGCACAGCACCATATAGAGCCAAATGCACAGTGTCCGATATGTCTGGAGGAATCAGCTTTGCTTGTTATTATTTGCTGTGGGTAAAATGTGTGCAGTACGTTTCCCACCCCCCAAAACCTTCTCATGCCCTCCAAGAATACATTCTGTGTGTCCCTGGGGGCCCCCCAGTTTGAGAACCTCTGACCTGGACAATAAACAGATCTAGGTCTGGAAAGGGTTTCCCATCTCCTGAACATTTTCCAAGAGGAATTTTCTGAGGTGTGAATATAATTCTCCTTACTACCCCTCTAAAGCTGAAATGTCACAGGATCTTACTTTCCCACTCCCTCGATCAGACAATCAAATTGCAGGAAGCTGATTTATTGACAGACAGGCAAAAATCTCGGTGTCCACACCTAATGAGCTTCTTAAGAAAATTAATCCTGCAGTAGGTAGGACATAGCAACATGCTAGGAAACTAGAACAGAAGAAATGCTCTGACAAGAATGCTAATCAATCACTCCCTTTACAAGTGTAGAGAATAGCAGATTTTAAACAGAAAATGGCTGGCAGGCTTGTATATTAACAGCTAAACCATGCATTCCAAGATCTAGTGCCACGATCAGCCATATAATAGAAAGAAAACAAAAGAGAAACAAAATCGAAGAGGACACTGGCTCTCTGTTTCTTGAGGTCATTCAGGGTGGCACTAACAAAAACAACTGTCCACCAGCCAGTCCATAGCAATGCAAAACATCAAGAGCAGCATATACAGACCCTAGGTGGCAGATTCTTCTCAGCAGCTGGGCAGACAGCCGCAGAAAGGAATTGTCTGGGGAACAAGTAAATGTGATCAGAAAGCCAGTGGGGTTTCTAAGACAAAATAATCTTTTCACCTCTTAAGGGCATTCAGGTAACTTCCCCGGCACTCATCCGAGAAGTCACCATTTGTGAATTCTTATCATTTGGCTTTATTAGATTGTGATTGCTCTTGTTACATATAGTATGATTTGTTTTCATTTAATTTTTTTAAGGGCAAAGCTGTAACAGTAGCCACTGGAGTCAACAGCTTCATTATTCTGAAGTGACTTTCCTTCCTTTGTCATTTTTATTCTCTCACCACAAGTTTCTCAGTGACAGGCCCCATATCCACTTATGACAGAAGGTAACCAGTTGCACAGAATTCTGTTGAATTGCTGTCCACTAGTCAGTAATACAGACAGTTTTTCTTGTCTTGTAAGACAGAGATATAATCTTTTGTAAGGAATATAACATTTTGCCATATGACAGGATCATAGCCTTTTGCAACCCTGGCACATATCATGGGATATAACCTTTTGCTATGTGACAAGGGTATGAAACCTTGACACATACCATGTGACTGGGGCCAGGAAATAAAGAGCAGTCTGTGTCCAGTGCTCCTGTGTGTCCAACCTTTATTACATGTGAGGAGGGGGGGAGGACAGAGATGAAGACAGAATGATATAAGATGATATTCACAGAGGTAGTTGTTTGAATACAAGGGGGAAAACAGTGAATATTTCACATATACTAGGGCTTTGGTTCAATTTGACTGTATTAATGCCCTTTAGTATTCATAAATTTGCAAAGCTTAGTAACTGTTCTTCAAAACAAAAAGTCAAATAAATACAGTCTAACCAGTAGAATACTTGTGTGAGCAATTTTAAAGCCTGAATATGAAAAACAAAACTGGATATTTTGCAAATAATCAATAAAGTGACATTTATTCACTTGTTATATCTTCAAACATCAAAGGTATTTGCAAACTAATGAAACAAAGCCAAAAATAGCCAACTTTTTCTAAATTTTGTTTGTGGCAAATACTAATCAACCAACTCTAGTGGAAATGAAGACAGTTGTATAAAGTACAATATTTCATCTTACTGCATGCTGTTTTGTCATTTTTGTTTACCTCACTTGTAAAGGGACAATGTAGGTTTTAAAGGTGTACTTGGCATAATCAGAAGCAATGGAAAGCATATAAAGATTAAATGGAAAAATTCAGAACAGGCAACAAGTAAAAAAGAAAGCCTCAACATCAGACCTCATGAACAGGTGAAAGAGATATAGTGGTGGGTTTATATCAAGAATATATTTGTCCCAAAATCCTTCTGTTCCAGTTTGAGTAGCTTTGGAGACACTGAAGCAGATCCCCAAATATCTACTATATATTTAACCTGCCATTAACCTAGAAAAGTCAAAGCTCTGCAATAGCTTGGCAGGCTCAGTGGTGGTGATTAGAAATGGGTATGAACTGGAAACTTGGAACTGAACATCCTCAAACTTTTCAAGCATTCAGAACTGGGATTATAGATTGAAATCTATCTTCCTGGTTTTATATCCAAATTTTAAAGTGGCTAATTTCTATTTCCGTGGTTCAGAAGAAGCCATGGCCCCAGCCCTGGCCAGTTCTCACTCTACTCCCACTCCCCATGCAACCCCCTTTTTGGGGTCCCCACTTATCATTGCTTACTTCTGGGAAGAGATTCACAGGCATCCAGTCCTTGCTTAGTTCTTTAGAGGGTGCTAGCTGACCACCGCTCTAGTTTCTGCTTTGTGGCTACTACCCAGTCTGGCTTCCACACCTTCCTCTGGCCATTTCCTCATCTCACACACATGGGTAAGGGAGAGTGATATAGTTCACTTTCTACTGATAGTGGGGGCCACCAAAACTTCACAGAATCACATCACAGAAACGTTTGTGAGACAAGGTAGGTGAGCTAATATCTTTTATTGGACCAATTTCGTGTCTGCAGAGCTGTTCAGCATATTTGAAATTGTATGTAATGGTCTTATAGATAGTAAGACTCTGGGTCTTTGGGATGTTTTATTTCTTACAGTGACATCTACTTCCTGAGCAAATGTAAGATATTACCTCTCCCACCTTGTTTCTCTAATATCCTAGGACCAACATAGGTACACCACTACAGAAATGGTTGTGTGATTCCTTAGTAACTGAATTGAGAACAGCTTCTTTCTGGTTCAGATGCTAGAACTGAATTTGGATCTGGACACCACTGAGTTACCCCATCTCTAATGAGAATATGAAGCCACCACAAGTAAAGTGCTGAATATGTTAGGATGCATCTATATGGACTTTTCAAAAGTTAACACATTTCTCATTGTCCTTTTTCTGTTGGTTAAAACCAGCTGACCTATTAATTTTGGACTTGAACTACAATCTGCTCTCCTATGCTATGAAATATTTGGTTCGTATTTGTTGTGTATTTCTATAAATTCATTAATGAAGTGATTAAATACCCACTGAAGAGAATGAAAAGAACACCATTGACATTAATGGGTGTTGTACCGGGTCTGATGCTATCTTTGGCTATCCATCTGTCATATTTGTAGGTTACGCATCACTGTAAAATTAATGGAGAAATGGTGCTATTTGCAAGTTCACTAAGGGAACACAAAACGCAATTTGAGTGATTCTCAGTGGTGGGGATACAAGTACTGAGGAATCCAACTTGATACAAACCATAATAAATTGTTGACAGTTGTTATAATAATGGTTTTGCCCCAATCTCTGTCCTTTTTAGTCTCTCCCTACTATTTTCTCAGGAGATACCATGGATATTCCTATTTATGATAGACAGTTACCAGTTGCACATAGCAGAGCTCTGCTTCGTTGCTGTCCATTAGTCAGTGATACAGGCAGTTTTTCTTCCCTTGTAAGATCCCCCTCCTGGACAAATTGTTTGATCTGTGCAATCTTGAAAATTGACAGTGATAGAGTTTGTTATTCCAAAGGACAGTCTCGGGGACTTCAGTGGAACACAGAAGTTGTATGTGTGACTGCTTGCTTAGTTTAAAGGCATCATCCAAGTGGCCTAGTGGCTATTTCAGAAGAGTAGTTTTGGCAATGATAGTGTCTTTATTTGACTGTTGGGATCTTGTTTTAATTAACCTTTATAGTTTACACCTTAAAATTCCAAATTGATGAGTTATGCTGGGGGATGTAAATAAATTACTATTGCTTAATAATTAAGACCTGCATTTTTTATCATACATCTTATTTCTAGGATACTATTACTTGTGCTTTCTCCTTTCACTAGTATGTCCCAAGCAAATATGTTCCCTTTGTTTACATCACCTAGAGAGGCAAGGCACCTCCTTCACCTCATCAGGCTCAGTGTTTCCCCCTCTGGCGGGGGCTGGAATAAATCAGTCTCACTCAGGAGAGTTTTTATTCCTCACCTGGGTTTATTTTTCAATATTACAAGGTGGGCCTCAGGGAAAACTAAGTATTACTCTTCAGCCAAACAAAAGAAACAAATTCATAACACAAGAAGGGAATACCTTTCCCTGCCCCTCTATGGGGTGTTGCCTTGTTATGCTGGCTTTGGGGTGCCAATCCTTCTCCACACAGTCACTCAGCTTGGTTGCTTTCCCTGTAGGGAGGAGAGCAGCCTTCCACCCACAAGATGCCTTTTCTCCCCACTGCCACTAGCCCTACTACAGCTTGTCTCTCATCTCTCCTCCTTCTCCCTCACAAGAAGAGGGGGCTTTAAAGGGCTCAGGCAGCCATTAATTGGACTCAGGTGTCCCTAACTAACCTGAAGTAACCTCTTTTCAGCTCATAGGAAAAAGGGCCTTTACTAACCTAGGGCTGATATACCTCCCTTCCACCATGCTCTTATAGCTGTCCAATCTGACTTTGTCACACTAGGTCAGTGGTTCTCAAACTAGGGGCACCGCTTGTTCAGGGAAAGCCCCTGGATGGCCGGGACAGTTTGTTTACCTGCCGCGTCCACAGGTTCGGCTGATCGCGGCTCCCACTGGCTGTGATTCGCCACTCCAGGCCAATGGGGGCTGTGGGAAGTGGCGCGGGCTGAAGTATGTGCTGGCTGCCCTTCCCGCAGCCCCCATTGGCCTAGATTGGTGAACCGCAGCCGGTGGGAGCCGCGATTGGTCGAACCTGCTGACGTGGCAGGTAAACAAACCGGCCTGGCCAGCCAGGGGCTCTCCCTGAACAAGCAGCACCCCTAGTTTGAGAACCACTGCACTAGGTATTTTAATATGTCAAACCCATTTTTTATTCTGATGCTGCTGGTCGTAAAATCCAACCCAGTGCAGCGAGAGCATGCCTATCTTTGCATATCAATTTAAGCCCTTAGGATCAAAGCCTTGATCCCACTGAAAACTGTAGACATTTTGCCATTGATTTCAGTAGGATGAAGATTTAACAAAGTTTATGTGGGGCTTATATGGTGCATAGGGCTCTACGCGAGCCCTATGCACTACAGTGAATTTCACCTTTCATTTCCTCATTCACCTTTCAATACCAATACACTGATTCCAGCTTCAACATTAAAGTACACATTTTTGGTGGCATGACTGATCCAAGGTGATGCAGATCCAGAGGTTGCCACATGTTTAGTAAGCCTATGGTACACACTGTTCTCTGTAGATGCAATGTTTAACAGTTGAGGCAGATGTACTAAGTATACACTTAGTATTTTTAAAAGGCTAATTTTACAAAGCTGAGGAAAATTATGAGCAAAATTGATTGGGAGCAAAAATTTAGAAGGAAAAATTTGATTGAAAATAGGGACTTCTTTACGTGGAGTTTATTGGATGGCCAAAAAAGCACAATTTGACAATCAAGAAGAAAGACAATTCTGGTTAAAAGCTTAGCCTTGTTCTATAATGGTGAAGGCAATAATTAGAAATAAATAAGCAATATATTAACAAATGTTAAAAGAAGGAAATAGATAGAAATTGATATAAATTAGGAGTTATGAAGTATAGAACATTTATAAGGGAAGCTTATGGGAGAACTCCATGACAGGCTGGGCTAAGAAGTATATTAGAAACGAAGGAAATCCTAACAATGGTATAGGCCAATTACTAGATGAAGATGGTAAAACTGTTAATAATTATGTGAAAAGGCAAAAATGTTCAATAAATATTTCTTTTTTGTATTTGTAAAGAAGCAGGATGATGTAGTCATATCACACGAGGATAATGAAGTACTTTCTTGTTAATTAGTAACCAAGGAGGATATAAAACAACATCTACCAGCAATAAACATTTTTAAATCAATAGCCCTGGTTACCTGCACCCAAGAATCCTAAAAAAGTTGGCTGAGGAGGTCTCTGGATTGCTGATATTAATTTTTAAATAAATCTTTCAATACCAGAAAAATTCCCGAAGACTGGAAGAGTGCTAATCTTGTGCCAATGTTCAAAAAAAGACAAGACTCAGTAACCTTGGGCAAAGCAATGCAAAAGTTGGTACAGGATTCAACTGATAATGAAGTAAAGGTTACTAAAATAATTAATGTGAGGCAACATGGTTTTAGGGAAAATAGGTCTTGTCAAACACACCTGATTTCATTTTTTGATGAAATTTCAAGTTTGGTTGAAAAAAGGCAACTGTTTAGCTATAATAAATTTAGACTTTTGTAAGGTATTTGACTTAGTAGCACTCGATATTCTGATTTTTTAAAAAGTAGCACTATAGAACATCAATAAACCACATGTGAAGTGAATTAAGAACTGGCTAACTGACAAAGCACAAAAAGTAGTAGTCAAGGGAGACTCACAATTGAAGGGGGGTGTTTCTAGTGGGATTTCACAGGAATCAGTTCTGGGCATGAGACTATTCAATATTTTCATCAATGATCTGGGAGTAAATTCAGGCCATACTTGTAAAAAGGAGGACTGTATTCCAAAAAGTGATGTCTCTGGAAAGGATTTTGGGGATTATAGTGGACATGCAATTGAACAAGATCTCCCAGTGTGATGCTGTCGCAGAAAGGGCTAATGTGATCTCTGGATGTATAAAGAAGGGAGTAGCAGTTAGGGGTATGAAAGTGATACTTCTTCTACATAAGGCATTGTTGAGACTGATAGTGGAATATTGCATATAGTTCTGATATACGTATTTTTAAAGGAACATTGAAAAATTAGAGAGGGTACAAGAAAGAGCTGCAGAAATGATTCAAGGGCTGGAGAAATTGCACTGCAGTGAAAGACTTAAAGAGCTCAATCTATTTAGCTTATCAAAAGAAGATTGAGAGGGGCATGATTATAGCCTATAAGCACCTCTATAGGAAGAAAATACAAGGTTATAAAGGGTTCTTTAATCCAGTGGGGAAAGGCAGAATATGAACTAATGGTTGCAAGTTGACGCCACACAAATTCAAATTAGAAATAAGACACTTTTTTTAACAGTGAGCGTGATTAACCACTGGAACAAATTACGAAGGGAAGTGGAGGAGTCTCCATCTCTTGATGTCTTCAAATGGCAAAACTCCCATTGGTTACAGTGGGATCAGGATTTCACCCACAATGTACTCCTCCGTTAGTGACTAGCTGAAATCTACTCTATATTCAAACAGCAGACTATTACTCACTGGAATACTGAATTCCATTTGAAGCCTTCACGTAATTTAACAGTGCTGGCCCATTACAAAAATGAAATGTAGTTCACTTTGTCTTTCCATAACATACCTAGCTTAGTTTGGTCATTGGCTATCTTAACAAATACTTATTGGTTTCAAAAAAATGCCTATGACTGTAAATCTATAAATGTCTGATTGAGCCATGACAGTAAATCCTGTGACATTTTATCTTAATATAATAGTTTGTTTTTTGCCTTAAAAACATCTTCCATGAAAGCTTTTTGGTGTTTTATTTTTAACAGGTTATTTTTCTATTGGTGGGATAGAATAAAAGCACATTGTTTTTACTAAAATAATATGTTTTTTTTCATTCATAATAACCTCTCTAAGCATACTAAATTCACAAGAGTGCTATATTAACTACTTGCATATTCAAAAAAATCCCAAAGACAATCAATATATCTAGGTATTGAAACAAAAATTAAACATGTTAAATATAATTAGAAGTATTTTATGAATTAGTGACGTAATTACTTGTTTTCAAGCAGTCAACAATTATGAGTACAATAATTAACCTATCAAACATTCTCACATTAATCAAATATAGTCACATTTTGTCAGCATTTTACTAAAAACAAACATGTATGAACTGCCAATTTTTACCCCCCAAAATTAATATAGAGAAGAATTTATGAAAGGCTGATTCCAGTGCAGTTCTTTAGAAACAGATTTTGCAAGTGTCAGTCCAAAGGAAGTCATATTACACATATTCTTTCTCTAGCATTTCAGTAGCTTTTAATGCAAAACTATCTTGAAACACTTTATAGGCTTTCCAGGGTAAATTTCCATAAGCACTCCAATAAAAAGTGGCTAGTGGAATATATAGTGGCAATCCAATCTATTTGGTGAAATCTTAACTCTTTGGTCAATGTTTACAGCTGTGAAAGATTAACAAAAAGGAGGGAAATCTCTGACACTCTCCATCAAAATATCTCAGAATGACATAATTAAGTTCCGGTGATATAATTCAGATACTTTGTTGGAAGACACTATTAAAATGTATTCAATTAAAACATTAATACAAAGAAGAGATATTGATCTTCTTTAATACTTCTGGGATCCAAAGTTAGGGTTTAGAAGTCAATTGGAATGGACTGAAAAATAGATGCCAATATATTTTGGTTTTAGAGAGCAGACTGCAGTCCAGTACTCTTGGGAAGAATTTACTCTCCTTAGGACTCCTCATACTTCATCAAAAGCCATTCTTTTTCTTGCAGGGACTGGCAAAGGTTCAAATTTTGATAGTTCACATTTTTTTTTTAACTCATCTAGAAAAAGACTAGAGAAATTTGGCTGTCTTATAGACAAGACAGTATACACAACAGCCCTAGCTGCTTCCATTTTAGTTAGTGCATTAAATTAGATTCTCCTGTCTTGTTATATATAAGAATGTGATTGTTATTTATTAAAGTAGATACTTTCATTATTGCATATCCTTGGTAGTATACTACAGATGAGTTCACTGGCCTCAGTTTGGTCAAAATGGTGCAAGTTGCCTGTTCTAAACTATCACAGAACACTGTGTTTTAACTTTCCCTCCAGTGGTGTCTTGTAAGGCTTCAACATGTTTAGAAATTTTGATTATTGAATTTAGAATGGACTCTGAGACTTTGACCTTCTCACAACTTTGTGTTGTTTCTTCTCATTCCTTATAGCCCAGAATGGACTATAAGATCTTTAGCTGCTGGTTTGTTAGTCCTATTAGTTAGGATTGAGATACCTAGTTAAAAACCTTTGTTGCCCAGCATCAAAACCCCATCCTCTGTGTAGAACACCATCCCTCCAGATGTTCCTGCAACTGACCCATAATCTGTTTTCAAATCCATTCTCCACGTTCACATATTCACTCTGGCCTGTCTTTATTAGTTAGAGATGCTCTTCTATTTGTAAACAAAAACACTGGTAAGAAATGAATGGCTATATGAATTGTATTGTCCATGGTAATATCAAACTGATATTGGTGATGAATAATGCAATTCATTTACAAATATTTTCCATTATCTTGTAGCTTGGTTGGCATATGCAGACTCTATGTATTGAATCCCTAAATATAGGAGCTTGTGAGAAATTATTTAAGATGGATGTATATCACCATTCGTATAATCAGGCACTAAGCACCCAACAATTCTCTGGTATATTTTTTTAAATCATTATTATTCCCAGCTGTTCTTCTACCAGGAAACATCTTCTCCTCATTGAAGTGTTCTTGGTTCCGCATGTTAACATATGGGCACTTCTTTTCAGAAAGCCATCATTTTGTGCTAGCAAAAAGTATTCACACAGGTCATGCAGAGACACGACTATCATTTCCACAAATTAAACCTCCACAATTCTGAATTCAAGCTAGTTAAAAACATTTAATAAAAAATAAACAAAAAAAATAGCTTTTTATCAAAATGAAAAATTTCAGGAGAATTTGAATTTAAAAAATAAATAATTTGTTTCAACCAAACCTTACAAACAACAACAAAATTTCAGATTTTATATTTCTGTACTTTTCCCTCCATTTCCCTACCCTGCCTTCTTTTTACTATGGAAAAAAAAGGGTGGGGGGGGCGAGAGGAATGGTGAGAGGAAGAAAAAAAAGAACAGAAAACCTATGGGGAACAAATTTAATAATGGCTGCTTCAGTCTAGCAAAGAAAGGTATAACATGATCCAATAGCCAGAAGCTGAAGCGAGACAAATTCAGTCTGGAAATAAGGAATACATTTTTAACAGTGAAAGTAATTAACCATTGGAACAACTTTCCAAGGGTCATGGTGGATTCTCCGTCACTGACAACTTTTACATCAAGATTGGATGTTTTTCTAACAAATATCCTCTAGGAATTATTTTGGGGAAGTTCTATAACCTGTGTTATACAAGAGGTCAGACTAGATTATCACAATGGTCCCGTCTGACCTTGGAATCTAAGAAAAAAACAGAAAGGGATGAAAAACAAAAAAAGGCAAAAACTGAAAATTTTCAATAAAAATATTTATGAACAAATATGAACAAGCTATAACGCATTCCCCTTTTAAACTTGTGGAATGATCATCATTTTGACATAAAAATCGTTACCGTTTTGACCTAACTATAATCTGAAGTCAGGGTGAATGCCTGGGAGCTTGGAAAAGTTCACAGCTCATGGCGGCTCTACAATCCTGAGAGGACAGAGCAGACCGCAATGTTTGCAACTGCTGTTTGGTGGGTTGACAAGATCCAGCACTTGTCATTTCTACATCTGTTGGTTAAAAGACTACATTTTGTTGAAAAGGAGATTATCTCAGCATGGGTAAAAAGAAAATCATACCATCATATGGGATCCTGCTCCATGATTACGGTTCCTATGCATGATAGTAATACAAGTAAATAATAAAAATTATGCCAAAACCATAGTATGTATACTAATAGTAGTAATTAAATCTGTCAATTAATAGAAGTTAACTCATGTGATTAACCCAAAAATTAATTGCAATTACAAAAATTAATTGTGATTAACCACAGTTTTAATTGCATTGTTAAACAATAGAATATCATTTGAAATTTATTAAATATTTTGGATGTTTTCCTACATTTTCAAATATATTGATTTCAATTACAACACAGAATACAAAGTGTACACTGCTCACTTTATATTATTATTTTTTATTACAAATATTTGCACTGTAAAAACGATAAACAAAAGAAACAGTATTTTTCAATTCACATCACACAAGTACTGTAGTGCAGTCTGTTTATTGTGAAAGTGCAACTTACAAATGTAGATTTTTTTTTGTTACATAACTGCACTCAAAAACAAAATAATACAAAACTTTAGAGCCTACAAGTCCGCTCTGTCCTACTTCTCATTCAGCCAATCGCTAAGACAAACAAGTTTGTTAACATTTACGAGAGATACTGCTGCCCGCTTCTTATTTACAATGTCACCAGAAAGTGAGAACAGGCGTTCACATGGGACTTTTGTAGCTGGCATTGCAAAGTATTTATGTGCCAGATATGCTAAACATTCATACGCCCCTTCAAGCTTCAGCCACCCATTCCAGAGGACATGCTTCCATGGTGATGAAGCTTGTTAAAAAAATGTGTTAATTAAATTTGTGACAACTCCTTGGGGGGGAATTGTATGTCTCTGGCTCTATTTTACCCGCATTCTGCCATATATTTCATGTTATAGTCATCTCGGATGATGACTCAGCACATGTTGTTCATTTTAAGAACACTTTTGATGCAGATTTGACAAAATGCAAAGAACATACAAATGTGAGACTTCTAAAGATAGCTAAAGCACTCGACCCAAGGTTTAAGAATCTGAAGTGCTTTCCAAAATCTGAGAAGGACGAGGTACGGAGCATGCTTTCAGAAGTCTTAAAAGAGCAACACTCCGATGTGGAAACTACAGAACCCAAACCACCAAAAAAGAAAGTCAACCTTCTGCTGGTGGCATCTGACTCAGATGATGAAAATGAACATGCATCGGTCCACTCTGCTTTGGATTGTTATCGAGCAGAGCCTGTCATCATCATGGACGCATGTTCTCTGGAATGGTGGTTGAAGCATGAAAGGACATATGAATCTTTAGCTCATCTGGCACGTAAATATCTTGCGATGCCGGCTACAACAGTGCCACGAGAACACCTGTTCTTACTTTCAGCTGACCTTGTAAACAATAAGCGGACAGCATTATCTCCTGAAAATGTAATTCTATATCTGTGAGTTCAACTTTCATTATAAAGAGATTGCACTACAGTACTTGTATTAGGTGAATTGAAAAGTTCTGTTTCTTTTGTTTTTTACAGTGCAAATATTTGTAATCAAAAATAAATACAAGGTGAGCACTGTACACTTTGTAGTCTGTTATAACTGAAATAAATAATTTGAAAATGTAGAAAACATCCAAAAATATTTAAATAAATGGTATTCCATTATTGTTTAACAGTGTGATGAATTTTTAATTGCTTGACAGCCCTAGTAGTAATATTACAGTAGCGTCTAGAAGTCCCATTGTGTTAGACACTGTACAGACACACAGTGAAATATAGCCTTTGCTTTAGATCTTACAATCTAAATAGACAAGACAAAGTAATTTGCTCAAGGTCACATAGATGGCCAGTGACAGAGCTGGGAAGAGAACAACTTCTTATTAGCATATGCACAACATGCCTCAGGTGACAGGTAACCAGGATTCATCACTGAATTTTGGGTTGGGTACTGACGGGTAGTGCGACATATATGCTGATCCATGCTCCCCAGGGAAGAAAACTGTGGTATCCTGAATTCCAGTTCAGTGCCCTATTCAAAGAATCTCTGGCTCTTTTCATATAGTACTTCAAACCAAAGATCTTTAATTTTTCAAATATATATGTGATGTGCATAAATCTTCAAGGATCAGTGTGAGATATTTTGCAGAATCCAAGGTGAGTCACCGGGAGTTATTACTGTTGCCTACAGGAGGACAGTCCACTAGCAGGCACATGGACAACCCCAAAGATGGCCACACCACCAACTGAAGAGTTTATCAGGCAGCCTGTTGCTTCTTGTGCAAAATTGTCTCATGCAGCATGGCACCTCAGCTCAGTGCCTACCATCTGAACAGGAGATGTCTGATTCTGACCAGATTTGCAACTTTTTGACATGGTGTGACACCATTGGCTTCACTGGAGTTACTCATAAATGTTATACCAATAAAATAAAAACCAGCAGGATCTTATTAAAGGGAAAAGGCAAAATACCACATTTATTGTGAATACAGAAAGAATCATAGTAAGCAGTTATAGCTATAACATTCCATTCAATCTCATATTTATTCACACATTCATTCATACAAACACACACACAAAGGTTCTGCAAGGTTGTTATCATAGTTACCAGCCTTAGAGTTGCTCATGCCAAGCCACTGGCCAGGTGGTCTGGACATGAGGAGGGAGCAGGGCCTTGTCAGATGCTCATCTGATGCTCCTGGAAGTTGGTTTGCAGAATCAGACCTCAAAGTTCTCACTTTCCAAAGTCCATTTTTATTGGAATTTCTTCCTATGTCAGTCTATGGGAATTGCTTCATCATGCTGTTGCTGAATCAATCAGCAGATGTCACATTCCTGATGGCTCCGTGCTGCCAGATGTTATCTTGTTCTTTGGTTCTCCCATTCTTGAGGCTGTTGGGTGGATTCCAGTCTGCCCTCCAGGGGTCCTCTGGTTATTTCCACTTGACGCCTTCTTCAGCCGATGGACGCTGGATTCTTAGGCTGGCACCTCCCTGATCATTCAGTTATTATCCACACCAAGCATCCATCCACATACATCCTCTATCTCTATTTAAATCACAATTGTTAACAAAGCGAGATGAATACAACAAAAGGGCGGGGAGTCTCTGGGTGCTGTTTCTATTGATACAGACTATGGCTTTGAGTCTCTCTCTGTGTGAGTAGTTGTTACAAAGAATTGCTTTGAGAACAGACTCTGTCTTAGAATGTACTAACACAATTAGCAGCTTGCAAGTTTCACACATAGAGGGAGAGAAACAGTACCAAAAACCAAGAGACCTCTTAATTAGTAATACCCTGGGATTTAAACTATGGGGAATAAACTCATTTGTGATTTTAATACAGAACTTCTTTAATATGATCCAACATTTATACCAGTGTGGAGAGGAGGACGGGGGAGGGTGTCAGAAATATGCCCAAAGTGTAGGGGATAGTTAATGCTGTCAACATCTCTTTTCTGTCTTCTCCAGTATTTAAATTTAAGGCAAAAGTTTAAAGAAAAGGGTGCATCAACTGTACAAAACCACATGTATAGCAAGCAATACATAAACAGGGATGTGCTGGCCGCCACTTCCCACAGCTTCCATTGGCCAGGAACAGTGAACCGTGGCCACTGGGAGCTGCGGGCGGCTGTGCCATGGGCGGTCAATGTAAATAAACTGTCTCGTGGCCTGCCAGCGGATTACCCTGACAGGCCGCGTGCGGCCTGTGGGCCTCAGGTTGCCCACTACTGCTCTGTAGTGAAGGGTCGATAGAGTTTGTGTCAGTTTCCAATCTTGTTTCTCAAGCAAGGTAAAGAGCCCTGCTGAGAACAGTGTCAGGCTAATCTGTTGACATGTGACATTAAAAGAGCTGCCTAGGGGATGCAAATAACTCTACCTGTTCCCAGGAGATTGTATGCTTACATTTTGAGTCTTTTCTTTTATGTTGGGATAAACTTCTTTTATAGGCCAGGAACACTGGTTTGAAGGCAAACTGCATTGATATTTGTCTCCTAAGGAGCTTTTATGGGCTTGTATCAAGAATTACTAGGAGAAAGAGAGAAAAAAATACAGCTGACTTTAATTTACACTTCAAAAAAAGCATAACTTTGTATTTTTTTTAAATTAACGCAAATATTTGTGCAAGAATCCCTTGTTAGCCAAGTAGAATTAATTTTATTTAAAGTACATTTAAAGGAAGATTATTGATGCAGGAGATTAAAAAAACCACATCACAGATAATTTTCAAATGTCCATTGACTGCAGCAGATGAAATTAATGATTCTTTTCTGAATTAACCTGGTATTTTTCTATGTGATAAAGTATCTGATAAAATACTAACTTAATCTAACCAGGGATTACTTTGAGCCATTTTACAATTAAATGCCTTGCATATCTTACAAAAAATGAGAGCCAAAATATAGCCAGGGAAAAAAATAGGCAGTAATTATTTCTTTTATGAAAGATGGGATGTACTGTTAATAAATATACACAAGGCCCCATGTATTCACAGGCAAGCAAGACCAAATTTTCATACAAGGTCTCTGGATTCTGCAGAATGGAAAATGTGTAGGTTTCCAATTAAATATGAAAATCAACAGTACAACCGGCACAGTAGCCTTTGTAGTGAAAACTGGTGGTGGTAAAAAGACCAAAACAGACATAATCATTAATAGTATTTTCTCAGCATCAGAATTCTTTGCATCACTCCCTAAATTTTTGGTTTCACAGGCAAGCACCCATTTTCCTCCAGAACAATCACTCATTTTGTCAACTATATAGGCTCCAGAAATAAAATCTACCATTGCACTCGTAATGAATCAGCGCTGCCCTCTCTGATCTCCTCTAAGTCTGCGGGTGCCACCATGGCAAAGAGACCAGGCAAAGCCAAAAAGAAGAACAGTGGTTATTGATGATATGGTTAATGTATTTAGTAGACAGAAATTAGAGCGACAATTAGGATTCAGATTTGGCTGCCTTCATCAGATCACTCATTAGCAGAGTTTTGCCATGGGCAATGAGCCTGCTGTTAGCTTCAGTTTGATGCACATTTTATTTTGTTCAACTCAGGTTATTTCTTTCATTAAGTTAATTATTTTAAGCACTTTAAAGGGTTTTGATTTGACTTTTCATATTCTTTATTATTAATTCTTATTAAAAAGGAAAAGAACATAAAAGAGAGCAGATCTGATATACCACCTTCTATATAAAGATAGGAACTGTGTTCTATCCTCTTAAAAATCTGTCCCTGCAAACGCTTGTGCATGTGCTTAACTTTATCCATAAATTTAGGCACATTGGCATGTGTGTGTTTGAAGCTTTACAGTCATACAATTACATATCACAATGACATACATGGTATAAGAAGCTACAAAGAATAGGTTGAAATACTGGCCTTGATCTCATGACAAGTGGTGTCATGAAACAATGAGGATGCTCACTGTTCTACATAAAGGGTATGCCTACACTGCAATATAAACCCAGGATTAGTGGAACTCGAGTTAGCAGACCCTGGGTTTGTTAACCTTGTGCTTGAGAGTCTACACTCATTTGTACCCAGGTTAGGAATTGTTGAACCCTTGGTCCCAAACTGGGGGCCCAGCATCTATGCTGCATTATGCAGGCCCGAGTCCAACCATCTATATCCCAGATTTCCTAGGGTGTGTCTATATTGGAATAAAAGACCTGCAGCATGGCCAGGCCCAACCCAGGTCAGCTGACTCTGGCTGGTGGGGTTCAGCCTGCAGGGCTAAAAATTGCTGTGTAGATGGATGGGCTTCAGCCCAAGCCCAAACTCGACACCATAATTAAACAGCCCTGTAGCCCAAGTCCCGTGAGCCCAACTCAGCTGATATGGTCCAGTCGCAGGTGTTTGACAGCAATGTAAACATACGCCAAGTGCCCCTTCCCCCTCTAATGTGGTGCAATGTGGGAAAACTTGACTGTCCACCGAACTTGACTGTCTAGAGGACAAAAAGAGTCAACCTATGAGATTGTGGGATGCTTTTGGAGGACTACCAGAGCACAAGTCCAGTGGGCCAGCATCTACACTGCAAAGCAATAGGGCTTGAACCCCAAGTTCCAGCTTGACTCAGTCTCAGACCCTCGACTCTCATGCGGTCTTGGGACCCTGGATCCAAGCGCTTGGTTAGCACAATCTGTGTGTAGATAGAAGTAGCGGTAGGCTTGATCTTGAATTTGAATTCTGGGCTTACACTGCATTGCAGACATACCCAAAGAGCTCATATTGAGCTCTATATTGCTCTAGCTCTATATTGAGGGCCATTGTCAACCTTCAGGAGAAAGTGTGGGTAGAGCTCAAGAAAAAATAGAACATAATCACAAAATTAAAAGCTGTCATTCATACATTAAGGGGGCAGAGCTGAGGCTGTGCAGACAAACTTAATGTTGTCATTTATTGATATATGAATGGGTTTTTTTTAGTGTTCTGTCACTGTAGTTGTTTTGTATGGAATTTTTAATTTTTTAAAAATCCTACTTCTTTTTTCTTGCATCAACGTAAATGCATATGACTGCATTTTACACTTACCAGGCATGGATTTCACTCTTTATGGACCAACTTCTGCTTTCAATTCCATCTGTATAACTGAGAGTAGAGTTTGGCCCTAATTTCTTGCTTATGTTTTGACTTTAGCAGGTTTCAACACTGCATACTCTAAATCTTGTTACTTCTAGAGGATGCGTACACTGCAGTCAGAGGTGTGACCGCAGTATGTGTAGCCACACCTGAGCTAGCTTTGACTTAGATAGCCGGAAGAGCAATAGCCGTGAAGCTGCGAGAGCGCAGGTGGCAGCATGGGGCTAGCCATTCACGTATATAACCAGGGCTCTGGGTGGGCTCGTACAGCCTGTGCTGCTGCAGCTGCACTTAGGCCGGCCACGCATCCAGTTTTAAATCAGAGAGTCCTACTTGCTTGTCCCGCATCCTGACAAAATCAGACCGGTTTTGTCCAGTATCAGATGAGGGAATGGCACAATGGAGAGCATGCCTTTCCACCCCTCCCAGAGTGATAGGTCACACTGGGGGTTGGGAGACAGGTAAGGCAGTATACTTTTCAAAATGGTGCTCCCCACCCCATGCAGTGTGACCTTGCCTGTACTGTGCATGTGAGGTCATGCCTGTAGGGGCAGGCCCATGCCATTCCCAGAAGTACCAGAATGTCCCGTATTCCAGGAATGAGTGAGTGTTCACCGTAGCTTCATTATTATTGTTTTTTGAGCTAGCTAGCTTGGATATGTCTACACATGCTGCAGTCACACCTCTGACTGCAGTGCAGACATACCTTTCGAGTGACTTCATTCTTGTACGTTTGAAAGGATGAGTTAAGGGAGCATGAGTGTGGCAGCCAGTTGTCCATGTGGCTGAAATGACAGGTTTTTTTTAATTTGAGGACAGATTCTGCTATTCTTATTCACACTGAATAGAACCTTTCTCCATAAATAGTACCACACAGCTGGTTTCAAGTGGCACAGCTCTAATGAAGTCAATGGAGCTATAATGATTCACACCAGTTGAGGATCTGGCCCGTTGGAACAACTTGTTGAGTAAGATGCTAGTAAACATAATGTAATCATAACCTGACCTTCCTTTATTAGGGTCAGTCTGGAAATACTATGGTCTTGTCTACATGGGGACAGTCAGAAAAGTTAAGCTGAGTTAACTAAAAATGTGACGTTAATGTGCTTAAATTAAAGCGCATTAAATCCCTGTGTGGGTGATCTCATTCAGAAGTAAAGTGGCCTTCATTCACTGTAGCTTAAACCTCTTCCATTATAATTTTACTCAATTTTACTTCTGAATGAGAGCATCAACATAAGGGCTTAATGCACTATAATTTACATGCATTAACTTCACACCTTTAGTTTATTCATCTTAACTATTCTGAGTGTCCCCATGTAACCAAGCCCTTAGAGTAAGCAGCCTGGGGGAGGCAGGGCTAAGGTGGCTTTAAGTACCAACCTTATGATCCTGCTTGTCTGGAAACTCCCACTGTGCCTGTCTAAAAGTTACAACAGCCTCCCGGAGCTGCCCACTGGGTCTCATCACTTCTTGGTATTTCCAGTGCTGTGGCCCCTCCCCTGCCATGCTATAGCTTGCAAAGTGTATCTCTGGTAGACAGACTTATAACCATCTTCCACAGTGCCTGGGCTGGAGAAATCCTTCCATGGTCAGAAACAAGGCTTTGGGGATCTCTTTTAGCTGGCCCTTTTACCCAGCATAAAGAGGCTGGAGTGTGTGCAATATCTCACATTCCCTTCCTGGAATAGATGGTTTCTGACTTAATATTTTAGAAGCTCAACTTTTTGCTTCCTGATGCATTTTTTTATTTTATTTTCTTTTAACAGAGCAGTATGAAATCATCTCACTTGTCCCATGAATGCGCTTCACCTCTAACTTAGAGGGAACAGCTCAAAGGGTAAGATGGTAAGTTGGCTTCCATGCATTTTCATTCTTTGGTTTCTCTTGAAACTGCCAACAAAGGTGTCAGTTGGTAGAAGTGGATTTCAGGATGTGGACATCTGTCCAGAAGGAAATGGACCAATCCCAACAATTCATTTCATGCACACACCACTGAAGAGCCATCAGAGGATAATGCGCATTTCTTATAGATTTACACCAATAACCTAGAAGTGAAATATTCCATCTCCCATTAACAACTGGTAATTAACTCCTTGAGATGTCTAGCCACTCAACCCTTAGTCCCTGTCTTTGAAAAAAATATTCTGTTTTGCTTGTGAGTTGCTATGGGATACATTATGTAATGGCAAGCTATGGAAAATTTCACGATCCTAATAATGTTGTGGCACTTATTAATATTTGTAAACAATCAAAGCTTTTCATTTTCAGTCCCATATTTCACACAGCTCTATTTAGGATATAGAACAAATACAACAAACCACATTTCACAACTTCTTTGTAAGCAGAATTCTCTAGTGGATTCAACAGAGAAAAGGGATGGTCTTTTGATTAAGGCACCAGACTAGGCCCTAGGATATTTGGGTTCCATTCCTGACTATGCTACAGCCTTCCTGTGGAACCTTAGGCAAGTCATTTAAACTCTCTGGGCCAGGCTTTCAGCAGATGAAGATAAGCCCCCAGTGGGATTTTCAAAAATGGCTGCTCTGTCACTGAACACCCCATTAGGCCCCATCTAAATTTTTAGGCATCTAAGTACATTTTGAAAATCTGGACCTCCTGTGCCTCTGTCTTCCCCAATCTGTAAAATGAGGAGTTATTGTCTGTCTGTTCTGGTCAGACAGTAAACTCTTCACTTTCTATTACTATGGTTTGTACAGTGCCTTGGTGTCTAGCTGAAGGAGCTCCTGTAGCACATAATTATTACTACTAATAACAACTCTCTGCTTCAAAGGAAATACTTCTAAAAATTAGTGCACAATATGTCCCAAAGAAATTTGGCAACTCTGTAGTTAAGTGTATTTCACATTGACTAATTTTTTATTATACAAAACCTCATCCTAACTATAATTTTACTCAAGAATATTGGAAACATTTTATTATAAGAAAAATTATTATTCTACATACAGCACAATGTTTGTTAAAAATGGAAATATTGTCAACTTCTTCGGGCTACAAGCTATGAGTAAAGTTTCCAGCATTTTTTTCATTCTATTCACATTAATACATTGGATTTTTAGTGTGAAATTGGAACCGTATTATAATAATTGTACAATATATTCAGCTTTAAATCATTTGCCAACATGCTACAACTTTAAAATACTTATCACCCAAGTTTAAGTGAATATTTGTGTGTCTTTATTCATGAAACATCTTTCACATCCCATTTATGATTGTAGCTTGATGTTAAGTCTTCCCTGTCAGTGAAATAAAGATAATGCTGAGGTTCATTATCTTTCTTCATTTTCCATTTTCTCTCTCTAAAACTGCGTGAAATGCCTTTCAGTAGAACTACTGTAGTTAGAACTTTGGCATTTCAATAATGAATGCTCTTACTAACACAAAGATGTAGCTCTAATATATCATAAAGCAGAAATATGCCAAATTTCTACTACCTGAGCTAGAGGTGAGTACAAAGATATTCTTAAATTCAGGGGAGTTGATCTCCAGTTGAATCTCTGCAGGTGTAGAAGAAATTAAAGCAGATACTGCAGCACCTGGAGAGGAAAGGAAAGATGGCTTCCAGCCAGGTTTACCCCTCCTCCTAGTATCCCCTGGATCTAGAACTGTGCAGGGGAGACTCCATGTACTGGGGACATTACGACCTACATGGTGGCCCTACCAGCTATGTGGCCCTGGGGGAAAAAAAGAAAGAAGCTACAGGGAGGAACCAGCCAGAGACTGAAGTTGGAAACAGCAGTTACAGAAGCAGCTTAAGCAGGAGCTGTCAGACACAGATGGTGTCATCACACAGCTTCCTACATTTTTACGACTGGACATTCTCTCCACTGTGCCGATTGGCTGTTTGCACCATCCCTGCCTCACTCTCTCCCTTCACCTCTGTTTCATTCCACCTGCTCTCTATACTTCCTTTCATCGGCCTGTCCCCTTGCACACAATCCCTTCAATGACCCCGCTCTCTTCCTTTTTCTTTCCGTACAACTAATCACCTCCCAAAAATTAAAAAAACAAAAGCCAACCCCCCACCAATCAACTCCCCACTCCCACAAAAAAATAATAATATGGAACTATCATGACATTTACCAGCACTGTATGTTTGTAGTGAGGCGGTGTGGTTCCCTGCCACCCCAGAGAGATATGAGCCCCTCTGGACACCAGAGTGGGCAGAGCCAGAGAGTCAGGCATTGCCCCAGAAGTATAAAGGCCCGACCTCAGGGCTCACTGAGGAAGCAGCCGCTGGGGAGACCAGACTCCTCCTGCATAGCTCGCGATGGGAACGCCCAGCGGCCTGCGGAAGACCTGAGGACTGTTCTGACCTGCCCCGTGCCAGCTACCCAGAGGAGTTGCCGAGTCTACCCCGGCCAGCTATCCCGAGGAACACATGGTGCTGGATCCCCCTGAGGACACCACCCTGACCCAAGTACCTCAAGAGGGGAAGTCTGGAGCAGCCCGGGGGCAGCTGACCCTAGTCTGGCTGCAGCCCTGCCAGAACCCATGTCAGTGTGTTGCGGCCAGGATCCCCACTGACTCAGCAGCGGGCTGGGACGCAGTGGAGTGGGAGGGCCTGTGTCCCCCTTGCCACCCAACTCGCGGGTGGCAGTCTCCCCCTCTCCCGGGCCCTTTGGAACCTAGGGCCTGGACCTACTGTTACTCTATACTGTTACTGCTCAGCCCCTGCCTGAGGGCCTGAGCACCTGACTCACCAGTGCCCCGCCCTGACCTAGGCCGTAGAGGAAAACTCCCGTGGCCAGACAAATTCCCCACAAGAGCTATTCCCAAAGGTAGCGAGGCGGTGTGGTCCCCTGCTGCCCCGGAGAGAGACGAGCCCCAACTAGCCTTCCTATACGTGGTGGAGAACGTGGGCACGATCCCACAACACCTGTGTGAGAAGGGGTCTGGGGGGGGGAACGTACCCCAGAATGAGCCATGGATATGGACAAACTTATCAAGCTCCTGACTGAGATCCAGGAGCAGCAGCAGGCAGCCCAGCTCCAGCAGCAGCAGGCAGCCCAACTCCAACAGCAGCAGCAGCTCATCCAGCAGCTGGGAGCACAGTAACAGCAGCTGATTCGGGACCTGGGGGTTCAGAACCAGGAACAACAGCGGCAATGCCGGCAGCAGCTGGCGACAGCGCTGCCGCGCCCTACAGAGCCCCAGCCGGGAGACGCGGACAGGTCACCCCGCACCGCTGCGCCAGTGCAGCTGACCAAGATGGGACCCGATGATGACCCTGGTAACTTTTTGGTAACTTTTGAGAGAGTAGCACTGGTTGCAGGGTGGGCCCCTGACCAATGGGCCACTCTCTTGGCCCCATACTTAACCGGGACAGCCCAAACAGCATACAGAGGGCTGTCTATGGAGGATACACGGGACTATAACCAGGTAAAGGCAGCGATTCTGGATGCCTTGGACATCAGCCCAGAAACCTTTCAGCAGCGGTTCCGGAGCCAGACCTATCCGGCCGGCACCAGACCCCAGTTGGTGGCCCAAGAGCTGAAGGAAGCATGCAAGCGGTGGCAACAGCCAGAGAGGAAGACTGTGGATAAGGTCACGGAACAAATTATTTTAGAACAATTTGTACACATCCTCTTGGCGCAAGAAAAGCCCTGGGTGCTTTGCCATCAGCCAGCAACACTAGCCACAGCCGTAGCTTTGATAGAAGACTTCCCCGCAGCCAAAGCGCTGGTGGGGCCAGCTACCAGAGCCCACCCCCCCAGGACCAGAGCGTCTGAACCTCGAAAAGAAAGGGGGCGCTCAGACCAAAGTGCAGAGTCTCCCCCGCGGGCAAGAGGCTCGCTCGGGGCTTTGGGCTAGATGCCCTGAGCTCCCACCTTGATAAGGATCCGCACCCCCTGTGCTGAGTGTCCCGAGGACCTGTCGGAATCCTCTCAGGGGCCTGATGGGAGCCCCCACCGGAGTGGTCGCCTGGAACTCGGGGCCTGCTTTGTATGTGGGAAATATGGACACTTACAGTGTGACTGCACTGAGATGGACTGCAGCTTCGGCCACATCTGTGCAGGAGAGACCCGGGCCCGGCTGCCACAGGTCCCCAAGATCACAAGATCACGGTTCCGGTAATTGTCGGGGCCCATCCAACCCTGGCCCTGAGCGATTCGGGCTGTGGACAGATGCTAATCCATCAGACCTTGGGGCCCTGGGCCAAATCCCACCTGGGGACAATCTGGCTGCAATGTATCCACGGCAACATGCAGCCATACCCCAGTGCCCGGGTCCCACTAATGGTGGCCGAGGTCACACGATGGATGGTTGTTGGCCTGGCTCCTTGACTAGCCTACCTGGTGATTCTGGGGCGAGACTGACCAGTGTTCGAGGAGATCCTCCACTTGACCCCTGTGCTGGAAGGAGATTGCCCCGAGGCCCAACTGGAGGAGGCAGAGGAGACCCTAGACCCCGAGGGAGGGACCAAGGAACCCGAGGATGCCCCATCTGGGTCGGCTATCAAACCCTGACTTAACACTGACTTTTGCCACGATCAAAGAGCAGACCCCACCCTTAGTTGGGCCTATGGACAACTAGCCACTGTCGATGGGGCCGTGATCGATCCACATTGCGCAAATCAGTGGCCCCAGTTTGAGCTACACCGTGACTGTCTTTACCAGGTGGAACAGGATCCCAGCATGGGAGAACCACACATCTAGCTGCTGGTGCCTCAGTGCCACCGATGAGCAGTAATGAAGCTCGCACACGACATCCCTGCTGCAGGGCACTTGAAAAGACCCTCGCCCGGATTTTGATGCGGTTCTTCTGGCCCAGGGTTCACCAGGAGGTGAGGAGCTATTGTAGCTCCTGCCCGGAGTGCCAGTTAGCAGCTCCCCCATGGGTACCCAAGGCCCCTTTGGTTCCCATGCCCATAGTGGAGATGCCATTTGAGCGGGTGCCCATGGACTTCACAGAATCATAGTGGGTCCGCTTCCGAAAAGTGCTGCTGGATTCCAGTATGTGCTGGTCATCGCTGATTATGCCACCTGTTTCCTCAAAGCCTTACCATTGCAGAGCACCACCGCCCGGACCATCGCCGGCGAACTTCCCAGGGCAGGCCCACTCGAGTGAAATCTTAATGGACCAGGGCACCAACTTCACCGCCCGGCTGTTGCAGCAGGTATGCGAGCTCCTGGCAGTTAAACAGTTACGTACCTCTGTCTACTACCCACAGACAGATGGACTAGTGGAACGATTTAATCGAACCCTGAAGGAGATGCTGCGCAAGTTCCCCGCAGAGGAGCTACACCGGTGGGACCAGCTACTCCTGCCCTTATTGCTGGCGATCCATGAGGTACCCTAGTCATCAACAAAATTTTCCCCATTCGAGCTACTATATGGCCACCGCCCATGAGGCCTATTAACCTTAATGCGGGAGACATTGAGGCAGTCTCTATCTCCAAGCCAGGGCCTCCTGAAGTATGTTCTCCAGTTCCAGGAGCACCTCTCTGAGGCCGGAGCCCTAGCACGCAGGAAGCCCAGGCATGAACCTATAACCAAGAAGTGCAGGTCCGTGCCTTTGAACCGGGTGATTAGGTCCTGCTCCTCCTACCATCGAGTGAATCAAAGCTGCTGGCCCATTGGCAGGGACCCTATGAGGTGGCCCAGAAGATCAGGCCCATCACCTCTGAGGTCCACCAGCCCGACAAGAAGATGCAGCGATATCATGTGAATCTATTGAAACCATGACGGGAGCAGGAGGGCCTATTAATTAACCCCTACCCACTGGAACCAGAGTTGGGTCCCCGCACGCCCCTGACAGAGGACGCCGCAGGCCCCCATCTCGGCGACACGCTCATGGAGGAGCAGTGAAAACAGGCCCAATGTCTCCTGCAGGCTTTCAGGAGAACCTTTACGGTCTCACCTGGTAACATGACCCTGGTCCATCATGCCATCCAGACCTAGGGGAGGCTCATTTCATCACCAACGTCGACCTCAGTAAGGGGTACTGGCAGATCCCGCTCAACCTCATCTCTAAGGAGAAGATGGCATTCGCTTTATCAATTTACCTGGATGCTCTTCGGCCTCTATGGGGCCCCAGCGACGTTCCAACGACTAATGGATCACCTTCTACAGCCCTATCAAGACTATGCAGTGGCGTATTTGCATGACATCATAGTCTTCAGCTGCCAGTGGGAGGACCACCTGGAACGCGTAGCCGCGGTCCTGAGATCCCTGCGAAAGGCAGGACTAATGGCCAATCCAAAGAAGCGTCGCATTGGGTGGCAAGAGGCAACATACCTTGGATGCACCATAGGGGGAGGACAAGTGAAACCCATCATGGGGAAGGTTCAAGCACGGGCGGCCTGCCCGCCACCCACCACGAATCGCCAAGTGCGACAATTCCTGGGGTCGCCAGCTACTATCGGCGATTCATCCCCCAGTTCACTTCCATCGCAGCCCCCTTGATGGGACTTTTGACTACGGACAGCTCCCAGCGCATGCCGTGGACCCAAGAATATGAAGACGCCTTCTGGACACTCAAGGAGTGCCTCTGTCAGAAGCCAGTCCTATATAGCCTGGACTTTGACCGTGACTTTATCCTCCACATGGACACCTTGGAGGTAGGGCTCGGGGCCGTCCTGTCCCAAGAAATCGATGGAGAAGACCACCCGGTCTTATATCTTAGCCAGAAATTATTCCTTTGTGAGAAAAACTATGCAGTAATAGAGAAAGAAGCACTCGCGGTGAAATAGGCCTGTGATGCCCTGCGGTACTACCTCCTCTGGGCCCCATTTACACTAGTCACGGACCATGTCTCACTCCAGTGGTTAACAAGAATGAAAACCAACAATACTAGACTACTGCGTGGGTACCTGGCATTACAGCCCTCCGCTTTCACCATCCGGCATAGAGCCAGCAAAGACCATGCGAATGCTGACGTCCTGTCCCGCCTAGGAGGGATGGAAGAGCCTGGCCCTGATGAGCGGGAGCCAGACTTGAGGAGGGGTGTGTGTGTGTAGTGAGGCGGTGTGGTTCCCTGTCACCTTGGAGAGAGACGAGCCCCTCTGGACACCAGAGTGGGCGGAGCCAGGGAGCTCTGAGGACTGCCCCCCAGAGAGTCAGGTGCTGCCCCGGGAGTACAAAGGCCCGACCTCAGGGCTCACTGGGGAAGCAGCCGCCGGGGAGGCCAGACGCCTCCGGCATAGCTCGCAAGTGGGAAAGCCCAGTGGCCTGCGGAAGACCTGAGGACTGGCCCGACCTGCCCCGCGCCAGCTACCCGGAGGAGTTACCGAGTCTGTCCCTGGCCAGCTACCCCGAGGAACCCATGGTGCTGGATCCCCCTGAGGACACCACCCTGACCCAGGTACCTCAAGACGGGGAGTCCAAGTAGCCCAGGGGCAGCTGACCCTAATCTGGCTGCAGCCCTGCCCGAAGCCATGTCAGTGTGTTATGGCCAGGATCCCCACTGACTCAGCAACGGGTCTTCTGCTGCTGCTAGGGTCCCTGGCTGGGACGCAGTGGAGTGGGAGGGCCTGAGTCCCCCCCTGCCACCCAACTCACGGGTGGCAGTCTCCCCCTCTCCCGGGCCCTTTGGAACGTAGGGCCTGGACCTACTGTTACTCTATACTGTTACTGCTCAGCCCCTCCCTGAGGGCCTGAGCACCTGACTCACCCACCCTGACCCAGGGCCAGGGCTCACTGTGATTATTCGTACCTTCACTAAGGCCTAGAAGAAGACTCCTGTGGCCAGACTAATCCCCCGCAAGAGCTATTCTCAAAGGTTCCCTGCTGCCCCGGAGAGAGACGAGCCCTGGCTAGCCTCCCTACAATGTTATATCACTTTCTTCATCTTTCCTGCCTATGTTGATTGTAAGTGTTTCAGGGAGGGGACTATCTACTACTCTGTGTTTGTACAGCCCCAGCACAATGGGGCCTCATTTTTGGGTGGTCCTTTGGCACTGCTGAGAGAAGAAATCAAAGTGTGGTGGCACAGTTTTCCTATCAAATGAGGTGGAAGAGGAATTTCATACCAAATTCATACTTAAATCCTAATCCAGCCAAGCGCTTAAAGTTAAGCAAGTGCTTTGCTCTATTGAGATTTTAGGGCTCAAAGAGGGCAGAGTGAGGAAGGAAGTGTTGTTCAAATGCACAAACAGGAGCAAAACTTTAAAATGTTGGTGAAAAGCCAGATGCTTCGATGAGAAGGGCAACAGTTAGAAGTCAACAAATTTTGCATAGTCTGATTTCCCCAGTATTCTAAGTGCAAACATTTAACCTAGAGTTCAATTTGATGGCAGAATGAATTTAATATCAAAACTAATAACACAAGGGTAACACCACTTACTGTCCTGTGCTGTGGGAAGAGAGCATTTTAGAAGGGGCTCTACCAGATAATTCTGAAATCCCTTCCACAAAGATCTAATGTGCCGCCTATATAGAGCTCAAAACAAAGTGTGACAACTTTTATCTAGTAGTGGAGATGAATATTTTGTTACCTGCCCAGTGGCCCTGGTCTATATTACTGCGATCAGCCAAGTTCTAAATAATGGAACTCAGGCTCACTACTGCCATGTTATAGTGTGACTGGAAACCATTGTTCTTCTCCTTTATGTGCAAGTTTTACTAGGACATCACAGTTTGAAAAACCTTTGCTTAAAGAGTCAGGAACCAGAAACAACTCATTTTTATAATGTTCATCCTGTTGCTGAGAGTATTTGGAAAATGTTCCATCAGCTTCTGAATTTCCCCTTCTCTTGTGTCCCTTCTCTCTTATCTCCTTGTGCTTTCTCATTTTAGAAAGACCATCACTCATGAGTAGACTGCAATAAGAGATAACCTTCTACAACTGCTTAAGCTGCTATACTGATTATTTGTTTAACTGATTAAAGGATGAATAAACAATAGCATCTATTAACAAATATTGATTTTTTTCTTAACTTCAGTGCAGATTTGACCTTGTGGAAATATTATACCAGGTGATAATGTCTGCATTAGAAAAAAGCTTACCAGAAGGAATTAAACATGTTAAAGGGAAAACTTTTAAAAGATGCTGTTGGATTATATTGTTTTAAATTTGGTCATGTTTTGCTTTGAAAAGATTCAATCTGCATTCTTGTTTTTCTCAATACAGCCTATTATGCAGCCATACAATGATGTTCAGGTGATTTTACACGTCTGCTGCAACCTTGCAAAAGCAAGGAAATGAAAACTCCCTGGTGAAACAAATCAATTTTTCACGGAATATCCTGGAGGACATTTCTGCAAAACAGGCTTGAGAGCTGGGATTGAGAGAGATCAAGGAACATTTTGGCATTATTTAATTCTTCCCCAAAGCATTTTCCCATTTAAGGGCAGTACCATCACTTAAAAGTAAGCATTAGGCTTCATACTTCAAAGCCCTAGGCAATCAATGGGTGTGGCTCAGAATGGATGTGCCCACCTCCCTAGCTGTCACTAAAGGAAACGTCTCACAGGAATGCCTCAGTCTCAGCTATATATCCTATTAGCCTAGCAACATGATGGTGCAGTTCCAGGTCCTCACTGACCACCTGGAAGACCTCCCACAAACCATTCTCAAGTGGTCTAGGTACAAGACAACACAATGAAGGGCTAAGGCAGTAACCCAGTTCCTGGCACGAGTTCTGTACAAGCTAGACTTGCTCACAACAGGGGCTACAGTGCACAAACTCAACAGAGCCTTACAGAGCAGAAATAGATGCGACTCAGCTGTGTCCTAGGAAATGCAGGCTTGTCTCTGAGCCCTGCTTATAGTCGGATGGTCTCCTGACACAGTAACAGGGGAGATTTCCTAAGGCAGGGCTCCCTGAGAAGCTGTTCCCGGTGCTGTTGTACAGTGGTTGGTTTACCTGGTTGCAAGAGACTTTCTAAACCTTGCTTACAGTACGGTGCAATAGGACAATCCTGTAGCCGATTTTCCTTCTTCTTTAAATTCCACTGTAAAATAAAGAAAAAAAAGGTATATTTTAAATAAACTTCTGAACATTTCCAAATCACCTCTTTTCCCTGGACCAAAACAGTGCTGACCCTAGACCAGGCTCATTAGGGCATTAGGCATGACTCTGCCTTGCCAGCTCCTGGCATGTCCCTGCCCTGACATATGAATGGAGAGGTTAAGAGAGGAATCCTCGCCTGCCCCATAGGGCAATTTTCAATAGCACAAAGCAGCTGGGGCCAAGAATCTGGCCCATTGTGTTCAGTGGAAGATTTATTATGTCCTTAACTATTTATCTCCTTTCCTTGCTATTAAGTGCTTAGGTTTTTGCACATGATACGACCTGTAACGCCACTTACTACTCAGCAATCTTCACTAAAAAATAAACCTCTGGGTTTTCAGAATAGTAAGAAATGTCTGCATGGAAAAGGTCTGAAGGGTAGGAGGCAGTCAGGGGAGTAAAGTAAACCTCCAAGGAGTTTTCTAGTAGATATTTCAGTTGTATTTTTTGTTTGCTTGCTTTTGTTTTGTTTTGAAGTCAAGGTGAAGTGTATGATGGCTCTGAAAGGCCGTCTGTTTGTGGTGCTACAGAAAGAGAGTGAAATGGATTCCAAAGTCCTGAAAAATCCATTTACCATCTCCCTAGAGCATACCATGGCTGTGGTTTTCTTTTAGAAAAAATGTGAGCAAAGATATATACATAAAGATAGAACAGGCAGAGGTGGCTCAAGCAATCATGAGAACACTTTTCATAAAGGTTGGCAGAAATAAATTTAATGGTGTGATAACATTGTTCACCTAAGTGGGAGGTATCTCCCACAAGTGATAAAGTTGAATTTAATCTGAAATGATTTCTTAGTATTCTTCTGCACTCCTTTCGATTTTACTCCATAATAATGTTCCTGAGGCATTATCATACATAATGTATAAATGATCTTTGCTCAGCATTACATTTAATGCAATATGAAGTGTTCAAAAAGTTCATCATATGCTGTCTCATAGTCATATAGAGGCCTACGTTTGAAATGAGGATTCCCATGGTGCCCCAAAAGAAACTGTCCATACCTGTTGTGCATGCAAATGTACTGTCCATACCGGTTGTGCAAGATGTCTCAAATAAACCCCCAAACCATGCAAAACCTACCTGGCTTTGGGTTTCTTTTATTGTGGAAATGGGCTCAAATTACAAGACAGATATCTAATTTTCAACTATTCCAGACTTTGCACAGTGTTCAGATGTGAGGATGTGATTGTTTCTCGCCCCAAAATAACATTAAGGATCATTTACAAAATCCAGATCCTAAACTAGCTATCTGAGGTGGATTTGGATTTGGACATACAGTAACTCCTCACTTAAAGTCGTCCCAGTTAACGTTGTTTCGTTGCTGATCAATTAGGGAACATGCTCATTTCAAGTTGTGCAATACTCCCTTATAACTTGGCAGCCGCCTGCTTTGTCCACTGCTTGCAGAAAGAGCAGCTCGTTGCAGCTAGCTGGTGTGGGCTTGCAACCAGGGTGGACTGGCAGCCCCCTATCAGCTCCCCGCTCCCCTAAGTTCCCTGTGCAGCAGCCGCCCAGCAGGCTATCAATTGCCAGCAGGTCAGCTGTCCATCCCCACACTGCTATGTGCTTTTCTCCAGGGCCTCCTGCTTGCTGGGGGGGAGGGGAAAGAGGAGGGCTAATGGCAGGGTGTCCCCCTTCCCCCTGCTCCTGCACCCCGCTTACCTCCTCTCCATAGTGCAGGGGGGACACATAACAGGGCTCAGGACACAGAGGGAGCTTCCTGGCAGCAGTTGCTGCAGTCTCAGCTTGCTGACTAACTTAACAAAGCAGTATACTTAAGAGTGGGTCAGCTTACTTAAAGGGACAATGTGTCTCTCTCTCTCACACACAGAGTACGTCTCTGTCTCTGTCTGCCATGCTGTTTCCCCTCCCTCCATTTGTGCTACCTTGTAGAGTGTAAGGCTCAATTAACAACAATGAGTTTACCCTTGAGGGCTCAGCCAATTGCTAATTCATCATTTAGCAGTAAGGCATCCCCTGGGAAATATCCCACCCTCTGACTCCACCACCTCAACCACGCTTCACAATAATCATTGCTGTGTACAGTATTAAATTGTTTGTTTAAAACTTAGTGTGTGTGTATATAGTCTTTTGTCTGGCAAAAAAAAATTTCCCTGAAACCTAACCCCTCCTATTTACATGAATTCTTATGGGGAAATTGGGTTCGCTTAACATCGTTTTGCTTATAGTCGCATTTTTCAGGAACATAACTATAATGTTAAGTGAGGAGTTACTGTATTTCTTGGGGATATTCTCTAGTTTGTTACACACAAATTCCATGTTTGTAGAAAGAGAAGCTAAAGTTTGCAGAACTTTGGAGTAACCATGGGCCTGTTTTCAAAAGAACTTGCCTCAGTTCTGGTTTTGATATAAAACCAGGCAAGACCTGCTGGTTTCAGATAAGTGTCACTTTGATTTTGAGGGTTTGTTCAAAGATGAAATTCAAAAGAAAACTTGGAGGTAGCAGCAAACTGCTGCAATCAAATATTTGGCAATATCTGCATTACCTTCCTTCCTAAAGGATCCTTTCTCTAGCTAAGGTTTTGCTCAGACCTACTATTTAAAGGCAATAATAAACAATATAGCAAATACAAAATGTTTTCATATAAATAGAAATATTTCACATCAAAACTTTCATACAGAAAATATTTTTTCAGTACCAGCAGTGCTGAAAAAAAGTGTATATATTTTATATACAACACATGGGATTTTTGTTACTCACTAAGGAATTGATTGTGGAGTTACTCTATATCCTAGTCATCCCTATTGACTTTGTGTTTATATTTGTGCAGCGCTCTACACCGGTCCAGGGTAGAATATATCCCAGAGAGCTGAACCTGCTCCCCAGTTAAGTCAATGGAAAAACTTGCTAACTTCCATGTAGTTACTCCAGATTTACAGCTCAGTGAGCCTTGTTTTTAGAGCATGGCAAATGTTTTTTTCACCAAAACCTTTTTCAGCAAAAAAATGCCGATTCATCGATGCTGAAACATCCCACAAATTTTTGGCAATTTTGCAAAAACAAAAATATTTTTTATTGAAACAAGAGAAGTCCTAAAATAATTGCATTTGCAACATGTTCTAAATGGAGAATTTTGTTTGAAAAATGAGGGGTTGTTTTTAGTAATTTCCCTTGATTTTATTTTTTTTAACTTTTAAAAAAGTTTAAAAGGTTAAATCAAAACAAAACATCTGTTTGGCCTTTTGGTTTGACACAAAACAAAAACAAAAAATTCTGATTGATTTTTCTAAATTGTCAGCAAACCAAAAAAAACCTATTATTTACCCATCTCTTCTTGTTACCAGCAGGGGAGTGAGTTTGTGTGTGTGTGAGGGTGGGGGGGTGAGAAAACCTGGATTTGTGCTGGAAATGGCCCACCTTGATTATCATGCACATTGTAGGGAGAGTGGTCACTTTGGATAAGCTATTACCAGCAGGAGAGTGAGTTTGTGTGTGTGTGTTTTTTTGGAAAAAAAAAGGGGGGGGAGGTGAGAAAACCTGTATTTGTGCTGGAAATGGCCCGCCTTGATTTTCATGCATGTTGTAAGGAGAGTGGTCACTTTGGATAGGCTATTACCAGCAGGAGAGTGAGTTTGTGTGTGTGGTTTTTGGAGGGGGGTGAGGGGGTGAGAGAACCTGGATTTGTGCAGGAAAGGGCCCACCTTGATTATCATACACATTGTGAAGAGAGTGGTCACTTTGGATGGGCTATTACCAGCAGGAGAGTGAGTTTGTGGGGGGGGGGGGGGCGGAGGGTGAGAAAACCTGGATTTGTGCTGGAAATGGCCCACCTTGATGATCACTTTAGATAAGCTATTACCAGCAGGAGAGTGGGGTGGGAGGAGGTATTGTTTCATGGTCTCTGTGTGTATAATGTCTTCTGCAGTTTCCACAGTATGCATCCGATGAAGTGAGCTGTAGCTCACGAAAGCTCATGCTCAGATAAATTGGTTAGTCTCTAAGGTGCCACAAGTACTCCTTTTCTTTTTGCGAATACAGACTAACACGGCTGTTACTCTGAAACTTCTCTTCACTCTAGATGGCATAATTTCTAAGGGCTAGTGGTTCTTACTTGATCTAATTCCCACTGACTTTGCCTGAGAAAGGACAGAGTAGAAACTGAGTTAAGGCTCCTGGATTTGTCCCTAAATATAAACAGAAGACATGTCCTGTCCTGTCAGCTGAGATTCTTCCATTAAATATTTTTAAAATCATCCTTAAAATAAACTCTCTCCTAATAACCTACTCTGTGCAACACAACACTAGCTGATAGCATGCATGGGACCAAAATGCTATCGTGATTTCAGTCACAAAACATGTGCCTGACTCTTAAAGATCTAGACAGGAATGTGTCATTTGAGGAACTGCCTATGGACTATGATTTTACAAAACACCATTTTAGTGCTTCCATCTGTGTACAAGAAATAATATATCAAACATGCACAGAGAAATTACTGAGCACATCTGGTCGGGTGCTAAAAAAGGGATAATTTAATTTCTATGGAAAACTAATTATACCCCTTATGCATCTTACAGCCAATCATCTTCAAGTCCTACGGTCATTAAACTCTAGCAGCTGTCCATAATACATGATTGTTCACACCTGAAAAGGTATCACTCTATATTAATTTCAGGCAGCTTTAAAATCTGAATTACAAAGTAGGGGGGAAGGAAATTTAAATATATTTATTGCAAAGCCTGGACTAAATACTATTAACAATTAAAAAACCCTCTGTTAGACATGAGAGTGGAGCAAGATACTTAAGCCCATGCCCAACTCTGAGCATGAGTGGCCCCAATGAAGTCAATGGGACTCTTAACATGCATAAAGTTAGGCACATATTTAGTACCTTGATGAATCTGGGCTTAAGATAGAGAGGAAAAAGAAAACAAATTTTGTTTGATTCCAGTTTTCCTCTACTTTGAACTATACAATCTTTTTATCTAGATCTCTTCCTCGTGCCTTTCATTCTTTCTTCTTTCTCTCCTCCAGCCCCAACAGAACAATTCACCACAAAGTACAGAAATGTTCAAAGTCAATTCTTACTGTCCCTAGAGGACGGAAACAGATTGATGAGAGATTTCCCTTTCTTTAATTCAGAATGACAGCTGAAAGCATCCTCCTCCCACTGAAACAAAATAACAAATGCATCACAATGTTGTGAACTCCCAGTACAAAGCACAGAGCTATAATACCTCAACACTTGTATTAATGAGTCATGTGTATCTGACTCTATCCTCATCTACCCAAAAGAGTTTCTAATTTATATTCATGTACGCTGCACATTCAGTCACACAATGGCACGAGTTTATTACATGAACCAATCCAGATGTCCTAATTCAGGCACAAACTCCTTTTCAAGTGAGTAAGACATTTACCCAAATGAGAAGTAACAATGACATTATATTAAATGTTTAGGGATAGATTGTGCAAGCAGGCAAAAGGAAGGACATCCTCCCCCTCTGCTTCCCAGCTGCATTAGGGATACCCAGAACTTAGCTTCAGGTGCTGAGGGAAGCTCAAGAGCAAGTGGGTGGGTACTAGGCAGGCAGCCATGGCATTGTTCCAATGACTGGCTGCTCTGGGGAAGTATGTTACACATTGAAAAAAGGATTATAACTATGATATATATCCACTGATGAGCTGCCAAAATCTTAACAACGGGTTCCCTCCTCACCCCACGAGGAGGTCGTTGCCCACCCCCGCCCCCCGGGACTCCTGCCCCATCCAAACCCCCTGCGTTCCTTGAAGCCCCCCCCAGGACCCCTACCCCATCCACGCCCCTCCCCGTCCCCTGACTGCCCCCAGAACCGGGCAGGAGGGTCTCGTGGGCCACTGTAGTGGGTGCCCACCCCACCCCGCCCCTAAGAGCCAGAGGGACCTGCCGGGGGGCAAGGTGGGGAGTCCTGGAGGTGCTTACCTGGGGCAGCTCCCAGGAAGCATCCGGCAGGTCCCTCTGGCTCCTAGGGGCGAGGGAGCGTAGCTAGGGGGGGAGCAGGGGAAGCGGCCACTCCCCCACTGATCACATCAAAAGTGGCGCCGACTCCCTGGGTGCTCCGGGGCTGGAGCACCCATGGGGAAAATTTGGTGGGTGCAGAGCCCCCACCGGCAGCTCCCCACCCCACGCCTGGCCCCAGCTCACCTCACCTCCACTTCACCTCCTCTGCTGAACGCGCTGCCCCTCTCTGCTTCTCCGCCCCCTCCCCCGGCTTCCCGCAAATCAGCTGTTTGGCGGGAAGCCGGGGAGGGCTGAGAAGCAGGCGGAAGCTTCACACTCAGGCCGAGGGTGGCGGAGGTGAGCTGGGGTGGGGAGCGGTTCCCCTGCGTGTGTCCCCCACCCCGGGTTACCTGCTGCAGCGCGGGCGGCCCTCGCGCCCCCCGCCTTAGCTCACCTCCGCCTCCCTGGGCCTGAGTGGGAAGCCACGGCCTGCTTCTCAGCCTGCCCCAGCTTCCCGCATGAACAGCCGATTCGCAGGAAGCCTGGGGGGGCGGAGAAGCAGAGCGGGGTGGCGCGTTCAGGGAAGGAGGTGGAGCGGAGGTGAGCTGGGGCCAGGGGTGGGGCGGGGAGCTGCCAGTGGGTGCTCTGCACCCACCAAATTTTCCCCTTGGGTGCTCCAGGGCTGGAGCACCCATGGAGTCGGTGCCTAAAGCGCCACTTTTGGCTGGTTAAATTTAGAAGCCCTTTTAGAACTGGTTGTCCCTTGCGGAACAACCAGTTCTAAAAGGGCTTCTAAATTTAACAACCGGTTCTAGTGAACCGGTGCGAAGCGGCTCCAGCTCATCACTGCATTATATCTCTGAGGCATAAAGTCTCTTGAATTCCTCCTGGGCCAATGCACGACCTACTACTTGGGGCTGTGCCTGAAGACACAATCTTACCCTAACATAATGAAATAACTTTGCACAGCAGTGTGCAGATAATTTTAAAAGTCACACCCAACACCTTATAGTCAAAAACAGGCAAACATAGTATGTGCTAAACAAGGAAGTAGTCACACACTAAAAGAAACAGGAAAGAAAGGAAGGTCATGTTAAAATAAATAACTATCATGAGAATCTTCTTATGATGTTGCCAGCAAAGTTGACAAGTTCTGATAGTTTATAAAGGAGAATCAGGTAATGGAAGAGGGAAGGAGCAGGCACTGCAGGTGAGGAAACAAAAGTAGGAAGCCAGGCAAAAGGAGTGAAGTTTTGAGGAGGAATTTGAAATGGAGATTGAGGATGTTTGGTGCACAGAAAAAAGGCTGTCAAAACAATCCTAAGCAGTAGTATAGTAACATTCAAGTGTACGTGGCAGATGAATATGCATATGAGGCTAAGCTGTACAGAGCATTAAGAGTGAAGCTGAGTAACTTGAACTTTACCCAGAAAGTAAAAAGAGGTCAGCGAAGAAATTATATAGAAAATTCTGTTATAAGCTACATTATAAATCCTGGTGAACTCAGGAATTCACTTGTATCCACCAATGGACACCACTATTCCCCATTGAATAAAGAAGCAACACTTTGCTAGGAAAAAACATTTCTCAAGAGGCTAACCCACTTCTTTTATCTTACTTCACAGACTTTCTGAATCCATCTTGCAAAATGTCTGATACCTTAGAAACCTATGAATGACAGAGGGCCAATCAGTGGAGCCAGAATTTCACCCTACATGTCCAGGTCCAGTGTGTGTCTGTTCCACCAAAGTCTCTGAGCTTTATGGGGAAAGCTAACTCCTTTATCTTCCCCAAAGCACCTCCTCCTCCTGGCCTAAAGGTTCTGATGTTGACATATTATTTTATCATCATCTGCCCAAACCAGTTTGGAACTGCGTCATTCTTTGAATCGTCGCTTGCTTCCTTTCAGTCCTGCCTAATATCAAACAGTCTGCTATTTCCATGTTAAATGCTTCAGATTTTAGGGGTTGTTTGAGATGCCTTTAAAATCAAGAGTATTGACTCTGGCACCTTTTACCTGGACAAAGAACTCTGGTGTCTGAAGTGTGCTGTTTATTCCTAGAACAAGTGTAGCATGGGTAGTTTTCCTCTTCTTTAGAGAGCCCTGCAATGGGGCTCCAGGACAGGCTTGCTCTCCTTTAAAAATATATGAGACAACTAATTTTAAGCACCATACAACTTTGCCCATCTCCAGCTATTGATTACTCCATACTTTGTACTTTTTTTTCTCTGAAGCGATGAACTGAATAATGCATTTCTTTTAACTAAACTAGTGTTTGAATTTCTTTTTTGAAAGTGTGATGCACCAGTTGTGAAGAACATAATGTATAATTTATATTGTAAAAAAAAAAGGAATAATTTGTATGGTACACCATTACTTTTATATTACATTGTCACTATTAATTTTAGTAAAGATTTTGGTCCAGGCCCTTAGATTGTGTAAATTGGCATAGATCTTTGAATGGAATAATGCCAATTTATACCAGCTGAGATCTGATCATTTTTTATTCAGGCTAATGTCAAAAGGCAGTACTAGTTCAATCCCTAGCAATGAATGACTGGAAAATGGATGAGACTTTCCAATAAATTTGACAGCAACAACACAGTTGTTTAAGGAACATCTTATAAAAAGATACCCCTACAAACCATCATAACATTAAAAAGTGGACCCTATTTAGTGAATCCTTTGGGGAATTATGCCACTTAGTTGTAACACAAAGATATGTAGTTTGGAAGCAGAAATTGGATAGTAAAACAGAGAAAGGGCTTATGCGTAAATCAACTGGAAATAAAAACTCACCCACAAATTAGCAAATATAGATCTAACGCAGAGAGAGGAATTTATCTAGAAATCTCGACAGAAAGGTTTCAGCTTCCTAGCAATCTTGAAGTTTTATTAGAGGATGGATGGATACAAATTTTTTTATTAGGAAAAAAAACAACCTAGAACTGTTTCCTTGAAGAAGGCAGTATAATACCCCAACAGCAGCAATCAATGAAACATGCAAATCAATCCGAGTGCAAACTTTTAAAAATCAGGTCTTCAGGTGCTGAGCACAGTAAATATATCACCATCATGTACTAATATTTGGGTATGTTAAACCACACTTACCTGGGGTAGCACTTTACTCTGTGAGTAGCCCCAGTGAGAGGACTACTTACAAAATAAGTTCCTACTCATTGTGGATAAAGGTGGTAGAATATTACCCATTGTTATGTACATGCCATTACAGATCAATTAAAAATGATATCCCATTTGATTTTAAAATCATGGAACCCAATTATGGCTAGGTCTTCCAGGGTGCATTAGAGTGCAGGGAGCCCTATCCCCTTATAGTGCATTGCACAAAGAGAGCAATAATTTGCATACAAGTGCTGGAGCACAAGTGATTTCCAGTTAGTGCTGCTTACAACACTCCCGCACCTGTGTACTAGCCAACACATGGGGAGGGTTCTGGAGGGATCCCTGACTACATGCTTTAACAGTGTAGCAATTCCCATTGCCCAGAACTTCTTCCCTTCATCTCCATGTTGCCTCTGGAGGTCTTGTGCCCTATAAAGGCATAATGGCTCTTGACAGAACAATTCGGACAGTGATTTTCATCTCTCTCCCCATATTAATTTGCCCCTTGGTATTTTCCTGACCTTATCACTTCCTGTTCATATCTTTTGAGTGTCCTCACAAAGAAATGACATTTTCCACCTCATATGTTTTCACCAATCACTGAAGTGCAATCAGCTAAGGAAATTAATTTGGAAACATGAGATTAGCAGGCAAGTGTAGCCCACCGAAATGTCAGCATCATCTAGAATTGCAGCATTACTTTGTTCTGCTCCTAGACATCTGTTTCAGAGTAAACTTTTATTAAGTATTATATCACACATTAGGGCACTATAGAATAAAACAATAGTAAGACTGCTAACACTGAAGAGAATACAAATATAAATGGCAATTGTGTGGAGTGTTTGGTTGGTTCGTTTTGATTTTGTTTTTCTCAGCAATTCAAGTTTCACTTTTGAGGATGGTACAAAATGGTTTTTTTTTTTATCAGGAATGGGTGAAGTTTGAACTCTTTCCCATTCTTATGTCAATCACTAAGGATTCATTTTGTGTCATTTGCTGTGCTCTTTGCAATTTCTGTCACAAAAATGATGTATTCGAATTTGAACACCTCATGTGTTTTGTAAATTATTGTTGTGTGCTGTACTGCTTTGACCTTTTCAATATTCTGTAATTTCATTTGTTGCCAAGGCTATTTACGTTCTTTTCTCATGTTTCAGCCTTACTAAACTACAGCTAACAGATAGGAAAGGCCAAACAGTCAAAATATAAAATGTTTTTTAAAAAATCTCAAAGTATAATCAAAAATATTTCACAATGTGTGTTAGATATTGAAATTCTGATGTCTCATCCCCTCATCGAAGATTGTGATGAAAACTGCAGTTGGTACCAAGTGAATCTAATCTTCCAGCAAAGCTTTTAATAAGAATGGTAAATGAAACAAGACTCACTGATTCTAGTTACAGTTTAAATGTAGGTTTCAGAGTAACAGCCGTGTTAGTCTGTATTCGCAAAAAGAAAAGGAGTACTTGTGGCACCTTAGAGACTTTAATAAATTCAATAAATTTAATAAATTGGTTAGTCTCTAAGGTGCCACAAGTACTCCTTTTCTTTTTAGTTTATATGTACTCTCACAATCTTCTTTGGAATGCTCAATATGGCATCAGCAGGTATGGGTGCTTTTGTGTTTATGCTTAAATATCTTCTTTAGCACAAATTATCCACAAAGGAATCTATCTATATTACTCCTTGACTTTATTTTCCTAAGCCCTATTTTGCATGTCTTTACCTTTAACAGAGTCAGCCAAAGTGACTCAATAGAATCAAAACAAAACCTAAGGAATGACCCAAAACGCAAACCCAAAACTACTGAAATTTGGGCAAGTTTGAATATGGATCCAAACTGGTCCATCTCTAGTTTTCAATTGTGGAACCATTGTAGACACTTCATATTTAAGAGTTGTCATGCTAGAGTGTATATCCAAAAATATCTTTATGCCTTTTTACCATTAAAATATCAGTGGTATTCCCTATTCTATACAAAATATGCTGGCTCATACTATTAATCCTGTAACTGTAGCAGACTAGTTTAGTGTTTCAACTCAGCCCCATGCATCAGTGCATTTATAGATTCCATGAACTACAGCAGTTTTCCAGAGTTATTTAAAAATAGAAGCATGGTTTATTTAAAATTATGGGCCAAATTCTGGTGTAAATATAGAGTAACTGTTCTATCAACAGGGTCATTCTGGATTTGCAGCAGCATAACTGAGAGGAGACTTTGGCTGGCTGTTTTTATTTTAACTCTAAGGAAAGGGTGAATAGAACATAGCCACTTTACTAAGGAAGCCAGCAGTAACCATTTTAGATTGTACATACTATGTATTGAATAATACATGTTCAACTGAGTGCCTAACTTCCTCACGGAACTGATTTCAATGGAGTTATAGGTAAGGCTGTGATTCTTTCACAGACGTCACAGATTCTGTGACTTTCTGCAACCTCTGTGACATCCCCAGTGGCTAGTGCAGCTGACTTCACAACCAGCTTCTGCTGGAGCAACCCAGGGCCAGCTGTTCTGGCGCAATGTTTTGCATAGGTTCACCACCAATGACAATTAGTGGGAGAATGGGGGCAACTTGTACTGGGACAGGCTGGTGGAGCACTTTAGTCTTCCCAATGTTGAGGGGAAGTCCTAGGATATGATAGGCACCTGAGAAGAGATCTAGGGTGGACTGCAAATCAGCTTCAGTGTGTGCAAGAATAGCACAGTCATCAGCATACTGGAGGTCGGTAATAACAGTCCTGGTGACTTTAGTTTTAGAATGAAGATGTTGCAGATTGAAGAGCTGGCCGTCCACGAGATACTCAATCTCAATTCCAGAAGAAAGGCGGTCATGAATAAGAAATCAAGATTACAGCATGAGAGATGGAAAAAAGCATTGGGGCAATAACACAGCCCTGCTTAACACCAGTACAGATGGTGAACGGGTCCTGTCGTCTCTCTAGTGGTAGGAAGACTTTTTACAACAATGAAATTTGATGAACTTATTACTCTTGCGCTACAGTCACTCCACTGACTCCCTGAATGTCAATGAGTTTATTTTGCAGTGAAGGCGTTTCCTCTATGTATATAGTCCAGCAGGGAATGGTATAAGATTGTTTGCCTAAGATTCTAGAATGTCTCCATTCTGGATCAGACTTTCTTGCAGTTCTCCCAAGACCATTGTATACAAGAATACCATAAACTAATAAGTAATAAATAATAATAACCATAAACTAATCAGAGAGAGTGTGAAAATATGGGGTTAGTAGAGGGAATAGAGCAATTTAAATGTAGAACCCAGCCTAAATAATATATATAATATATATATATATAATATTATAATAATATATATATATTATTTAGGCTGGGTTCTACATTTAAATTGCTCTATTCCCTCTACTAACCCCAAATTTTCACACTCTCTCCGATTAGTTTATGGTTACATGCTTTCCATTTATAACATTGGCATCAAGTGGCTGCAATTTCAGCTATTCCATCCATTATAACCAGGATTTGATTTGTTTGGGCCAGTAGTGGAGCCCTATCTCACATTAGTGAGCAATTACACATGTTGACCTATTAGCTTCAATGAGACCACTTGTGTGAGTAAATGCTCAGCCATGTAAGTAAAGGCTCCGCAGTCTGGCCTTTAGCTCCCTCTTTCAGATGCCCAAGGAACTCTTATAAACCTTCTAATGGCAATGTTAAAAGATTTTAGCCTGATTTTCAGAGTGCCTGTAGCTGCCATGGATGTCAACTGAAGTTGTGAGTGCTCAGCACTTCTGAAAATCAGGTTCACTTTCTTATTAACTTTAGCTAATGAATGAGATTAGCTCATTTTCCTTTTAATTTTATCAATTTTACTGGAAGGAATTTTGGTTTTCCACTTGATAAGACAATTTACTAATTGCATTGCCTTGACAACCAACCACCAACATTCCAAACTGTTCTCATGTACACCATTTTCACTGGTACAGTAAATGGAGATGGCTTATCACAATATACAAAACTAATGAAAAATCATGTTTCATATGTTGATTTGCTGAATTTGGGGGAAAAAATCACAACTATTGACCATCCATGTAAGATGCTGAAAACAAACCTTGAAAATCTCTCTCTCAAAAGATAAGAAATACTGAAAAGACTGTCCTTGAAGCCCTACCCAAGAAATCTAATTATCTCATGGAACCTACTGACAAAGTGCTTCCTTTTTCTGCCATATGGGCACTATGAATGTGCTATTTTATGAAAGAAGGTATTTTAGCAAGTGAGGAATCACCTTTGTTTGCTGCACCAGTTCCAGGTTCTGCAGTATCTAATGATGCAAGGATTCAAGTTGCCAAGTGTACTGGTCCCCAGAGCAACATTTGAAAACTGCTAAGCTAATTTCCATCTTAGGCAATCTTGACTGTGAAATGAAGCATCAGCTGGCAAATAGACTTGGAAAACAATGATACTTGGAAAACAAAAAATGTAATACTACGTATTTTCAAAATATACCAACTCTTAGAAACAAATATTTTCCACAGTCATTGATGAAACTTACATTGGTGAATGAGTAAAATGCTCCTTTAAAGGATGACTAACATCTATCAAGTCTTAAAAGAGCTGGATTGCGTGACAGTCCAATAAATGATGGCAAGTATCTTTGAAATAGAACAGGTTCTCTCCTAATGAATTAACGACTATAAGGTGCACACCGTAGAGTGTGCAGTGAAGCGCAGGCTGAAGGCATGATTGGCTCAGACTAATTCTTGGTTGTTCAGCACTAATTATATAATCATCTCTCTATCCTATTTATAGGAGACCAATTGCCAAAATATCTATGCAACAACATGCCTAGTAGCAGAAAAATAAAATCAGAACTACTCTATTCTCTTGCCACCCTATGACTCCACTACACATATTGGAATCTGAGTAGCTTTGATCGTTATCCCTAGGTAGAGGGAATTAGAGTAATCCAGTCTTGGTGTGATAAACATATGGATTACGGCTGTGAGGTTCTCATTAGAGAGGAATGGACCTCAACTCCTGGCAAGCTTTTTTGCCACTACCTTGTTTTCAAGGTAAAAGCAGGAAAGGTCCAGATATAACTAGGGTGACCAGATGTCCCGATTTCATCGGGACATTCCCGATATTTGGGGCTTTTTCTTATGTAGGCTCCTATTACCCCCAACCCCCTGTCCCGATTTTTCACACTTGCTGTCTGGTCACTCTAGGTATAGCAGTTGCCCTCAAAATAATAAACTACCTTTAGGAGCAGGGGCATGTGCAGGAATTTAAATTTGACCTCTTTTGGAGGGCCAAGTTCAACACACACATATTATACACATTAAACCATATCAAAAATGCACATTCATCATATGCATAGAAATAGACAGCAGTACACTCACCATTTCAACAAAAATCCATGCACCATGGAGCCATCTAAATAAAGATATCCACAGCCTCTTCTGTGTTAACAGTGTTGGTTAACATAACATAATGTTGTTAACATAACATAATGTTGGTTAACATTAAGTCAGTGTCTACTGCAAGAAATAACAGTTGCTGAAAACAAGCTTCTGTCAGGCTGCTGTGAAGTCTACTAAGGATATGCTTTTTAGCACTAAAACATTTTTCTGCAATTGCAACTGTAACAAGCAGCATTGCCAAAAGCACCAAAAGGTCAATACATCAGGATACAAAAGTTCAGTGTCATGTTCTTTACAGACCTTCATGAGTTCCAGAAAAGATATTGCACTGTCCAGTCCCTGAGCATTTTAAATAGGCTCAATATGGTATACAAATAAATTGTACTACATTTCAGGAACTCAACACCAAAAGTATCAGAAATGCTTCTTTTCCTTTTGGTATATTAACAGTTTTCAGGTTTTTTGCAGCAAGTTTTTTTTGCAGCTTTGAGTATTTGTGTACTTTTCTGATTAAATCCTCTGTTGATTTCTCTTATTGAAGCATCCAGTACAGAGTAAAAGAAATTGACTTTATATTTCTCTTCTAAAGATTCAGAAAGGTAGGATTCTCTGCAACTCCTGTAAAAATGATCCTGAGTTTTGCCGGTTGCCTTTTCCTGTAAGTTGGCATTTGCAGATCCAATTCAGTAGTAGCCCTGTCATAAATATAAAGGGAAGGATAAACACCTTTAAAATCTCTCCTGGCCAGAGGAAAAACCCTTTCACCTGTAAAGGGTTAAGAAACTAGGATAACCTCGCTGGCACCTGACCAAAATGACCAATGAGGAGACAAGATACTTTCAAAGCTGGAGGGGGGGAGAAACAAAGGCTCTCTCTGTCTGTGTGATGCTTTTGCTGGGAACAGAAAGGAATGGAGTCTTAGAATTTAGTAAATAATCTAGCTAGATATGCGTTAGATTCTGTTTTGTTTAAATGGCTGAGAAAATAAGTTGTGCTGAATGGAATGTATATTCCTGTTTTTGTGTCTTTTTGTAACTTAAGGTTTTGCCTAGAGGGATTCTCTATGTTTTGAATCTGATTACCCTGTGAGGTATTTACCATCCTGATTTTACAGAGGTGATTCTTTTACTTTTTCTTTAATTAAAATTCTTCTTTTAAGAACCTGATTGCTTTTTTCATTGTTCTTAAGATCCAAGGGTTTGGGACTGTGTTCACCTATGCAAATTGGTGAGGATTTTTATCAAGCCTTCCCCAGGAAAGGGGGTGTAGGATTTGGGAGGATTTTGGGGGGGAAAGACATTTCCAAGCGGGCTCTTTCCCTGTTATATATTTGTTAGATGCTTGGTAGTGGCAGCAATAAAGTCCAAGGGATAAAGGTAACATAGTTTGTACCTTTGGGAAATTTTAACCTAAGCTGGTAAAAGTAAGCTTGGAGGTTTTCATGCAGGTTCCCACATCTGTACCCTAGAGTTCAGAGTGGGGAAGGAACCTTGACACATGCTCTTTAATTTGTTAAGGTCCCTTTTTCCAGTTGCAGCGGCCAGATATCAATATCTGAACTGGGTCATTTTTGCTCGTTAAATTGCATGAAAACAATCTACATGAAAAACAAAACATTCTGTCATTTTTTTTGGAATATTCAAACCAAAAGGATGCTTCTGGTATTTTAGACCACGCTGCATTAAATGACTGTACTTTATTTCTAAACATTTGCTGGAGATACCTCTTCAGCGCTAGTTGATGTGGCCCTTGCTTTAGAATGCATAAGAATTCTATTTTGTTATATGAAAAGGGCAGCCCATGATGAGAATTACTCAAATACTCACTTTCAGAGAAGCCTTCAGTCCCTGTAATTAATGTCATTTCAGTTGCTACACATTCGGTTCTCTCACTGAAGCTGCTAGTTGAAGCACTGCCTTCCGCTGAAACATGTGTGCAAAGCTCTTGGTTTTCTTCAGTGGAAGTTGAGGAAGGTCCAGACTCTTGATAATCAGATGGCTGAAACTCAGATGTTGGTGAAGAATTAAAGAATTTCTTATGTCCATTGTGGTGATTTTTAAAGAATTTCTTATGTCCATTGTGGTGATTTTTTCTTTTATTTTTCTTCACATTCTAGCCCTACAACTGATTTCTATCATGAAATAGACCATGAATGCACACATCCTTAACATTATGGAGAGAATGTGTGGAAACCAAGTGTGCGCACGTCCATAAGCTCACATGTATAACCTAACTGAGTTTGCACGTGCTCATAGCTGCATGTTATTGAGGAAATACATTTACTTCAGTTTGTGAGCGCCAATGATAGAAAGCACAAAAGGCAGTGACTTGATATGCAGAAATACATATTTTAGATGAATATTGGAGCAGTCATGCCCCTACTTGAGTATGCCCCAGTTTAGGAGGAAGAGCTATAAACCGGGAGAGGCAAATCAGTTAGTGTATCTTTCTATACACATCAATGCACATTTTAATGCAAAATGAAAGAGAAAATATAGGCAAGAGCCAACAGGAGGTCAGCATTTTATAATGGTGTGTCTCTTTAAAGTCACCAAGCTACAGCTGAGAACCCCAGTAATTCTGGTAGAATCAGTTAATAGTGTACAGCCTGCTGCTGAATGTAGCCTAGGCTACTGGGACTCTGCCAGTGAAACTGTGTTGGATCTGTTCCTGCACATGTGCCTGAATTTACTTCCAACAAGACAGTACAACTGATTACAGATGGGGACAGAAATGTGTCCTACAGTGAGGTGGGATTTAAAAAAAGGGTAAGAAAACTACACATTCTGGCAACCTGTAAAATGTGTGAAGAAATTGACAACAAATTTACATACTAAAACTAAAACCAGAGAAAGAAGATGGAGCCCTGCAACTCGCCGAGCCATCTGTAATTTAATAATCCAAATAAGCAAGAAAAAATTTGACAGCTGGCATTTCACAGCAGATGCTGTTCATGTACCAGGTATGAAGCCCTCTTCCTCCTCCCCCTCCCAAATTTTTTTTTATTTTTTTCCTCAGTTCTGCACTAAGGTTCTGTAGACAAAAACTTAGGCACATGCAGAGTTATCAGCAGAAGAATTTAGCTGACCCATGGGTCTCAGGAGATCTTGCAAGAAAAAAAATCACATTACGGCTACTCACTTTCTTGTCTCTAGGCCTCATTTGACATTCTATGAGTTTGGGCTGTATTTCCAAGTGGCCTTCGATTTGTGTACAGAAAAGCTACATGACCAACTGGGTAACAGCACACTGAGTAATCAAATATGCACATGCAATTGGTGAACATTCAAAATTTGCATGCTCCTGCTGAAAGTACGCCCTATTGCATTTATTTGGAAAAATCACTTGGAAAACTAGACAATGTTCTGAGAAGCTTTTACAAGCTAGAACACAGCTTCAAAAACTTTATCTGAGTTCTACCTTCTTTGGTGGAGAGTGGGTATCCATACTGGTAGAGAGGATTGGCAAATTCCTGGACAACCATGTAGTTTGCTTTGTGAGTCACTCTCATGTTCAGGTCCTGATGCTATAGAATTAGCATCATAACCATTTTAAAAAACTGTCTGAAAAATAACGTGCTTATTTTTATATTGTGCATGAATATAGTTCTTATTAAATGGAGGGATAAATAGCATTTATCTGAGCCAGTTATAGTATAAGTAGATGCTGTTCAAGCTTCACTACACAGCTCTGCCAGGGCAGCTCAATCATGACCTACATCATCCTAATTATTGCACTCCTTGCCCTCACTTGAGCAGAGAAACTGCCAATGGGAAAAAAAAAAGGAACAAGGCATAAGCCAGAAGTAACAGCAAAAGGCAATGCAATGCCCATTGCTATTATTAAACCAGCAGTGCCTAAGGCTCAGCTCTGTCATGCCTTCTACAAAAAAAACAAAACAGTAGTCATCAACTTCAGTCAGGTCATTTTACCTCTACTGCTGCTACAGTAAAAGAAAAGGAGGACTTGTGGCACCTTAGAGACTAACCAATTTATTTGAGCATAAGATTTTGTGAGCTTATTCATCCTCCCACTGAATGCATCTGATGAAGTGAGCTGTAGCTCACGAAAGCTTATGCTCAAATAAATTGGTTAGTCTCTAAGGTGCCACAAGTCCTCCTTTTTTTTTGGCGAATACAGACTAACACGGCTGCTACTCTGAAACCTGTCATTATGCAAGGCACTGAATTTATCTGTGTGGAGTGGAAATCTATCAACTTCATGAAAAAACTCATACAGATACAGACAGACATCATCTTCCTTTCCAAATGCAAACAGACGGACATCATACCAAAAGGACTGAAGGTAAAAAATCCATTACAATCTACATACCACACGGACTATGCTGACAACTTGTGCCACACACTCTCAAAGAGACTGCGGAACCACCTGATCAACATCCTCTACAGCAAACAGGGAAAGGTTAAGAATGAGCTCTCAAAAATGGATACTCTCATAAAAAACCAACCTTCCACACAAACTTCCTTGTGGCTGGACTTTACAAAAACTAGACAAGCCATTTACAACACACACTTTGCTTCTCTACAAAAGAAAAAGGACTCTAAACTACTACATTCCACAAGGGGCCACAACAGTGGTTCCCTTAACCCACCCAGCAATATTGTTAATCTATCCAACTATACTCTTAGCTCAGCAGAAGAATCTGTCCTATCTCGGGATTTTCCACTGAATGCATCCAATGAAGTGAGCTGTAGCTCACGAAAGCTTATGCTCAAATAAATTTGTTAGTCTCTAAGGTGCCACAAGTACTCCTTTTCTTTTTGCAAATATGCAAGAAAAACATGAATAAGCCTTCAGCATAGACTCTGTCCTTCGCTGCATTATGCCCATGACTCAGAATGCTCATATTAAGACCCAGGCATCCCATACCTCACAATCTTAGTGCTCTAGCTGGATATGGATGTAATTTAATATCCATGTAATGTCAAAAATATATTAAAATAGTGTTAAGGTTCAGACTTCACCCACCAGAGCAAGGAAATTCAGAATGAAAGTCGCCACTTCACGCTTAGTTTATTCAGTTGTGTCTAGATGGTGCTGTTCAAATATTATGAAAAATGACCCCTGCTCTGCACCAGCTGAGCACAATGGGATCAATTAAGTTGTGTTGCACTGTCTCAATTTTTTCCAGTTTTTGGTTGCACAGCTTTAAAACAGGTGGTTGAGACATAGGGGGTTCTTTTGTGTTCAGTAGCACAGCTTTTAAAGTCCTTACTTTTATGAGTTTTCAGCACCTTTAAAACTTCCCTTACTCTTATAATTGCTCAGAGGTAGAGAATGTCATCACTTATTTAATAAAAATATCTATTTTTCCATTAGGAAAAAATAAAGAGCATAATAAAACTAACCTCTGACATTCAAGTCTACCATGATCAATAATTGTTCTAAAAGGAATAATAAACGTGTGACAATATTTATCTCAACTATTATTTCCTAGTTGTAACCCTCAACATTAGGTGCCAGAGCCACAGAGTTCAGAACTGGACCCCAAGTTCCCTGAAGTCTGGAACAGTTTGGAACTAGCTTTTTGGTTCTGACTCATCCCTATTCAATATATACATAGGTATAGCTAGCCAAAATGATGACAATCAATGGGACATGGTAATACAGGGTACAAAATATATAGGAATGACAGAGTAGGTCATGCTGGTGGGGGAATGGCACTATATGTGAAAGAAAGCATAGCCAAACACAGTAAAAATCTTAAATGAATCAAACTGTACCATAGAATCTCTAGGGATAGACATTCCCTGCTTGCATAGAGTGTAGCAGTACGAACACACTACCGACCACATGACCAGGATTGTGATGATGATTGTGAAATGCACAGAGAGATTAGAGAGGGTATAAAAATAGACAACCCAATAATGCTGGAGGAACTATCCCCATATTGACTGGGTACATGTCACGTCAGGATGGGATGCAGAGATAACGTTTCTAGACACCATTAATGACTGCTTCTTGGAACAGCTACACCTGGAACCCACAAGGGGAGAGGCTATTCTTGATTTAGTCTTAGGTGGAGCACAGTATCTGGTCTAAGAGATGAACATACCTGAACTGCTCAGAAATAGCAACCATAATATAATTAAATGTAACATCGAGGGGAAAGGGGGAATGCCAAAGTTCTTATCCGTTTTCCTTCGAGTGACTCAGTCACCATGTTAAAATTGCACCAAATTGTTAGGATGTGTTTTTTCTCCCCTCTTTTCTGATAACTCTACATTTTCTGCAATATCATTTTAACACCTACTAGTTCCAGCACTTCCAGTTTGTGAGTCATTCTAAATGTGGTGCTTTCCATTAAAAATCATTTTATCAATTGCTCATAGATCACAGATTTTGTATTAAAATATTCAGGGATCCTAATCCTCAAAGTTGTGCAGCAACACATGGCTTCTTAAATTACTGACACATGGTGCATGTTCAGCTCCATTATGCTTTATAATCACCCAAGGGAATAGCTTTTGATGGCACTATATAAAATGTATCCATCATAATTAAATATGAAAACATACTGGTTAGTTCCATAGTGACATGGCAGTAGTTATAAGCAAAAATACATGGTTAGAGAATAGCTCAAGATGCAGAACTTCTAGCCAACTATAAAACAAACTGCTGTATCACCCTTGATTTTCCAGGAGTATGTGCTTCACAGAATGATGCCTGCAAGCTACATGGAAACTTTTAAAAAAAATACCATAATAGAGGCTCAAGTTATATATATAACTTGCAGAACTACTAACTGTGGTATGTTACCTATTATTTAAATCAGCTTCTGTACCAGATGACTGGAGGATAGCTAATGTGATGCCTCTAGAAAATGCTGTAAATCAGCATGTTTTATTTATTCTACCAATTATGTGCAAGTAAGCACCAACATCTTCCTAGTTTCCACTTCAAATTATTCCTCTCATCACTCAACTTTTTGCTGTGGTGTTTTCATAAACGGGACCTGGATCCAAACTGCGCAACAGGTTTAGTAAAAACCAAACTACTGTTCGTTTTCTCCTTCTGTAACTGAGCCAAAAATCAGGAGGCACTTGGGGGAAAGGGAGCTAGGCAGAAATATATAAAACCCAATACATTTAAGGTTGCGCATTTTTTCTTTTTCGTCTCCCATTGAAGTCCATAGGATCTTGTGCCACATTTTTTGGCCTGCTAAACCCAGGGTTGTGAGTTCAATCCTTGAGGGGGCCATTTAGGGATCTGGGGCAAAAATTGGGGATTGGCCCTACTTTGAGCAGGGGGTTGGACTAGATGACCTCCTGAGGTCCCTTCCAACTCTGATATTCTATGATTTAGCTTACAAAGTTGGATCTCCAACCCAAAACAACACAAATATAACCAAAACAATGCAAAATAAGTGAATTACTTCCCAGTGAGGTACCAGCAATGTAATTTGCACCAGGCCTTATTAATGATATAGTAGTGTACAGAGGTGACAAAATATTGTCAAATGGGTCAGGTTGAGCAGATCTGTTTCCTCTCTTTCCCATAGAGAACAGTTTTGGGAATAAGGCAAGGCTCCTGTGTGATACAAGCATGTGGCAGGGAATGCAAGGCCTTAGGGGTTTAGCTCAGACCCAAGTGAGGTCCCATAGAGGGCCAGAAGAGAAAGAAAGAGGTGGGGGGGGGCAAACTACCCCCTCCGCCCCCCCAAAAAACAAAAAAAACCCATCACACACTTTCCAGTCTGGGAAGCAGTGGTTGGGCTGGACTGGGGAATAGGAAGTGGATAGGGGGCTACAAGCCATTCCCTGTTTCAGTTGAGGAGGGAAAAGGGGCAGGAGCTGGTAAGCAGTCTCAGCATGGCTCCGGGGGGACACAAAAATGGGAAAGGAAGGGATGCAAAAAAGGGAAGGCTTAAGTCTCCTTTTCCTGTGGCACCAGTGGAACGGGGTAGCAATAGAGTCACAAAGAGCAATAGCAGAGTCACAAAGGGAGGTGGAGTTGATTAGAGGGGGTATATGTACAAGAAGGAAAAGGAGGGGGGGAAGGCGGGCCCCTCCCATAGCACTTGCAGTGTACATGGATGTTTAGGGAATCACTTTGCAGCTTTTCCCTGCTGTCGCCAGAACACAACAGGGTGCGGGGAATTTGATCACCGCCCTGCCCCCCCAGTTAGTTTCATTATCACAGGAACCCAGAAAGCAAGCAAATCACACACAGGGCGGACCGAGTGCAGTTGGTTGGCCCCAGGGCAAGCCAGGGGCAGAGTTCATACAGCAAGGACAAGTGGCTGGGGGAGCTTGGGGTAGTGCAGGGGAGTCTCAAAGTCAGCCTATCAGGCTTGGGGAAATGGGGGCACCAGGTGCAGCATTTGCTCACCCGAGTGCATTGAATTGTCACAGACGGCCTGTCCGGCTTGGGGAAGAGCAGTCTCCAGATGCAGCTCTTGCTCACCCAACTGAGCTAGCGGCGTCTGATGGGGGGGCCAGTTAGCATGGAGCTGATATGATCAATTAATGTGTTGCATATGAGGTTGTTTCCACAGCACTACAGCCTGTACAAAGCGGAACAGGTCACGCAGATCCAGGACATCCCGATCAGGTGATTTCAGGAGCAACAGTAGACCCACGGGGCAGGGATTGCCATCGACAAATACCATCGACGAATCAACAAAAACGAACCCAGACAAATGCTGTTGACAGTAAGGAACCTTGACGTAGGACAGTTGTCAGAATGGTCCAGAGATCAGTGGCACAAGGCATGTGGCACAGCTATGAGAAAAGTTTTAATGAATTCATATAATTTCAGGAGCAGGAAGACCAATTGGCAATGTGGCCCATTACAGAGGAACAGGAGCTGTGATACTTGCTGTCATTGGCAACCTGTCAACTGGCATTGTCATAAATATAAAGGGAAGGGTAAACCCCTTTAAAATCCCTCCTGGCCAGAGGAAATCTCCTCTCACCTGTAAAGGGTTAAGAAGCTAAAGGTAACCTCGCTGGCACCTGACCAAAATGACCAATGAGGAGACAAGATACTTTCAAAAGCTGGGAGGAGGGAGAGAAACAAAGGGTTTGTGGGTCTGTCTATATTTTGTCTTTGCCGGGGATAGACCAGGAATGAAGCCTTAGAACTTTTAGTAAGTAATCTAGCTAGGTATGTGTTAGATTATGATTTCTTTAAATGGCTGAGAAAAGAATTGTGCTGAATAGAATAACTATTTCTGTCTGTGTATCTTTTTTGTAACTTAAGGTTTTTGCCTAGAGGGGTTCTCTATGTTTTGAATCTAATTACCCTGTAAGGTATTTACCATCCTGATTTTACAGGGGGGATTTCTTATTTCTAATTCTATTTTTATTAAAAGTCTTCTTGTAAGAAAACTGAATGCTTTTTCATTGTTCTCAGATCCAGGGGTTTGGGTCTGTGGTCACCTATGCAAATTGGTGAGGCTTTTTATCCAACATTTCCCAGGAAAGGGAGGGTGCAAGTGTTGGGAGGATTGTTCATTGTTCTTAAGATCCAAGGGTCTGGGTCTGTAGTCACCTAGGCAGATTGGTGAGGCTTTTTACCAAACCTTGTCCAGGAAGTAGGGTGCAAGGTTTTTGGGAAGTATTTTGGGGGGAAAGATGTGTCCAAACAGCTCTTCCCCAGTAACCAGTATTTGTT